>NC_136368.1:19392500-20592500 GCF_037039965.1 Doryrhamphus excisus
AGTACGATAATTATGTCTTATGTTTCTTGAATATTGACTGAATGATGTGGGGCTGCTGCATTGATTGTATGTGTGAGCAAATCCTAAGAGACGACTGTACATGCTCACTGGTGGAGAAAAAGACTTCAGAGTCTTTCTCCTGGTATTTGACAAGGTTTTAACACGTTAATGAGTACTTGACTCACATGATCGAGCTTTTGTTGTCGGATGGGAATGTTAAACGCAGATATTTGACACGCCGTCTTCTATGGAATTTTAATAAGAGCTGTTGTCATTGACACAGAGAGTGTCGTTATTAAAGGAGCTTGTGATCTGGCAGGATGCGATCGGATTTTTAATATTGGCACGGTTAATTAGTGAGGATGCTGCTTTGTCATTGTGTTCATAATCATTTTTGGGTTTTTTCCCCCCCAGTGTGTTCTAAAGATATAAAAACAGATAAAAGAAGTCTATTCTGTGTTCTGAAAAATCTCAATAAAGCGCCAAGAACGCCCGATTTACATAATGTGACATGCGTCAGACCACTACCACCACATATGTTGCTATGGGAAATCAATGCACCCAGAAAGGAAGTTCCAGTAATGCTTAAAATGACCAAAGTATGGCAAAATACTATACATATCACTATATTGACACTTACTATGGTACCCATTATGTCATTGTATGGTCATATCACCTCGTACTTCGGTACAAGACAAAAAAAAAAGAAAAATTTTTAAATTTCATTATTAAAAAAAACAACCTTAAACTGTATTATGGAAAGCAGGAAGTGAACAAATGTAACAGTTAAAAAAAACAAACAAAAAACCTTCAACTGTATTATGGAAAGCAGGAAGTGAACAAATGTAACAGTAAAAAAAAAACAAAAAAACTTAAACTGTATTATGGAAAGCAGGAAGTGAACAAATGTAACAGTTAAAAAAAACAAACAAAAAACCTTAAACTGTATTATCGAAAGCAGGAAGTGAACAAATGTAACAGTAAAAAAAAAAACAAAAAAAAAATTAAATTGTATTATGGAAAGCAGGAAGTGAACAAATGTAACAGTTACTGATTGTAAAAGTACCAGATGGAGGGGTAGAATTTAATAAGCTTTGCTTCTTCCTACTCCTTTTGGACATGTGGAACTGTGAACTGATGATGTGATGCATTCAATTGTAATCTGATGCATGTTCAAATGAAATTAAACCATTACCATTACCATATAAATAAAACAATAAAACTTCTCATTTTGGATGATGGGCAAAAATGTGATTTTTTTTTCCTTTAAGAACGGTTAGGTACAACGTGGCCAGTGGAACTACTTAATCATAAATTATTTTTAGCGTCTACCGGCCAGCAAATTGCACAATGATTTTCCGATGATTATCTACTATCCTGGAGATTCCTCGCTCATTTGTCAGCTTCATCATGGCCACGCTCTTATTCTCTTTTCTTTTTTGTACTGTACGAGAGACCACCTTGAGAAAGACAGAAAAACAACATTTTTACAATCAGTAACTGTTACATTTGTTCACTTCCTGCTTTCCTAATATAGTTTTTATATATTATATAGTTAATATAATATAATTTTCTTGTTTGTTTGTTTTATTTTTTTATTTTATTTTATTTTTTTTAACTTTTTAAAAAATTATTTAAATTTTTTAATTTTTTTAATTTTTGTGGCGTTAAACTTCCATAATTCTGCGCCACCACAACAAACCTGTGCATGACAAGTTTTACACTCGGCTGCACGTCTTCATGTCTTTTCTGCAGACTGTTAATGTAATCACATGAATGCTGCTTGATAGATGTGCTGGGGAGGGGGCTGGGGGGGGGGCGAGGAGGATGGGGGTTGGGGGGGGGGGGGGTCTGGATTCCAGTACTTGTATCCCAGTGCTAACATCCGGAGATTTTAGAAGCCCAATAGCAATATCAAATCCGCACATCCCTACCCCTACTCTCATTCTGAGTTAGCTGGGATAGGCTCTAGCGATATAGACAATGAATGGATGAATGAATGAATGAATCGTGCGGCTTATACAAGATAAGATTAGGATGTGATGTAAAGTGTAGATTCTTTGACCTTCTTGGAAATGTTCTCTGGAGCTCTTTCCTGGAATTGTCATATCCTGTTATTGTGCTCCAGTCAAGTGCTGTCAAGTACGAGGAGTATAAAGTCTTTCTTTATAATTCCACACATAATCTCCACAGTGGTGCAAAACCTTGCATGTAAAACCATCATCAAGCTGCTTGATAATGTCTTCTTTTTTTTTTTTAAGCTGTATTGTTAAAGAATAAGAGCAGAATGACTCTTCTCTGTTGGTTTTTTCAAAGTCAAAGAAGCAGATTTAGAGTGGGGGTTTGTCATTCTTAATGTCTGCTCTATAATTATATGACTCATAGCAACTAGTCTTGCCTGCTGGTCTTTCTAAATGGTGTTCTAGTCAACGTGGAATAGACCACTGGGTTCTTTCAATATGCTGGGTCACTGCATCCATCTATTCATTCATTCATTCATTCATTTTCTACCACTTATCCTCACAAGGGTCGCAAGGGTGCTGGAGCCTATCCCAGCTGTCTTCTGGCACATATAGACAAACAACCATTCACACTCACATTCATACCTATGGACAATTTGGAGTCGCTAATTAACCTAGCATGTTTTTGGAATGTGGGAGGAAACCGGAGTACACGGAGAAAACCCACGCATGCACGGGGAGAACATGCAAACTTCACACAGAAATGTCAGAGAGTGGAATTGAACACAGGTCTCCAAGCTGTGAGGCCTGCACGCTAACCCATCACATCATCAGTTCACAGTTCCACATGTCCAAAAGGA
This sequence comes from Doryrhamphus excisus, assembly GCF_037039965.1. Taxonomy (NCBI): domain Eukaryota; kingdom Metazoa; phylum Chordata; class Actinopteri; order Syngnathiformes; family Syngnathidae; genus Doryrhamphus; species Doryrhamphus excisus. Next base: position 19,395,322 of record NC_136368.1, read on the forward strand.
GTAGGAAGAAGGAAAGCTTATTAAATCCTACCCCTCCATCTGGTACTTTTACAGTCAGTAACTGTTACATTTGTTCACTTCCTGCTTTCCTAATATAGTTATTATATAGTTAATATAATATAATTTTCTTGTTTGTTTAATTTTTTCATTTTTAAAACATTTTTTAAACTTTTAAAAAAATTATTACATTTTTTTTTAATTTAAAAAAAAAAAAAATATTTTTTTTTTATGTGGGAGGAAACTAGAGTCAAACCCACGTATGCACGGGGAGAACATGCAAACTCCACACAGAGATGGCTGAGGGTGGAATTGAACTCTGGTCTCCAAGCTGTGAGGCCTGCACGAGAACCACTTTGTGCTAACCACTATTCCCTTGTTTTTTTTTTTTAAAATGATAATCGACATTGCTAAACACTGTTTGATTTTGGACCATCAACCTGTAGGATACATTAGGTCCCCTCAGAGAAGATAATTCAGTTCAGACTTAGCTACTTTTTCCAAAAAAAAGCTTATTTTGTGACATTTTTAACTAAAATGTATTCATTAAACTATGCTTTGCCTGTTTGAAAATGTTGTTTTTCTTTATTTATGCCAAGCTGCTGCACCCCAATTGAAGTCATATGGCATATCCTTACCTAAAATGTAACCATCTCTGTTTTTTCCAGAGACCCCAACCAGCCTGTTCCTCAAGACACCAAGTTCATCCACACCAAACCCAATCGCTTTGAGGAGGTGGCCTGGTCCAAGTACACCCCTAAAGAGCAGCTATACCTCCACATCGGCCTGAAGCCCCGTGTGAGAGACCACTACCGTGCGACCAAGATTTCCTTCTGGCTCCAGCTGGTTCCTCACCTGCATCACGTCAACGAGCTCCTCCAATCGGTGTCCTCCTTCACCCATAGTCCATCTCCGCAGGATGACACCCCATACTCATACACTAAGCGTCTGTCCAAGGGCTGGCCTCCGAGTAGCACACGTCATCCCGGTTCCCAAGGAGGGACCCCCCAGCCGCCGGAGTCGGCTCTAGGACAGGGAGGACATGAAAACGGCGTCCACGTGCCCAATGAGGACTACTCAACAGAACTCTCGGTAACCATCGCAGTTGGAGCGTCTCTGCTGTTTCTCAACATCTTGGCGTTCGCTGCTCTGCTTTACAAGAAAGATAAAAGGAGGCTGGAGCATCGCAGGCCTCGTCCACTTCCTGCTCCGCGACGCGATATTACCGCCGCTGATGTTGCTGCTCACCTTCAGGGGGAAGGACTGATGTCGTTACAGGTAAGTCGGTTGTCTATTTGTTTTGAATGACCGCATTACCGAATGCAAACCCAGATCTGGTTTGCGTTCCCAACAAGTAGTTGTGTGGAAATATGGGCTAATGACTATAAAAGCAATCTTCACTCGCTAAATGTACTGCAAAAAAGGCCAGTAAGGATAATTCATAATGCTGCCTACAGAGAACATACTAACTCCTTATTTACTAACTCCTTATACTTAGTGCAATTCCGCCCTCGGCCATCTCTGTATGGAGTTTACATGTTCTCCCCGTGCATGCGTGGGTTTTCTCCGGGTACTCCGGTTTCCTCCCACATTCCGAAAACATGCTAGTTTAATTAGCGACTCCGAATTATCCATAGGTATGAATGTGAGTGTGAATGGTTGTTTGTCTATATGTGCCCTGTGATTGGCTGGCCACCAGTCCAGGGTGTACCCCGCCTCTTGCCCGGAAGACAGCTGCCTCTGTTGCACGGCAGTCGAGTGGTTACCGTGCAGGCCTCACAGCTAGGAGACCCGAGTTCAATTCCAGTCTCGGCCATCTCTGTGTGGAGTTTGCATGTTCTCCCCGTGCATGCGTGGGTTTTCACCGGGTACTCCGGTTTCCTCCCACATTCCAAAAACATGCTAGGTTAATTAGCAACTCCAAATTGAATGTGAGTGTGAATGGTTGTTTGTCTATTTGTGCCCTGTGATTAGCTGGCCACCAGTCTAGCGTGTACCCTGCCTCACTTAAGTACTTGAAAGTGTTACTATCTATTACTATGTACTAAGTATGTTGATATGATCCTGTTTGGTTAAATATTGCAATATTAACATAAATACAAACACATCACTAAAAAGTATTCAGAAGTCAGTAATGGGACATTTTCATAGAAACGCCTCATGTGGGGGTAGTACAAAGAATGAGTATCTTTATGGTCTCCTCTTTTGCCAGTGGATCAGCTGGCAATGGAGCACATCTGCAAAAACATAGCTTGCCATCAGAGCGAGAGTGTGTATGTGTTTGTGTGCATGTGTGTGTATGTGTGTATGTGCTGTGTCCAGGTGCCTCACTTGGTACCCATTTAAACTCATCTGCTGACTATTTGGCATGTTGTTTGTTCTGTTTGTTGGCTCACACGCTGGCTTATTGAGCGCTAAATGCCAGATTTCCTTTAGAGCTGACATGCTCTGCTGATTGTCGCTGCACTTCTATTCTGCTCTCTATATTCAGAATATCCGCTCTTATCCGGTGTCTATTATATTCCCCACTGCTACATTAGTGGGACATTTTTTTTCCTGAGAACATATTATGTGATGATGTAATTCTGACTGCAGGAGGTTTATCGACATGAAAAAAATGCCAAATTTTAATTTTACAAACATTTTTTTTAGACCCAAACCAAAATCAATTAGCATATAGAAAGGAGTCTTTGAATTATTTTTGACTGTAATAAACATATTACCAAAAACAGTCAGTTTGTTTGAATGACACTGCATAATGTTAATAATAAATAATATACAATTATATATACTTTTTTATGGCAGTTAATTGGTTCCAGACCAGGCTGCACGGCGGTCGAGTGGTTAGCGCACAGACCTCACAGCTAGGAAACCAGTGTTCAATTCCACCCTCGGCCATCTCTGTGTGGAGTTTGCATGTTTTCCCCGTGCATGTGTAGGTTTTCTCCAATTTATCTATATGTGCCCTGTGATTGGCTGGCCACCAGTCCAGTTGTGTACCCCGCCTCTCGCCCGAAAACAGCTGGGGTAGGCTCCAGTTGCTAATTAACCTAGCATGTTTTTGGAATTTGGGAAGAAACTGGAAAAAAAAAAAAACGGGGAGAACATGCAAACTCCACACAGAAATGGCCGAAGATGGAATCAAACTCAGGTTTTTTGCTGTGAGGCCTGCATGCTAACCACTCGGCAGTGCATATAATAAATGCCAATTAAGTTCTAGTCATAAATGAGTATATGCAGGTTAGCCATAATGGCTAAGTAGTTTGGCAGTCAGATTACTAAATATTTTGCTAAATTATTATTATTAAATATGTATTATATTATTATTATATTTATTATTCATATTTATATATTATTATTATTAGCCCACATTTTTATATTATTATTATATTATTTATGTATCTATGATATATATATATATATTGAATATTTATTATTCAGGTGGCACGGCGGTCGAGTGGTTAGCGTGCAGACCTCACAGCTAGGAGACCAGGGTTCAATTCCACCCTCGGCCATCTCTGTGTGGGTTTTCTCCGAGTACTCCAGTTTCCTCCCACATTCCAAAAACATGCTAGGTTAATTAGCGACTCCAAACTGTCCATAGGTATGAATGTGAGTGTGAATGGTTGTTTGTCTATATGTGCCCTGTGATTGGCTGGCCACCAGTCCAGCGTGTACCCCGCCTCTCGCCCGAAAACAGCTAGGATAGGCTCCAGCACCCCCCGCCGCGACCCTCGTGAGGAAAAGCGGTAGAAAATGAATGAATGAAATATTATATAAAAATTTAATATTTTACTATTATTACTAAATTGCTATTTACTAAATAAACAAAATGTCACCCCGACTATAAGAACATCTATAAAACATCACATAGACCTGGGAGAAGCCATTAATGATTCAAATCTATCTCTGAAAGCATAAAAAAAGTCACATAATAACACACACAACACGGAATCGGAAGTGACATTGAAAGAAAAAGGTTTCAAAAGTATCTGCGACTGTCAAATTTAATTTAGTAGCGAGCCGCCTCAAATAAATGAACATATGAGAAACTCCGATTGGTGTATGAACAAATAAGTGGAACCCTCAAGTGGCTCCACTCCCGCAAGGCCACTATGACGCCCGGCAGCTCTGTCATAATTCTTTTCAATGGGGGTCAGTGAGGGTCAGGCAGCCACTGTTCAGTTCCTTGACTCTAAAAGCAAGGAACCTTATCCTGAACAACAATGGAGTCATCACTAAAACTGTCAGCATTGACTCCACTCCTGTGCAAAGCTGCAATTGTGATCAACGGCTCCTTTCGGCGTTGGTCAGGTGACTGCTTCCCAGTTTCGTGGTCTCCTACGAAGATTGTCCAGTCATTTTCTTCTCCAATATGATCTCAGGGAAGAACTAAATTTGAAACACTTCTATGCTAGGACTACGTTAAAAAGCCATAGCATTTCAGTATGTGGAATCAAACTATGGAATGGATTGAGTAAGACCCTCAAACAATGCACAACGATGAGCCAATTCAAGAAACAATACAAGCAGTTGATGTTTGCTAAATACAAGGATGAAGAGTCTTGAACCAGTCATGATGTGCTATACATATCACTATATTGATGGTTACTATGGTACCCATTATGGCATTGAATGCTCATATCACCTCCTACTTCAGTACAAGGTACATTATTAAAAAAAGAAAAAAAAACTTAATTATGGAAAGCAGGAAGTGAACAAATGTAACAGTAAAAAAAAAAAAAAAAAACCTTAAACTGTATTATGGAAAGCAGGAAATGAACAAATGTAACAGTTAAAAAGACAAACAAAAATCCTTAAACTGTATTATGGAAAGCAGGAAGTGAACAAATGTAACAGTTAAAAAGACAAACAAAAAACCTTAAACTGTATTATGGAAAGCAGGAAGTGAACAAATGTAACAGTAAAAAAAAATTTAAACTGTATTATGGAAAGCAGGAAGTGAACAAATGTAACAGTAAAAAAAAAACCAAACCTTAAATTGTATTATGGAAAGCAGGAAGTGAACAAATGTAACAGTAAAAAAAACAAACAAAAAACCTTAAATTGTATTATGGAAAGCAGGAAGTGAACAAATGTAACAGTAAAAAAAAACAACAAAAAACCTTAAACTGTATTATGGAAAGCAGGAAGTGAACAAATGTAACAGTTAAAAAAACAAACAAAAAACGTTAAACTGTATTATGGAAAGCAGGAAGTGAACAAATGTAACAGTAAAAAAAACAAAAAAAACTTAAATTGTGTTATGGAAAGCAGGAAGTGAACAAATGTAACAATCAGTAACTGTTACATTTGTTCACTTCCTGCTTTCCTAATATAGTTAAAATAAAGTACGAGGTGATATGACCATACAATGACATAATGGGTACCATAGTGACTGTCAGTATAGTTAGGGTTTTCTGAGGTTTCTTTGGTTTGTTTTGTTTTTCCAGTAATGAGATTCACTCATTCGAGATGTTAATCTCCAATAATCTACAATCCTTATCCTTAATTACAATCACGACCATGTCGTTTTGAGAATAGTGTGACTGCGCGTGAGCTGCATATAGCGCACTCTTCACCGAGTGTGGAATAGTCCCGAGTTCTCAAGCGAGTCTCGTGTTTACAGACCAAAAATTAAAAAGAGAGACCACCCTTACCTCTCCTCGACATGGTGGTCTGGAAGCCCTGGTTTACACCACATTATCAGATTTAAGAGGGTTTGAAATGTTTATTGATGAATACATGATTTATTCACACCAGGGCTGTCCAAAGAAGACACTTTTAATCTATATTTAATTTAGATTACTACCCATTTATTACACATTTATTATTAATTGTGCTGTGTTTTGCTTTCTGTGCTTCTTAATGGTGTTTTTATACAATGAACCTCGAGATGCGATCGTACAGGAGCACTCATCCGTGCCAGTTAGTCATTTTAATAATTTAATAAATTATTTTGAGTTATCACATTCATTTTGACAGCCCTACTAACTCTAATACTCAAATACATCCGACCAGAACAAAGAGTCATTGTTGATGGGGATGTCGAACTATCCCTTCAAGTATTCATTCTTTGGACGAATCGGCCATAGTCAACCATGAAACAGCATCATTTATTCATCATCAGATTATTTATTAATGAATACATTTTCGGAAAACCGCAATAGAGTGAGGGAACGATGTTCTAACCGCAATGGGTTAGAGTACATTTGTACAGTGGTAACTCGGTTGTCTTTATTAATTTGTTCCAAAAAGTCAGACGAAAACCAGAACATACGAAATCTGTTCAATTTCTCCTATAGGAAATAATGTAAATGTAATTATCGACAAAATATTCAACAAAAATACATTTTATGGATAATAATTACAGCTTTACGTGCAGAAAACAATGCTAAATATTTATAAATGGTGAAAGAATTAAATTTATTGTTGATGCAATACTGGCGAGATCAAATTCTTTTGTCGTTTTGTTTCTCATCTTTTTTTTCATCAAATACCTGACAGGGTTCTTTGTTTGGCCACTGGATTTCATGGAATAATGCAGTACAACGCAAACAGACTAGTTTATTCCATGCGGAATGTGTGCAAAAACTCTGGATTATTTTTTTTGAATAAAAACCAAATCATAGCAAAGCTGCAGTGTACAAAACCATTTTTGACTGTATAGTATATGACAGTACTGTATTCTGAGGTTACTTACTATGGTACCCATTATGTCATTGGATGCTCATATCACCTCGTACTTCGGTACAAGGTACATTATTAAAAAAAGAACAAAAAAACCCTTAAACTGCACTATGGAAAGCAGGAAGTGAACAAATGTAACAGTCAAAAAAAAAAAAAAAAACCTTAAACTGTATTATGGAAAGCAGGAAGTGAACAAATGTAACAGTAAAAAAAACAACTTAAATTGTATTATGGAAAGCAGGAAGTGACCAAATGTAACAGTTAAAAAAAAACAAAAAAACTTAAATTGTATTATGGAAAGCAGGAAGTGAACAAATGTAACAGTTAAAAAAACAAACAAAAAACCTTCAACTGTATTATGGAAAGCAGGAAGTGAACAAGTGTAACAGTAAAAAAAACACCTTAAACTGTATTATGGAAAGCAGGAAGTGAACAAATGTAACAGTTTAAAAAACCAAACAAAAAACCTTAAACTGTATTATGGAAAGCAGGAAGTGAACAAATGTAACAGTAAAAAAAAACAAAACCTTAAACTGTATTATGGAAAGCAGGAAGTGAACAAATGTAACAGTTAAAAAAAAACAAACAAAAAACCTTAAACTGTATTATGGAAAGCAGGAAGTGAACAAATGTAACAGTAAAAAAAAAACAAAAAACTCAAATTGTATTATGGAAAGCAGGAAGTGAACAAATGTAACAGTTACTGATTGTAAAAGTACCAGATGGAGGGGGAGGATTTAATAAGCTTTGCTTCTTCCTACTCCTTTTGGACATGTGGAACTGTGAACTGATTATGTGATGCATTCAATTGTAATCTGATGCATGTTCAAATGAAATTAAACCATTACCATGTATACACAATTACATTAAAAGTACGTCTTAATGGTTTTTATGAAATGAATGAACTGGTTTATCGATATTTCCAGGTGAAGCAACTGGAGTCAGACGCCGCATCAGCCGACGAGCGGAACAACACACACCACCACCACACTCTGGACACGCTGGACGCGCTGGACGGCTTGGACACCCAGGACATCTACAGCACCCTGGACACCGTGCGTCTCACTTGCCCGCCCGACTACACCCTCACCTTGCGCCGCTCGCCCGACGACGTCCCACTCATAACCTCTCTGACCCCGGGCTCACTACCCGTGACCCCCGGGTCGCACTCTGTTACCCCCGCCACGCCCATGACCCCCATGACACCCGGATCGGTGGTCGGCATGAGAATGGGCCACCCTCACCAGGGATACACACACCACAGCCCGTACAGTAATACACACTTGCCGCACACACACATCTCCACGCACACACACTCCACCACGCGTGTATAACCGCAGCGAGAATCTTGCCCCTAGTGGGACATAATTACTACACACATGCTTACACACATTAAACAAGTACAAGACTCAAATACCTCTACTAATTACCCTGCAGGATTGTTCCACGTGGAGACAATACAATAGGAACGGGGGACTAACAGCTGTGTGGGAGCAGATGAAGAACTGGAGATGCAGTTCTATGCATCGCTTTCAACCATGACACCTTCTGCTTTTTCTATGCTCCGGGAACAAAAAAAAAGGGGGGGGGGGTCAGTTGTGGACTATCTTCTCTAAAGAAATGTGGGGGGGGGACCACACACACACACACACACACACACAGACTGCTGACGTCCACCTGAACAACCTGTGAAATGTGAATGTAGCCTTTTATTTTTGTTTTATTATTATTATTATTATTTTTCAACTAAAAAAAACAACCTACCCGAGAATCCGAAAAAATACAAGGAATATATATTTAAAAGAAAATAACCTTAGCTGAAAAGAAAGTGAGAGATTCATCAAAAGGAGGGGGGGGAACTGAGGTTATTATAGTATACCAGCCCCTCTGAGATGTTACACCCAAGCATCACCCGTACCAGCTATGTGTTCGAACCCTGTAAATAGAATAGAAGGATGATATATTATAATTTCTAGCATTTACTTGCATCGACTTATTTAACCACATTATTGCTTTCATTTCTGATATTACTCTTATTATTGTATAGATGTCCTGAAGCAAGGTCGGTTTGTATGTCTCTCTCACCCACTCTAGTACGTAACGCTTCATTTAAAACGGCTTTATTCGCTATATGCCATCATTCCGATAAGTCTCATTGTAATTGTATACTTGTTTAGTCGTTGAAATATGGGCATTTTTGGAAAAAAAAAACAACAAAAAAACAACACGGTCCTGTCTATTTGTTTGACGACTGGATGATGAGATAGTATTGTGTAGATAATGCAGCATCGGTACGATGATTGATCACCAGCCAAATATCAATAATCATTGAAATCCTTTTCCTTTCTCCATCTGAAGCAGCTGTTCCAGTTTAGAATGATCAATATAGATATCAATATAGATATTGTAAAGAATAACAACATAATTGAGGGATATATCTATCAACAAATTCATGGCAAGTAAATTCAGATTAATTCGATTTCTATTCCTGAGTCCCAATTAATGAAACAAATCGAATATTGATAGAAATAGTTAATAAAAAAATCAAAATAGGCTTTTTACAACATAAGTTTGGATGATGGAGTATTAGGTCCACATTGAAAATTCTGCGAAAAACTGCGCCGTTCTAAGTAAGAGCTAGGCTTGCCTATGCTCTGTTTTTACGATGACACCTAATATTACGACTTCATTCTCAAAATATTTTTTTCTTTTTTTTTTTCTTGTAAATTACTTTTTATTTATACTCATAAATTTTGGACTTTTGTTCCTGTAAATTTATGACTTTTTTTCGGGTTTAATTTGTGACTTTATTTTTGTAAATTCATGACTTTATTGTCGAAAGCTAAGATTCTTGTTTTTTTTTCAATGTGGTCCGATTACTCTGTCGTATTTTGATGATGTGCCTATGCGTAACACACGCCGACGTACTATTCAGCAACTTTTGGGAGTATTTTTCCCGTGTATTTTTTCCGAGGCACCAAAAATTTCACTTTAGCCTGCACAATATTAATAATTAAAAATAATAATACACAGATGCTAATCGAGGAAGGTACTATTGAGCAACTTTTGGGAGTATTTTTGCCATGTATTTTTTCCGAAGCACCAAAAATGTAACTTTAGCCTGCACAATATTAATAATTAATAATACTAATAATACACAGAAGCTAATCGAGGGAGGTACTATTCAGCAACTTTTGGGAGTATTTTTCCCGTGTATTTTTTCCGAGGCACCAAAAATTTAACTTTAGCCTGCACAGTATTAATAATTAATAATAATACACAGAAACTAATCGATTCTCAGGATGTCCTCCATGCTCGGATTCCCAAAAAAGTACAGTACACTAAAAAAAAAACATACTTTCTACATATAATATATTTCATGGCAACCACTTCCACAGAATTGTAATATGTTTGTATTTAAATTATATTAACAATATTGATGTTAAAATATTCAAATATACTTTCAAAATGATACTTTTTTGAATACTCCTATCCAGAAGGCAAAAAAAAAAAATCGGACACATTTTTCGTATATTTCGTTATTATGAATATGACGGCCATGACTAAAAATATTGCTGAAAAACTTGTCATTTCCATGATTGAGGCTTGAATGAATTATGTCCAACATAACTCATTTGATGTTATAGACCTTGCAAAGTCATATCTGTGCATATTGCATTTTCCAACCTTGTAATGAACCATATTTTCTCAAATCAAATGTCCACCGAGATGCACATTGTAATATTTAATATTTAATCAAACTTCAGCTTCTTGTGGACAAAAATGACTATGGCTCTAATTTAGAGAGATTTTTGGAAGTTATCCAGCTGGCTTCACCGGGAACGCTTAAGGGCTCTTTTGTCAGATTGCGTCACCATATCATAGCATTTGGAGAATAAATATCAGGCCATCATATTAACCAGTCACGTCGCTGCTCTCATATCTGCCACTAAAAATTGACTGACAGCCAGTCCGGGGTTGCTATTGTAAATCTAAAAGCCTTGCCTCTTTGTCAACGATTCAACCGTTTGCACTTTCATTTGGCCCACTTTCACCTTTTCAAACAAGCCTCAACCCGGCTGTGCTGTTTTGGGTCGCAGTTCCGTGACCCTTACCCGAACCCCGTACTGTACCTCCAATGCTCCCAACCGTGCTGCTTTTGCCATACTATTTAATCCTAAAACCACAAGAGATTTCAGTTAGCTGACATCCGCACACCTGAAAAAAAGAACGCTGTTAAACTTGTGGATGACGGAGCTTTTGCAGAATTCCCATAAAAAAAAAAAAAACAACACGGAACGGGTGATGGAAGATTATTCTTTTTCATATTGACTAGGTGGTTGGATAGATTGTGTCAAGCATAAAAACATTTCTGCTGCATTTTTGAAGAATAAAAATATCAATATTTTACAATTTATGAGCAATTCAAATGCTGTGTATGTCTTCATTTGGTAAGAGAGGTATTATTATTAGTATTGTTTGGGGGTGAGTGGTTAGCGTGCAGGCCTCACAGCTAAGAGACCGGAGTTCAATTCCTTCCGTGCATGCGTGGGTTTTCTCCGGGTACTCCCACATTCCGGTTTCCTCCCACATTCCAAAAACATGCTAGGTTAATTAGCGACTCCAAATTGTCCATAGGTATGAATGTGAGTGTGAATGGTTGTTTGTCTATATGTGCCCTGTGATTGGCTGGCCACCAGTCCAGTGTGTTTTCCCCCCGCGACCCTTGTGAGGATAAATGGTAGAAAATGAATGAATGAGTTGCTGAATTTGGATGAGTGGTTAGCGTGCAGGCCTCTCAGCTAGAAGACTCAAGTTCGATTCCACCCTCGGCCATTGCTGTGTGGAATTTGCATGTTCTCCCCGTGCATGCGTGGGTTTTCTCCGGGTACTCCGGTTTCCTCCCACATTCCAAAAACATGCTAGGTTAATTAGCGACTCCAAATTGTCCATAGGTATGAATGTGAGTGTGAATGGTTGTTTGTCTTTATGTGCCCTGTGATTGGCTGGCCACCAGTCCAGGGTGTACCCTGGGATAGGCTCCAGCACCCCCGTGACCCTCGTGAGGATAAGCGGTAGAAAATGAATGAATGAGTTGCTGAATTTGGAAGAGTGGTTAGTGTGCAGGCCACGCAGCTCGGAGACGTAAGTTCGATTCCATCCTCAGGCATCTCTGTGTGGAATTTGCATGTTCTCCCCGTGCATGAGTGGGTTTTCCCCGGGTACTCCGGTTTCCTCCCACATTCCAAAAAAACATGCTAGGTTAATTAGCGACTCCAAATTGTCCATAGGTATGAATGTGAGTGTGAATGGTTGTTTGTCTATATGTGCCCTGTGATTGGCTGGCCACCAGTCCAGGGTGTACCCTGGGATAGGCTCCAGCACCCCCGCAACCCTTGTGAGGATAAGCGGTAGAAAAATAATGAATGAGTTGCTGAATTTGGACGAGTGGTTAGCGTGCAGGCCTCACAGCTAGAAGACCCGAGTTCGATTCCGCTTTTGGCCATCTATGTGTGGAGTTTGTATGTTCTCCCCGTGCTTCTGTGGGTTTTCTCCGGGTACTCCGGTTTCCTCCCACATTCCAAAAACATGCTAGGTTAATTAGCGACTCCAAATTGTCCATAGGTATGAATGTGAGTGTGAATGGTTGTTTGTCTATATGTGCCCTGTGATTGAGGATAAGCGGTAGAAAATAAATGAATAAATGGGGGGAGTACAACTGCAATTTTTAATTTATGAAGTCATCTCATAAGATTTTTGCCACCAAAAAAAGGAAACTGCAGGAGTTGTGTGATGTAAACAGTTCCATTCTCGCCATTGATTAGCTATAACAGGAAAAGAAATAATCTGAAATGCTGACTGTGACAAAAAGCTGAAGAATTCAACCCATCATTAACCATAAATCTAACTAATTAAATAAAAAGGCCTCATACCTCTCGTTTCACTTTTTCTCCAATAAAAACACTTCAACGTCTTTATCGTTTCACCCTAGCGAATTCATCATTCACATAAAAAGTTGCCTCTCCACCAAATAAGGCAGCCATAGCTGTAAACAATGCAACAGTAGAAGCCCCTGCCAGCTGGCCAAAGAGACCCTGTGGGATGAGAAAGAACCAAATCCGTGGCCCACTTCCAGAGCGGACTGACGTCTCCGGCATTGTGTCTTCCCTCTAATCCCATTAACTCCATAAAAGTGCCGTTAATTTGATTGAGGAGAAGGCGACATATTTGAAAGCATCGGTTCAAGTCAAGAGGAGGTGTTATGGCGACACGTCAACACGGAACAACGGGACCCTGATCTGACACACAAGGAAATGGATTTGGATGGACTAACTCGAACCCGACTGGAATGCTGCACGCATAAGAGTAGAGCGACCATACATCCTGTTTTCGCAGGACACATGGTTTTTAGTCGTTTACCCAGGTTTTTATGGTAATGGTAATGGTTTTATTTCATTTGAACGTGCAGCAGATTACAATTGAATGCATCACATAATCAGTTCACAGTTCCACATGTCCAAAAGGAGTAGGAAGAAGCAGATCTTATTAAATCCTACCCCTCCATCTGGTACTTTTACAATCAGTAACTGTTACATTTGTTCACTTCCTGCTTTCTTAATATAGTTTACGTTTTTTTTGTGTGTGTCCCGTACCGAAGTACGAGGTGATTTTGAGTACTTTTAACTAATATGTTTTGATTAGATTGAACTATAGCTACATTAAGTAAGATTAACTTAAAAACATAGTACAACTTAAGATACTGTAAATCGGAATTCTCAAAATAATGAATTGGTATAAGTATTGTTAAGTTAAAATTTACAAAAGTTCTACTTATAAATGTTGATTGCCAGATGCATTATCTGTATTTTGGGTTTATTTAACAATTTTTGATTAATATGAACTTTTTGCGGGGCTGCACGGCGGACAAGTGGTTAACACATGCACACCTTCTTCCTATGGAAAGAGTTGAAATGAGAACGAAAATGAAAGAATGCCGAATGCATGGCAGAGAAAATGTGAATAAGAAAGCTATTTCTCTTTTCACCCCCAAATAAAAAAAAATATATCTAATATCAACTCCAAATATTAAAGCTCTGATATACTCAAATGTTTGAGTTTATGAATTCAAAAAAAATATGGCAACTGATTGCCTGACTTTTTTTGAGTTCTGCAAACTTATTCAGGTTCACAGTGTAATGTGTAAAACGATAGAATACAAGCAATACAATACAATCACTATATTGACAGTTACTACGTATGGTACCCGTTATGTCATTGTATACATTATTTAAAAAAAAAACAAAAAAAACCTTAAACTGTATTATGGAAAGCAGGAAGTGAACAAATGTAACAGTTACTGATTGTAAAAGTACCAGATGGAGGGGTAGGATTTAATAAGCTCTGCTTCTTCCTACTCCTTTCGGACATGTGGAACTGTGAACTGATTATGTGATGCATTCAATTGCAATCGGATGCATGTTCAAATGAAATCAAACCATTGCAATACAACTGTACAATAACTGAAGGTGTACAAGAACTGAGGCAAAAATATGACAGAAAACGGGCGTTTGTCTGCACTGTACTATACTGTACTGTACTGTATAGAGCAGGGGTGGGCAAACTACGGCCCGGGGGCCACATCCGGCCCACCAAGTGTTTGAATACGGCCCGCCCAATCTTTCCAAAGTATTTCATTTAAACTCAACATACAACCTGGCATCATGGCCTGAGCCAACCTTTTGATGGTTTTATCAATTTCGTTTTTTGACATGGACTGTTGTTTACAAAGTGCTTCTGAAAAAAGGGACACAAGCACATAATAATAATAATAATTATTATTATTATTAATATTAGATTATTAGATTATTATAATTATTATAATTATTATATTAATTATATATAATATTATTGTTATATTTGCATATTTTACATAATAATAATATAATTATTATTATTTGAATTTTATTGTAATTATTATAATATTTTATTATTTTTAAAATATTTAAATATAAATATAAAATAATAAATAATAATAGCAGATTGCATGACAATTTTACAGATACAATAATACCAGGTGGACTGTTACGTGTCTGCCCCCATATCAATGCGGCCCGCGAGTCAAAAAGTTTGCCCACCCCTGGTATAGAGGATAGAAAAATACCCGACATCTAACGTGTGAAAATGATCCAAGCTCGTTTTCCATAAAACAGTGTGACATTCTTCTCTCCTACTTTTCACTCGCCGGGCGGAGGAGAAACAAAGAGGTGGGAAAAGCGAGGTTAAAAAAAAGAAGTAATTGAGCCAGAAAATATTGAAAGAGGAGGAGAAGTGTAGGATGCAAGATGAATGATAATGGGACACGGGAGGGAGAGCAAATGAGATAATGTAAAGGACAGTAAATAAAGGATGCATGCAAGGGGGAGAGCAGAGCAAAGGAGGGAATAGATAGGGAACTCATTAAGGAATGGAACACAGCCTGCTTGTTTATTGGCTGGCCGCCTCCTTGTACTTAATCACTCCTGTCCGAGCCGTACACATACATGCCTCGCAGCGACCAGAGTACCCGAATCCTTTTTCCAGTGGCCTTTGTCATACTCTTTTCTCCCTGCCGGTTTATACTATCCTCTTATCTCTTCGCCATTCATTCCATTCTTTCATCCGTCCCACGGTTGCCCATCTCTTATTTTCTTCTTATCCAATAACCTTCAAATGATCTTCACAGCATCGTTGCATGTGAGGTCACAGCTCTCTCTCTCTCTCTCAAAATTCAGTTCTCGTCGTTACCCTGCCCTCTGTAACCTTCTCTTATTTGGTATCACACTCCATTTCTCAACCCCCCTCCTCCCTCTCCTTCTTCACCACAATACCATTTACTTTCCTCACTGCTCCTTTTCCATCAGTCTTTTCCTCTACTAGGAAGCTGCAGAAAAAAAGGTTACGTGAGGTTGTTTTTATGTGTGTGCGTGTTCTTGTCTTTCAGCGTGGGCCTATTACTGCCACAATGTTTTAAAAAGCTGTCTTTCAAGAAGCCGCCTCATTACATCTCCTTGGTGCTCCTTGTATTTATATTCTATTCTATCATGGTCCTCCTGTTTCATTTATACATGGACAAATTGTAGAACATGTCCTAAGGGGGGGGTGGTATTCACCATCAGACTTGACTTTTTTTTTTTTTTAATCATTAAACAACAGCAGTAACTCTGCTGGTCCAGCTGAGGTCAGCATTGTTTCTAATAATCCTAAAGGGGCAAGAACTCCTTGAGGGGAGAGATTAGAATATGCAGACATTTTACATTTAAAGTGTTATGAGCAGCATGGAGTTGCAGTGGTTGTGGTTTCATTTTTATTTTGGAACATGTTATATTGGACTAATTCACAATTCTATATGTCCCAAAAAAAAGGACTAGGAGGAAGCTTATGGAATGCTAACCACTTTCTGTTTCACATTGACTGCCTATGCGTTTGTTCACTTCCTGTTTTCAATAGAAATTAATGTTTGTAAGTCTATATAGTAAATTCATTCATTCATTCATTTTTCACCGCTTATCCTCACAAGGGTCGCAGAGGGTGCTGGAGCCTATCCCAGCTGTCTTCAGGCGAGAGGCGGGGTACACGCTGGACTGGTGGCCAGCCAATCACAGGGCACATATAGACAAACAACCATTCACACTCACATTCATACCTATGGACAATTTGGAGTCAACAATTAACCTAGCATGTTTTTGGAATGTGGGAGGAAACCGGAGTACCCGGAGTAAACCCACGCATGCACGGGGAGAACATGCAAACTCCATACAAAGATGGCCAAGGGTGGGATTGAACCCTGGTCTCCTAGCTGTGAGGTCTGCGCGCTAACCACTCGACCGCCGTGCAGCCATTTTTATTTTTATTTTTATTTTTATTTTTATTTTTATTTTTATTTTTATTTTTATTTTTATTTTTATTTTTATTTTTATTTTTATTTTTATTTTTATTTTTATTTTTATTTTTATTTTTATTTTTATTTTTATTTTTATTTTTATTTTTATTTGCATGGGTAAATTTGGAGTCGCTAATTAACCTAGCATGTTTTGGGAATGTGGGAGGAAACCGGAGTACCCGGAGAAATGGTGGAAGTAGTGGTAGTAGTAAAGGTGACACAAGGGCTCCATGTTTAGAGGGCTTTAATAATGTTAAAAAAAACATATTTAGAAGGTCGTAAACAGGTTTTCTATACTCTGACCATGACAATATTCTATTTTAGAATAAGGAATTGGTGGAAATCCCTCCGCGATAAACAAGGGAATCCTGTACTGCACTTCACTGCCATCTTGTGGAGTTAATAAAAATGACATCAAATTACATCATTACCTGCAGTCACAGCTGTTTAATGCCAGTGTTTTTGTTTTTGTTTTGGTGTTTCTTTGGAGCTTTTAGAGTATACTTATTTAACACAAGTCGTAAACTGTTATAAGTATTATCATATTCAAGGAAAAGTTACATTTAAATAAGAAGCCATATCCGCTACTTTAAATGATACATCTATCCGACAGAGCTTTCAATTATGTATACTTATTTGTACCATCATGAATACATATGTATATTGCATTGGTAGTCATAGCGACAAAATGTTGCTCTGTTACATTCGGAGCATCTCAGCACCTTCTATTCTTTAACCTAGACGTCATGTCAGGCTGTCGTGCAGACAAGACAGTATGTGTTTTTCTATTGTTTACATGTGTATATGTTGTTGTACGGCACAGACAGGAAGAACGTTTGAATGTTTGATCTCCCCACAGTGACTCTGCAGTACGTGACTGTGTAGCAGCGACACACTGTGCTCCACAGCATGACATAAAGAAGTATCACCGTAAACCGTAAACGTGTAACGTATATTTATGTGTGTAACAAGCTTAATCCTAGCAATTATCATGAAGGGAACTATTTATAATAATTATTATCCATCAAGCATATGGGTTGTAGCGTCATGGCCTGGGGGCTACATGAGTGCTTCCGGGAGCTGGGGAGCTGCGGTTCACAGTATTTCACTTTTGTATGAGATACATGCAAAAACAATGCACACATAAAAATAAAAATAAAAATAAAAATAAAAATAAAAATAAAAATAAAAATAAAAATAAAAATAAAAATAAAAATAAAAATAAAAATAAAAATAAAAATAAAAATAAAAATAAAAATAAAAATAAAAATAAAAATAAAAATAAAAATAAAAATAAAAATGGCTGCACGTTGGTCGAGTGGTTAGCGCGCAGACCTCACAGCTAGGAGACCAGTGTTCAATCCCACCCTCGGCCATCTCTGTGTGGAGTTTGCATGTTCTCCCGGGTACTCCGGTTTCCTCCCACATTCCAAAAACATGCTAGGTTAATTGGCAGCTCCAAATTGTCCATAGGTATGAATGTGAGTGTGAATAGTTCTGTGCTCTGTGATTGGCTGGCGACCAGGGATAGGCTCCAGCACCCCCTGCGACCCTCATAGAAAATGAATGAATGAATGTCTATTTTGGGTAATGAGTGTAAAGGTAAAGGTGACTATAGGGGTGTTATTTCCTGTCTAGAGGACTCTAATCATGTTAGACATCTTATTTAGAACGTTGTGCATGGGTTTTCTACAAAAAACATTCCGCTCATGAATAAGAAATCCTATTTCATACAAATTCAGTTCTCAGTCGGGTCTCCAAACGAGGGATTACTGTATATCTTTTGTGAGTCTTGTAACCTCTGGAACATACCTTGTATTTGTCTGTCATAAACCATTAAAAGAACAAGAACATGTCAAAGGTCTTAAGTGGTCATGGCCCAAAAGCGTGTTTATAATAAAAGGTTATATACTTTACACTCTTGACCTTACCAAACATGCCCCTGGTGCTGATGAAAAGAGAAAAGCCCACAGGAGCGCTTTGCAGTGAACGTGTTCCACCAAGGACATGAGCTGAAAGCTTTTGCAAAAAAATGATGACCGGGTCTCTGTATGAGGCGACAAAAGGGTAAATGAGGACTGAGGTTTCAGACGAAGAACTTCATTATACTGTTTCTGATATCTGATTCATATTAGTGTGATACAGTGCACTTCTACGTCTCAATTAAGACACTGTCAATCAAAGCTGAATGTCATTACTTTTTGAAAAATTCTGCAGACAACTTGAAAAAATGACGAGATAGCAAACCTATGCAACGAGAGCAACCATGAGAGGTGCTCTGCATGAATGGTCGCCATTATCTTAACATGGCGAGCATCCTGGAATATGTCTAAACGAGGCCCAGTGGGGATGTAGAGACCTGCTGCTTTCCTAAATAAACACCAGAAACCTGAATAAATGTAGAATGTAGAGATGTTACGATGACACAAGGGGGTGTGGTGGGGGGGTATCTCAGTACCTGCTCGGCTGCTTTCAAGGCTGAGGACATGATGTTGTAAATGAGCTGTTGTGAGTAATTGAAGTGACCGGATTGTAAATACAAATAAGCAAAAAGGCTGCAGGGTGTGAGATTATCTGATTTTATCTTCACACAATCACAGCCTGTTCACACCCGACTAATAAGCCCACTTTGCACTTGTGCATGTGTGTTACAAGGTGTGTTTTTGTCATGTCATGGAGACAACATTGTGAGTCCTCATACTAAGTCCCTTCATTGGTTATTATTTGGTAATGGTAATGGTTTAATTTCATTTGAACATGCATCAGATTACAATTGAGTGCATCACATAATCAGTTCACAGTTCCACATGCCCAAAAGGAGTAGGAAGAAGCAAAGTAAATGTTACATTTTATTTTTATTTTTATTTTTATTTTTATTTTTATTTTTATTTTTATTTTTATTTTTATTTTTATTTTTATTTTTATTTTTATTTTTATTTTTATTTTTATTTTTATTTTTATTTTTATTTTTATTTTTATTTTTATTTTTATTTTTATTTTTATCAACCGCTTGTCGTGGGCGGTGCTGGAGCCAGCCAATCACAGGGCACATATAGACAAACAACCATTCACACTCACATTCATATCATCATCATTCATTTTCTACCCCTTTCTACCCCCCATCACAGAGCGTGAAAATTGAATACATAATGAGCACTCGTTTATAACGAGTATCCGACTCATCCGACTCATCCGACTCATCCGACTCATCCGACTCATCCGACTCATCCCTACAAACGGCTGAGAATAGTCAAACCACGTAGACCCAAAAGTGAGACACACAGAACCACTTACCCCACGAGCGGGGGCCGTGTACTTGGTGTAACGCTGGTTGGTTTGACAGATGCAAGGTTGCACTCCACTGAGACTCGTGTCGTCCTAGTTTTATCTGGCCCGCTCCAGACTTGTGCACATCTGCATTTCTACGCTCGTGCATTTGGAGCACGTGTGGTGTTTGGCTTTTAGGTGAACGCGTGCGTACATCCTGGACTCTTTGTATTGAGGAGGGGCCGTGAACCCTATTTGTGTTACATAAACACAACATCCAGGTGTCTCTGTAACAGCGGTGATGTAACACAAGGCTGTGGACGCATAAACCGAGAGAACTAAAACCAGCACCTCTTGTTGTCGTCTTAAGATGGTCATTTGAAGCCATTTTGAGTCCAGCCAAAGTGGACCAACGTGGGTGCATTCAGGGGGCAGGGGGGTCGGCTGGTTTTGCTAGGGTGTCCGATGTTCCCACTCTTCTTCTGTTGTTTCGTCTTATGTAAGATTCTGTGATTATATGTGTGGAAAAAAATCACTTATTGAATTGGTAACTTCTTAGGATTTAATAAGCTTTGCTTCTTCCTGCTCCTTTTCAGACATGTGTAGTAATGAGGTGCTGTGTATGTATGTATGTATGTGTGTATATATATATTTATGTGTGTGTATGTATATGTATGAATATGTGTATGTATGCTGCACATATATATATATATATATCTATATATATATGTGTGTGTGTATGTGTGTATATATACGTATGTAAGTATATAAATAGATATTGTAAGTGTATTGTATTGTAAGTGTATATGTGAGATACATTAATGTAACATAGCATGTAAAATAATTAAGAAATAAATTAAGAAGAACAATCAACAATACTGCCCCAATGGCAAAAAAATAAAAATAAAAATAAAAATAAAAATAAAAATAAAAATAAAAATAAAAATAAAAATAAAAATAAAAATAAAAATAAAAATAAAAATAAAAATAAAAATAAAAATAAAAATAAAAATAAAAATAAAAATAAAAATAAAAATAAAAATTAAAAAATTAAAAAATGTAAAAAAAAAGTTTGACGCAAAATCATCACTGTCGCTCCTTGTTGAAAATGTAGATATAGAATGCAGTATCAGTATCTTCATTTTTTCATCTCTCACTACAACTATATTCCAATTATGTATTTAAAATAGCAAAACATACAAGCAAAAAGGAAAGTGAGGCTATCAGTGATGTTAGAAATGACGTGTATTATAAAGCAGTGAGCCACCGAAATGGAAACTTAAAAGGAAAACAGACGTCAAATATGGGTTAAATATGTGCTGTCATATCTTCTTTCATATCTTGCAAATTCTCCCTAACGTTCCCTAATGTTGACCCGATGCTGCTTTCAATTACACAGCTAAAAAAAAAGAAATAACATTATCATAACACAGACAATTATTTGTCAATATAAATCACCAAAATGTGTCTTAAACGGTGTAAATAAATTCAATTATCATGCTTATGCAAAATAATAATAATAACACAGGCTACTGTTGTGAGCGTAACTTAGCCCTTACTTCCTGTCCGCCACCCACTCTTCTCCCCTTAGCAACAAACACAAGCAAGTTTTATTTATGTGCTAAATGGCTATGATTGTTATTATTATGAAGGTTGTAAACATGTTTTATATGCTGTAACTACAAAGATATTCCATTTATAAAAAAAAAAGAATACACTGATCAGGTCTGGAACCAATTAACTGCTATGAACAAGGAATGACTGGTAGGGATGGGCATCAAGTCAACGGGAACCCGGACTAACATTGTGATTCTGATTCATCATCTGTCAATCATAGAGAGCTTCCTACTATTCCGGCTTCATTTCAGTCGATAAGGCAGGCTTATTCCCGCATAAGGAACCATTTATGGAATAATCCCGTTACTTTCTTCGTGTCCTTGAAGTTATATGTTTTTAAATAAGAAGAAAAAGCCACCAAAAACAAAACTTTTAAAAAAGGTTTTGGTTGAACTCTGCATGAGATTGCGTGTACGTGCACACAGAGAAAGACTATCTTTATTGAGGTCAGGGGTCAGGTCAGGTTAAACTTATATTCTTCTCTGCTTTGATGTTAAGGTGCTTGAGTTCTCCTCCCCCCCCTTTCTGCGTTTCCACGGGCCTGCAGCACATGAGGAGAATGACAAATTTTCTCATCTCCTGTCTCGCTGCCCTCATGGCCTCTCATCGTGACTCATCTTGCTCTCTCAGCCTGCTCGGCTGCTTTATTTGGGAATCCTGACTGCAGCCTATGGTCAGCCCTGATTGTCACAGGGGGGCCTGCGTGAATGAAATGTTGAGTTCAAGTCAATGTTTATTTATTGAATGGGGATATTTTAGCTGGAAGACATGGTAAGGGCGCCAATGACTGGAAGCCATTGATGGATGGATGATGAATGGATGGATGGATGGATAAATAGATACTTTATTCATCATCCAGCAGCTTACAGATTGGAAAACACGGGGGCATGCAGGGTTCAAGAAGATAAGGTAGATGGATGGATGGATGGATAGATAGATACTTTATTCATCATCCAGCAGCTTACAGATTTGGAAAACACGGGGCATGCAGGGTTCAAGAAAATAAGGTAGATAGATGGATGGATGGATGATGGATGGATGGATGGATACTTTATTCATCATCCAGCAGCTTACAGATTTGGAAAACACGGGGCATGCAGGGTTCAAGAAAATAAGGTAGATAGATGGATGGATGGATGATGGATGGATGGATGGATACTTTATTCATCATCCAGCAGCTTACAGATTTGGAAAACACGGGGGCATGCAGGGTTCAAGAAGATAAGGTAGATAGATAGATGGATACTTTATTCATCATCCAGCAGCTTACAGATTTGGAAAACACGGGGGCATGCAGGGTTCAAGAAAACAAGGTAGATAGATGGATGGATGGATGATGGATGGATGGATGGATGGATGGATACTTTATTCATCATCCAGCAGCTTACAGATTGGAAAACACGAGGGCATGCAGGGTTCAAGAAAATAAGGCAGATGGATGGATGGATGGATGGATCTTTTAGATACTTTATTCATCATCCAGCAGCTTACAGATTTGGAAAACACGGGGCATGCAGGGTTCAAGAAAATAAGGTAGATAGATGGATGGATGGATGGATGATGTATGGATGGATGGATACTTTATTCATCATCCAGCGGCTTACAGATTTGGAAATCTACAGTGTAAACAGAAATTTGGACAAATAATTTAAATAATTTTGAATAAATAATGATAATTTAATGTTTTGCATGTGCGTGTGGCAAAACTTTTAATTATTATTATTTATTTATTATTTATATATTAAGTAATTATAATTACTATAGGGCTGCACCTTGGACGAGTAGTTAACACGCAGGCCCCACAGCTAGGAGACCCGAGTTCAATTTCACCCTCGGCCATCTCTGTGTGGAGTTAACATGTTCTACCCGGCTTCCTCCCACATTCCAAAAACATGCTAGGTTAATTAGCGACTCCAAATTGTCCATAGGTATGAATGTGAGTGTGAATGGTTGTTTGTCTTAATGTGCCCTGTGATTGGCTGGCCACAAGTCCAGTGTGTACACCGCCTCTCGTCCAAAGACAGCTGGGATAGACTCCAGCACCCCTTGCCACCCTCATAAGGACAAGCGGTAAAAAATGAATGAATGAATATCTACTGTATTGGGTAATATAAGCCTGAAGGTGACTATAGGGATGTTATTTCATGTCTAGAAGGTTCTAATATTGGTAAAAAAAATCATATTTAGCAAGTCATGAACAGGTTTACTGTGCTGTAATTATAGAATTATTGAATGCCAATTAGCAGAAATTCATTTATTGTGGTTGGGTCTGAATTCTTAGAAACATTTCTTATTTATTTCTATTATGAAAGGTGGTGGCTATGAAATGTAGGTGTCGATGGGCGATGAGTTCATGCCGTTGTTCCTCTGCCAGCCATGATGAGGCAGATGTAATCAGAAAATACTCAACAATAGGCCCAGAGTTGCCCCTCAACACAACCTGCGACATAAAGTTGGCTTTGAGTTCTGGCCCCCCGTGCAATGGATGAATGGATGGGTCCGTCTTCTTCGGTTGTCATCAATCTTACACACACAACACAGTGCAGGTGTGTCGAAACCAGCAGACACAAAGCCCCCCTGGTCTCAACCAGGTGTGTATATGTACGCAAACAAACTGGCAAGGTTGTGTTTTAGTTCCAGCTCTGACATTAGCGGCATTCAAACTACCACCTCTGTTGCTCATAAACCTCCAACTATTCCATGTGTCCCCTGCCTGCCTGCCTGCATGTGCAATCCGCACGGAAAAGTTGAAATGAGTACGCCTGTTTTTAACTTACTATGTGTGGCACTTTGTGTGTATACCAACAACAAGTCACCTCCCTTGCCCGGCTCTATTTTTAGTTCTAGTGTGTGTGCGTGCCAGTTGGGAATGTTGCTCTCTTCTCAGCCACAGAGCATCATGCATATCTGACATTTTACCCCCCCGTGTGTGATATTTTGCATTGCTATTGTGCTTTTCTGTTGAAGCCGACTGGATAGGAATGCACACAAACATGCAGGAGGAATCTGTGTTGCTTCCCAAACTGATCCGAAAGGTCCGCCCTCTGAGTTTCATCTTCAATGATGCAGAATTTAATCGTGCAATATGCTCTGTCGGAAAAAATGCAGCTGCAATATTTTAGGTCAAAAAGATAGAAAATTGCTTTAGGGGAGAAGCACAAACATGCACACAGAAAACTAGACCAAATACATTGAAACCTCCAAAGTTGAATACAATCCAAACAGGGATGGTAAAATTCAATATGATGATTTGCAATTGAAATAGTCTGTTCCAGTGTCAAACCGCCACCATCAACAGTAACAGTCATTCAAGTGTAAATAGAAGTTAACCACTGTATAATTACATGAATAAGAACCAGGGCTGTCAAAGTTAACTAAATAGGCTTTTTTACGAACAAACATTCAGAAATTAAACCCAGTATCATAAATAAACAAATCTCATTTTGAGGTGACACAAATAAACAAAAACATGTTAGTGTGAGAGGTCTCACTTGCTCACATTTTGTTTTTGCTGAACGTTTGTGGGCGAGTTTCAGAGCTAAGATGCTAATAATAAAGAAAAAAAGTAACACAAAAATATGCTTGCTGACTGTATGTTCTTTAATAATGGTCCAAAGTTCCCAAATTGATATCCATTTACATAAAATTGGATGTAATTATCATTGTAGTTGCATCATTTACCACAAAGATATTTCCCCTACTAATTATAGAAAAAAGTGTATTCCCATCTGCGATTAAATAAGATTAATTGAGTTAACTGTGGACAAAAAATGTGATTAATCATGATCAAATATTGTAATCGATTGATTAACAACACAACTAAAATAAAGCAAAAGGACTCAACCATTCATTCATTTATTTATTCATTCATTCATTCTGATTCTGGACTGATAAACTATACTCTAAGTATACTATATATATATATATATATATATATACACTATATATGAAGTATACTATATGCATCAACCTACTATCCTAGTATCATTTGTTGTACTGAGCAGCCGGGGAAGAAACAGGGCAAGGTATGAGTTACAGTATATCACTGTAACTTCAACTTCCTGTTCTATGGTTATCATCACACTTTTCCTCTTCGCCATCGCACTTACTTTTTGGTGGAAATAAAAAGTTAAAAAAAAACAGTCGCTGCAGTGGGCAGCACGGCGGTCGAGTGGTTAGCGCGCAGGCCTCACAACTAGGAGACCAGGGTTCAATTCCAGTGTTTTTTTTTTTTTTTCTCCGGGTACTCCGGTTTCCTCCCACATTCCAAAAACATGCTAGGTTAATTAGCGACTCCAAATTGTCCATAGGTATGAATGTGAGTGTGAATGGTTGTTTGTCTATATGTGCCCTGTGATTGGCTGGCCACCAGTCCAGAGTGTACCTCGCCTCTTGCACGAAGACAGCTGGGATAGGCTCCAGCACCCCCACGACCCTAGTGAGGATAAGCGGTAGAAAATGAATTAATGTAACTTTTGAAGCATATTTTTTATGATTTATCCCCCATAATAGTATGAATGATGCAAAATCACAGTAACCGTAGTTCATTCTAATTTTGAAAAAGTGCCTTCATAACACATTGAGTGTATATATTTTATAATGTAAACAAACTGAAATGAATAATATAACATGGCGGTCTTCACTTAACATCACTAGCACCACTGAGACACATTCCGTTGCTTTTGACAGAGGACTTATGGAAGAAGTGACTCTTACCCCGGCATGGAATATTGTCTGTCAATTCCCGTCCAGGTGGCGTTCTCCATCACGCAGCCCTTGAGGAACACAGGAAGCATCAAGCACTGCTGACAGCAAGATTTAGAGTTTGCACATTGGATTTAACTCAGAGGCTCAGTCAAGCATTCACACATACATAAATGATGTTCTGCTCTCATTGCTGCACTTACATCTAATATTAGTTGGACACCAAAACAGATTATCTTTAGAATGGAAAACAAGTATTACTCTCACGTTTCCCCTCAAGCATGCAGGCACACTGCTGTATATGACACAAGTACTGAGGCACACCTCGTCAACCATGAATTATTCAGTCGGGGGCAGTAAAGAAACTGCATCCAGCATACGGTGATGCTTTTCTTTATGATAATTTTATATTTAATACAGAGCAGGGATTCAATTCAGTTACTATGGTACCCATTATGTCATTGTATGGTCATATTATATGGTCATATATACTTAGTAGAGTCGAGAGTATGCTGGAGCCTATCCCAGCTGTCTGGTCTGGTGGCCAGCCAATCACAGGGCACATATAGTCAAACAACCATTCACACTCAAGTTCATATCTATGGATAATTGGAGTGGCTAATTAACCTAGCATGTTTTTGGAATGTGGGAGGCAATATTAAAAAAAACAAAAAACAAAAACTTAAACTGAATTTGGAAAGCAGGAAGTGAACAAATGTAATAGTTACTGATTGTAAAAGTACCAAATAGAGGGGTAGGATTTAATAAGCTTTGCTTCTTCCTACTCCTTTTGGACATGTGGAACTGGGAACTGATTATGGGATGCATTCAATTGTAATCTGATGCATGTTCAAATGAAATAAAACCATTACCATTACCATTACCATTACCATTACCATTACCATTACCATTACCATTACCATTACCATTACCATTACCATTACCATATTACTATTACCATTACCATATTACTATTACCATTACCATTACCATATTACTATTACCATTTCTATTACCATTACCATTACCATATTACTATTACCATTACCATTACCATTACCATTACCATTACCATTACCATTACCATTACCATTACCATTACCATTACCATTACCATTACCATATTACCATTACCGTTACCGTTACCCTTACCATATTACCATTACCATTACCATTACCATATTACCATTACCATTACCGTTACCATTACCATTACCATTACCATTACCATTACCATTACCATTACCATTACCATATTACTATTACCATTACCATTACCATTACCATTACCATTACCATTACCATTACCATTACCATTACCATTACCATTACCATTACCATTACCATTACCATTACCAATTGTGAATGTAATCCATGCATCATTGCATCATTTTGCATCCAATGATCCAATCATTGGATGTCTCAGTGTAATGCTATTTGTCCATGGGCGTGGTGCCACAGCCCGGTGGGCGTTGATGACATACACACATTCTTCACTGACCTATGAGGAAGTTACAATTAGCCTCTGGGAATTCAAGAGATCAGATTTCCTTTCCATATTCTGCAGGATTTCAGTTGGTTTTAGATTCACCCCGCCTTTAACCTCTCAGGTCTCATTTATTTCCAGAGTTGGCTCTAAGAGAGCATGACATAAAAAGAATAAAAAAATAAAAAAAACGTCAATGTGAACTGCATACTTGGCTCTGCATCTTACACGTCACATCAATCTGAGTCCAAATTTATACTAGTTTTAATCACATAGCAATGGGTGTGTCTCATCTGGAAAAAAAAAAACATCTTCCATCTTCCAGTGCAATTTCTGTGAGTAAGTAAGTACAGTAAGTACTGAGAAAAAGAAATAAATCAAGTGAATCTGTTTTGTCACATCTAATCGCAACCGTTTAAACATCTACAGAGAGACAGTCAACAGAATCAATCAGTGATATGCGCATACGTGCTCGTGCATAAAGCGTGTATAGAAAATGGAGTGGATTAGAACGTATGAGCCAATAATCGTTTGCATATGTACATTTATAATAAGTGAGCATAAAGTTGACTAGAGTGTGTGCATCCAGTCCCTTGATCCTCCAGTGCTTCCATCTGACAGTAATTATTGTTACCCAGGGCCCAAAGGGGATGATTAATACCTGTACGCTTGTTTGTCGGTCAGGGTGTAATCATTCATTTGGTTTTACATGCTATTTATTCCATCAAGGACCAAATGTCTGTTTTTTTAAATAACTCTAAACTTGTTCATGTGTCGACGTTATCTTAGAATAAATGCTTCAAAATGAGGTGACGCAAATAAACAAAAAGATTGTTAGCGTGAGAGGTCTCACTTGCTCACATTTTGTATTTGCTGAACGTTTGAGGGCGAGTTTAAGAGCTAAGATGCTAATAAGAAAGAAAATTAAATCTGAAATCATCTGTTCCAGTGTCAAACCGCCACCATCAACAGTAACAGTCAAGTCAACAGTCAAGTGTAAATAGAAGTTAACCACTGTATAATTACATGAATAAGAACCAGGGCTGTCAAAGTTAACCAAATATGCTTTTTTACTAACAAACATTAAGAAATTAAAACCAGTATCATAATTAAACAAATCTCATTTGGAGGTGACACAAATAAACAAAAACATGTTAGTGTGAGAGGTCTCGCTTGCTCACATTTTGTATTTGCTGAACGTTTGTGGGCGAGTTTAAGAGCTAAGATGCTAATAACAAAGAAAAACAGTAATACAAAAATATGCTTGCTGATTGTATTTTCATTAATAATGACCCAAAGTTCCCAAATTGATATCCCTTTACATAAAATTGGATGTAATTATCATTGTAGTTGCACATTGAATCATATTTCCCCTTCTTATTATAGATAAAAGTGTATTTCCATCTGCGATTAAATGCGATTAATTGAGTTAACTGTGGACAAAATGTGATGAATCCCGATCAAATATTTTAATCGATTGATTACTAACACGACTAAAATAAAGCAAAAGTACTCAACCATTCATT
The DNA here is from genome assembly GCF_037039965.1 of Doryrhamphus excisus. Lineage (NCBI taxonomy): Eukaryota > Metazoa > Chordata > Actinopteri > Syngnathiformes > Syngnathidae > Doryrhamphus > Doryrhamphus excisus. The sequence continues at coordinate 19,424,528 of NC_136368.1, forward strand.
CATTCAGTACACCCTGGACTGGTGGCCGGCCAATCACAGGGCACATATAGACAAACAACCATTCACACTCACATTCATACCTATGGACAATTTGGAGTCGCTAATTAACCTAGCATGTTTTTGGAATGTGGGAGGAAACCGGAGTACCCGGAGAAAATGATGATGATGGAATCGAACTCGGGTCTCCTAACCACTCGACCGCCGTGCCGCCCAATTTTAATAGTGTGAATGTATATTGTGCTGGTACATAAATATTTTACTATGAATTATAATTATTATAAAGTTGCTACATTTTAAAATGTTTATAACGTGCTATAATTTTGTAATTTTTGGGGGTTAAAATGTTTTCATATATTTCAGTGAGTTACCTATAAAGTGATGCAAAATGGTTTCTTAATTTGAACTTAATGGTTTATTCCCCTGTGTACTTGCTTCATTAGCTCGCCTGCATATTTGTGTGTGTTTTTACACGGTGTGTTATGAGTGTGTATAATGTGTGTTTCTCACGCCAAAAGAATATATTGTATTGCTACCTGGGGATTAGCGTTATTGCTACAAAGACAGTCGCCGGATAAACAGCCCAAACACTGTTCTCATTCATACCCGACCAGTTGTCGAAGCTAGAGTCCGGACTTCATTCCTCGATACACTGACAAAGACTACAGACTCGCCGTTTTGGTCCATTTCTATCTCGTCATTGTTATATTTTTTCTCACGACCTTGACGTGACCCTCAGGTTTAGGGGCTTAATGAAACACAGGCAAGAAGTTATTTCCGTCTGAAAATCCAATCAAATGATCATCAAGTTAGTGCTGATCCAGTCTGAATGGAAGTGCAGATTCACAATCAGCTGATCTGATATCAGCTGGTTCGATTCCATCCGTTTGGTACCAAGCTTAACTGACTTAATAACACCGCTATCACTTTGCAATTATTCATTCATTCATTCATTTTCTACCGCTTTTCCTCACGGGGGGTTGCTGGAGCCTATCCCAGCCGTCTTTGTGCGAGAGGCAGGGTACACCCTGGACTGGTGGCCAGCCAATCACAGGGCACATATACTAGACAAACAACCATTCACACTCACATTCATAACTATGGACAATTTGGAGTTGCTAATTAACCTAGCATGTTTTTGGAATGTGGGAGGAAACCGGAGTACCCGGAGAAAACCCACGTATGCACGGGGAGAACATGCAAACTCCACACAGAGATACCCGAGGGTCCCAGACAGCTAGCTGGGATAGGCTCCAGTACCCCCCGTGACCCTCGTGAGGATAAGCGGTAGAAAACCACTCGCTAACCACTAACCACTCGAGCACCGTGCCGCCTTAAAATTTTAAAAAAAAATATATATATTAGGAAAGCCGGAAGTGAACAAATGTAACAATTACTGATTGTAAAAGTACCAGATGGAGGGGTAGGATTTAATAAGCTTTGCTTCTTCCTACTCCTTTCGGACATGTGGAACCGTGAACTGATTATGTGATGCATTCAATTGTTATCTGATGCATGTTCAAATGCAATAAAACCATTAGCATTAGCATTAGCATTAGCATTAGCATTACCATTACCATTACCATTACCATTACCATTACCATTACCATTACCATTACTCTACGAACAACCAATTCTCTAGTTAGACTGAATGGTTTACGTTATTTGGGTGAGGTTTGGCGGACCAAATGAAAGGCTTTGGCAGGCCCCACCTGTTGGGGACCTCTGGCCTTGACAATACATTCATTCATTCATTTTCTACCGCTTTTCCTCACGGGGGTTGCTGGAGTCTATCCCAGCCGTCTTTGTGCGAGAGGCGGGGTACACCCTGGACTGGTGGCCAGCCAATCACAGGGCACATATAGACAAACAACCATTCACACTCACATTCATACCTATGGACAATTTGGAGTCGCTAATTAACCTAGCATGTTTTTGGAATGTGGGAGGAAACCGAAGAAAACCCGGAGAACATGCAAACTCCACACAGAGATGCCCGAGGGTGGAATTGAACTCTGGTCTCCTAGCTGTGAGGTCTGCGTGCTAACCACTCGACCACCATGCAGCCCCTGTCATTCATTGAATTTTATTATTTCCTATGGCTGACCTGCATCAGATGCGGATGATGTTTAAAATGAATGTTTCCTCTGTATGGTTGGGAATCTTCTGCCTGTTTTTTCAAAGCTAACAGAGGCAATAGCTTACATATAAACACACTTTTGCTACAGGGAGTTTTTCCACTGCCTCCTCAAAGGTCATTCTTTGAGAACAGATTGGAGGGAAGTGTGCTCTTTATCAAAGAGGCTCGGAGACGGTGACTCAGTGGATGGAAAAGCTTTGATGAGCTCATAAAACCGAGAGCGAAATGCGCGGAAGATTGATGCATGGGGTTTAATTAATGTGTTGCGGGTCGTGCAATTTGGATTTGGCACAAACGCACCGTTAATATGAAGTCTGCACACCGCATGTAGCCATGACCAAGATGCACGTAAGCCCGGCGGGGGCTAACATTGAGCGCAGGCAAGAACACATTTGTTGTACAGTGGAGCTTCTCAAGTGCAATGTGTAACATTTTGGGGGGGAAACACATTCCATAATCTTTCAAAATGTCACTTCAGCTAACATCAAATTATGAAATCAGGGTATGTTTTTTTTTTTTTTTTTTGCTTTTTCTGGCTTTATGGCATCACTTGTTACAAAAGAAGGATAAAAATAGGACCAGGGTACGCTAAGCCACTTGGTACTTAACATTTTATGTGACATTAAAATATTGAAAAATAACATGAGACTTGTTGAGACTGTTTTCATTATTAAAGACGTCGTTTCAATACCCTTGGTCATTTGTCCCAGTGACAAAAAAATGTTATCTTTCATTTTTTATTCCACTTGAAATTAGCCAGGCTGCACGGTGGTCGAGTGGTTAGCGCGCAGACCTCACAGCTCGGAGACCAGGGTTCAATTGCACCCTCGGCTATCTCTGTGTGGAGTTTACATGTTCTCCCCGTGCATGTGTGGGTTTTCTCCGGGTACTCCGGTTTCCTCCCACATTCCAAAAACATGCTAGGTTAATTAGCGACTCCAAATTGTCCATAGGTATGAATGTGAGTGTGAATGGTTGTTTGTCTATATGTGCCCTGTGATTGGCTGGCCACCAGTCAACCACTAACCACTCGACCGCCGTGCCGCCTTAAAATTAAAACAAAAAAACAAACAAAAAAACTATATTAGAAAGCAGGAAGTGAACAAATGTAACAGTTACTGTTTGTAAAAGTACCAGATGGAGTACCCACCTCTCGCCCGATGACAGCTGGGATAGGCTCCAGCACCTCCACGACCCTTGTGGGGAAAAGCGGTAGAAAATGAATGAATGAATGAATGAAATTAGCCAATCGTTTGACATCAATTCAGCCTGAAATTCATTCATTTTCTTCCGCTTATCCTCACGAGGTTGGTGCTGGAGCCTATCCCAGCTGTCAAAAAGATATATACAATATACAATATTTATACTGTAAGTACCTTATACCTTAAGTATACACAGATGTATAATTTCAGGAGAGCTAACATGATGCTGCATGCTTTGAATGGGAAACAGTAGCGCCATCTGGTGGATGAATGTAAAACATAAAAAAAAAACCATTGAAAGCCATTAATCCAAATTGAAGCATTGACATGAATTATTGCGTTTGTTTGGGTAAATTTACATGGTAGTATACATCAAAGTACATGGGAAGAAAAATTACATTTCCAATAAGACACTTTATGGTTGTTATTAAAAAAATTGTCAGTTTTGGGGTAGGTTTGCCGTTTTATACTCATTTCGGGAACAGAGATGATAATTCTCAAATATTTAAAAAAATCAAATGTCCTGTGTCAAAACCCATTAATCATTATTCAACACAACATAAATTGCTTACAAATGAAGTGAATGGTACAAAATGGTTAAAGGTTTAAGAGTTAAATCTTAGTGTTACATTGTTCTTACATTGTAATATTACCACTGGTTATTATAAGTTATTAGTAAGAATTTCACAATGTTATGTAACATGTTATTTCCGAAATTCCGGATTTTTTTTTTAAAGAAATATGGGACCTTTGAGGTTCCACTTAGGCACTTTAAGTGGACAGTGTTGATGTGTGCTGATTTGGACATCTTTGCTCCACTTCCACGGTCCCATCTGGGTATATGAATAAAAGCCTTTCACTGTTTTGCTTATTTTTGTGTTGTTTTTTTTTTTTTTTTTAATTGAGTAGACAGTAGTTCAGTGGATTTTGGAGGGATGTTTTCCACATACACTACACGCGCTACAATGTCTTATTCTCAATTCTAAAAATCTAAAAATCTAAAACAGATGGTTTTTTTTTGTCGGCTCTCCTTGGGATGGCTGTATCTTCCAGCACGTGTGCTCCAGTTCTTGGGTAAAAATGCGGACAGCAAAAAAAGCATTTTTTTTTTGTCTTCTTATAATTGTTTTAGTTCTATGAGTTACTGGCATATATTATATAACTTTTTATACCACTTTTTTTGATTGTTTCATGTTTCAACATTTAAATCCGCTTAGTCATGCTTTTGAATGAGAACCTTTGACTGGTATTGTTTTACTGTTCTGTTAACTACTGCCCACCTCTTCTTATAGTCAGACAGGGCAGACTTGTTCTATATAAGATAGTTAATTATGTATCACCGTGTAATTTAGACTTTGTGCAGTCTCGAGTCTAGAGGACAAAGATGAGAGAGACCAGATACTCGGAAGTGACATTCTTCTCTGCTGAATTTCCTCTTTGCTGTTTTGTTCTTAATCTCTTCATCTCTGTCACCTTTTATTGTCCCATTTTTGCTTCATCTCCTTTTTTTCCTCCTCCGAGACCGCATGGTGGAGCTTTATGTGGTCCTTAAGTCTGGAGAGATGGAAAGAAAGAAAGAAAGAAGGGCAAGAGGATGAAATATAAAAGATGTTCAATTTCGTCAGGATTAGCATCACATGCAGGATACACGCACCCCCCCCCACACACACACAAAGGACATACTGTATAAGGCAGGGGTCTCAAACACGCGGACACTAGTTTGAGGCCCCCGCCTTGATATGAAAGTTTAATGTTAATGCGGCCCGTGCAAGTTTGATATGGATGCTGTATGGTATCATGTACCCAGAAAAAATTATTACATTTGATTAATGTTCATGTTAAAGGTTAAATAACTGTTAATAGTTATCCTCCCTATCCATGTGGAAGTGGTAAGTTTGATATGGATGCTGTATGGTATCATGTACCCAGAAAAAATTCTTACGTTTGATTAATATTCATGTTAAAGGTTAAATAACTGTTAATAGTTATCCTCCCTATCCGTGTGGAAGTGGTAAGTTTGATATGGATGCTGTATGGTATCATGTACCCAGAAAAAATTATTACGTTTGATTAATGTTCATGTTGAAGGTTAAATAACTGTTAATAGTTATCCTCCCTATCCGTGTGGAAGTGGTAAGTTTGATATGGATGCTGTATGGTATCATGTACCCAGAAAAAAAATATTACGTTTGATTAATGTTCATGTTAAAGGTTAAATAACTGTTGATTGTTATCCTCCCGATCCATGTGGAAGTGGTAAGTTTTTGGCTATTTAAGTTAAAAGGAAATAACTTGGAGGCTACCGTTTAGGTCGCTAGCTCTCGAGTTTGCGAGTTAGCATGTGTCTCACATTCATACCTATGGACAATTTGGAGTCGTTAATTAACCTAGCATGTTTTTGGAACGTGGGAGCAAACCGGAGTACCCGGACATGCAAACTCCACACAGAGATGTCCAAGAGTGGAATTGACTGTCAAACCCCAAGGTAGATAATCAGTAAGAATTATGTATTCTTGTATTTTTTTTGTCCGCCATAGAACGTAGCATAACAAAAAAAAAGAAAATACTTAGAGCTCAAACAGACTCGGCCCTGCGGATGTTCTTTTGCAAATAGAGCTAAAACGAGCGTATCGCTTCACGCCGCCATGCTGACACGCTGCTCTCTTCACTCCAGCTGGTCAAAGATGACAAAGCCAGCACTCGATTCCACCGACACACACACTCACTTCACAATGTGCGCATGCAAAGTGAAGTCTTTATTATGCGTCTTGCAGAGAGGAGCCAATGACAGAAAGGTGGAGACAATCAGCCATGATCAAAGGTCCCAGACAGCCCAGAGGACATTTCCACCACCTGTGGAAAATTAATTTCACAATGCCTCACTACAAAGCGATGATCATCCATGCTCCGAGTGTATGAGATGTCTGACAGAGCCCCCATTGCCTCGGATGAGGTCAATTAGGAAGAACTGTAAAGACGGATTGCATGAATAAAATAAGTCCGCTCCTAATAGTCTCTCTAAAATTGCCGTTGATTCCACGGTAAAGTGTGAGAATTGCTGCGAGCTTGAGGAAGTCCGGCCTACTTGAGAAGCGAAGAACAAATAGAAAGCCCAGATATTGTATGCTGCAGAGAGAGGTCGTTTGTCATGTCGCCACATTGCAAAAAAAAAAGTACACAAACGAGAGCAGAACCTTCGGGTTTGGTTTTGAAAACCTGAAAAACAAAACTGGTGTTATTTGTTGGAATAAAATGTTTCTTTACTGCATGTTGACAGGTTTACACGTTAAAAGGTCAGGTCTCTGCTGTTTAAACAAGTATAATATACAAATATATATGTATTTAAAAAGTAGAAAAATGCTTTTTGTGTTTAATGATACTGCATAATGTTATAAATAATATACAGTTACATATATATACTTTTTATTGCAGTTAATTAGTTCCAGACCAGGCTGCACAGTGGACGAGTGGTTAGCGCGCAGACCTCACAGCTTGGAGACTAGGGTTCAGTTCCACCCTCGGCCATCTCTGTTTGCATGTTCCAGACCAGGCTGCACGGTGGACAAGTGGTTAGTGCACAGACCTCACAGCTAGGAGACCGGAGTTCAATTCCACCCTCGGCCATCTCTGTTTGCATGTTCCAGACCAGGCTGCACGGTGGACAAGTGGTTAGTGCACAGACCTCACAGCTAGGAGACCGGAGTTCAATTCCACCCTCGGCCATCTCTGTTTGCATGTTCCAGACCAGGCTGCACGGTGGACAAGTGGTTAGTGCACAGACCTCACAGCTAGGAGACCGGAGTTCAATTCCACCCTCGGCCATCTCTGTTTGCATGTTCCAGACCAGGCTGCACGGTTGTCGAGTGGTTAGCGCGCAGACCTTACAGCTAGGAGACCGGAGTTCAATTCCACCCTCGGCCATCTCTGTTTGCATGTTCCAGAACAGGCTGCACGGTGGTTCTAGTGGTTAGCGCGCAGACCTCACAGCTAGGAGACCCAGGTTCAATCCCACCTTCGGCCATCTCTGTTTGCATGTTCTCCCCATGCATGCGTGGGTTTTCTCCGAGTACTCCGGTTTCCTCCCACATGCCAAAAACATGCTAGGTTAATTAGCGACTCCAAATAGTCTATAGTTAGATGAATAGGTGTAAGATATGCTAACACAATGGTTATTCAGCTACACAAAAAATAAACATAAACAAAAAAGGTGTCCAGTGTTTATGTAACATTAACAGTTTTTTCATTCATAAGTCGCTCTGGAGTATAAGTTGCAGGAACAGCCAACCTATGAAAAAAAAGTGCGACTTATAGTCCGGAAAATACGGTAGTAGTACTTCTGAAATATATGAGATGCTGCACCGCTGTAGAAGCCGAAGGGTTCAAAGGTGCTAATATACCCCAAAATTAGGGTGGCTTGCACACTGTTTGTGTTCTACTTAGTACACGCCATGCACATAGTTCCCACATGGGTATGCATTGTCACAACCGCTTCCCACATCTGTCAAGCAGTCGTGGTATTATTTGGTCTGGCTCCGTCCTGTTTAACACCAGCGTTATTTATTTCACTTTTTTTCACATTTCTAAATATGCATATGAATGCTAAAAATGCAATTTCATTGTTTTTTGGTACAATAACAATAAATACTTGAATTGAATTGAAACTGTGTCTATATTATCTATGCTAAGACCAATGCAGAACGAAATTGTCTGCAATATTTACATAGTAATGAATGAAAATAGGCTGCATGGCCGCCGAGTGGTTAGCGCGCAGGCCTCACAGCTAGGACACCCGAGTTCAATTCCACCCAAGGCCATCTCTTTGTGGAGTTTGCATGTCCGGGTACTCCGGTTTCCTCCCACATTCCAAAAACATGCTAGGTTAATTAGCGACTCCAAATTGTCCATAGGTATGAATGTGAGTGTGAATGGTTGTTTGTCTATATGTGCCCTGTGATTGGCTGGCCACCAGTCCAACTCGTCTGAAGACAGCTGGGATAGGCTCCAGCACTCCCTGCGACCCTTGTGATTATAAGCGGTAGAAAATGAATGAATGTCTATACTGGGTAATGAGTGTAAAGGTGACTATAGGGGTGTTATTTCATGTCTAGAGGGCTCTAATAATGTTAGACATCGTATTTAGAACGTTGTGCGTGGGTTTTCTACAAAAACATTGTGTGGTGTCCGGTTTCCTCCCACATTCTAAAAACATGCTAGGTTAATTAGCGACTCCAAATTGTCCATAGGTATGAATGTGAGTGTGAATGGTTGTTTGTCTATATGTGCCCTGTGATTGGCTGGCCACCAGTCCAACTCGTCTGAAGACAGCTGGGATAGGTTCCAGCACTCCCTGCGACCCTCGTGATTATAAGTGGTAGAAAATGAATGAATGTCTATACTGGGTAATGAGTGCAAAGGTGACTATAGGGGTGTTATTTCATGTCTAGAGGGCTCTAATAATGTTAGACATCGTATTTAGAATGTTGTGCGTGGGTTTTCTACAAAAACATTGTGTGGTGTCCGGTTTCCTCCCACATTCCAAAAACATGCTAGGTTAATTAGCGACTCCAAATTGTCCATAGGTATGAATGTGAGTGTGAATGGTTGTTTGTCTATATGTGCCCTGTGATTGGCTGGCCACCAGTCCAACTCGTCTGAAGACAGCTGGGATAGGCTCCAGCACTCCGTGCGACCCTCGTGATTATAAGCGGTAGAAAATGAATGAATGAATGAATGTCTATATTGGGTAATGAGTGCAAAGGTGACTATAGGGGTGTTATTTCATGCCTAGAGGGCTCTAATAATGTTAGACATCTTATTTAGAACGTTGTGCGTGGGTTTTCTACACAAACATTGTGTGAATGGTTGTTTGTCTATATGTGCCCTGTGATTGGCTGGCCACTACTACTACCCCGGCTCTCGCCTAAAGACAGCTGGGATAGGCTCCAGCACCCCTGAATGAAAATAAACAAAAGCGACGGGTAACACTTTGCAATAAGGTACACAAAAAAATGTCCGTACTTCATAAGAAAGGAACCCACCTCATCCTAACCACTAGTACTGTATTTTTGCGTACATTATTATAAAGTTAAACCAATCCTTTGTTAAAATCCAAATTGTTTATTCATCTATTTGTTTATTTATTAGCTCAGAAGGTTCATATCCTATTTGCATAATAGTTTCATTAACTGCCAGCTCCCATCAAATGCTACACAGTAGAGCAATGCTTATAAAATGGAATACACCACATTACAGTGGAATAGCCCATTTGTTCCAGGTGTGCTAAACCCTGACAAATTAATGGCACTTTTTTTAATAGTGTCTTTTTTTTTTCTCTTTCATTTTGTTTAGGGAATTGTTTGTTTAATGTCCGAGCCCCACGCAAACAGAGCTGCCTTGTAAACTTTATTTGTTGGCCATGTTCTCATCTTACACAAGCGCTTGTTGTCTCGTTACGGACTTGTGAGTATATTTAAGCGTGTTAATGACGCAGCATTCCAGTGTTGCCAAGCGTGTTGATAAGCTAAGATATAGGCAAACAGCTTTTTACTGGGTGTCTTTTACCAGCCTGTTTTAGGTGTGGAAGTGGAAGTGTGCGTCTGGAGCCAGGCAACGCTTTGCCCCCGAGGCGTCAGACTCCTCATTAACCTCCTCTTCATCTTTCCATTGCTCTGTTTGCTTTTTAAAAAAAAAAAAAAAAAATCTTGACCGTTTTAACATTCTGAGAGTGACGCTGTCTGAAAAGTTCGTTTTCCTGTCATCGAATTTTGAGCACGCTAAGTAACATTTTTGTAATGCATGACATGTGTTTGCTGCCAGTCGCTGTTCAGAAGGACACCGCCGGTGGAGGTCGAGCCCTGGGATTTTCAACCACACTAGTGTGCCTTGAGAAATTAATTAACATTAATTAATCATCATTTGCAAATATTACGTCAATATCCACGTATACATGGACCCAAATATTCCAATTGCATTTGGTTTATTTGCTCAAACTGAAAGAATTTAACCTTTGTATACGCCTCATTCCGAAAGAATAGTGCCAATCCGAAGGAATATATAATCGGATTATTAATCCGATTGAGGTATCTTGTAGCCGCTCAAACGGAAAGTTGTCAGGGTGCGTTTTTCTTCTTCTGTTGTTTATTGGCGGTTGGCAAGCAGCTTTGGTGTGCATTAGCGCCATCTGTGGAACAGAATCTAAACCCTTCTATACGTTATTCACGAGTCCATAAGTCAAAAGAAAAAATATATATCTATATAAAACATGTACCGAGTTGAATTATAAAATATTAGCAAGATTGAATTTGATCCTTTCCTGGTTAAATTTATCATATCGCATGCTGATATATGACGTAACACGCAGCTCCAGACGTTCTTCAGTTTTAAAAATGGAGGCCAGCAATCGGATACGGAAAGTTTGTTTTTGATCCAAACTAAATTTCAAGACAGGACAAAAGAAAAACTGGCAATTACGGAATTATTCCTACAAGTGAAAGAACCAATCGGGGGAAGTCGGTATCACGTAATGTTGGTGTTTACGTTTTACTGGGCATGCCCCCCGAAGTCATTTGGAAAGAAAAATAACTCCTCATGTAAACATGGCTACTGTCGAGTGTCCGTGGTGTAAAGAGAAATGTAATATCGTTCCGTGTGGCAACACCTACGTAGCTCGTTCCTCCTATAGACTTAGTGATGTTTTCCAATGTAAAAAAAAAACGTACCGTGGCTCAAAAAAGGTTGAAAAACACTCGTCTAGCCAATCAAGTTCACAGTTTATTAAAGTACAAATACATGCAATGTGCAGTTTATTATGCAGTCAAATAAGAGCACCTGTCCCACGCTGGAATCTGCTGGAGGTTGTGAAACTTGGCATTGGAAAATGATACTCCATTTATGCATTCTCTCATATTCCAATAACACCGACTTTCTTTTTTGGCACGCTTTTTTCAGCTGGCATGCAAATTTAATACGGTGCATGTGTAGCTTTCAGTGAGAGATCAGGCTGATTGAGAATGACTGATATGATTAAAGCGTATACAAGGACTAGAGTGAAGACTTTTGATCGTTTGCCATCTTTCTAGTGAAAAAACAAAGAGCACATTCCTCGGAGGAAAGGAATGTTTACAATGCTTTCGCAAACCAGAATACCAAACATTTATATACTGGAACAAATGCCAAAAAAAAGTCATTGCAGTCAGAAAATTACAGAATCTCATCATTTGTGCAATCATAGAAGTGCAACATCGAGAAAGTATAAGAGCACAGACTGGCCTTTTTGTCAATATTACACATGTACCCAAACCCCTTATTTAATAGCAAGTTACCTTCTGATGCAAATACTACTCAATAACAGAAATCATAACCTGTGGTGGATGATGCAAGGTGACAGGGCTGCGCTGTTTTCCTCCCATCCTGACTCAAATACCAACTAGAAATGTCTAAAAACAGTCTGACAAATCAACCAAATCTATATCTACATAGTATACACATTGTAGATACATCATCTAAACCAGGGGTCTCAAACACGCGGCCCGCGGGCCAAATGTGGCCCGCAGGACACTAGTTTGAGGCCCCCGCCTTGATATGAAAGTTTAATGTTAGTGCGGCCCGCGCAAGTTTGATATGGATGCTGTATGGTATCATGTACCCAGAAAAAATTATTACGTTTGATTAATGTTCATGTTAAAGGTTAAATAACTGTTAATAGTTATCCTCCCTATCCGTGTGGAAGTGGTAAGTTTGATATGGATGCTGTATGGTATCATGTACCCACAAAAAATTATTACGTTTGATTAATGTTCATGTTAAAGGTTAAATAACTGTTAATAGTTATCCTCCCTATCCGTGTGGAAGTGGTAAGTTTTTGGCTATTTAAGTTTAAAGGAAATAACTTGGAGGCTACCGTTTAGGTCGCTAGCTCTCTAGTTTGCGAGTTAGCATGTGTCTCAAGACCCTGCCAGCCAATCACAGGGCACATATAGACAAACAACCATTCACACTCATATTCATACCTATGGACAATTTGGAGTCGCTAATTAACCTAGCATGTTTTGGGAATGTGGGAGGAAAACCGGAGTCAAACCCACGCATGCATGGGAAGAACATGCAAACTCCACACAGAGATGCCCGAGGGTGGAATTGAACTCGGGTCTCCTAAATGCTCGGCCGCCGTGCAGCCGTACATACAATTTGTCTTTCCATATTTAGTATAGAAAAAAAGTGAGCAGAGGTTAAGCCTGTGCTTGTGCACACAACCGTAATTATTGCATATTAATATGGATAATTATAAATTATAAACATGCAAATCTGCCTTTGCTACCTGAAAATGAAGGACAAGTAAACCTCCATAATTAGCAGGCTTAGTAAGTCTTAAGATTAGACCAAGTGTCCATGGGTCCATGTGTCTGGTTTTTTACCCTCCACAAAACCAAGTGGATTCTTGTTCAGCTCCACAAATGTTATGTAAATTTATGTAAACAATACCTGCCACCCTTGTGCTTTCATGTAATTACTGCTGGCACACTAGCATAGCGACATTGGCGAGGAACTGAAGGAAGGCAACAGAGTCTATGGAGGAGATTTTTGGAAAAAATAAGTGCGGAATTGTTCCAGACAATGTCAAGGAGGTCAGCCAGCAAGACTCCCAAACTAAGTGAGTGTCTGTTTCTGCAAAAAGCAAGGCCACAAATACACAAGGACATTCTGGGATTTTGGTAATGGTAATGGTAATGGTAATGGTAATGGTAATGGTTTTATTTCTTTGAACATGCATCAGATTACAATTGAATGCATCACATAATCAGTTCACAGTTCCACATGTCCAAAAGGAGTAGGAAGAAGCAAAGCTTATTAAATCCTACCCCTCCATCTGGTACTTTTACAATCAGTAACTGTTACATTTGTTCACTTCCTGCTTTCCTAATGTAATGTTTTATTTTTGAAATTTTAAACTACATTTTTATTTTTATTTTTATTTTTATTTTTATTTTTATTTTTATTTTTATTTTTATTTTTATTTTTATTTTTATTTTTATTTTTATTTTTATTTTTATTTTTATTTTTATTTTTATTTTTATTTAAAATGTGGACAAATAATAAAAGCCTGCAGAAGATGGGAACGTCAAGGGGTTAAATTCCTTTAAACTAAAGTCCAAAACTCACAAACCTCAGCCAAGAGATACAAGGCTTTACATGTCAACATTTTTCTATTTTACATGAAGTTTTGATAGATGGCAAAAAAAAATGAATGCAAATCCTCCTTCCTGCAGTGTGGCTGTAAGTGTAAAGATATGTTGCCATTTTGTCATTTCCATAAACGTCCCCTCGGGCAGTATGAACTAAACGTTTCCACTCTGAGGTCGACAGAAGCCTGTCTCGCTTCACTCTTTCTCTGGTTGCCTCTTTTTTCCTGACGCTCTTAAAGGAGAATGACAACCATCTGTAGCTTTCTTGCACCTCAAACATCTGCAGATGGGCCAACACACACACACACACACACACACACACACACACACTGATCAGTAGAGCAGAGACAAGATAAGGGTGGAGTCGACTAAGAGAAAATACATCAGCATGTAATAACAAGAACACATCAAGCTTCTGTCAATATTAAGAATCCCGTTGTTCCCGGAATGGAAATGTATGTAATCACGCTATTCTCTTCCGCATCCCTGTGGAAAACCAAGCACACATATCAGTCTTATTACTTTAATTAGTTTTTTTAATTGTATTTATTGACTAGTTTAAAAGGGCGGAACTGATGTGAATGCAACATTCATTTTTCCTACTCCTTTTGGACATGTGGAACTGTGAACTGATTATGGGATGCATTCAATTGTAATCTGATGCATGTTCAAATGAAATAAAACCATTAGCATTAGCATTAGCATTAGCATTAGCATTAGCATTAGCATTACCATTACCATTACCATTACCATTACCATTACCATTACTCTACGAACGACCAATTCTCTAGTTAGACTGAATGGTTTACGTTATTTGGGTGAGGTTTGGTGGGCCAAATGAAAGCCTTTGTCAGGCCCCACCTGTTGGGGACCGCCGACCTTGACAATACATTCATTCATTCATTTTCTACCGTTTTTTCCTCACGAGGGTCGCGGGGGGTGCTGGAGCCTATCCCAGCTGTCTTCGGGCGAGAGGCGGGGTACACCCTGGACTGGTGGCCAGCCAATCACAGGGCACATATAGACAAACAACCATTCACACTCACATTCATACCTATGGACAATTTGGAGTCGCTAATTAACCTAGCATGTTTTTGGAATGTGGGAGGAAACCGGAGTACCCGGAGAAAACCCACGCATGCACGGGGAGAACATGCAAACTCCACACAGAGATGCCCGAGGGTGGAATTAAACCCTGGTCTCCTAGCTGTGAGGTATGAGGAACACCCTTCGTCAGGGATCAAAACAAAATAATGCAAGTTGTAAAATCTACAATACATGCTACAAATCAGCTAGGTAATTTTCTTAATACAAAGCAGGATGTAGACCACGGGTCTCAAACTCAATTTACCCGGGGGGGCCACTGGAGATAAGGCCTGGGTGAGGCTGGGCAGCATCAGGTTTAAAAAAAAACAAAAAAAAAACATATTTATTAAAAACAGAAAAAAATCAATAAAAAACTGTCTTCAATGCTTTTGCTTCTGCTATACCCTACATTTTTTCCATGCTTTGGTTCCGGTTTTCCACGAGAAAAGCTCTGATAAAACATTCCACTTTTCTCAAATATCTTAATTTTTATTTACGACACAAATAAGATGAAAAAATAAAGAAAATAAATCAATCACTAATACGTAAATAAAATAATAATAAAACAGCAAATAATAAAAAAGATAAATTATTTTTTGTCAGATAACCTTTAACATGAACATTAATGAAACTTAACCCTTTTACCCAATTAGCAAGTTAGCATTGCTACATCTGAAAAAATCGCGTCAATTGTATCCGGCGTGCACAAAGCTATCAATTCTGTGTTCATGATACCAAACTTGCGCGGGCCGGGCTAACATTAAACTTTCATATCAAAATGGGGGGCCTCAAAGTAGCATCCCACGGACCGCATTTGGCCCGCGGGCCGCGAGTTTGAGACCACCAAACTATGTGTGTGGTTAATCAGCGTGGCGTCTTATTTACGTCTTTATAAGTGCATGATAAACGGTGTGTGGCGACTTAACTATTATTACGCAATAAACCCAGACAGGAGGCTAATAGGTGAGCTACATCCGTGTGGCATTCTGCGATTAATTAATTTGCATCTTCCCACCGGGCTTCCGAGCAAAGCTAGCCATTACATAAGAGGGTCGAGATGCTTGTGTGAAGAGCCAATGAAAAAGCCAGAGTGTTGCACTGAGACAATAACAAGTTGTGTCTGTCTGATGTGCAGGATTGTGTGTTTTTTTTTTTTTTTTTGGTGCCTTGGGTGCCTTGGGTGCATGTCTGCGGGTGGGGGTGGATGTCACTGTGAGTCTATCTGCGAGGCGATATGTGTGTGTGTGTGTGGGTGCGAGGAGGGTGTCAGTGTCAGTGTTCACTGGTGTGGGCGTTTTAGTGTAAATGTCAACTGGTGGCATGAACACTTTTTTAAAATTAATTATTCATGACACTGGGAACTTGTGCCGTACATTTCCAAGTGAGCTTGTTTTTAAAGCCTGGAAGTTGACACGGATACCAATACCGTGTGCTGTTATCCATCCGTCATATATACAGTACATAGAAAACTGGCTTTGAATGCACTCTAAATAAAATACAACAGGAATTGCAGCAATTATATGCATAGGATTTTGGATAAATCCCTTTTCTTGTTACACGAAAATAAATCCCTCTTGTATGACATTTACTTTATTGTCCAATTAGACTTACATTAAATATATTACACAGACTGGTGAATTGGAGGTAATTACCAAAGTCAACAAAAACAAAAAATTCCGAAAGCTTCCAATGTTCTTCAAACGACTCACTGGCAACCCAATGAATGGATGGCTGTTCTGGAATCAGTTTCATTGGACACAAAATTATAGGAAAGAACCACCCATGATCCAAAAGCAGGGGTCTCAAACTCAATTTACCTGGGGGCCACTGGAGCTAGGGTCTGGGTAAGGCTGGGCCGCATCAGGTTTTCCAAAAAAAAACAAAACGCATTTATTAAAAACGGAAAAATATACAAACTTTTTCAGTGCTTTGGTTCCGATTTTCTACAATAAAAGCTCTGATAAAACATTCCACTGTTCTCAAATATCTTAATTTTTATTTTTCTGCACAAAATAAGATGAAAAATAAATAAAAAATCAAGAATAAAGAAAATCAATCAGTAATAAGTAAATATTATAATAATAATAAAACAGCAAATAATAAAAACTTAAGAAACCACATATAGTTGGTGGGTAGACAAATTATTTTTTTCAGATTAAAATGAACAAAGCGACAAAACACGACTATAGTCACATTTATACTCTTTTTATTTACAACATATTGCGCAACCGCAGGGTCTTGAGACACATGCTAACTCGCAAACTAGAGAGCTAGCGACCTAAACGGTAGCCTTCAAGTTATTTCCTTTAAACTTAAATAGCCAAAAACTTACCACTTCCACACGGATAGGGAGGATAACTATTAACAGTTATTTAACCTTTAACATGAACATTAATCAAACGTAATAATTTTTTCTGGGTACATGATACCATACAGCATCCATATCAAACTTGCACGGGCCGCACTAACATTAAACTTTCATATCAAGGCGGGGGCCTCAAACAAGTGTCCTGCGGGCCCCATTTGGCCCGCGGGCCGCGTGTTTGAGACCCCTGATCCAAAATATACCACATCATGTGTGAAACTTGGCAGTGGGATCAATGTGGTTCCAAGTGGAATGCCCTTGATGGTCTGACCAGAGATTGACATTTCCATATCCTTTAAAAATCAGGCTAGCCAATCACAGAAGCGCACAGTACAGGCTCCGCCCATCAGCCCAACACGATACTGTACATTCAATTGAATGATGATTCATTTCTGCTATTTCTCAGGCTTATTTGTATGATTTGTATATTGCTATAATCCCCTCTCACATTCAGCCAAATGCTGAAAAACAGATCTATAGATTAATTAATCCATAATCCATCAATTATCCAAATGTGCGTCCTCTATACAGTCACGCATCCTGCCACCGAGATAGAGCTAGGCTATTATTACCTTCTAAACGATTCCTATTATATTCTAATGCATTAATCCCACAATTGTAATTGGTCGGCCAGGGGTCAGTTTTTGCAATAAAAAAAAGATTAATAACGTATGAAGCTGAGCAGTACATTTTTTTTTTTATCCAATTTGAGATTATATTTTGGGTTCTTCTCTTCCGAGAAAAAGCTATTAACTAATATGTGTCATATTTTTGAAGGACTCCTAAATTAAGTTCCGTCAATGTGCAATGATGTTTGGGAAGAAAGACACTGTCAACGCACAGTTTATGGATTTTTATGGATTTTTTTTTTTTAAAAACCTTAAAACGTTTATCGACCTGCAGTAAAAGAGACAAATAAAACATGTTGACTTTTAAAAGAAATCCAGGAATAACAGGAAGCTGAGATGGAGTCTGTAAGGGAGCCGCATCATTACGGCCTTTACAATTTGAACGCAACAACAATCAAACTGTTTGGAAATCCTAATTTTTAGGAACATTTTGACCTCAAATTTGGCAATTAACGCTAATTAACCTAGCATGTTTTTGGAATGTGGGAGGAAACCGGAGTACCCGGAGAAAACCCACGCATGCACGGGGAGAACATGCAAACTCCACACAGAGATGGCCGAGGGCG
Organism: Doryrhamphus excisus; assembly: GCF_037039965.1. NCBI lineage: Eukaryota > Metazoa > Chordata > Actinopteri > Syngnathiformes > Syngnathidae > Doryrhamphus > Doryrhamphus excisus. Next base: position 19,442,694 of record NC_136368.1, read on the forward strand.
GAATTGAACTCAAGTCTTCTAGCTGTGAGGCCTGTGTGCTAAACACTCGTCCACCGTGCAGCCCTCATGGATTTTTAGCTCCACAATATATTATGTTCTCTGAATTTCAATTGGGCGGCACGGCGGTCATGTGGTTAGCGCGCAGACCTCACAGCTAGGAGACCAGGGTTCAATTCCACCCTCGGCCATCTCTGTGTGGAGTTTGCATGTTCTCCCCGTGCATGCGTGGGATTTCTCCGGGTTCTCCGGTTTCCTCCCACATTCCAAAAACATGCTAGGTTAATTAGCGACTCCAAATTGTCCATAGGTATGAATGTGAGTGTGAATGGTTGTTTGTCTATATGTGCCCTGTGATTGGCTGGCGACCGGTCCAGGGTGTACCCCGCCTCTTGCCCTGAATACAGCTGGGATAGGCTCCAGCACCCCCCGCGACCCTCATGAGGAAAAAGCGGTAGAAAATGAATGAATGAATGAATCACAATTTGGCCGCACAGTGGAGGAGTGGTTAGAATGTTGGCCACGGATTCAGATGATGAACGGGAAGACCTGGGTTCAATTCCCCGCTTGAGCATCTCTGTGTGGAGCTTGTACCTTTCCAGATAATAAAGGCAACTAATTCATTAAATTGTCTTCATTTCCGATTGGAAAATTGAAATAGTCGAAATATGTACAAGTTCGATATCTAGAGCAGATTTCCGGCCTAGTAAAGTCAAGAAGGTGTCCAAAAATCTTCCCGGCAGACATAAATAATGAAATGTCATGCTTCGCTCGTGAGTCAAAACAACACGTAATATTATCTCACCAACCAACTTTTATTTAGTCCTTAATAAGTCACGCCAGTGCCAATTACGGTCAGCGTGACATTTCTTACAGCGCTTTCCTCAGATGTTTTCCCCAAGTCTTGAATGTCAACTCTCAAATGAAATTAGTTGAAAAGAAGGTGGCAGTTTCCATTTTGGGCAAACGCATACAGTTAGGAACAAACCCTGAGGGACTCCTGAGAGAGAGAGGAAAAAACCTCAAACCTCAACAAACTCCTTCTTGTGAACCTGGAGACTGAGTTGCACCAAATGAAGTCAGCATAGGACTAAATCAGGGGTCTCAAACACGCAACCCGCGGGCCAAATGTGGCCCGTAGGACACTACTTTGAGGCCGCCACCTTGATATGAAAGTTTAATGTTAGTGCGGCCCGCGCAAGTTTGATATGGATGCTGTATGGTATCATGTACCCAGAAAAAATTATTACGTTTGATTAATGTTCATGTTAAAGGTTAAATAACTTAAGTTATCCTCCCTATCCGTGTGGAAGTGGTAAGTTTGATATGGATGCTGTATGGTATCATGTACCCAGAAAAAATTATTACGTTTGATTAATGATCATGTTAAAGGTTAAATAACTGTTAATAGTTATCCTCCCTATCCGTGTGGAAGTGGTAAGTTTGATATGGATGCTGTACGGTATCATGTACCCAGAAAAAATTATTACGTTTGATTAATGTTCATGTTAAAGGTTAAATAACTGTTAATAGTTATCCTCCCTATCCGTGTGGAAGTGGTAAGTTTGATATGGATGCTGTATGGTATCATGTACCCAGAAAAAAATATTACGTTTGATTAATGTTCATGTTAAAGGTTAAATAACTGTTAATAGTTATCCTCCCTATCCGTGTGGAAGTGGTAAGTTTTTGGCTATTTAAGTTTAAAGGAAATAACTCGAAGGCTACCGTTTAGGTCGCTAGCTCTCTAGTTTGCGAGTTAGCATGTGTCTCAAGACCCTGCAGTTGTGCAATATGTTGTAAATAAAAAGAGTATAAATGTGACTATAGTCGTGTTTTGTCATGTCTACAGGGCTCTAATAATGCTTTGTTCATTTTAATCTGAAAAAAAAAATTTGCCTACCCACCAACTATATGTGGTTTCTTAAGTTTTTATTATTTGCCGTTTTATTATTATTATTATATTTATTTATTACTGATTGATTTATTTTCTTTATTTTTTATTTGTTTATTTATTTTTCATCTTATTTTGTGAAGAAAAATAAAAAGTAAGATATTTGAGAACAGTGGAATGTTTTATCAGAGCTTTTATTGTAGAAAATTGGAACCAAAACAAAGTTTTTTTTTTTTTTTTTTCATTTTTATTAAAAAAAATTGTTTTTTTTTTTTGGATAACCTGATGCGGCCCAGTCTCACCCAGACCCGAGCTCCAGTGGCCCCCAAGTAAATTGAGTTTGAGACCCCTGGACTAAATAGTTCAGATAGAATAACTGCAGAATAAAACCATCTAAGCTCAGGTGTTCTCCAACTGTTTAATGGCAAACGGGAAATTTGTTGCCTCACCCCGGGACCCTTATTTTTAACTATTAAAGCATTGCCCAAACTGTGAGGGGGCGCAGCGGAAGCAGACAAACAGACCCCTGAGGTATTTGGGGTCTCTAATGAGGAAGCACTGCTGTGAATTAAATGAATGGTACACGCACGTTAATAGTATTCACGTTAATGGGTAAATACTGTATGATTAACATTTACAGGATGTACTGACAATTGGATGCCTGCTGGATGCCAGAATTGTGGCCCATTTTAAGACATAGCAACAAAAAAAAAAAACGCCAAACTTCATGATTATACTTATCAATAGTTGGAACCTCTGGGGAAAATTATTGTCAAAAATATGTCTCAGGTTTTTTATGTCTCGGCCAAACAGTACAGCATCCATACGTTGGTGACCCGGTCTCTGTGAAGAATCGATCATGGTTCTTTTAGAGTTGGGATACAATGGAATCCCTTAGTCATCTGTTATTCATAGAACAGACACAGAACGATGAACAACTCAATTTCTGTCACCAAGCATTGATAAGGCGTTCAAGCGCACTGCGTATTTCTGAGTATTCGGTATGCTGATTTATTTGAATTACACCTGCAAAATAAGCCACCACAATGTCCTGCACGGTGGTCTAGTGGTTAGCGCGCATGCCTCACAAACCCGAGTTCAATTCCACCCTGTGTGGAGTTTGCATGTTCTCCCCGTGCATGCGTGGGTTTTCTCCGTGTATTCCGGTTTCCTCCCACATTCCAAAAACATGCTAGGTTAATTAGCGACTCTAAATTGTCCATAGGTATGAATGTGAGTGTGAATGGTTGTTTGTCTATATGTGCCCTGTGATTGGCTAGCCACCAGTCCAGGGTGTACAATACACAGAGACACTTATAATAATAAAAGGTACCTATAAAACCTTGTTTCCATGTGTCCGACAGACGCCTTCAACGAGTAGTTTTACTTTATTTTAATTTTATTGTACTGTGTTTACACCTGTATGACAGTTCAGCATATTATCGCCTACGTCTTCAATAAATGTTTTTGTTCATATTTCTGGGTGCCTGAAATGGATTATATGGATTTACATTATTTCTTATGGCCAATAGATATGTTTCAGTTTTTGGCTAACTCTTTGGAATGGACATAGAGACACTTATAATAATAAAAGGTACCTATAAAACCTCGTGTCCATGTGTCCGTCAGACACCTTCAATGAGTGTTTTTACTTTATTTTAATTTTATTTTACTGTGTTTACACCTGTATGACAGTTCAGCATATTATCGCCCACGTCTTCAATAAATGTTTTTGTTCATATTTCTGGGTGCCTGAAATGGATTTACATTATTTCTTATGGGCAATAGATATGTTTCAGTTTTGGTCTGAGTCATTGGAATGGACATAGAGACACTTATAATATAATAAAAGGTACCTATAAAACCTTGTGTCCATGTGTCTGACAGACGCCTTCAACGAGTAGTTTTACTTTATTTTAATTTTATTGTACTGTGGTTACACCTGCCTAAAATGGATTTCCATTATTTCTTATGGCCAATAGATATGTTTCAGTTTTTGTCTGAATCTTTGGAATGGACACAGAAACACTTAATAATAAGACGCCTTCAACGAGTGTTTTTACTTTATTTTAATTTTATTGTACTGTGGTTACACCTGCCTAAAATGGATTTCCATTATTTCTTATGGCCAATAGATATGTTTCAGTTTTTGTCTGAATCTTTGGAATGGACACAGAAACACTTAATAATAAGACGCCTGAGTGTTTTTACTTTATTTTAATTTTATTGTACTGTGTTTACACCTGTATGACAGTTCAGCATATTAAAATGTGATTTAAATTAATCCCCTTCATATTATTTCCTGTAGGAACATTTGTTTTGAAATCGGAACAACTTCATAGTCGATCCGCGGCAAAACTTCAGCGATTCGGATGTCTTTAATACAACGATAGTGGAATCCTATCACATATACTTCCTGTATCGCTCTACCTATGCAGTGCTGCATTCATGAATATCCATCACTTTGCATGGTTGTAAACATTAAAATAAAAGTGTTGAATTAAAGCTGATTTATCACAGCACCCTTGACAGACGATTTAATAATGAATCACAGAGCAAGAGAGCGCAGTGTTCAATTATTGATGTTGTTTGTGTCTATTGCAGAATGATATCATATGTAATCCCGCTAATGAGTTGTTGCTGTTGAAATAGTTATGAAGCAGAGGAGGCGCATCACGGGGGAAGATGAGCAGAAAGTCAAACAGGCAAGACGGGGATGGGGGGGGGATGTAAAAAAAAAAAAAAAAAAGAGCTACGACACAGAAGAGAAAAAAGGATTGTTCCACTGAGGCTTTGTTATTGTCATTTTCAATGTGCCACGTTGTATATGTTCCATGCTGATTTAAAGCCCCCGTCATGTGGTGCATATCTATAGGACCGCAGGCCATCAGACATCACGCCTCCAAGATTACCACACTACCCCCCCCCCCTCACTCTTTTGGCCACTTCCTCTGCGCCTTTGACCCGCTCTGCTTACCTGGCCCTGGCTCGTAAATCTTGCCCCCTTCATCACGACCATAAGTATCTCCTCTTTTCTACCCGGAGCTCTTCTGCAGCACAATTTATAACATCTGGGAAAAAAACAGCAGGGGTCTCAAACACGCGGCCCGATAAATTGAGTTTGAGACCCCCGCTCTACAGTTTGCATTGATACCGTTTCCTTATATTTCAGGTGGTTTTGTCAAATATGTTCTGTAATATTGATGGTTATAAATACAAAGCATTGATTTAATACAAATGAGATAAACAGCCAAAAGGGAATGACACCATATTTATAAACAACAAAAGTTTGTGAAATTTTGATCTATGGAGAATAGCAGACTACACACCACAACCATAATTTGCTGCTTAAAAAGATTTCAGCTCCCTTAGTGATGATTCCTTTGCTCTGGAAGAAATTAAATCCCCGGTGGGACTTACAGTACTTGGCGGGATGGGGTTGCTGTGTGGGTCTGTGGGGTGTGTGGAATGTGTTTTGCATCATTTAATTATCTGGAAACAAATCAATCCCATCCGGCAAATTGGCTGGCAAACAGTCCAGTGCAGAGGTGGGCAAACTTTTTGACTCGCATTGATTTAACTGAATTGACGGGGGGGGGGGGGGGGGGGGCGACTACATATTTTATACATATAATTCTAACCGTCCAACTGGAATTATTGTATCTGTAAAAATGTCATGCAACATGCTATATGTGCTTGTTATGTTGTTATGTTATGTTAAGTTTCAATAAAATACTTTGGAAAGAACGGGGCGGGCCGTATTCAAACACTCGGCGTCCCGGATGTGGCCCCCGGGCCGTAGTTTGCCCACCCTTGGTCTAGGGTGTACACCAAGCAGCTAGGATAGACTCCATCATGGATGGACCCACAAAAGAAGCATGTTCATCATCATTTTATTCATTCATTCATTTTCTACCGCTTATCCTCACGAGGTTCGCGGGGGGTGCTGGAGCCTATCCCAGCTGTCTTGGGGTGACAATTAACCTAGCATGTTTTTGGAATGTGGGAGGAAACCAGAGTATCCGGAGAAAATCCACGCATGCACGGGGAGAACACGCAAACTCAAAACACAGAGATGGCCAAGAGTGGAATCGAACTCGGGTCTCCTAGCTGCACGCTAACCACTCGTCCAAATTCAGCAACTCATTCATTCATTCATTCATTTTCTACCGCTTATCCTCACGAGGGTCGTGGGGGTGCTGGAGCCTATCCCAGCTGTCATCGGGCGAGAGGTGGGTACTCCATCTGGTACTTTTACAAACAGTAACTGTTACATTTGTTCACTTCCTGCTTTCTAATATAGTTTTTTTGTTTGTTTTTTTGTTTTAATTTTAAGGCGGCACGGCAGTCGAGTGGTTAGTGGTTGACTGGTGGCCAGCCAATCACAGGGCACATATAGACAAACAACCATTCACACTCACATTCATACCTATGGACAATATGGAGTCGCTAATTAACCTAGCATGTTTTTGGAATGTGGGAGGAAACCGAAGTCAAACCCACGCATGCACGGGTAGAACATGCAAACTCCACACAGAGATGGATGAAAGTGGAATTGAACTCGGGTATCCTAGCTGTGAGGCCTGCGTGCTAACCATTAGTCCACCGTGCAGCTTTACGCCAACACTCCTAAAACTGTAATCCAAAAGTTCAGTGACTGGAAAGTAACATTGTGTTATTGGTCGGACCGTTGTTGGACGAAGTTATCGGAACTATTTTCCTCACGATGTCTGCATGCATTACATCATCCACAGAAGTTATGTTTATTCAATTATGCAGACAGGCCAAGAGTTTTAATACATGTAGTTTTGATCTCTCCTCTACAGGATATCTCTGAAATCCTACAAATCCTTTGAGTAAATCTTGTACAAATCATCTGAGCGTGTAGTGCATGTTGATCCTCACAGCGTGACCACAGATCTACTGTAAGTCCGTGTATGGCTGCAGTTCAGCAGATTGGCAGCGTCCCGATGCGACTGTGCCCACCGTTGCCTTTGCCTGAATCGGTCCTTCCCGGATTTCACAGGCTTTTGCAGACCAAAATGTCTGATTTTGCACCACAAAGTTGTGGCAAAAGTTGCATTGTTTTTTTAAAGATATTCTATTCAATCTTGGAATTTTATCTATATATATTTTAATTGGCATTTTGTAATTCTATCACCAAAAGACAAAGTAATGTAACGTAAGGTAATGTCAATGTTTTGTGTCATTACTGTCACCTAGTGACCAGAATACTACATACATTTGTATTTTAATACTGTATTATTTGAACCACGCAGGCCTCACAGCTAGGAGACCAGGGTTCAATTCCACCCTCGGCCATCTCTGTGTGGAGTTTGCATGTTCTCCCCGTGCATGTGTGGGTTTTCTTCGGGTACTCCGGTTCCCTCCCACATTACAAAAACATGCTAGGTTAATTAGCGAGTTCAAATTGTATACATAGGTATGAATGTGAGTGTGAATGGTTGTTTGTCTATATGTGCCCTGTGATTGGCTGGCCACCAGACCAGGGTGTACTCCTTCCTATCGCCCGATTTTATTTTATTTTATTTTATTTTATTTTATTTTATTTTATTTTATTTTATTTTATTTTATTTTATTTTATTTTATTTTGTATGAATGTGAGTGTGAATGGTTGTTTGTCTATATGTGTCCTGTTATTAGCTATATTACACCAGGGTGTACACCAGGGTTCACTTTGAAGGTGAGGTTAAGTGATTGTCTGAAAAGCCATCCCAGTGGATCCTTGTCCAAACCTCAGGCTCTCATAAGTCAACTGGAAAGCAGTAACCTTTGAACCCCCATGTAGCGTCAAATCAATAATAGGCCGCAGTGTCTTGGTCCTGCTGCCCCCACTTGCCCCCGAGGCTCAGTGCAGGAAAGGCTCCCGACTTCAGGAGGGGCGGCTGTCATTAAAGTTGTAAATCTTGAAAAGTTTGTAGCTGTTAGTTAGTCATTGGCTCTAATTGGACACTAAATACAGCAACTAGGACGATGCTAATGTGCTATTAACAGTGAAGTAAGCTTTCAAACACATTAATACTGGTGTTTTTCCACCAGGAAGGAATGCACCAGTGAAAAAAAATGTCTTAAATACCCTGTTATATGATAATAGTTATGTGTTCTTCAAACTGGGTCAAACCACTTTCCAAGCACACAGTCTCAACCTGATTGTAGCCTGTAGGTCAGGGGCCTCAAACTCAATTTACCTGGGGGCCACTGGAGCTAGGGTCTGGGTGCCAATCACAGGGCACATATAGACAAACGACCATTCACACTCACAAATAAAATAAAATAAAATAAAATAAAAAAAATTAAAAATTCTTAAAAACTGAATTTTTTTTTTACTGTTCTCAAATATCATAATTTTATCTTAAATATCTTAAAATTATAATTAAAAATAAAAATTTCTGGGTTCATGATACCATACAGCATCCATATCAAACTAACATTAAACTTTCATATCAAGGCGGGGGCCTCAAACTAGCATCCAGTGTGCCGCATTTGGCCTGTGGGCCGCCAGTTTGAGACCCCTGCCGTTGGTCATGAGTAATTCAGGGTCTGACTTCTTCTAAGGATAGCTCAGCTTCCGTCTTTTTTTCTACTCCTTCTATTCCTGTTTACCTGTTGTTGTTGTTTTTTAAATGACCTTGAGCGGCAGCACGGTGGTCTAGTGGTTAGCGCGCAGACCTCACAGCTAGGAGACCAGGGTTCAATTCCACCCTCGGCTATCTCTGTGTGGAGTTTGCATGTTCTCCCCGTGCATGCGTGGGTTTTCTCCGGGTACTCCGGTTTCCTCCCACATTCCAAAAACATGCTAGGTTAATTAGCGACTCCAAATTGTCCATAGGTATGAATGTGAGTGTGAATGGTTGTTTGTCTATATGTGCCCTGTGATTGGCTGGCCACCAGTCCAGGGTGTACCTCGATGACAGCTGGGATAGGCTCCAGCACCCCCCGCGAGGGAGGAAAAAGCGGTTGAAAACGAATGAATGAATGACCTTGAGCGAAGAAACGAAGGCAAAAGAAGAGGAACACTCTGATCACATTTTGCATTTCTGTTTTCTCTTCCCGAATGGGATTTTCAGGTGGAATAACACATTAACATGGTAATGGATGACACCATCGTCATGTTTTATGGCAGTGATGTATTTTATGCAGGCAGAGATGACATAACGCCATCGCCACCTACCTTGCCAACATCTTTATTGCTTGCAGCTTTAGTGACAGAATGAGAGCAGACGTAAAGCGTATTATAACCTAAATTACAAGTTCAATAATTGAAGACTTGTGTTATTCAAGACGTCCTAACGATATGTGGATTGGAAAGACTTAGAGTGTGTCTTTGTTGTCCATTTGTGAGATCAGAGGTCACTATTTTTTTTAATTTAGAATAGTATTTTAAAGTTTACTGGTCTGATTTTTGATATATTATAACATCATGTTTTACCACCCTCGGGCATCTCTGTGTGGTAACCATGCTAGGTTAATTAGCGACTCCAAATTGTCCATAGGTATGAATGTGAGTGTGAATGGTTGTTTGTCTATATGTGCCCTGTGATTGGCTGGCCACCAGTCCAGGGTGTACCGCTTATCCTCACGAGGGTCGCGGGGGTGCTGGAGCCTATCCCAGCTGTCTTCGGGCGAGAGGCGGGGTACACCCTGGACTGGTGGCCAGCCAATCACAGGGCACATATAGACAAACAACCATTCACACTCACATTCATACATCATACAAATAAAATAAAATAAAATAAAATAAAATAAAATAAAATAAAATAAAATAAAATAAAATAAAATAAAATAAAATAAAATAAAATAAAATAAAATAAAATAAAATAAAATAAAATAAAATAAAATTCTCACGCCGGCCACACTAACATTAAACTTTCATATCAAGGTTTGGGACCCCTAATTTAGAAGGTGTAGTGTTGCTAAAATGCGGGGACTGTGCTCACTTTTAAGATCTAACAAATTCAGTCATTAAGGTCCACAAGAGTGTGATGCAAGGATGAACAAGCGAGTCTCTCGGAAACTATATATCACACAGCTGCAGTGCAGCATAGGAACTGTCAACTCGTCATGCATTAACCTCGCCTGCAGAGGCGAGCCTGCTGGGGATGTTGGGAAGAAAAAAAATCAGTGCTGAGATTCATCTGAGAATAATTATCTGGTATTTAAAAAAAAAAAGCACAACATCTCCTGTTTAAAGATGTTTGCAGATGTTTCTGAGGCGATCGAGCCTCTTAATTTTAGAACCACAATCAAAAAGACATCCCCGGTCCTTCTTCAGATGTGACCTTCTTCTTGCATCTGCTTTCTACCTCTCAATTACACTTTGCTATAATATCTGACCAGCCGTGACTAAAAAGTCCTCTTGCATGTAAAAAGGGTCTACTGGAAAAGTGAGTGGACCATGTAAAGGGGGGAGGGGAGAGGGGGGCACCCGACTGTGCTCATACAGGAGACAACAGCTGAGGGACATCAGTCTATTTTTATTCTCCCCAGTCGTGTCTCACAAGGAGGTTGGATGGTTATTTGGTCGCTCACAATCAGGGGTCACGTGACCTCACTCATACACGTTTAAACTTTAAATTCCACTTCTGGAGGCACATTCCAGTGGCGATTCATTCGCCGAACCGATATATGAAATCAAAGTCAGTGCTGGTTTTATTCTCTAAGTGTTCTGCATTTCAGAATGGTGGAGGCTATTTTAAGGAAACTTGGGTTCGTTCCTGCAGGGATTCAAACGCAAACCCTGACATTAAATGATCAAGGCAAAATAGACTCAAAAGCGGGTTGAATGTAAACAGAAAATATCACTGACTAAATATCACTCTGTATCATATCCTTACAGGAAAACATGCAAATAATGAAAATAATTAAGGTGGCTCATGATGAATTAATTTTGGATTCTGATCATGTTTTGTTTTTATTTAGATAATAATTAAATTTTTTAAATAAATATGGATTAATATAATGTGGATAACATTGCTTAATTTTAATCGTTAAATATATGTATTTTAAAAGAAAATTATTAATACGCAAAATGTTTCATTTTGATTCAGGAATTATTTTTTCCTGAATCAAAATGAATTCAAGAATTATTTTTTTTCCTGAATCAAAATGAATAAAACAGTGCTACAATAAAAAAACAATGATATAAAATAAATTAAATTAATTTATTTATTAATTAATTTAATTAATTAATTAATTAATTAAAGCACACATGCATAATTTTAATTAACAAAACATTATGGTATTAATAAGAAATAATTATTAAAGCCATGAAACATTTTCCGTATTAATAATTTTCTTTTAAAATACATATATTTAATGATTAAAATTAAGTAACGTTATTCATATTATATTTATCCATATTTATTGAAAATTGAAATAATATCTAAATAAAAACAAAACTTGATCAGAAATCAAAATTAATTCATCATGAGCCACCTCAATTGTTTTCATTATTTGCATGTTTTCCTGTAAGGAAATGATATTTAGTCAGTGATATTTTCTGTTTACATTCAGGAAAAAATAATAACAAACATGTTATCTATTAATTAAAAAAAATGTGAATATATTTTTGTAGAAATAATAGTGAATGTTATTTGATCATTTTGCTTATTTAACTTTTTTTCTGAAAATATTTTATTTAATACTGCCAATGACTAATTTGTGGTATCATACGGCTATAATGCATTAGTTTTGTCTTTTTGGTTTTCTTTATAAACACCAAATCAATGCTAAAGAAGGCGTCCAACATGGAGGAACACAGCATCACGTGATGTGTTCACGTTCCCATTACAACACCCAGAGAGGAACCCCCCCATTGAAGAGTAAAGTCAAGCCCCTCCTTTGAGGGTGAGAGCCCCTCTGCAAGTTGACTTGAGTCCACGCTCCTTTTTTTCCCCCTCAACACACACACGCGCTCACACACGCGCACACATTAGCGGAGGAGTTTCCAGTTTATCCCGGGACTCACAAACACACCCCCACGCACAGGGAAACCGATGGGATGCTACTAAAGCCGGCTGTGGATTGGATCATTTTAAGACTTTTTGTGTGTTTTAGTTGTTTCTTTACCACCGTGACAACTTTGGGAGGACTTTTTTAATTCGCCAAAGACGGAGCAAATGGGTGGCTCAAGTAGGTAACACGTTTTAAAAAAAAAATCCACGCAAGTTTCTGGGACTACAAATACGTATTTGATGGGAAAAATGGATAAGTCACACCATCGGACTGAAACATTTTAAGGTGAGCTTTTAACTATTTTCTCTTACACATTGCAATAGTTTATCCAGCTAGCAAACCATGAGAAACTAGCATAGTGGAATGAATGGTTTATATGAAACAAAACTATATTAATACAAAATATAACGATAATAATTTTATCCAGCTAGCAAACCACGAGAAACTAGCATAGTGGAATGAATGATTTATATGAGACTAAACTATATCAATACAAAATATAATGATAATAATTTTATCCAGCTATTAAACCACGAGAAACTAGCATAGTGGAATGAATGGTTTATATGAAACTAAACTATTTCAATACAAAATATAATGATAATAATTTTATCCAGCTAGCAAACCACGAGAAACTAGCATAGTGGAATGAATGGTTTATATGAAACTAAACTATATTAATACAAAATATAACGATAATAATTTTATTCAGCTAGCAAACCACGAGAAACTAGCATAGTGGAATGAATGGTTTATATGAAACTAAACTATATTAATACAAAATATAACGATAATAATTTTATTCAGCTAGCAAACCACGAGAAACTAGCATAGTGGAACGAATGATTTATATGAGACTAAACTATATCAATACAAAATATAATGATAATAATTTTATCCAGCTATTAAACCACGAGAAACTAGCATAGTGGAATGAATTGTTTATATGAGACTAAACTATTTCAATACAAAATATAATGATAATAATTTTATCCAGCTATTAAACCACGAGAAACTAGCATAGTGGAATGAATTGTTTATATGAGACTAAATTATATTAATACAAAAGATAATGATAATAATTTTATCCAGCTAGCAAACCACGAGAAACTAGCATAGTGGAATGAATGGTTTATATGAAACTAAACTATATCAATACAAAAGATAATGATAATAATTGACCTGAAAGTCAGAGAGTGGTTACTAGCGGTGTTAATATTTTGACTAGACTATAAACCACTTTTAGAATGTCGCCTGCCTTTCCACACTCTTGCATAAAACACATCAAAGTGTCAATCAAAAATGGATATCTTATTTGATACAGGATTGGATGTCAATTATTTGTGCTTAACGTTATGCATCACATGTGCTGTACTTTCTCACAGCAAATTAGTCCAGCAGGCCTGAAGTTGCATTTGGTTTAGGACAGGTGCAATAACAGTAGGCTGTGCCCAAACATGAGGAAGCCATGTGTTGCAAAGCGCCATGCAAATTAAAAGTGTCTCAACCTTTATCACGTCAAAACAATCACCCCTTCAATGAAGTCTTTATCGTCCCATCAGCGCTAACCTTAAAGATGAAGATGTATCCCGGTCATGTGTGTGTCCTGGCTGCTGCACTCTTGGCCCTCCTGGCTCCCGGGGCCCAGGCTTGTCCCAGGAGCTGTAACTGCTACCAGGCCAGCGAAGTCCACTGTACTTTCCGTTCTCTGCTCACCGTCCCTCCCGGATTGCCCGTACACACACGGCGCATCAACTTGGGGTAACGGCTGCACACAAAGTTTGTCAGATGGTGTATTTTGTTTACTGCGCTAACACAGAGAGGAGGTGTCAAACCACAACAGAGTGGAAGTAAGGAATGTTTGTTAAGTTGATGATGATCTGTGTTTTTTTGGGTGGGGTGTGTGTGTGGGGGTGCACCTGCAGATTCAATAGCATCAGCAGGATCCATGACGGTTCGCTCGCCCGGCTGGAGAGGTTGGAGCTTTTGATGCTGCACAGCAACGTCATCTACAGCCTGCCGGATGCACTGTTCAAAGACCTGAAATCACTGCAGGTAAACTGGGACTCCATGTGAGGCTGAACATAAGGACCCTTCACTTTTGAATATATCGCTGCTATATGACCCTGGGCTGCGTATTGTTGAAGGCAATTGCGATTCCGTGTATCAGGAAAATATGTATTTTGTCATATAGTACATTTAACCCCTTACTGTGTAGGTCGGGTGCCGAAAGTGCGGCCTGGGGGCCATTTGAGGCCTGCAACTTGTTTTTTATTGGCCCACTGTACATTGTAGAAATTAAATTATACCAAAAACCCAGCAGAAAATGCTAAGTATAAATAGACGGGTGATGGACTGGTTCCTATTTCCATGGCTAAAAATAACCAATTACCTAAAAATGTAATCCAATACTTCTCTACAAGAGAATTGAAATATGATCTCAGGGAAGAAGTACATTTGAAACACTTCTATGCTAGGACTACGTTAAAAAGCCATAGCATTTCAGTATGTGGAATCAAACTATGGAATGGATTGAGTAAGACCCTCAAACAATGCACAACGATGAACCAATTCAAGAAACAATACAAGCAGTTGATGTTTGCTAAATACAAGGATGAAGAGTCTTGAACCAGTCATGATGTGCTATACATATCACTATATTGACAGTTACTATGGTAACCATTATGTCATTGTATGGTTATATCACCTCGTACTTCAGTACGTGACAAAAATAAAATAAAAAAAACTTAAACTATATTAGGAAAGCAGGAAGTGAACAAATGTAACAGTTACTGATTGTAAAAGTACCAGATGGAGGGGTAGGATTTAATAAGCTTTGCTTCTTCCTACTCCTTTTGGACATGCAGAACTGTGAACTGATTATGTGATGCATTCAATTGTAATTTGATGCATGTTCAAATGAAATAAAACCATAACCATGTACAAGATGTATGCTAATCAGAAAATGTGCATAAATGTGAAGCAAAACTTTTTAAGGTTAATATTATTCAGCCCTATTTATTGTCCTCCATCAACCAGGAAGTAAACTGCTAAGTAAAAAAAATATATAAAAATGACACTCTTTATGTTATTATAGTCACATCTGGTAATTATAACTTTGCTAAAACAGCAATTCTAACAGTTGCCTCAGACAAAGGCACATTGTTTATTCAGATTTGAAAATCTTTTGGGTTATGTGAATGATGTCTTGAGTTGGATGCCTGCAGGGATGAAATGCAGCTATTGCATAAGACAGCAGTCCATTAAACTCACAGTGGGCATGTTAAAAGAAACCTGAAGGCAAGAGATTTTACCCAAGTCATTGGCGCCTTTCATTTCCCAGGAAAATGAGGATATATTAGCCGCAGTGTGACAATAGAATACATTTTTCTGTATGCTGACATCTCCACGTGCTAAAATTGTCAGCAGCTGGAAAAGATGTACCCCCCCGCCCCCAGGGAGATGATTTATCTTCACAGAAAATCCACAATATGTTTTTCATCATCGTGGACGCTCTTGCTTTATTGTCAGCTATTCCCAGGACCTGACAATGGACACCGGAAGAGTACGAGTCCTCAGTTTAAAATGCAAACTTGTTCTCCTGTCATTTAATATAACCATCTGCTCCTCCGCAGATACTAAAACTGAGCTACAACAAGCTGACAGAGATCCCTTCATCCCAGACCTTTTTTGGCCTGACCTCGCTACTGCGTCTGTACTTGGATCACAACCACATCCAGTACATCCACCCTCGGGCTTTTCTCCAGCTGCCAAACCTCCGTTTGCTCCGTCTGCAAGGGAACAGGCTGCATCAGCTTCATCCCCAAGCTCTGTGCACAGTTTCCATCCTCAACACTTTCTACTTTTCTACACTCAGGTTGGTCGTAAGCCACAATTAGCTGATATTTGCATGAAAACACAATAAGTCGTATTTGTAGTTTTTCTTGCCACTTTGCGGTCCTACATGTTCTTAGATCGTCTGTGATTTACAATATGCTGCATTCAAGACCGCTGGAAAGTTGGGAACATTGAGGTTCCACCTCAAAGCATTCCAGTCAAACGTAAACAAAAAACATTTACAATAGCTTTGTTTGTCAAGAGACAATTTATTTCTGGCAGCTTTGATTTTTTTTTTTTACATGTAACCAAGAGCAGAAAACAGATGCTTTATCTATACGTCAAATTTGAATGGAAAACAGTTTTCCGTAAATGTAGAGGCATTGTGAGGAATTGCCATTGTGTGGTGACATCAGAAGTATTTTTCTAGTCGGGTCTTTACTGCGGCTAACTGCGGTATTTACTGTCTTTCATCTTCTTTGCTGACACACCGTAAATCTTAAAACATGTTCCCCTGTGTAGGCACTTAGATCTGTCCAACAACAGTCTACGCACCCTCCCCAGGACCACCTTTCAGACCGCCCCCATGCTGGAAACAGTAGCGCTGCAGGCCAATCCCTGGAGCTGCGACTGCAGGATGAGTTGGTTCTCCACCTGGCATTTTGCTCACCAAGGTTTGCTCTTACTGAAGATTTTGAGTTTGCCTTTAATTTAGTCTCTTGCGTGTTGTCCCTTGATAATGGCCACTTTTTATGTGAGTAAAATGAAAATAAAGGTGAGGAGAAAGAGAAATGGAAAGGATTAGCATCAGGAATGAAGATAGTCACTTTCCGACTGATTGACAAGCCTGTAATATGTTTTATAACTTGTATGTATTCACATTCAAATACATCAAATGACATTTTTATACACTTTTGACATCTCTTTCATCTGATTGAAATCAAGTCCCCCCTTTTTCCTCGTATTCTCAATCTCTGGTTTATTTCAGGCTTTCATGAGGATGCAATAGAAGACAGGAATTTGAAATGTTTCTCCTTGACATGCTAGACTTAACCTCCCATGACTAATATATTGGCAGCATTGTGTGCAGGCTGTTGAAACAAAGGCTAATGCTTGCTGTGGAATAATTAGGTTTTGCATATTTACGATTTATGAGCAGATTAAGTAACCATATCGAATTAGTAAGTGATATGAAGTGTAATTAATAGTACAGAAGAGCGTGCATGCAAAATCTGGCATAAGTGACACGCACAGACAGATGAAACGTGCACATTATCATATAATGTATAAGGGATCACTTCCTCTCATCTGTTTTTGTCTGTCTTTTCAACTAGAATTATTGAAATGTGCCGGAGGTCCTCAATGTCCAATATGCGAATCACCAAGTGCACTTCAAGGTCAAAACCTGCTAGAACAGAAAGATCTGACCTGCAAATCCCCTGTGATTTTCCTGCGAGGAGAAGAAACACATCCTGAGATGGAAGTCACTGAAATCCAACCTGGTGAATCCTTCAGAAAGCCTTTAGGCAATGCTTCCCTTGGGCTGTCGGACCAAGAGGGGAACAGTGTCCAACTACGCTGCAGCATCACACACTCGGCGGACTCCCAGAATGAGTTTCCTGCCCCGGATCTCTCCCTTTCCTCTTCTTCTCCTGTCGCCATGGCATTGTCTGTCACTCTGGAATGCCCCATGGAAAGAGCGAGCCATGAGAGTCTTTGGAGGATCCTGGCTTACTATAGTGAGTCTGCAGTGCAGCTTGAGAGGGAAATCATGTCGAATAAACCTCCAGATTTGGCTTACCGCTATAGGCAAACAACCGAGTCGGAGGGTTACTATAATACTGGAGTCAAAGCCACCGTCCAAACAGGACCACACTGGTTAATGCAGGAGGCAATCGGAATTCAGCTCAACAGAGCACAGTCTAGCCGGCACGCGGTCAGCCTGATATACTCCACAAGGGTTTCTGCTCGTCCTGACCCCACAACAGATCCAGCGTCATCTGACACTGCTTCTCACCCATGGGTACTCATTTCAACTAACCGCACCGCCACAGCGCTAGCAGCTATGGCAGGTTCCACGCTGGAGCTCCCCTGCCCTCTTCTAAGTTCTGGTAATCCCCAAGTACATTGGCTTCTCCCTGACGGATCAAAACTTACTTCGCCTTCCGGTAGCCATGATGGTAGGATTCAGGCCTCTGACACCGGGCTCCTGCTGCGGAAGGTGGAAGTCTCAAATACAGGGCTTTACTACTGTTTAGCCCAGGCTGGAACTGATTCAGATGTTCTCCCTATCCGCCTGATAGTTGAGGAGTCCTCTGCACCACCGACAGGTGAGCAAGTTGGACCTCCTGTCACAGGAGAAGCTGGACAGCCTGTAAGTCTATCTTGCAGGGTATCCGGTTCACCAGAACCACACACAAGTTGGGTGTTACCAAATGGAAATATAGTTCGGAAGGGACTAGCAGTATCAGGTGGACTTATGATGCAATCAAATGGGAGTCTATTTCTTTACAACCCCTCTCGGAGAGATGCTGGTCAATACCGTTGTGTTGCTGTCAACCAGTACGGTAGCGCCTCCTTGTCCACGAACCTAGAAATAAACCCACGGAAGTCTCTGTCTCTTGGAGATGTCCCAGTGGGGCCACAATCAGCCTCTGGACGATCAACAAAGATACGAGCGCCGCTATTACATCCGATAGAGGAAGGATCAGGGGATGAAGTTGAGGAGGAAAAAGAGAACACTTTTGTCGGTAATAGGAATCACCCAAGACCCAATTCAAACAGACGATTTCAAGTCGGTAAATCCCCAAGACGAGGGTCTTTGAGAGAAGGTTTCTTGAGGAGAGGAGGGAGGCCGATATCACCTGAGCAGAGAAGAAACCGCTACGAGAACAGGCCGAGAATCACCACAAACAAACAAAAAATAGACCCTCAAAAATGGGCCGACCTACTGGCAAAGATACGTCAGAAGACTACGCCCGCTAACAACAGTGAAGATATCACAACAGAGAGGCCCATCGCAAAACCATCGCGAGGAGAAGAAAACACAGAAAGAAAGGAAGATGGTGATGACACAAACATCGAGGGAGAAGACGGATCAGAAATTGAAGGGTCGTCAGTCGATGATGCTATTGTGCGAGAGGAAAGTCTACATCCTACTTATCCCACTCAGACAATAAACGACGTAACACGAGTGGAAACTAGGACAAAAACAGACACTGAGAGACTTACAGACCGTGGGTCCTTGAAAACACAAACACACGAGAACGAGGCTGTAACACAGCTCCCCAAAACAACACGGACAAATCCAGTCACCTTAACACCAACCTTTGGAACTAATGAAATTGACCCAGATCCAGCTGGAGGAGAGGAACAGGAAGTTAACCCCACCTCCTCGACAGTCAGACCTTCAAAACCACAGAGGGGATTCATGCCTAATTTAGTTCCAAAAACACGGCCTCAAAGCCCGTGGAACTCTCGCAGGAGGATCGGACAGCGGAGGCGAGTCATCGGCAGGCCAAGGGGGCGACCTATGACACCACCGCAACCTCTGCCTGATTCTCCAAAACATGGGACTACTGTCACTCTAGTGTCGAAATTCACCACGTCTCTACCGACTGTGGAGAAAGAGACTGCTAATACTCAAACTACTTTTTCTTCTCCAAAAGTTACCATTGTGAATCCGGCGATTCCTTCTATATCTACCACTCTTGATATCACCAGTTCACAGACTCCTTCCACCCGGACTTCATTGACCCACATTGACACGGAGACACACACAGACATGACTGCAGTCTTTAAATCCCAGTCACCAGTGACTGATGGCTCTTATGATGCACACACAAAAACTCAAAAAACCTCAAGCGTTAATGATGATGGATCCTCGGGCAAAGGAGGTGAAGGCCTGGAAACTAAAGTTGATGTTGGACGGAATGTGTCTCCTATCCTCACCACACTATCCTCCACTGTTTCCTTGGCAACTCCTTCAGTCAGTCCCACAAATAACTATGTTACCAGCGGTATTGGTGTTGCAGCTCTAGATGACACACTTTCAACACCGAGTACATTGGAACGTTTTAGTCCATCGACAATGTCTCCCATAACTACATCTGTATACAGCACTGCCAAACATGCCACGTCTTCAACGCTTACATCTACTGCTCCCACAATTGTAATATATTCTTCCACTACCCTCCCCCCGAGTACAACTTTCAGTGGTACAGATGCAGCAGATCCATTCCAAGCTGGTTCCCGAATGAATTTAGTTACCACTCCTTCAAAAACGGAAACTTCCACGTTTGGTGCCACCTCTGCCAAAATGAAATTAACTCCAACCAGTAGTAACTACAACTCTGCTTCCACCACAACAATAACTTCAAGCACTTCCACGTCATCCAGAGAGAGGCCAAACATCGGCCAGGTCAATCCCAAAGGGAGGCCTGCGTCTGGCGCTTCGAACCAGAGTCGACCCCCAACTGACTGGAGAAACCCCGGAGCTAATTTCATTCCAGATTCACACAGCAGCAGGCCACAGTGGTCTCCATCCCCTCTTCCTGCCTCCCCACGGGTGAGTCTTAATGGATTTTTTTTTTAAAAAACGATTTAAGCCAAATGTGTCGTAAAGCCCACACATACGACAGTAACAAAGATAAAAACACTTTGCTTTAATTTGAACAAACTCAATTATTTACAAATCTCTGTGGTCTTTTCAGTCATTTAGAAAGTTTTGACATTTCTTTAAGGGCATACTTAAAATGTAGATTTGGCATTGGGCCAGAAAACAGTTATAGGCAAACACACTCAACCCAAATGTGCAAGCCAAGGGGGGAAAAAAGCTTAGCAGAAAATGCATGATAAATCTGAAAATAGTCTAATCTGTGATCACATGACCTGCTGCTATTAAACCTAAGGGATGTTTACGGCAGTTCTTCAATTTCTGGGATTTTTCAGCACGCTGTCAATAAGCAGAGATGAAAAACACATGCGCCATTACAACAACATTATGCATCATCAGAGTCTAATCCCACGGGATTTATTGCAATAAGACTTTAATTCATTTACAAAGCTGTGCAATCCAAAGTGATGAACCCATCACAGATGAACTTTCTGGAATCAAATGATTTTTAAACATTAGTGTTGCTATCACACCCTTTTGTATCATGCTAGTGCATTTTAATATTTTATGCGATTGCAAAAATATTGTTCCCAGGCACCGGTTTTACGATCCAGGCCAAAGATTGCTGACCCACACATCAGAACTGTGTCATTCCCAGCAGAAGGCATTGCAAGACTGACTTGTGAAGCTCAAGGAGAACCAAAACCCTCCATCACATGGACCAAGGTTGCCACAGGTAGGAAATAGGAGAAATATACATATTTGATTCATACATAAGTATATGCACATCGAGTACGACACGCATTGCATTTACATGGAAATGAGTCTTATCTTACATTTAGATGTACGTATGTCAAACATGATTGATTTGTGTACTGAATTAAAAACTCAACAATACTGTATGGACCTACTTGGAACATGCAGGCCAACCATAGGTTTTCCATCTCTGGAAACCAATTTGAATTCCATTTGTATGTATACAGTTAAACATGGAATAAATAAATAATGGCTCGTATTCAAGGAATACACAGCACATACGCTATACATACTGTACATGGAGGATATACTATACCGGAACGACATTAATGAATATTTCGCAGTTAATTCCATCTCAATCATTTCCTTTGTCAGCTGTAAAACAACAAATAGTCAAACAGAGACAGTCAAGACGATGACACAAACACGTTGTTAAGAACTAATGATGACCCAAGACTTTTGCAGAGCGCTGCATATCTGGAAAATGTTCATTACCACATAATTAACTTGTAACTTATGGTCCTGAATCTGTGCACGCTTATTTGTTTATGCATTTGTTGCCCTTATTGATTTACTTACTGTTTGTTGGTTTGTGTGTCTCAGGAGCGGTCATGTCAGTCCATTCCAGGTCTCAGCGCTTTGAGGTGCTACCAAACGGCAGCCTTGTCATCCGAAACGTTCAGCTACAAGACAGGGGCACGTACATCTGCAGCGCTTACAGCTTCCTTGGTCGCGACCGGTGAGAATACTTTATCAGTTCCGAATGCAAATTCTACACATTTTATGATGACAATAAGCATTTGCACTATGAGGATGTTTTTGCTTTTTTTTTTTTTTTACACGACAAGGCTGTTAACCACCCTGGAAGTATGGACACGTCCCCCTCGAATGCAGCTAGCCAGCTATAAAGAATCCACCATCCATCAAGGTGGAGAAGTCCACCTGGAATGCCGAGCTAGCGGTGTCCCAACTCCTCTCCTCTCTTGGGTTCTTCCGGATCGCTCTGTCCTGACCTCCACTGCCAACTCAAGCAATCGAATCAGCATGGACCCAAACGGAACCCTTCATATTTCATTAATCTCACCAAGTGACCGCGGCATATATCGTTGCGTGGCCTCCAACTCAGCTGGTGCCGCCAGCGCTTCCGTTCGCTTGCACGTCTCGTCGCTGCAACCCAGAGAGGAACACCTCCTCTTGGCTCCAGGGAGACCTCTTTATGTGCACTGCACCGCAAGAGGGGCACCGCCACCGACTTTAAGATGGCGTATCCCAAGTGGGGCTCAAGTTCGGCCAACACAGTTTCTCCACGGCAACCTTTTTGTCTTGCCAAACGGGACCCTGCATATTCGAAAAGTGGGGCCTAAGGATGCTGGGATTTATGAATGCACATCCATGAATGCAGTTGGAACTGAAATGAGGACCGTAAGAGTAGAAATTAAAGAGGAAACCGAGACAAGCGATGCATCCTCTCTACTGAAAAACAGTTCTTCGTCCCTTCACGGCTACCATTCAAAGCCTCACCTGACCCATCAGTCACCTTCTCACGGATCCAAGAAAGGGCCAGGAACGGCCTCAAAATCCTCACCTGACCCTCACCAGCTCACTTCTGCAGACTCAGCCTCAAAAATCAATCGAACAGTCATCACCTCCCCCTCACAGCTGACTAATTTAACAAAAGCCTCAGTAGCGACCCGTAACACCACAGTGTCCTTTGGGGTTGGAAACACGTCTGAAAAAGTCAACGCTTCAGTCGTGTTACACTCCATGCCCGTCTCTCCATTCAGTAAAGCCCGGATTGTGTCCAGCTCACCTTCCACCACGACCGTGTCCTACGGGGAGAAACTGCAGCTTCACTGCTCTGTAACGGGGAACCCGTCCCCTATTATTATTTGGAGGACACCCAGCAGGAAATTGATCGACATGCATTTTAGGTATTCCGTGTATGAAATGATTTAATGTTTTAGTAATGTAATTATTATCTGTCTCACAGTGTATCTTTTGTCTGTTTTTATATGTCTCGACTGAAGTTTCGACAGACGTCTGAAGGTGCACCCGAACGGCACGCTGTCGGTCCAGTCAGCGACAGAACGGGACGTCGGAGACTATCTTTGCATTGCACGAAACAAGGTTGCAGATGACTATCGTCTCTTGCGTGTTTCTGTGGTCGTCAAGCCCGCGAAAATTGAGCACAAGCTGCCTTTCAATCAGATGGTCTCGTTCGGGAAGGCGCTGAAGGTAACCTTTTTGATCCTACCGGGCTAGACGAGAATTAAACTAGAGATTTCTTTTTCAGAAATCTAAACTCAAATGACTATTCTGAAACTTTGAGGGATTATTCATCAATGTCAAAACACGAAATCTACCTGTGGATTTTAAAAGACTATCTGACGTGAGATTTCCGAGGTGGTTGAGGTCGATGATTTAATCAGTATGTGTCTTAAACCAATCTTCTAACTTTTCAGGGATTAGGGAACAAGAACTCTATTCAATTTCAGATATATCAGATGTAAGATGCTTCAGATATCATGGCCGAATGTCAGCACTGGGGCGGGGCGGGGGGGAGTTGGACGAGATGGGATTTAGAAAGGCTATTTTGGTGTCTGCTCTGTTAAATTTCAATTCCCTCAAAAAGGTAATAATGTCTAGGTCTTTTTCCACTAAGAAAGAGTTTCCAACTGGGCGCAGTTTGCTGAACTGATTCATCAGTCAGCAGCCTTCATGGATGACAATGAATATTTAAAAGCTGTTAATGCTAATGTCAAAGCTTAATGAGAAACATGAGTGGGTGTGTAAGGGAGGACACCAGCTTACCGCGGTCGTTTCTCACTCCTCCATTGTTTATGCTGTTTACATGTACTGTATGTACAGTAAAGTCTCGTTATATCGATATTCTCGGGAGTCGGAAAAAATATCGATGTAACCGGACAATCGATATATCCGATCCTGCGCCGAACTGCATTAAAAGTGGGCAATAATGCACTCGACATTGTTCTATACACACGAGAGAAACCACGAACGCTAGCATGTACATATGAAAAACAGTGATTATTGCAGGCGATAAAAAGATAACTGAATACAACACAATTAAATACATGTATTTGTACGCTTGTGTCTTCGTTGGAATAGGTGTGTATGCTATGTCAGTTGGTTCTTCATCCTCATCGTCCTCGTCATCCTCGTCATGAAAACACTAAGTCTATTCACTGAATCTTCCCTCTAAATTATACAAATATTTACTCCTTTACTTCAAAAGATTGTTTAATACTTACCTCATATTAATTACCTGTAATCCTCTAATTACCGTCCGTCGGTGGAAAAGCCGAAACAGTGTTAGTCGAAAATCAAACAATACGCCGTTTACAGATTTCGCTAATGGTGGTATTGAAATCCTTAAGCAAAGATTGATTCAGCTTTAAGCTGCTTTTGTATCGATATAAGCAGACCAAATTGGCTGGCGGGAGATGAAAAGGGCATCGTAGTAACCGGATTATCGTAATAACCAGGTATCGTACTAACCGGAACTAATGATATAAAAGACTATAAATTTGCCGGGAAATGAAAATAGTATCGATATAACCGATATCGATATAACGAGACTTTACTGTATACTGAATTGTATACAATGTGTTTTCCAGTGTTGGAAATATGTTTTTACAAATGAATTACCCTTTCAAAAAAATGTCTAACAACGAATGTGGTTGTTGTAGGTGGACTGTTTGGCCTCCGGTCGACCTAACCCTGCTGTGAGTTGGAGTCTACCAGATGGAACAATGGTGAACAGTGTGTTGCAGGGGGCGGATAGACCAGGGCGGACGCGGAGGTTAATCGTCTTTGATAACGGAACGCTTCTGCTTCCGGCAGTGGGTATGGGAGAGGAAGGGGAGTATACCTGTTATGCCGAGAATCAAGGAGGTCAAGATATCATGAAGGTAAACACAAGTCGGAATACACAGAAACTGAAAATTATTAAAAAATTTTCTTGCTTCAAATTTTTCCCTTGAAGGTAAACGTCAAGGTCATGACAAGATCTCCACCAGCCTTCAGTGGTGACAGAAGTTACCAAGTCATTAAAGTACGCCAGGGTTCAACCGCCACCATTCGCTGCCAGGCCATGGGTGATCCCCCGCCAACTGTGACCTGGTTCTCTCCAGCACACCGTGCCATTCCATCTCGTTCTGGTTTTTACTCCGATCGGATAACGGTGGCTTCAGGAGGAACTCTGGAGATCCGTTTGGTCCAGAACACCGATACAGGAAACTATACATGCCAAGCAAGCAACTCAGCAGGGAAGAAAATGATGGTGGTGGGTCTTGAGGTGGAGGTCCCTAGTCATGGAAACAACGGCTTTAGTGTAGCAACCGGTGCTCTTAATCCAGCCCAAATGAGTCATTCTGAAAATGGATTCAAAAGTCCTACAAGTGGAATCACAACCCAGCTCAGCCGCGTTATCAGCATCGGCGTGAACGGCGGTGGAAACATAGGCGTAAAAGCGGATAACATCGGAATTATGACTAGAACTGGACCAGTAACTTTAATCGGTGAAACAACAACAACAAGAAACAGAGGAGGAAGCGTTGGAACCAGCAACGAAGTCGCAGATGCAAAGTCTAACAACGACGCAAACCCCGGCAGCGTTTCAAGAAACGGAGTGCTTGTAGGCACTACTGCTAACCGTAGCGGTAGTAGAACCCTCAGCACAAGCAGGACAAATAGCGACTCGGGAATTAACGATAAAAACAGGAACAGCGGAGTTAGCTCAAATAAACTCGCGGCGAAGCAGCTAATAACGAAAGGCCAAACTGTTCTTTTTCCATGTCCATCTCACGGTTCCCCGCCATTAACTTGGTATCTTCCCGGCAATGGCGTCCTCCCGGCCCCGTACTACGGAAGCCGGCTCACGGTGCACAGAAACGGTTCCTTGGAACTGCGGGGAGCTCGTGTGAGCGACAGTGGGACCTTTGTTTGCGTAGTTAGATCGGACAAAGGAGAAACCAGACTTCAGTACGAGTTGGCGGTCACTGAACCACAGGAAGTATCCAGATCGGTTTCATCTGTGGTTCCTCGCTCAAGAACCTCGCCATCAAAACCAGCAATGCCTGAGGTGCCTCAACGAATTACTGCTTCAAAGCCTACAGAACGTGGGGCATCTTCGCTTGCATCCCCTGATCCAGTTGGTCCTCCCGCACCTTTGGCTGTTTCAGGACCAGATGTGAGCACCAAGACTGCTTCCTTGATGAGCATAATTAATGGAGAAACTCTTCGTTTAGTCTGCTCTGTTTCTCAAACCTCAAAAAACACCCAAGGTTCCCTTTCTTGGACTTTTCCTAACGGCAAGATGGTGTCCAGGGGCGAGAGCGGCGACTCTGGACGGTACTTCGTCCAAGAGGATGGGACGCTGGTTCTGCAGCAGACGTCCGTGTTTGACCGAGGCACCTACACCTGCACATCCACCAGCCGTGATTCCTCCTCCGTTTCGGTTGTCACGGTTCCCGTCATAGTCATTGCCTATCCGCCGCGCATCACAACGGGTCCCTCGCCGGTTACCTACACGCGTCCCGGTGTCGCCGTGGAGCTGCCCTGCCTCACCATAGCAACACCCCGTGCCGTGGTTACCTGGGAAACACCAGACATGACACAGCTGAGGGTGATGGGGCAAGCTCGTATCTATGGTAACCGTTATCTCAGTCCCGGGGGTTCTTTGGTGATACAGAATCCCTCAAGTAGGGACACGGGATTTTACAGGTGCACGGCCAAAAATGTGATCGGAGTGGACACCAAGACGACGTACCTGCATGTTATATGACGCGGCAAAGAATGCTGACACAGCACAACTGAAGTATTAACTCAATGCCCAAAGCAACTGCAAAGCTCTGTTAAGATACTGTTGATGTTTAGAAAAGACTACAAAATATATATAGTGTGTGTTTTTATAGTGTTTTTTGTTGTTGCATCAGGTTATTCAAGGTTGTGTATTTATGCATTTACATCTACTACGTATTTACCAAATGTGCCTGGTCTTTATGATAGGGCTGACACACATTTCAAAATGGTGCTGAAGTTGCAGGTATTTACTATAGCAATGGTTTTATTTCATTTGAACATGCATCAGATTACAATTGAATGCATCACATCACAGTTCCACATGTCCGAAAGGAGTAGGAAGAAGCAAAGCTTATTAAATCCTACCCCTCCATATCTGTTACTTTTACATTTGTTCACTTCCTGCTTTCCATAATACAGTTTAAGGTTGTTTTTTTTTTTACTGTCACATTTGTTCACTTCCTGCTTTCCATAATACAGTTTAGCGTGTTTAAAAAAAGTTTTTTTTTAATTTTTGTCACGTACCAAAGTACTTTGGTGATATGATTTATGATTTTAAAACACTGTCTCTTTCTTGGCTAATGCATAGGAATCAAAATCTGCCTGGAATCAATTCTGAATCCTGCCAATAGGAGGATAAGATCATTTTTTTGCACAGTTTTCTAACTCAGAAACTGCCACATTTGATTTCAAACATAATGCTTCACTGGTTGCAGATTCGGAATTTATTTTTCAACATTACAAACATAGATTATTATGATTAGGATTTTTGTGAAGATCATTTTTGCCTGCACCTTCACATATTTAACAACGCCGTGTGAGATACAAAATTTATTTGCAAAACCAAGTGCATCTTTGTAATTATTAAATATTAAAGATGACAATTCTTTTATTCCAGGTATGTGCAAAAAAGATAGCAGCTGGTAGCAAACTATTTTAATTTTTCATGTTAAATTATTGCTCTTGTAAAGACTGTAAAGACTGTTTTCCTTGTGAGAAAGTGGCTACATTGGAGTCTTACTATATTTTTTAACACATGCAAATTTAATAATAAACTGGAAAATGGTTTTAACCATTTTGTTGAGTTTATTATAAAGAAACGACTTGTTCAATTTACGTAAACTCAGCTGTTAAACAATAAAGCGGTTTTGTCCTGCAGGGGACACATAATGATGACGATGACATCATATTCCTTTCACTGGAAACTGCAATAAAACTCATGAGCCTGCAGCGCCAGCAGAAAAACTACACACTCCTCCTTGCCTGCTCTCATATCCCCAACAAAGTACTCCGCTTCAAATTCTACGTGATAACACGATAACAGAATTCATGTTTGACTGACATGTACAAGATTGCAACAAAATGTTATTGAGTTGAGTTATGCTAACTTCCCATTTGTTGGCCGTGCTAATTAAAACCACTAGCATCCACCACGCAGTTAAGCAGAGGCCCAGTTGTGTGAAGACCTAACATGTTTTGAATTAAGTCGTTATGATTTCGTAATCCCGTTCATCTTGGCTCACCGACGCCATGAACGCTGCCAAAACACAACGACAACAAACAACAAATCATTGAGTTTACACGCACTCACATAAGAAGTACAGACAATACAATCAGTTAAACATACAATAGCAATTGGGCATGGTAATCCATCAAAAGCGTTGGCTGGCGCAGCAGCTGGAGAAAATAAAGAAATCTGTTATAATCCTACCCAGATCATTTCAGTTTCGAACTCTGTTAGTCAACACCAAAAACTGACCAGAACTCAGTTCACGGGACAAAATGAGTGAAATGTCACTGTTGATGTACTACACTGCTAATGGTGATGCCTTACAAAAATCCAATACTAATCCAATCCAAGTGGTTAGCACGCAGGCCTCACAGCTAGGAAACCCGAGTTCAATTCCACTCTCGGTGTGGAGTTTGCATGTTCTCCCCGTGTATGCGTGGGTTTTCTCTGGGTACTCCGGTTTCCTCCCACATTCCAAAAAAACATGCTAGGTTAATTAGCAACTCCAAATTATCCATAGGTATGAATGTGAGTGTGAATGGTTGTTTGTCTATATGTGCCCTGTGATTGGCTGGCCACCAGTCCAGGGTGTACCCCGCCTCTCGCCCAAAGACAAAAAAAATTCTAGTCTTCTCACATTATTAACTGAGAACCTGGAAGAAAAGCAGTTTTTGCCGGCCTTTGCTGGGCCCCTCCAGCTGCATCCGCTGCTTTTTCAACCGCAAATGCAGCCGACTCCTTTTCTCCTGTGCCCTCGGCATCCCGGACAAGAATGTTGCAAAAAAATGCTACTGTCACAGACATTGACAAGGGTGTACCTCTTCCTATCGCCTGAAGACAGCTGGGATAGGCTCCAGCAACCCCCTGCGGCCCTTGTGAGGATAAGCTGTAGAAAACAAATGAATCTAATCCAATTATACTACTGTCACAGTGCATAGTAAATATAAAAAAATATAACCTAATTACAGGCGGCAGACCTCACAGCTAAGAAACCAGGGTTCAATTCCACCCTCGGCCATCTCTGTGTGGAGTTTGCATGTTCTCCCCGTGCATGCGTGGGTTTTTTCCGGGTACTCCGGTTTCCTCCCACATTCCAAAAAACATGCTAGGTTAATTAGCGACTCCAAATTGTCCATAGGTATGAATGTGAGTGTGAATGGTTGTTTGTCTACGTATATGTGCCCTGTGATTGGCTGGCCACCAGTCCAGGGTGTACGCCGCCTCTCGCTCAAAGACAGCTGGGATAGGCTCCAGCACCCCCGCGACCCTTGTGAGGAAAAGCGGTAGAAAATGAATGAATAATAACCTAATTACCTTCTTAAAATACTCATATTAAAGCTATGTTAAATATGTGCCTTTTAATTTTAAATAGGACCCCCAATTTAAATCTGAATATGCAAAATGTTGGATTTTGATGTTGATATTGGAAAAAAAAAAGATGTAAAACCAGGAGTGAACACAACATTATAATAAAAAGTCCAAAAAAGTAAGTTATTTCATTGATGTTAATCAACATTTTTCCTCCGGATTTGGACACCTAAGAAGCATAAGGCCAACACTTTGTCATCTATTACTTCTACATCTGTTCACATTTTGCAACCATTTCAAACTTGAAACCCCCAAACACACAAATTACCAGTCCTGTCATCTGTTACTATGACAACTAGTGTTTGTGTATTTAAATGGAAGCCAGACACTGTTTTTTTTTTTTTTTTTGGAGTAAGTAAATTTGCTGCTCTGAGATGGTACTTGATTTTATTTTTCATTGGGATCTTGGACCAAGTTGAGTGACATGTGTCCCACATCGCTTTTAAGCATGAACTGATCTGATTCTTCTAGATAACTGGGGTGTCAAATTATCCAGACGGTCATTTTCATTCATTCATTTTCTACCGCTTTTTCCTACATATAGACAAACAACCATTCACACTCACATTCATACCTATGGACAATTTGGAGTCGCTAATTAACCTAGCATGTTTTTGGAATGTGGGAGGAAACCGGAGTACCCGGAGAAAACCCACTCATGCACGCGAAGAACATGCAAACTCCACACAGAGATAGCCGAGGGTGGAATTGAACCCTGGTCTCCTAGCTGTGAGGTCTGCACGCTAACCACTAGACCGCCGTGCCACCTTGACGGTCATTTTAATAATCAATATTTCCTTAAATTTGAGAGAAGCTACCTCATCAATTAAAACCTTTGACAAAGTTAGCACATTTAGCTAACAGTAAAAAAAAGTGACGAAATACGTCACTTCCTGTTGACAAGGACGGACATGGTCGGCATGAGCTCTGGCTTTGCTGCCGGAGTTTTTACGTTTTTTAAGAGTCTTGAACCAGTATCACTATATTGACACTTACTATGGTACCCATTATGTCATTGAGGTGCATTATAAAAAAAAACCTTAAACTATACTATGAAAGCAGGAAGTGAACAAATGTAACAGTTACTGATTGTAATTCCATGTTTATTTACCGTCTCCCCCCCAAGAACACAATTTTAAATAATAATGTTTATCATCTCCTTATAAGTGGGCTGCACGGTGGACGAGTGGCTAGCGTGCAGACAAGAGTTCAATTCCACCCTCGGCTATCTCTGTGTGGAGTTTGCATGTTCTCCCCGTGCATGCATGGGTTTGACTCCGGTTTCCTCCCACATTCCAAAAACATGCTAGGTTAATTAGCGACTCCAAATTGTCCATAGGTATGAATGTGAGTGTGAATGGTTGTTTGTCTATATGTGCCCTGTGATTGGCTGCTGGGATAGGCTCCAGCACCCCCTCGACCTTTGTGAGGATAAGCGGTAGAAAACGAATGCACAGAGGCATCAAATAGGTTTTTATTAGCTTTAAAAAACTTAAAACTATATTATGAAAGCAGGAAGTGAACAAATGTAACAGTTACTGATTGTAAAAGTACCAGATGGAGGGGTAGGATTTAATAAGCTTTGCTTCTTCCTACTCCTTTTTTGGACATGTGGAACTGTGAACTGATTATGTGATGCATTGAATTGTAATCTGATTATTTTTTAGGATACTTCGACATGATAACTGGAGGGTGGAGCATCAAACTTGCAACAAGTTGGTAGACAACCGCTCCATACTCCATACTTTTTCTGGATTATTTGATTAATCTTTTTCCGGTCCAATCATGTCCAGTTCCAGCTGTTCTTTCCTTTATGCTGTCATAACCCATATTAAAGGGACCACACCACCAGAATAGGATATTTGAGCCATGCAGTGTAAACAAGGGCTCTAAATACATACATGCAACATTGAAGTGAGCCATTTCTTTCTGTTAACACGTCACTCATCTCCCAAGTGATACAGTTTCACCAACAAAAGAAGAAAGCCTGGATTCAAGGCCGCCCTGTCAGCGACTCGCCCCCTTTTTCAACGCTGTTGCACATACTTCACACGGTGATATCACTCCTCTGCACCGGCTGTGTTTACACTCGTGTTCAAACCTATCACGGTTGTTAGTGTGATATGCATCAGTCCGCGGTTTTGCTATGTTGAAATAATACAATGAAAAAAAAAAGGTTACGCCTTCATCGCTTATTTGACCCACTTTTATAATCTAACCTACTTTTCAGGATCTAATTGACACAAAGCTTTAGAATACATTTTACACAAGTTATGCCTCGGTGACTTTTAATTGTGTTGGCGAAGTTGACAGATTATTATTAACGGAAAAAAATCTTAACTGTAGAAATTGTTCAAACGCCGGCTCAACATAAATTAGGACACAAGAGCGGATTAATTCGTTTTCTCTTGATCGATGATTTCATCAGGCAAGCCCATTATCGGCCACGCAGCGACCGCCGACTTCATTTTTCATTCACACAACAGCGAGTTTGCTTAGAATGCGTGTAAAATACAAAATACAGTACACATAAAGGGTGCGTTCACACTTGCGTTATGCGCCATCGTTGACCGAGACCGCTAGTTTGGTTGCAATTCAGTTAACTTAAGCTACGACTCAAAGACAAAATAACAACAAAACATGCAGAAATGACAACTATTGGATTCGGTTTTGGACAAAAATTCTCAGTTTTTGTTTCGTTTTGCGTCCGTTATTGTACGTTCAAACAGTGCACCTGACAATAGTCAGAGGAATCCCGTGCCCAAACAAAGCATCCATACATTGATGGCTCTGTTTGGTAATGGTTTTATTTCATTTGAACGTGCATCCCATAATCAGTTCCCAGTTCCACATGTCCAAAAGGAGTAGGAAGAAGCAAAGCTTATTAAATCCTACCCCTCCATCTGGTACTTTTACAATCAGTAACTGTTACATTTGTTCACCTCCTGCTTTCCTAATATAGTTAAAGTTTTTAAAAAATGTTAAATTTTTGTCACGTACCAAAGTACAAGGCGATATGATTTATGATTTATATATATATATATATAATTTATTTTTTTGAATATATTATATGTTTTTAATTTAATAAATATAAACATATAAATATAAATAAATATAAACATATAAATATAAATAAATATAAACATATATATGTATATATATACATATATATATATATACCATATATACTATAGCAATGTTAACAATTAGCATGTTAGCATTTTTTTCCAATTTCCCCATGGCATTGGTGTAGTACAATGGGTACCATAGTTATATATATATATATATATATTTATGAAATTAAAAATATATATATATGTTTATATTTATGAAATAAAAATATATATATATGTATATATATGTGTGTGTTTATATTTATTAAATTAAAAAATATATGTATATATATATATGTTTATATTTATTAAATTAAATATATATATATATGTTTATATTTATTAAATTAAAAATATATAATATATAAAAAATAATAATATATATATACATATATAAATATATGTTTATATTTATTAAATTAAAAAATATATAATATATAAATATATAATAATATAAAATAATATTTAAAATATATATATACATATATAGAATATATATACGTAAATTAAAATATAAAATTCATTGGTTTACAGTGCTGTCTCTCCGCTCTGCTCTCTCCCTCTGTTTGTATGTGTTTAAAAGTGCAAGTATTCTTATGATAATATGCAAAATGAACTGAACGGATCAAAAGAACTAAAACCAAGAAGAACTGAACCAACCAAGAAAAATGTTCAATGTGGTTCACGTCAGGCCCAAAGTGAATTCAGCTGAGAGTCAGTGACCTCACCACCAGGCATCGTATTTTACACCAGGGGAGACAACTGGTCACTGCTGAGAGCACACTTGGGTGGGTGCGTTATGGCGCATTTCAGCAGGGTCAGCTGTGTGTATTTCTGTGTTGTCATGGCGACGTGCACATCCAGCGTTCATCTGGAAGTATACCTGCCTGTTAAGGCAGAACTGTAGAGAACTGCACGGACAACTCATTCAACTTGACAGCACGTCTGAACCATGTCATCTTGGAAATTGAACGCATTAAACCCACTCAAATAAACAGTAACTGTTACATTTGTTCACTTCCTGCTTTCCATAATACAGTTTAAGGTTTTTTGTTTGTTTTTTTTAACTGTCACATTTGTTCACTTCCTGCTTTTCCATAATACAGTGTAAAAAAAAATTTACTGTTACATTTGTTCACTTCCTGCTTTCCATAATACAGTTTAAGGTTGTTTTTTTTTTTAATAATGCACCTCGTACCGAAGTACATTTGTTCACTTCCTGCTTTCCTAATATAGTTTGTTTTTTTAATTAATTTTTATTATAAAATTTTATTGTTTTAATTGTATTAAATATTATTAAATATTATTATTAAATTATTTTTATAATTTTTTTAATTTAAATTTTTGTCACGTACCAAAGTAGGAGGTGATATGAGCATCCAATGACATAATGGGTACCATAGTAAGAAGATCGGTTTGGCTCAAAACGCTTGGTTTCAGAGGGCGTTGCAAAATTGTTCCTTTGTGATGTCACAGAGTAGCGGGCTTCCTGCGTTATAGGAGTCCACAACTCAATACAACTTGGAATCAAACTATGGAATGGATTGAGTAAGACCCTCAAACAATGCACAACGATGAGCCAAATCAAGAAATAATACAAGCAGTTGATGTGGGACAAAAAAAAAAAATTAAACTATATTAGGAAAGCAGGAAGTGAACAAATGTAACAGTTACTGATTGTAAAAGTACCAGATGGAGGGGTAGGATTTAATAAGCTTTGCTTCTTCCTACTCCTTTTGGACATGTGGAACTGTGAACTGATTATGTGATGCATTCAATTGTAATCTGATGCATGTTCAAATGAAATCAAACCATTACCATTACCATTACCAAAGATTAGCATAGTAGGTCCTCTTTAAAGGATACTATCATACTATAGGATACTATCCAACTATCCATCGTTGATGATGGTAGCGACAGTTGACCAGCTTAAACCAACCTGTTGACCAAAATGTTGGTCAGCACTTCCTGATTATCTTCATGTTTTCTAAAGATCTTATGTCACTTCACTTTTTGTTTCCGTTCTTCCACCACACACAAACAATATGTTCTCTTTTTCTTTTGTACGGTATTATTAATTTACGGGAGTGCCGCATCATAACCACAAAACATCAGAACGCAAAACGTCGTAATATGAGAACCGCCTATATGTTAGTCTCTATTCGAATACAAATGTCATTAAATATAAATCTGTCCATTGGCAATATTAATTTTGTGGTGTGTATGCTAGAGTGCTTTGTCCTAGTTTGATACGTTACTGTATTATGCTGGTTTGAGATTATTTCCAAAATGTATTGAGTGTCGAATTTGTAGGGTGTGTCACACAGCTGCTGAGTGATGAGCGATGCTCTCATCTAAGAAAACCCATGGGTTACATTAATGGTTGGCCTACATTACCCGGCACTTCAAACCACTAGTGTAGATACACTGAAAAACACAACACATGCATGCAATCAAAAAAACAATCATAAGAATCATAAAAGTTTACAGAAAAAAAAAAAAGTATGGGAAAA
This sequence comes from Doryrhamphus excisus, assembly GCF_037039965.1. Taxonomy (NCBI): domain Eukaryota; kingdom Metazoa; phylum Chordata; class Actinopteri; order Syngnathiformes; family Syngnathidae; genus Doryrhamphus; species Doryrhamphus excisus. The sequence goes on from NC_136368.1 coordinate 19,478,092, forward strand.
TTCAAAGCAGCTGATTTGAGAAGGAAGAAATATGCATATGACTTTGTTGAGATAGGAAGACTCATCCGACGCACAATAGTTCTACGGATTAACCATTCAAGTCGTGCACACTGGGATCCAAACTCCAGCAAGAGCAGAGCTGGCACCGAGATAACAGCTGTCATGAACCCGGCTATCAAGAAACGACACACTCCTCATAAAGATGGGAGTTTTTACTCCTGGAGACTTTCTTACAAAGTCCACCAAGTCATGTGACTTGTCCTATGAGAGGTTAGAACGCTGGATAATAATAAATGATAAATCTTTTTGTACTTATGACAGCTAGTGTCTATTTACCATCTTGTCTGATTCACCCAGTCATGACGGTTAAATAGGTTATTCCCACACAGACCAGTATCAGGTCCAACTGGGAGTATCTTGTAGAAGGACATCTTGACAAGACTCACATTAGTAGAGAAGTTCTGCGTTTTTTTGCTAGCGTTTCCTTCAGGGTCCACCTGAACCAACAAAAAACTGAGTAATTGATAAATGCAATGGACGCCGGCTGGTGTAGACAGCTTAAAAGTACGTTGGTACACCGCCCTCCCCTACACCTTAAGAGTCACTCTGGACAACGAAGGTGACAGTGGAGGATTTTAGCTCAATGTGTAGTGGGATCTACTCCAATTTGGTGGATTGTGATTCGAGCCCCCGGGCATGCATGGTGGCTCTTCTCAGTCCAAACGCTACTGCTAGCTTGATGTTGAAATTCTCCTCCGATTTCGGTTCAACACCTGCAATAACTTTTTTTTGGTAGTGACTGTTCCATAAACAAAACAGCACGGCGGTCGAGTGGTTAGCGCATAGACCTCACAGCTAGGAGACCACCCTCGGCCTTGGAGTTTGCATGTTCTCCTTAGGTTTTCTCCGGGTACTCCGGTTTCCTCCCACATTCCAAAAACATGCTAGGTTAATTAGCGACTCCAAATTGTCCATAGGTATGAATGTGAGTGTGAATGGTTGTTTGTCTATATGTGCCCTGTGATTGGCTGGCCACCAGTCCAGGGTTTTTTCCCCCGCCTCTGGCCCGAAGACAGCTGGGATAGGCTCCAGCAACCCCTGCGACCCTCATGAGGAAAAGCGGTAGAAAATGAATGAATGAACCTGCAATAAATTTTTTGTAGTGACTGTTCCATCAACAAGGCGGCACGGTGGTCGAGTGTTTAGCGCAGAGGCCTCACAGCTAGGAGACCAGGGTTCAATTCCACCTTTGGCCTTGGAGTTTGCATGTTCTCCTTAGGTTTTCTCCGGGTACTCCGGTTTCCTCCCACATTCCAAAAAACATGCTAGGTTAATTAGCGACTCCAAATTGTCCATAGGTATGAATGTGAGTGTGAATGGTTGTTTGTCTATATGTGCCCTGTGATTGGCTGGCCACCAGTCCAGGGTGTACACCGCCTCTGGCCCGAAGACAGCTGGGATAGGCTCCAGCACCCCTGCGACCCTCGTGAGGATAAGCGGTATAAAATGAATGAATGAATATTTATGGCAGGCACTTTGAGTTCTTATTTCAATGTAAAATTCTTGGTTAAACAATACAAAAAGATAATCATAAATATGTAATAATATGAAGTGATTATATTTTGATATGGCCCTCGAACGCTAACCCTAACTGTGATGTGGTCCCGTCAGAATGAATTTGACGCCCCTGCTCTACCACATCATGACCAGCTGGTAATCCCAATTATCATGGATGTCATATGATATTAACAGTGACGCTTTCTCATTCCATCATCTGTGTTGACGGCGAATGCCGGAATGCTTTCTGCATTACAGACAAAGATATTACAAGTCCAATTCCCTGGTATGTTTGTGTCCTTGCTTCCCCAGTCTATGAAGCATCTATGCTTGGGTTTGTATAATCGATATGACCTTATACCTTCTGTGTGTCTTTGCTCTCTGAATGGTTCTCTTCCAGTCAGATGTGGCAAGCATGTATGATTCATTTAATGCATGATCTAAAGATCACTGTGATGTCTGCCTATGGGAGCTTGATCATACAGTGGTGGGATGCAGACTTCATTGTATGCAGCCGTCTTTGCTGGCCTACCCACTACCAGAAGCACTGAACTTTTGATCCTAGTATTTGTACCATGACATTACAGTATATTCATTTATTCCCAACAGTGTATTATCTTCATTTAGTCGTGTTTCTTTCTTCCAGTAGTTTATGTGTATGATAGATATCATATTTCAGCTTCTGTGTGTTGCCATATCTATGTGATGATGTTCATTCATTCATTTTCTACCGGTTATCCTCAGGAATAGCACGGGGTGCTGGAGCCTATCCCAGCTGTCTATGAGTGAAAGGTGGGGTACACCCTGGACTGGTGGCCAGCCAATCACAGGGCACATATAGACAAACAACCATTCACACTCACATTCATGGGAGGAAACCGGAGTCCGTGGAGAACATGCAAACTCCACACAGAGATGACCGAGCGTGGAATTGAACTCGGGTCTCCTACCTCCGCCTACCGGTATAAATGATAAACGTAAACAAGCCGAGTTGATGACTGCGTGCCAAGGCGGATGTACAAGATGAATGAATAGCTGTCATCGCAAGGAGAAGGATCGTAATTGTAATGGTAATGGTAATGGTAATGGTAATGGTAATGGTAATGGTAATGGTAATGGTTTAATTTCACTTGAACATACATCAGATTACAATTGAATGCATCCCATAATCAGTTCACAGTTCCACATGTCCAAAAGGAGTAGGAAGAAGCAAAGCTTATTCCATCTGATACTTTTACAATCAGTAACTTACATTTGTTCACTTCCTGCTTTCCATAATACAGATTAAGATTTTTTTGTTTGTTTTTTAATAATGTACCTCGTACCGAAGGATCGTTCCTGTGTGAAAGTATTTACTCGGTAAACTCTGGCGAAAGTTGGCCGAATTGAAGATTTTGTACCATTAGAAAGGTTAGCCAGATTGTTACCAAGTGTATTTCATGATAGCTTTTCATAAAATGAAATTCAATTTATCGTTTTATATCATGATACATCCTACAAATATTGTGATATATGCTATGATCCATATCGCCCAACGCTACTAAGAATGTTTTGGCTTTCCTATACATCCAGTACATTAAACTGTACGTATGTATGATAGTCAGGTTGTAGAAGCCTGACCAGAACACACAAACACGTGTGTTGCATATTTCCACGTCGTCAACAGAGCATGCACACAGAAATATTATCACCGACTCGCACTCTACAGGTGGTGGAGATAATGACCAATGACCCATGGCAGTGATCCTGCAGCAGGTGAGCTTGCCAGGAGTGAATTAGGATGGGAAAGATTAGCGAAGGATAACAGGATTTTGAGGAGCGCAGAAAGGAATGCATGACAAGACAGACAAGTCTGAGGGAAGGATAGGAAGGGAAAAGTAATAAATCGGCAGAAGTGAGTGTCCAATACTGTACGTACAACAATGGCGGCTGATTTATGGGATGACTCCGAGTCCTCTTGAGAGTAGAATAAAATTCAATGTGAATGGAAGGATGATGGATGTGGACAACTGGAAAGTGTGAAGAGCTCTGGGCAAAGAAAGTTGGAGTGGAATATTCAAACTGATAAATACCAATGAAACTAAACAAGGCTATAGGAGGGATAAACCACATGAGGTTTAAAAAGGGTGAGGGATGCTAAATTGATGAAATATTCTGGGTTTCGTGAGATCTTGTCACACAAGATCTCGTAGGATTAAAATGTGTCGCTTGGAGAAAAGCTCTATCGCAAGAACAGGGCAGCCAGTAGCCAATCAGAGTGAACTATGGCATATACTATTTGTTCACTTCCTGCTTTCCATAATACAGTTTAAGGTTTTTTGTTTGTTTTTTTACTGTTACAATTGTTCACTTCCTGCTTTCCATAATACAGTTTAAGGTTTTTTGTTTGTTTTTTTTTTACTGTTACATTTGTTCACTTACTGCTTTCATTAGTACAGTTTAAGGTTTTTTGTTTGTTTTTTTTACTGTTACATTTGTTCACTTCCTGCTTTCAATGATACAGTTTGTTTTGTTTTGTTTTGTTTTACTGTTACATTTGTTCACTTCCTGCTTTCGATAATACAGTTTAAGGTTTTTTTTGTTTTTTTTTACTGTTACATTTGTTCACTTCCTGCTTTTCATAATACAGTTTAAGGTTTTTTGTTCGTTTTTTTTACTGTCACATTTGTTCACTTCCTGCTTTCCATAATACAGTTTAACCTTTTTTGTTTGTTTTTTTACTGTTACATTTGTTCACTTCCTGCTTTCGATAATACAGTTTAAGGGTTTTTTTTAATGTTACGTTTGTTCACTTCCTGCTTTCAATAATACAGTTTACGTTTTTTTTTGTTTTTTTACTGTTACATTTGTTCACTTCCTGCTTTTCATAATACAGTTTGTTTTTTTTTTACTGTTACATTTGTTCACTTCCTGCTTTCCATAATACAGTTTAAGGTTTTTCGTTTGTTTTTTTTACTGTTACATTTGTTCACTTCCTGCTTTTGATAATACAGTTTAAGGTTTTTTTGTTTGTTTTTTTTAATAATGTACCTCGTACCGAAGTACGAGAATGGTCAAACCTTATTTACAACATTGCATATAAAGGTTTGATGATTTCGCTCTACAATTTATTCAAATATCATTAATTATAAAGGGAAAATCGTCCTGATATTACAAGAAGAGACTGTGATCAACCTCAGGGGTTCTACTGTGTTGCGTCATGGACATTATGGACACGGTGAGAGAACTGCAGCGGCCAGGAAGCAGCAAGAGATAGGAAGGAGGGATCTGTTTAGACATCTGTTTCATGTCAGAGACAGGTTAAAGGCTGATACCAGGACCCGGAGACGGAGACTGGCTGAGACAATTTTGGAGAGGGGAAAAAAAACGAAGCCGACTAAAGAGGAAAAGAAAAAAGCAATGTGGAAAAGATTACATAGAAGCCTCTAATTGGAGGAGACAGACATTATTGGCTGCAGAAATGTAATGGTGTGTCTCGTACAGTTTGCATCTCGAAGAAAGGGTAAGAGGCGTAGATAAACACAGACAGGTAAGCAGCATCAGATGAAAGAAAGCGCCATGTGAGAGCCACGATGCGGAGTGGGCTGCTTAGTATCAGCAGACGGCTTGGATCTAAAGATGTTGCTAAGCATTATACTTTCAGGACTTTAGACCAGGGGTCTCAAACTCAATTTACTTGGGGGCCACTGGAGCTCGGGTCTGGGTGAGACTGGGCCGCATCAGGTTTTCAAAAAAAAAACCCAAAAAAACGCATTTATTAAAAACAAAAAAATAAAAAAAACTTCGCTTTGGTTCCAATTTTCTACAATAAAAACTCTGATAAAACATTCCACTGTTCTCAAATATCTTATCTTATTTACAACATATTGCGCAACTGCAGGGTCTTGAGACACATGCTAACTCGCAAACTAGAGAGCTAGCAACCTAAACGGTAGCCTTCGAGTTATTTCCTTTAAACTTAAATAGCCAAAAACTTACCACTTCCACACGGATAGGGAGGATAACTATTAACAGTTATTTAACCTTTAATATGAACATTAATCAAACGTAATAATTTTTTCTGGGTACATGATACCATACAGCATCCATATCAAACTTGCGCGGGCCGCACTAACATTAAACTTTCATATCAAGGCGGGGGCCTCAAAATAGTGTCCTGCGGGTCACATTTGGCCCGCGGGCCGCGTGTTTGAGACCCCTGGTCTAGTGTGTGTGTCCACCCTTAAAATGCTCAGTTTCAGACCGCGGGTCTTGAGTTTGACACGTGTAGAATATGAGCCCCTTTGGTGACAGGCCACTTGTCAACGCAGGTCGAGTAACACTGTATCTCCTTCCCGATAAAACTAAAGTCAGACGCTTGTTTCCCGTGGTTCCGCTGGTAAATTAAATTTGTAGGATTTTCTGACAGCACAGCTGTGCCATCTTAATTCTTTATTGCAGTGAAAATGAGGTTTTGTGCCACGCTAAAAGGTTTGAGACAGCATAAAAAGTACAGAGCCAGGGAATAGAAGGAACAGATTCAGCTGAAAGAACGACAAGGAGAAAGATTTCAGACTCCCAAGTTATACTTCCTGTCGGAGACGATGTTTTTGCGGAAGTTAGTGAAAGTTTTATTTAGAATAACAGCAAAAAAATGTGGCTTCAAGACACGATGTATATGAATATTTGTTAGTGTCGTCATTCTGCGTAAAAACACAATTGGGATGAAATGATCCCAACCATCTCAGTCTGGCCTCTCTGACTTTATCTCCAATGCTTCTAACATGTAATGTTCCTCTCACGTACTTGTTCCTGATCCTATCCATCCTGGTCACTCCCAATGCGAACCTCAGCATCCTCATCTCTGCGACCTCCAGTTCTGCCGTCCTGGCACTGTCTCTAGACCAGGGGTCTCAAACATGCGGCCCGCAGTGCCAAATGTGGCCCGCAGGACACTAGTTTGAGGCCCCCGCCTTGATATGAAAGTTTGATATGGATGCTGTATGGTATCATGTACCCAGAAAAAAATCATTACGTTTGATTAATGTTCATATTAAAGGTTAAATAACTGTTAAAAGTTATCCTCCCTATCCGTGTGGAAGTGGTAAGTTTTTGGCTATTTATGTTTAAAGGAAATAACTTGAAGGCTACCGTTTAGGTCGCTAGCTCTCTAGTTTGCGAGTTAGCATGTGTCTCAAGACCCTGCAGTTGCGCAATATGTTGTAAATAAAATGTGACTATAGTCGTGTTTTGTCATGTCTACAGGGCTCTAATAATGCTTTGTTCATTTTAATCTGAAAAAAATAACTTGTCTACCCACCAACTATATGTGGTTTCTTAATTTTTAATTATTTGCCGTATATATATATATTGATCTATGTTTTCTGGTTGGCTGCACAGTGACTGTATGGTTGGCATGTTCAGGGTTTGAATCCCTGTTTGATGCAGTTGTAGACTCTGAATTGACCATAGGTGCGATTGAACGGATGTACGCTGCCTCTTGCCTTAAAGCAGCTGGGATAGGATCTAAAGCGGTAGAGGAAAGGGACGGATATATGGAATGTCTTGTGGTTTAGTCATACTGTTTTAGTATTGATGATATTTAATTTTATGTTCGTGAATTTTTCCGACTGACACTTGATTGTATGATTGTGTCATTCCTACACGGTAAGTTAGTCTCCCTATTTTGCTGAGGAGGCTTAAGTTGGAGAAAGACAAGCATTTCTGTTTAGTTGGAGGTTTTACTCCGGGATTAGTTGTTACATTAAACTGGAAGTGGTCTCCCGAGTGGGAATATTCTTAGGACTTCATTAAAAATGTAGATGTTGTCGGTGTTGCATATGCAGGCGATTGTACGCTCGGTGGACACAAACATCCAATAAAAGCGCCGCATGTTCAAATTCTATCCTCTGAATGCAAATATATTAATGCCTGGTTTTTAATAACCGGTACTAAAATACTAGTATAATTTTTTTTTTTTTATATTTTAAGAGTGCTTTGGGTTATTTTAGAAAACGTGACCGCTAACAGCTTTGGCAGTTGAATAGCAGTCTGGTATCTATGGCAACCGGGTTATCAGTCACAACCTCTGCAAGCATTTTCTGGCAAGAATTTAGTTATCTGTGCTATGTGCAAAAAGTTTGAAAAGTCAGATGTGTGTATATTTAATATTCGGATGAATATTCTTGCATGAATCCGGAGCGCTAAATAGACACTTGAGTGAACGTATTGAAGCATCCTTAATTATCTGTGTGCATGTCAGCGTGATGCTGTGCACAGGGAGATTAATCTGGGCAAATCAGCGACGGGTGTATGTGTTCGTACGTGCATGACAAGGCGCCAGGAGCGCAGGCAACACCATCAGAAATTTAACAGGATGGCATTCTGACTCAGCAAACCTGAGGGGATCTGACTCAACTCACGACTGGTGCTTGGTGTGTGTGTGTGTGTGTGTGTGTGTGTGTGTGTGTTTGTGTGGCACTGATGTATGCGTGTGCGATCCAAGTGTTGGCATGTGTGAGAGGGCCACATGTCTGCGTCCAAATGGGAAGATGATGGTGTGCAAAAAGATGTGTTCAAGTTCAAGTCTTGAATTTGATATGACAATGGGAAACATTTCAATTTCTGACAATATCTCCACCAGGGGATCAGGAAGACCTGGGTTCGAATCTCCACTTGGGAATTGCGTGCATGCGTGGGTTTTCTCCGTTCTAAAAAACATGCTAGGTTAATTAGCGACTCCAAATTGTCCATAGGTATGAATGTGAGTGTGAATGGTTGTTTGTCTATATGTGCCCTGTGATTGGCTGGCCACCAGTCCAGGGTGTACCCCGCCTCTCGCCCGAAAACAGCAGGGATAGGCTCAAGCATACCCAAGCGACCTTAGTGAGTATAAGCGGTATAGACAACGGATATTTTTCTACTATATATGATACTGTAGAGGCTGCACGGTGGTCTAGTGGTTAGCGCGCAGACTTCACAGCTAGAAGACCCAAGTTCAATTCCACCCTCGGCTATCTCTGTGTGGAGTTTGCATGTTCTCCCCGTGTTTTTCCCCGGTAGCCCGGTTTCCTCCCACATTCCAAAAACATGCTAGGTGAATTAGCGACTCCAAATTGTCCATAGGTATGAATGTGAGTGTGAATGGTTGTTTGTCTATATGTGCCCTGTGATTGGCTGGCCACCAGTCCAGGGTGTACCCCGCCTCTCGCCCAAACACAGCTGGGATAGGCTCCAGCATACTCACGACCCTAGTGAGGATAAGCGGTATCACAGCGTAATAATAAACATAATGATCGTTATTAATTTTTAAATACATTATTGTACAATTCTGTAAACTGGGGTAGGCTCCAGCATACCCAAGCGACCTTAGTGAGGATAAGCGGATGGATGGATCTCCACCAAAATATAAAATATTTTTCTATATATGATACTGTAGGGGCTGCACGGTCATCTAGTGGTTAGCGCGCAGACCTCACGGCTAGGAGACCCGAGTTCAATTCCACCCTCTGCCATGTCTGTGTGGAGTTTGCATGTTCTCCCCGTGCATGCGTGGATTTTCTCTAGGTACTCATTCCAAAAACATGCTAGGTTAAAGACAGCTGGGATAGGCTCCAGCATACCCAAGCGACCTTAGTGAGGATAAGCGGTAGAAAATGAATGAATGAATGAATGATACTGTACGTCAATGTACGTGTTTTTCCTTAATTACTACTGGCTACTGTTGCAGGAAATGATGCAGCATAATTACCAAGCGTACAGGGGCAACACTCGAACATCCACTTACGTTACTAAATATAGCTGTTGCCCATTAAAGGGCTAATTACATTACATTACTTTTTAAAATCCCGCTAAAAGCTTGTGAGTTTTAGCAGTACAAGCAGACTGATGTGGATCCAGACAGAGAACCCAAAATGAATGAATGAAGATGCCGAGCTGAGATTTGTTGACATGCCACTGTATTGTATACTCCTTAGCCTAGTGGATTAGTCTGTTTGAGAGTGGAAGAGTGACCCACAAAAGCAAACAGCGTCAAAGAGCAAGGAGAGGAACCATCCCCTGAAGCCTTTGGTACATATTTGGACAGACAAACACTGGCGTCACTCCACAAACTAAACAGAGTCAGACTTGAGTGCCCACGTCAATATGCGGCACATTTCAACCACTCTTAGAATCACAGATTGACCTACTCTGTGGACTGGGATGAAAATTTGGCCCTGGACTTTTTGGTTCAGAGTAGCACCGGAGCCTATCCCAGCTGTGTGTGTGTGTGTATACATGAAATAGCACCCCATAGTAACATTTGCATTCGTATTATTCAACATAGTTCAGTAATTCATTTTGTACCGCTTTTCCTCACGAGGGTCGCAGGGGTGCTGGAGCCTATCCCAGCTGTGTGTGTATACATGAAATAGTCACGTTTACATTGGTATTATCCAACATAGTTATTTCATTCATTTTCTACCACTTTTCCTCACGAGGGTTGTGGGGGTGCTGGAGCCTATCCCAGCTGTGTGTGTGTGTGTATACATGAAATAGCACCCCTATAGTCACATTTACGTTGGTATTATCCAACATAGTTCACTCATTAATTTTCTACCGCTTTTCCTCACCAGGGTCGCGGGGGTGCTGGAGCCTATCCCAGCTGTGTGTGTGTGTGTGTATACATGAAATAGCACCCCTATAGTCACATTTACATTGGTATTATCCAACATAGTTCATTCATTAATTTTCTACCGCTTTTCCTCACCAAGGTGCTGGAGCCTATCCCAGCTGTGTGTGTATACATGAAATAGCACCCCTATAGTCACGTTTGCATTCGTATTATCCAACATAATTCATTCATTCATTTTCTACCGCTTTTCCTCGCGATGGTTGCGGGGGTGCTGGAGCCTATCCCAGCTGTTTGTGTGTATGCATGAAATAGCACCCCTATAGTTACGTTTGCATTGGTATTATCCAACATAGTTCATTAATTCATGTTCTACTGCTTATCCTCACGAGGGTCGCGGGGGTGCTGGAGCCTATCCCAACTGTCTTTGGGCGAGAGGCGGGGTACACCCTGGAGTGGTGGCCAGCCAATCACAGGGCACATATAGACAAACAACCATTCACACTCACATTCATACCTATGGACAATTTGGAGTCGCCAATTAACCTAGCATGTTTTTGGAATGTGGGAGGAAACCGGAATACCCGTAGAAAACCCACGCATGCACGGGGAGAACATGCAAACTCCACACAGAATGGTGGAATCGAACTCTGGTGTCCTAGCTGTGAGGTCTGCGTGCTAACCACTTAACCACCGTGCAGCCCCTACTGCATTAATCCATCTGATTCATCCATCCATTTTCTATGCCGCTTATTCTTACTAGGGTCGCAGGTATGCTGGAGCCTATCCCAGCTGTCTTCGGGCGAGAGGCGGGGTACACCCTGGACTGGCCGCCAGCCAATCACAGGGCACATATAGACAAACAAATAATGATAACATGAAATAAATATGAATATTTGTTTCTAAGAGCTGTATGAGTCCAATCCACGGACTTCATGGAAATCAACACTTTTGACTAAAATTGGCTAAAATGACCTTAACAGCCCACGGATGCAGAACCGGATTTATGTGGACAGAAATAGTTTTAAAACACCACAGTCTGGATGGAGATTTTTTTTGGACGCCAGCAGAGGCACAAATGTGCATTTTTTAAAATATCCGCGTTAGTGTGGACATGGCCTTAGTTACCATCGATGCCAAGGCAATTTTCCACAGTTAGGCCTAGAATGCCAATTATCTTTGTGAGAGTCTTGGATTAGAATAAAAATAATAACCACTTTGTTAACTTTGTTAAGTGGTGCTTTGGGATTGGGAGAGGTGAAAAGGGAAAAAAATGGTGGTTGGCGGCGTTGAAAAGATAGCTCACACGTTTACTGCTCTCTCCTTGGCTGCAAAGGGAAGTGTTTTGTTGTGTTTTTTTTTTACTTTCTAAATCAGAAAGCACAATTTATGCTGTGATATAATAAAGATAAAGCATCTGTCTAGAGAACTATTTACAACAGCTAAGCCATGGAAAAGATAAGGCACGTAACATATTGTTGGGGCTCCACAGTAAGTTGTGCAGAAGACCTACTTTTTCAAAATGATCCTATTGCATGGGTTCTTTCTGGCAGTGGTATTTTACACTGGTCACTATAGGTTAGTAACATTAGGAAGTACGCTGTCAATTTTATATTATTATGTATACTATATTGGACGGCTGCACGGCGGTCTAGTGGTTAGCGAGCAGACCTCACAGCTAGGAGACCTGATTTCAATCCCACCCTCGGCCATCTCTTTGTAGAGTTTGCATGTTCTCTCCGTGTATGCGTGGGTTTTCTCCGGGTACTCCGGTTTCCTCCCACATTCTAAAAACATGCTAGGTTAATTAGCGACTCCAAATTGTCCATAAGTATGAATGTGAGTGTGAATGGTTGTTTGACTATATGTGCCCTGTGATTGGCTGGCCACCAATCCAGCGTGTACCCCGCCTCTCGCCCGAAGACATCTGGGATAGGCTCCAGCATACCTGCAACCCTAGTAAGGATAAGCGGCATAGAAAATGGATGGATGAACAGATGGATGGGTTATTACATTTGATTAATGTTCATGTTAAAGGTTAAATAACTGTTAATAGTTATCCTCCCTATCCGTGTGGAAGTGGTAAGTTTTTGGCTATTTAAGTTTAAAGGAAATAACTTGAAGGCTACCGTTTAGGTCGCTAGCTCTCTAGTTTGCGAGTTAGCATGTGTCTCAAGACCCTGCAGTTGCGCAATATGTTGTAAATAAAAAGAGTATAAATGTGACTATAGTCGTGTTTTGTCATGTCTACAGGGCTCTAATAATGCTTTGTTCATTTTAATCTGAAAATAATTTTGTCTACCCACCAACTATATGTGGTTTCTTAAGTTTTTATTATTTGCTGTTTTATTATTATTATTATATTTATTTATTACTGATTGATTGCTTTTCTTTATTCTTGATTTGTTTATTTATTTTTCATCTTATTTTGTGCAGAAAAATAAGAACCCCTTTTGTACATGTTCGGGTAAAACTAGCATATTGGGTTTGTTTGGCTTGAAATAAGCGATGAATTGGTATCAGTATCGGACGATTTCACTCATGGATTATCAGGATTGGTATCGGCATCATAAAACCCTGATGGGAACATCCCTAATCAAAACTAATCCATACACAATAGAGTTTTTCAGAGTTTGAAGCATGGAGATGTTCAACAATTCTCGGTTTGTTTTTTTAATGTTTGTTTATTGTTCTTCCTCGCTTTTGTTCTTCCTCTCTTTCATGCACACGTTTGATTATTGTGTATCCAAAGAAATGAGCTAGCCTCGACTATTATTCTAAATCTTTAAAAGGAGAACACCAACAATGAATGCGTAATAAATGCATCCTGGTAACAATTATCGCCTGCCCTGCCAAAGTCAGGCATGCTGTCCAACTGTTGTCTGTTGTTATCAAACACAACACCACTAATTAGATCACGTGTGGACTACGGCCCGCCAGCTGTGGTCGGCAATAGGATTTGGAACCCTATTTTGAAATGAATAGGATATGATCTGAAACGTAAACATTATACATTTTCTGCATATGTGTTCTCTGCTTGCTAGTATTTTACACTGGTCACTATAGGTTAGTAACATTAGGAAGTACGCTGTCAATTTTATATTATTATGTCTACTATATTGGAGGGCTGCACGGCGGACGAGTGGTTAGCGCGCAGACCTCACAGTTGGGAGACCCGAGTTCAATTCCACCATTCTGTGTGGAGTTTGCATGTTCTCCCCGTGCATGCGTGGGTTTTCTCCGGGTACTCCGGTTTCCTCCCACATTCCAAAAACATGCTAGGTTAATTAGCCACTCCAAATTGTCCATAGGTATGAATGTGAGTGTGAATGGTTGTTTGTCTATATGTGCCCTGTGATTGGCTGGCCACCAGTCCAGGGTGTACCCCTGGACCAGCTGGGATAGGCTCCAGCACCCTCACGACCCTCGTGAGGAAAAGCGGTAGAAAATGAATGAGTGAACAATGTTGGATAATACCAATGCAAACGTGACTATAGGGGTGCTATTTCATGCATACACACACACACACACACACACCTGGGATAGGCTCCAGCACCCCCACGACCCTTGTGAGGAAAAGCGGTAGAAAATGTATGAATGAACTATGTTGGATAATACCAATGCAAACGTCACTATAGAGGTGCTATTTCATGTCACACACAGCTGGGATAGGTTCCAGCACCCCCACGACCCTCGTGAGGAAAAGCGGTAGAAAATGAATGAATGAACGATGTTTGATAATACGAATGCAAACCTGACTATATGGGTGCTATTTCATGTATACACACACACACACACACACACCTGGGATAGGCTCCAGCACCCCCACGACCCTTGTGAGGAAAAGCGGTAGAAAATGTATGAATGAACTATGTTGGATAATACCAATGCAAACGTCACTATAGAGGTGCTATTTCATGCCACACACAGCTGGGATAGGTTCCAGCACCCCCATGACCCTCATGAGGAAAAGCAGTAGAAAATGAATGAATGAACTATGTTGGATAAACTATGTTGGAAACGTGACTATAGGGGTGCTATTTCATGTCATACACAGCTGGGATAGGCTCCAGCACGCCCACGACCCTCGTGAGGAAAAGCGGTAGTAAATGAATGAACAAACTATGTTGGATTAAACCAATGCAAACATGACTATAGGGGTGCTTTTTCATGTATACACACACACACAGCTGGGATAGGCTCCAGCACCCCCGCGACCCTCGTGAGGAAAAGCAATAGAAAATGAATGAATGATGTTGATAATACGAATGCAAACGTGACTATAGGGGTGCTATTTCATGTATACACACACAGCTGGGATAGGCTCCAGCACGCCCACAACCCTCGTGAGGATAAGCTGAGGATAAGCGGTAGAAAATGAATGAATGAACTATGTTGGATAATACCAATGCAAACGTGACTATAGGGGTGCTATTTCATGTATACACACACACGTGTGTGGTCTGCCAATCAAAGGTGTATCCACCCCTAAAATTCATAATTAGTGGTTATTGTTAATGATACACACGCATACCAAAGCGTTCCAAGGATGTGCTGAACTCCTGTTGAAAATCTCACACAAGCATCCCCTCATGTCTTCATGCTTCCTTTGCCTTCCTTTGCCTTCCTACGGTAATCTATCACTCCCCTCCAGCCTTCACCCCGCCCTTCATTGGCTGCACCTCGTCCATCCCACCTCTCACCTCCTGTGTTACCTTCAATTCAGCGTTTTCTTCACCTGCGTTTCCGGCTCATCTGTTTCTCAGGCAGCTTCTCACCCCAGAGGAAGATGTCACCCGTCTGACACGTAGCGTGCAAAAGTGCTGTAAAAAGGAAAACAAATCATAAAAATTAATACACTATACAAAAAAACACTAACATCTGTCAATATGCAGAAGTGCAGTTTCCATCATTACATGGATATTCCAGGAGTCTTTCACCAGGAGAAACATTCCAAGGAATAATCTGTTGGAGAAAGTGGAGACTGTTAGATAACCAGAATGAAAATGCTGAAGCATATGCGGAACTAATACAATTTTATAGCTGATATAAGTTTTGTCCCTGGTGATGTGATGACCATAAAGTACTCACAATCCTGACGGACTACTGGACTATTGTGGGCATAGAAGAACCACGTATAATAAGTCCATGCACTGCACTTACCTCACTTGAAAAGTTGAACGGTGAAAGTGTGATTGACTGTTTTAAGAGCCTTACAGCAGAGAAGAACACCGGTGAGACACTCAGCAGTGATGATGAAAAGGCTGCCAGAGACATTTAGGCCATTTGTTGTACACGTCCTTTGTTGCATTACCAAAGGTAATACCTGCAAGATGTGACGTGCAGGCGGAAACAGAGTCGAAGCATTGCCTACAGAGTTCCAAAGAAAAACAACAAGGACTACCGTATTTTCCGGCCTATAAGTCACACTTTTTTTCATAGGTTGGCATGCTTATTGGCTTGCTTATTAGTCTGCTTTTGCATTATTTTATGAAATTTGTCGAAATTTTTTTTTCGTAAAAATAAATAAATAAACTATAAAAATCATTTAAAAAATCAAATAAAAATCATTAAAAATATCAAATAAAAATCATTAAAAATATCAAATAAAAACCATAAAAAATATCAAATTATCAGGGGGGCTTAAGAACACATTAAATGTACACAAGTACACACAAGCTACACTGCAAAACCGCTGCTCAAGCTCTGCAACCACTCTGTCCAGCGGACAGTGATCAATTACATAATAATTATTATTAATCATTATTAATGATTAATAATTATTGTTAATTATTATTAATTATTATTATTATTACTTATTCTTCTGATTATTACTACTAATAATAACTAGTAATAATCAGAAGAATAATTAGTAGTAGGCTAGTAGGCTAGTATTAGCATGCTTATTGGCTTGCTTATTAGCCTGCTTTTGCCCTATTTGATGAAATTTGTCAGAGATTTTTTTTGTAAAAATAAACAAATAAATAAACTATGAAAATCCATAAAAAATATAAATTATTTAGGGGGGCTTAAGAAAATTTTAGGGGGGCTGAAGTCCCCCTAAAATAGGCTTCCTGACGCCACTGACCAAAACAGACATTACATCCTCTTGGAAGGCAAGTTCTAATATTAATAAAAGAATAAAGAACAGGGTGAATAGGTGTAAGATATGCTAACATAATGATTATTCAGCTACACAAAAAATAAACATAAACAGAAAATGTGTCCAGTGTTTATGTAACATAAACAGTTTTTTCATTTATAACTCTGGGGTATAAGTGGCAGGAACAGCCAACCTATGAAAAAAAGTACTCCTCCGTGGAATATAAGCATCTCGGCCAAACCAATTTAAGACTCAACGAGAGGTGCCAATCACTCCTTATTCATTTCAGTCAAAAAATTGGACGTAGGTATTGTAGGCTGGTTTTGGCAAACCATTTGAATGTTTATTCAGTATGTGAAAAGACTTCATCCCGGGTTGATTTTGTTTCCAGAAGCTGACTTCCAAGTTGAGCATCAAGCCAATTATTTTTCGTGCTCAGCTGAAGTTGCAGGCCATTAGAGCCGGGACATGAGTCACAGCGGCTGAAGTCCATAGCTCAGCAATAGACAGGTCCGGTCTGACAGAGGTTTTGCAGATGATATGGCTCTCTATCGCTCTCTCTCTCTCTTTATCGATTCCTTGCAGAGTCATCTCCAACTTCCCCCCTCAGAGTCAATCTCCCTTTGCAGAGCACAGATAAATCACCCGGTGTCTTCTTGCACTTCTGCCCCAGAAGAATAACTCTTCTCAATAAGGCCACAGCATGAATTTCTCATGATTTCTGCATCTGCTGACTCCATCTTCTCATTGGATTACAGCTCTCTTCGCAGTCTTCCTTCTAAGCCTGTATTTCCTGCTCTCGGGCTCCAATCATTTCCGTTCGCCCCTTGCTTCATCACCCTTCTCTCTTTTCAGAGCCAGAGGCCTTCTCTCCATCCCAGGCTGTCTCACTTCATCTTTTCTTCTCCATCCCCACATCAATATCGCTCAATCTCTTTCCATCTCCCAGCAAACGTAGCGGACCCTTCAGTCTGCTGTCACTTCTCCGCCTTCAGACTCCACGCCAACGGCTCCCCACTCACTCCCACTCCTGTGGGTAAACATGACCCACGCTTCGATCGCCCTCTTGGCATTTTGTCATTATTTTGCCCGCCCCCCTGAACTCCTCTCTCCATCTCCTCCTCTGTGGCGCTCCGTTCTTCTTCTCATCTGTCTGGAAGATGACAAACACTTCCATCGGTTGTCCAGCACTGCCTATCCTTGCTTCTTCTTCTTCTCCTCCAAACATCTATCAGGTCACTAAACACCCCATTGTGCAATCAGTGGCACAAACACTTTGGCTGACATTCGGCAAAATCAGCCTTAAAATTGTATCCGCATGTGGCCATTCACCGCGGGATGATTTATACTCAAACACCGGCTCGGAACGCCGGACGACACCAGAGCCAAATACTGTGATGATCAGTTATTTTGTTCTTATGCTAGTGCAGCTGCGTTGCCATGCAGTTACATCCACAAGGACGCTAGCACTCGCCGATGGACACTTCGGTTCAGTTTGTGTCGCTCGTTTTGGAGAAGATGGGAATACTGAGTAAGATAAGTGGCATCGAAAATGCATGGATGGATGCTTGATGCCGGTGGGAATGTTGCTCCAGGTGGTGAATCGATGCCTCTTTTTTGTGAAGAAATCCTGAACTGCAGCGTTGTCCTGTTCAGGGCCTTCAGTCATGAGAGATGCCCCCTTGAAACATCTCCACATATCCATCTGCTGTTTGACGCCCCTGCACAACCTGAAGCTCCATTATTCCATCGAACAAAAAAGCACCCCAGATGAGGTTGCGGACAATCCACATCTCAGTTGGGATCTCCTTGTGGGATCTCCTTTCAATGTTCATGTTTGGTGCTCTCCAGAATAATCCAAACAGGACATTTTTGTGAAGGAGACATGGCCTTCGAAGATTTTTTTTTGTTCTTAAAACGCTTCTCACAGATGACGTCTGATGGTTATTGGACTGCACTTCCCACCAGTAACAACCTTCATTTGGGCCGAGGATGGCAACCATGTCTGGACGGACAGTAAATTGGTTCCTTCGGCTCAGAAAGCTTTTTTTTGCTTTTACCATCAACAGATCATAACAGTGTGGACACCAGACAATTGCTTCTTCAGTTCTTTGTGTTTTCAAGCTCTACTTACAAAATCCATGCCATTTTTCACCTGGCCTGATAGATCAGGAGTATACATCTAAAAAAAAAAACATACTCAGTAAAACTTTCAACTTTCAACCGCAGCATAGCCAAGAGGAATAAGTCTCTTTTGGCCACATTATCCACTATATCCAACATACTAAGATTCAAGATTAGTCTAATGAAGACCTTCAGGCTTTTCATAGCTGTCAACCGTCAATATTAATGTATTAATCTATTTCCACAAAATTGCCTAAGAAGAACACATTTATCATTAAACTGCAGATCCCAAAATTATAATAGGATTAAACTGAAGCGTTCCGTTGTGTGTTGGTCTAGCCTAAAGCTTTTACTAAATCTAAACTAATATAGTGAATACATTGAAGGGACATTTACACCACATCCATCTGCCATGTAGTTGCATTGTGTCCTTGTTTATGTATGGTTATGGTTATGGTTTAATTTCATTTGAACATGCACCAGATTACAATTGAATGCATCACATAATCAGTTCACAGTTCCACATGTCCAAAAGGACAAAGCTTATTAAATCCTACCCCTCCATCTGGTACTTTTACAATCAGTAACTGTTACATTTGTTCACTTCCTGCTTTCCTAATATAATTTTTGTATTTTTTTAAATTAAATTTATTTTTTTTAATTAAAAAAAATAATACAAATTTATTTTTCTTATTTTTAAAATTAAATTAAATTTTTTTTTATTTAAAAAAAATTACAAATTTTATTTTTTTTATTTTTGTCACGTACCAAAGTATGAGATGATATGACCATACAATGACATAATGGGTACCATAGTAAGTGTCAATATAGTGATATGTATAGCACATCATGACTGGTTCAAGACTCTTGTATTTAGCAAACATCAACTGCTTGTATTGTTTTTGAGGGTCTTACTCAATCCATTCCATAGTTTGATTCCACATACTGAAATGCTATGGCTTTTTAACGTAGTCCTAGCGTATAAGTGTTTCAAATGTACTTCTTCCCTGAGATCATATTTCTCCTCTCTTGTAGAGAAGTATTGGATGACATTTTTAGCTAATTGGTTATTTTTAGCCTTATGCATTATTTTAGCTGTTTGAAGATAAACTATATCAGCAAGTTGAAGTATTTGTGATTTTAGAAATAAGGAGTTAGTATGTTCTCTGTAGGCGGCATTATGAATTATCCTTACTGGCCTTTTTTTGTAGTACATTTAGCGAGTGAAGATTGCTTTTATAGTTATTACCCCATATTTCCACACAATATGTATGTATCTGTGTAGTCTGGCGCAGATCTAAACTGGATTTGTTAATACCTAGTGAAGGCCATTGTCGTTGAACAATATGTTTATTATGGTGGTCGTAGTTTGCTCTGGTATAGAACTGCATTGAAACTGACAGAGATGTTTATGCTATGCCGAGTCATAGTTATATTAAGCAATGTCTGTGTTCATTATAGTTATTGCAATGGAAAAGTAAAGTGCAGGCATGACCAACACTCCCAAAGCTTCAAGTCCAGTAAAATGTCCATTCCGGTGTAAAAAAGTAACCTTGCTCTGCTTCCTCATGCTCTTTGTCCTTGTTTTGTGCCACTGGATCTCTTCAAGTTCTCGTTCTCAAGGACTTTCCCAACACGTCACCTCTCAGGTTTTGATTAGTCTTGCAATTTACCCGACTCCCTCTCCCAGCCCCACTTCACTGTGTCCCTTGCTGATTTCTTTACCCACTTGTTCTCCCACATTCACCTGTTGATCCACATCTCATTTGACTTAAAATGGCTGCTTATTGACATGATGCTGGATAACCTCGTCTACATCTTCTTCATCCGTTTACAAGTACCTCTGCTGCTATTGTCCCACTAAAATGCCATCACACAAACACTCTTGCATGATCCGTCCCCTGTTGTTCAATGACAACCTTGAGTCTCCACTTGACTCGGGATTTAACAAGACGACATTTTTCTGCATGCCCTGGTACAATGAGGTAGCATTACAATGCCATGTTTTTATGGAGTATCTCCATCCTCTCTCACAACTGTCCTTCAATGCACCTTCTTCCACGACAGACGACACTTTGCTTTTGAGACAAGCAAAGACGCGCAACAGAAAGAAGACTGCATGACTTGGCACTTCAATAAAACCTGGACTATGCAGTGGAGACGCCAATTTCAAAGTAAGATAACCTGCAGAGGCAATTTCAGACAAAACATCAACAGATTGCCTGCATTCAGTATACAGGGACTATGTATACAGAAGTCCTCGGGAGCGCTTGATAGTGTGACCAATCACAGCGGATTGGGGGTACCTAGAGGAGAATTAACCACACCGTTTGAGTTGGGAGCAGGAAGTCCATGGAAAGTCCTGTGCGGGTTATTGTGTGTAGCTGCTCTATAGAACATATGAGCCCTCAACTCAATACGAAGCACTGAAAATGACCAAAATAGATCCCCTATAAGATAAAAGTAGCAGTTTATACAGCACAAAAATACGGGAATTTCTAATAAGATGATTATATACATGGGCGGCACGGCGGTAAAGTGGTTAGCGTGCAGACATCACAGCTATCCCGCCTCTCGCCCCAAGACAGCTGGGATAGGCTACAGCACCCCCGCCACCCTTGTGAGGATAAGCGGTAGAAAATGAATGAATGTTGCCTTTGTTGCACGGCAGACGAGTGGTTACCGCGCAGGCCTCAAAGTTAGGAGACCCGAGTTCAATTCCACCCTCGGCCATCTCTTTGTGAAGTTTGCATGTTCTCCCCGTGCATGCGTGGGTTTTCTCCGGGTACTCTGGTTTCGTCCCACATTTCAAAAACATGCTAGGTTAATTAAATTGTCCATAGGTATGAATGTGAGTGTGAATGGTTGTTTGTCTATATGTGCCCTGTGATTGGCTGGCCACCAGTCCAGGGTGTATCCCACCTCTCGCCCCAAGACAGCTTGGGGTAGAAAATGAATGAATGAATGAATGATTATATACACAAATCTGTATTCACTTTACCTCTGGCTAGCAATCCTGCACAAAATATTCCACACACACCAGCACCCACAGTCATAAAACTGTGAATTTCACACCTATTGAGGAAGTACAGAAAAAGAACATTTCAAACAACAACTGACCATTCCTGATGAATATACCAAAAGTCTAAAAAGGGCCCCTCTGTTCTTGACTGTCACATTCATGAACGGCTGTGAAGTGAAACAGGACATGATAGCACTTGCAGATCCATCCACAGTGTCCCACCAATCATTTGGAACATGCTGACCTACTTTATTTGGGGCCAAAAGGAGTAGCATGCCTAAACAAAGGATGTCTTAGACAATAAAAAAGAAAGCCGTATAAATCTTTGCATCCGACTCTTTGGTTTTGCCATCAAGAGAACAGATGCTTGCCATACATCACACTTTAAAAAGCTTATCGTAAAAAAGGTGACTGACATCACTGTAACATCTGCAGGGTGGGATGCAATACAGCTTGTGTGTGTATGTGTGTGTGTGTTTAAGATCAGATGTCCAATGTAGGAGTGGTTTGCTTGATGAAAACCTGCAATCTTTCCAAATTACAAATTGTTGCTCTGACTCTCCCCGCAACAACGGAAAGTCATTCATCAATTTGCGGTAGTAGCCGCTCTTTGAGTCAAAGCAAAGTTAAGATGAAAAAGTGGTGCGCACAGAGTGCCTTAAGCACTCCGGGCCAAACAAATTCTGTCAGATAAAAAAAAACAACAACACAAGAACCAGAAGATAAACTAAATGCACTGGGAGGAGTATAAAAGTAATGGTCCCATTACTTTGCTTATTAAGCTATCTGTTTCACATCAAACTCCACCTCACTAAACACTTCCTGTCACCGACAAAAGGCCAATGTTTACATCAGCAGGGGCTAGCATGTACTGCATGTGTGTGTAATAAAAAGTAGCACATCAACAACTGATATGAATAGTAAAAAAATGTACTGTAAGCTGCACACAAAAACATGTCTCACAGTATAAAACCTCAAAATTTTGGTGCTGTTCCTCACACCGCTAAGTCTCTACACAACACCTACTGCAACTGTAGCAATCATCAAAAACACACCTTTAGGAAAGCTGACAACCACATTCGAAAATTCCAGCAAGATGGCTTTGAAAACACGGCGGCCGAAAAAAATGTCCACGCTACATGTACGCAAATCAGCAAAATTGCCAGCCACAAGCAATTTGTCCTCCCCCCACTCTGTTTGAAACCCTTTCAAAAGTTTACAATAAACAAATTGGAGTCTTACAAAGAAGCTTGGTAGGATGCCATGTTTAAAGACGGCGGCCGTTTCTTGTATCAAAATGATTCAGTGATCCCAGAGCCTGCACATTACACTTGCACAATGCGGTGTAAACAAAATAGTAGTATAAAGGTGACTATAGAGGTGTCATTTCATGTCTACAGGGCTGTAATAATGGCAAGTATTACTCATATTGTCGTGTTTATATATTTGCAATACATTTCAGTGTTAAGATGCTGTGTGATGACTTTAAAGTCCAGTGTTATGTGTGATTCATTTAAACTTTCGATGCATAGAGCTCCACATTATGATCTCAGTGTGCTGCGGAGCTTGCCGGCTTGTGACCGTCTTTGGTCACGACGACCCCGTCTACAGCGACCGCTGCTGCTCAGTGAGAGCATGCAGTACAATATGTGCTTTCACTTTTATGTATAAAAAATAACGCAAATACAGGAAAACTCTCCAACGACGGCAGAAAAAGTCACTAGTTGCTTTTGAGAAAATATGTCATCAAGGGGGGTTGGAATGTTGCCAGATATAGCAACAAATAAAAAGTTGGGAACACTGATTCTGGGACTTGTAGTTTTAGCATGAATAGTCCTCTTCCTAAAGCGGTTGATTAATAATTAATTCATATTAATAAAATATATTAATACAATTGATTAATAATAAATTTATAATTAATTGATATTAATAAAAATATATTAATAAATGAATAATACATTTCTAGTAATAAATTAATCATTAATAATATTTTCGTTTTATTTTAGTTCATATACTGTCCTGAAATTAGCTATAAAAACATGAATTTTTATATAGTTTTTTATTCTACCGTATTCATACTCTGGAATGTTGCCAGATATAGCAACAAATCTCCAAGTTGGGAACACTGATTCTGGGACTTGTAGTTTTAGCATGAATAGGCCTCTTCCTGAGCGGTTGATTAATAATTAATTCATATTAATAAAATATATTAATAAAATTGATTAATAATAAATTAATAATTAATTGATATTAATAAAAATATATTAATAAATGAATAATACATTTCTATTAATAAATTAATCATTAATAATATTTTCGTTTTATTTTAGTTCATATACTGTCCTGAAATTAGCTATAAAAACATGATTTTTTTATATAGTTTTTTTATTCTACCGTATTCATACTCTGGAATGTTGCCAGATATAGCAACAAATCTCCAAGTTGGGAACACTGATTCTGGGACTTGTAGTTTTAGCATGAATAGGCCTCTTCCTGAGCGGTTGATTAATAATAAATTAATATTAATAAAATATATTAATAAACAAATAAGTTCATATTAATACATTTATAATTAATGATAAATAATATTTTTGTTTTATTTTAGTTTATATACTGTCCTGAAATCAGCTTTAAAAACGTGAATTGTGATATAGTTTTTTTATTCTGCCGTATTCATACTCTGGAATGTTGCCAGATATAGCAACAAATCTCCAAGTTGTGAACACTGATTCTGGGACTTGTAGTTTTAGCATGAATTGTCCTTTTCCTGAGCGGTTGATTCATAATTAATTCATATGAATAAAATATATTAATAAACAAATAATACATTTATATTAATAAATGTATAATTAATAATTAATTATAAATAATATTTTTGTTTTATTTTAGTTCATATACTGTCCTGAAAATAGCCTTAAAAACATGAATTTTGATATAGTTTTTTATTCTGACGTATCCATACTCATATTTGAAATAAGCACTGTTAATAATCCTCAAGAGGTGTGGGCTGTTTCCCTGGAGCCATCTAATCCCAACATCTCCTCGCATTCTTCATGCTGCTATTTCCAGCCGCCGTTTAATATTCTGCTTTTCTTTCTCGATCTGTGTTTGTGCATGTCAAAGGGAGTGTTACTGTTTCTGCATTATGGCTTCTCCAGCAACACTGACCTTTAGCTGAGACCTGCCTGATCCACTCTAAACATGATATACTTTGCATGTGTTTGTGTGCATCCATAGCTTGCATGTTCTGCTCATATGTGCCCGATGACACGACAAACAGCCGGCAACATTCTAACATTCTATCCCACCAGCTATCATTAACTTTGATGCACAGGCGAACGTTATTAGTTATGGTCCACTGCATGATTTACTGTTCACAGATACAGCAGAGGAGCTACTGTAATGAACTTGAAGTGGATTGCAGGCACGTCTCTGTGTGTTGGAAAGGGGGTTGGGTGGGCCTGGGAAGTAAATACGATGACAGCGACTGCAACGATTACAGTAATGATGTACGTGACGTCTCCCGACTTACTTGCAGATGCAAGCGGAATATCCGCAGGCGCAGCAGGAGGAGGACGATCGGGAAGAATAGAAGGAGATTGAAGGGAGCAGTTTGGAGAAGATGGAGGACGAAGGAGATCAGTCCTAGGAGAAGGAGAGCAATTATTGGCTTCTGCTGCAGCCAACTTTGATGTTTTGACAGTCACTGCTGGAGGGAGACAGGCCAAGTGCTGATGATGATGAATGATGACACTGAGGATGGAGAGGTTCGCAGTCTTTTTATTGGTGAAGATACAGTACGGAGTGCCACAGGGTGTCCTTATAGGCCCACTGGGACTGTATTCAGTCTACCTTTGAGTCCTTCTGCTGTGGGCTTCCTGAAAGAGAAAAATGAAGAGCAAATTCCGCTCGTGTCATAAAATGAAACAGATGCTACTGTAAAACAAGGAATATGGAAATAGCAGTAGCGTGTTACAAAAACATCAAAGTGCAGTGTCAAGTCAAAAAAATCACTTACCATAAATTCCAGTGTATGAGCTGCTACTTTTTTCTTCAACTTTGAACCCTGCGGCTTACACAGCGGTGAGGCTGATTTATGGCTAAATTCTAATCTCCTGACATCTACTTTACTTCAGGACTACTAATAATTGTTTGAATACTGTGACGCTTGCGAGTCAGTGAGGAAACGGGAGCTCTTTCTTTGGCAGGAGCCAACCGCAAACTATGAGCGAACTATGAGCGAACAAACACAATAGTCAGTAATAGATTTGAACTTTGACCTTTTGCCTTAGACATTGTGTGATGCTAATAAAAAGTAAGAAATACAGCGCTCTACAAGAAGCAATGAAGTCTGTAAAATTAAATAATTAAAAAAAAAATCAAAAAATTGTTACAACTATAATGACGAAAATGGTAATATTAATGATAATTATAATAATGGTGATAATAATAACAATAATAATGGTAATAATGATAAAGATTATAACAATAATGATAATAATAATAATAACAGGGGAAAACAAGACTGTCATGAACATGATTATACGTATCTTGCAAAAAGGGATAGGCATTTATAAGCTTTTGCTTCAGCTTACTCCTTTTGGGCTTGTGATCAGATAGTTGAATACAAATGTAAATAATGCAAAGTTATATTTTGATTGATGTAAGAAATGCACTGTAATGTTTCATATATTTGCCCAAAAAAAATAAAAAAAAAGAAATCTATAAGTTAGCGTTGAATTACGCTTTGAAAAATGACTGATGAGAACTAGAATTGAACCAGCAAGGTCATATTCGGTACTATATATTCATTCTAGATCTTTCACAATAATAATAGTCACATATCCCAAAAGCTAGTGTTTAACCCCATTCTTACAAATGGCCAATAAGTTGACCATAAGTAGTCTAAGTGCGCCATCTAGTGGTGCAGAGACTACATTACAATCTTTTTTCAGTTGTAAATTATATTTTCTAGCAGTCTCGCAGAGAAAACAGGATGACAATAACCCTAATGAGTTATTAAAATAATAACAACCTCATTTATAACAGTAATAGTACATCCAAACATTGGAGGTAGTTTATACTTCACTTCCAAACACTTGTTTACAGAAACACACACACTTTATCACACTTTTCTACAGCGCAGACGTCTGACACAACGTGCAAGTTTTATTCTGTCGCCTTTGACAAACACAGCAGTTCAAGCACAAATGCTAATTAATGGCGAATAAATCATAATAACACTAATAAATTCCCTTTACAAGTCTTTACCATCTTATTGAGCGCTGTGTGTGTGCTAACTCACTTCTGCATTTGTCCCCATATAATGAGGTGATACAAGCCCTGAAGCTGTCTTCAGCTATGCCTGCCAGTAAACTGTTTAAATTAAAAAAAAAAAAAGAAAACTCATGAGTGGAGATGATGCCAAGGCACCACTGTGTAAATGACCATTAAAAATACCTGCAGTGCTCCAGCCCACTCATGGGCTATGTATAGCCCACTATACAGATATATAACTCATTATTAAAGACTTAACTTTGATGCAACTTTAAAGTTCTTAATGTCAATTTAAGGTTTATTTAAGTGTGTGTGTGTGTGTGTGTGTGTTTGCTATCCTGTGGGAGGTTCACACGCTTTGCTTATGTTTAAGCTTCAGAAACTGGTCTTGCAAAAATCATCCCACTGTTTTTTTAGGATGCTGCCTCAAATGCATTATAAGGTTGGTTGTATTAAAAGTTAGCTGCAAAAAACAGACATATTTCTATGCACGCAGGAGTGGGTATGCTTGGAGGCGGGCCATGGGTGGAATAAATAAATAAGACCGTTTTCACAGGAACCACAAAATCCAAAGAAAAAGAGCTCAATAGGTGCATAATTCTGAAAGAATCATAAAGCTTTGTGTGCTGGTTATTGTGTGTAGCTGCTCTATAGGGGGTCCACAACTCAATACAAAGGGCTGAAAAATGAGCAAAATTGGATCTCTTTCATAGGTAGCGTCAAATTGATTTGAAAATTAATTATGGCGGTCCCCCACAAATAAATTAAAAACACAAAGTTTAGTTTTCACTAACTTGGTGTGGCGCCTTCTTTGCATCCACAGAACGGGAATGTCCCACAGCAGGGTTGGAGCCACGGTCTCCACAGAATCTTCTTCAAGTTCATCTGGTTCGGAACGTCGTGTTTGGAGCGTTGATGTCTCTCGACAGCTTTGGCTATCTGACGGAGGACCTCTGCATAGCGTGGCTCCGTATCGGGGCTCAGTGGGTGCGACTCTGATGGGTCGTGGAAGAGGTCGTAGAGCAACGGAGGGTCGTGGTGCGTCACGTGATCTCCGTGACATTGGCAGCAAGAGGAAGGGTTGTTGTAGCAACCGATAGCTCCGGGGGGGGAAAAGTTTGGGGTGAAAAAGTGCAGTTTAAAGCTGGAATCACCTGTGGGAAATGACAAAGATACTGTTTAACATCAACATTGCCAATTGATACGCACATAAAAACTGATTAAATCAACAGCACCCCTGCTGGCTGTTACCATGTAGTGTACTCTATTTTAACTCAGAAAAGAAAGAAATAAAGAAAGCTAGATGTCTGTGTTTACTTACTTCCAGGTGGGTGCCAGCGTGCTGCGTTCAGGAAGCTCCCGCAGTAATGGAACATGAACTCATGCTCCGAACGATCCACCTTCCCCTCCAACAGCGGCATAAGGTTGTGGCCGTCTAAGAGTCTAACAACAACAGACCTTTTTTATTAGCATTTCATTGACTGTATTCGTATACTACCTGTTTTTACAGACCTGTCTGATCGGGTGTCTTGGGCGAGATACTTCAGGGTCGGGTACAGATCCATGAGGCTGGTGGGCTCGTCCACCACTCTTCCAGCTGCCAGTCTGCTGGGCCAGCGGAAAATACCAGGAACTCTGATGCCGCCTTCCCAGCCCCCCATTGCTTTCCCACCTTAACATGACAAATGGCAGATCAGTAATTGTTACATTTGTTCACTTCCTGCTTTCCTAATATAGTTTTTTTTTTTTGTCACGTACTGAAGTCAAGATTTTATTTTTACAGCAACATCACACAAATTGGGTGCACTGAAATTACTCAAAACGTTATTTAAAAAAAACTTTATTATATTTTATCAAGGGGTAATATTTTGGAAATGAAACTCAAGATATATTTTCTGCAAGATAAACGGACAAACAATCTGTTAAAAATAGCACAGTACATGGTCAATTAATATTGCTAAATACCTCGATAGATGCCGTTCCATCCTCCTCCCGGGCCAATCAGAGGATGAGAGTTTTCGATGTGTCCTCCATGGTCTGAAGTCAAGTATACTAGAGTATTGTTGGCCATGCCCAGTGAATCCAAAGTCTGTATTAGTTCACCTACGGAGCGCAGAGGACACCAATACTTGTCACATGTTATTATCTCTTTTGCTATACAGTGGAACATGGGTTAGGGTACGCCCCGATTAGTGTGTTTTTGGTTAAAAAAAAATCTACCCCAAAATTTCACCCTGGTCCAACTGTACTCTTAATTGCATTTTTACCACAAAGTGTTCCTGTTAAAAAAAACACATTCTTTGGCTCCAATTTAGGTTACTATGGAATTCAAAAACCCATGTCAAAACACATTATGTGTCCCTTTTTGTCTAGGCACTCTCACCAACAATCCAGTCCAACTCTTCCATGTTATCACCATAGCGACCGTGGCGGCTTTTGCCAGCAAATGCAGGAGTGTTGAAGAGCGGGGTGTGGATGTGGATCAGAGAGAAGAACAGAAGGAATGGATGATGAGCATTCCTGGAAAGAAGCAGATACAGCAAGTCTTTTAATTGTGTTCCCGAAAATCTCCAACGAACCATGATAGGGATCAAATTTATCTTATTTCTTCTATATTGTGTAAAACTAAGGCAGGAACAACATAAAATTAAATGAACAAAATTTTATTTTTAGTATTTATTTATTTTTATTGATTTTATTTGTATTGTATTATATTTTAAAAAATCCTATTTTAAGAATTTTTTTTTTGTCTCTTACAATTTTTAACTAGGAGTGTTTTATAGGGATCAAATGTACCTTATTTCTTATTTTTTGTGTAAAACTAAGGCAGGAACAACATAAAATTAAAAAAGCAATTTTTATTTTTATTATTTATTTTTGTTAATTTTGTTTTTATTTTATTGTATTAAAAATTTTCCTATTTTAGGAATTTTTGTTATTTTTTTGTCTCTTACAATTTTTAACTAGAAGTGTTTTATAGGGATCAAATGTACCTTATTTCTTGTTTTTTGTGTAAAACTAAGGCAGGAACAACATAAAATTAAAAGAACCAATTTTTATTTTTATTATTTATTTTATTGTATTAAAAATTTTCCTATTTTAGGATCTTTTTTTTTGTCTCTTACAATTTTTAACTAGGAGTGTTTTATGAATACATAAAGATGGGTTGACTTCATGCTGTCTTTCTAACCTCTTCACAAACTGCTGCGCCTCTGTCAGCATCCTATAGGGCAACGTCTCCGTCGTCATCGGCTGCTCCACCACCTCCTGGTCCCTCATGACGATGCAATTCCAGCGGGGCAGGAAGTGAAAGGGCACGAACCACACGGCAGTCAACAGAATTCCAAATAAGAAGAGCGCCGTCAACCGCCGTGGGCTTATGTCGAAAAGGCCGCAAGCACGAATAAACACCTGAAGATACACACAAAATGTAATAATATTTGTTTTATGGTGATTTTAAAGTCATACCAGTCATACCATTACCATATAGATGGAAATAGACACTTTGTTAGTAACGGCTCTCAGTATAATGCAGTGCAGTACTACACCAATGAAAAAGACAATTAATACAATAGTAAACAGTTACATTAATAACACAACAGTTTGTTTGTTTTCCAAGTCCCCTTTTTTTTACTTGTTTTCAGAATCCCTACAAAATCTGTAATTTGACACGACAAATGAAAATAATAATGATAATAACAATAATAATAATAACAGGGGAAAACAAGACTGTGGCATTAACATGATTATATTTTGCAAAAAGGGGTAGGCATTTATAAGCTTTTGCTTCAGCCTACTCCTTTCGGGCTTGTGATCAGTTGAATACAAATATAAATAATGGAAAGTTATATTTTGATTGATGTAAGAAATGCACTGTAATGTTTCATATATTTTCCCAAATAAAAACACACTAACCCTTTAATTTTTTTTTTCATTGGGGCCCAAAATTCCTGGTGGTGCCCCTCTGTTTGTGATAAGTCACTATGTAATGGTACAGTACAGCTGCTGCATGCTGACCACTCCAGCTGCTACATTCTGTAGTAAATAAAAACAACACTAGAAGGTTCCCAACAGCCAGAGCTGTTAATGCCAATGTCTTTTGCTTATGTGCGGGGTTTAGAAAAACAAATGACCTTGGAAAAGGAAAAAAGATAGGTAACGAATACTTTTCCTTTCCAGTTTTACAGACACATAGTCAAGCTTACCAGTGTGAAAAGTCCAATTCCGAGCAACGCGGACACATTTTTTAATGTCTGCTGAAGCCGAGCCATAATAAATGTTCCCATTCCTGGAACACAGTCATCGACCAAAGTGAAAGGCATGCCGTAGAAGAAGTTGAAGCCATGGTGGTTAGGGTGGTGACAGTGATCTCCTCTGCGTTCACAGTTGACGCCGAGGTGCCATTTACCTGCAAAGACATCAGGAGTAAGGGGATGTTGAAAAAACTTTAAAAAAAAAACTGCTCACAATGTTCTATTAAATAAATCAATGCCTGGCAGTAGATGGCGATGAGACTGCAAATAAACACAACATGCAGGCTACAAAACAATGCCGTGTCACCAAATCCCCACTCACCACTAGGGGTTGCTCAAGGACCACACTTTGAGGAACTGCAAAAAAAATAATAATAATGATCCCCTTACCAACTAAGCCGGTGGTGTACCCTTGTTGCTGTAGCCTGTTAGCAAAGGTGGTCTCATTGGGTGGCAGTCCGCCTGAACCACCCAGAAAGAGCAGCACCGGGGACCACACAGATCCTGCCATCCCTAAAAAGACACACACATCAACAAAGTGTCCACATCTACTTGCGGTGGTGGTTAAGAGACCTGAGCGGACAGGATAGCGTCCCGTCAAGAAGGCGGTACGGCTTGGTGTGCACAGAGAACTGGCTGCCATGTGCTGTGTTAGCTTCACCCCTTTGGAGGCCAGCCTGTCGATGTTGGGGGTCCTGCAGAGACACACAACGACAAAATAGGGGGGACATGAACAACTTACTCATGAATGGGGCACTTGTTTTTTCCACTGACCTGATGGTGTCGTTACCGTAGCAACCCACATCTCCAATTCCCATGTCGTCCACCATGATGAGGACAAAATTAGGCTTCCTGTCTTCACCTCTGGCGTCACCCCATAGCGACAGGAGCAGGATAATACAAGGTTCCAAGATGGAGAGCCTTAATTTGAAATATAACATGTGGCTCAATACGTCATGGGCGTCAAGGACCTAGTTATAAAATGATCGCGCGCCACCACTTGACTACACCTGTTGTATCTTGTTCATTAGCAACCATTTTGTGTGCTGGTATTCAATATTTGTTAGCGCACAGGCATTCATTTACTCAAAATTTGTAAAAGTTACAAATAATAACAATAATTTTGACAACATGACATCAAAGAGAGGTGTAATATTTAACAAACCCGGACTTTAGTCCCATGGGTTCACTCATTGCTAAACAGCGAATTGGTTTTGGTTCAATGAGTTGTCTTCACAGTGATATAGAATGCCTGTCAATGTCGTTTTATTAACTAAAAGCATAGTTTAATCTACTGAGTGCCGAACTTACCGCATGGCTTCAAACTCAAAAGCGGAAGTAGCTGACTGCCGCGCCACGCCTCCTCAAGATTTGCTGCAATAAACCACCAAAGGACAGGAAATGAAAGTAAACCGCAGCTAGCAAACAGCCATCCTTTTTCTATGCCGCTTATCCTCACGAGTTAAACTAATAGCACTGGTTGATTGTAATATTACAGTGTGTTGTGATTCTGTACAAGAGCAAAAACAAGCTATTATGACACTGTAATACCGGTTTTGTATTTAACTAAACAAACAGCAAAAGTCTAAGTAGTCCATTCGGTGCCCTAGCTTGTCTGTGTTTTTGCCGCCTGTCTTCTTTTCACTGCCGACTTGTCAGTAAGAGAGGTAGCTATTGGCTGTCATAGAATCTCCATAAATGACGTAATCATCTATTTTGCATGTAATTTGCATGCTGTATTGTAAATGCTGTACGAATAAAATGCAGTTGGAGAGGCACATATAGTTAGCAAAAACGCTTTTTTTTCTTGTTTTTCATTTAAAATGTGCCATTGTTTCATGAAAAGAAAATAACTTTAATATTTTATCTCGGGGCTGCATGGCGGTCTAGTGGTTAGTGTGCAGGCCACACAGCTAGGAGACGGAAGTTCAATTCCATGTTCGCCCCGTGCATGCGTGGGTTTTCTCCGGGTACTCCGGTTTCCTCCCACATTCCAAAAACATGCTAGGTTAATTAGCGACTCCAAATTGTCCATAGGTGTGAATGTGAGTGTGAATGGTTGTTTGTCTATATGTGCCCTGTGATTGGCTGGGCACTAGTCCAGGTTGTACCTGAAGACAGCTGGGATAGGCTCAAGTCATATGTAGTATTCCGGTCACAAGGCATCCATAATGTTACATTGATGGGACATTGCCTTACATTACATTACCTTAATAGTCCATGTAATCAGCCATGACATGATAAAGTAGGGAAAAAAGTTGCCCTCCCATTTCGTGTGGAAGTGGTATGTTTTAGGCTTCTTGTTTCGTAGGCTAACTAGTTAGCTCTGTAGCTTGCTACTGTATATGCGTACACTTGCTAGTTACCCTTACAAGTTCTGGGTCATGCAATTGGTGGAGGGTTAAAAAAATAAAGTGTGCATTCAGGAATTGCAAGAATGTAAGAAAAAAAAACTAGCATGTCACTTTGAAGGACTTTATTGAGCTGTCCCCATCAATCAGTCACACTGCTAACAACAATGTTCTCTCTATAAATACCTGACATGTCGAATGTGTCATTTTGTCATCTGCTGTCATTTTTTTTTGCATTTTTCTTGCATTTTACAACGTTACCAACGTGGCGTGAGAAAATTGATTGACATAAGCACACGCTGCTGCACACAGTCATTTATACAGACAGCCCACGTTTACAATCTTTGTTCTTGCTGCATTAATAATCAGGAATACAGAGAGGAATAATCCATGAACTGATTATTAAGAATTAGGATGATTATTGATTCAACAGTGTGTCCTCTGTTGATTCGCTCTCAAGTCGTTGGCTGTGTAAATAAACACAACATGATGCCACCCATGGGACAACAAGCTACATTCACAGCATTGATCTACTGGATACGACACTGGCATGGAAGCAGGAGTTCAGAACAAATGGCGACATGAAAACTGCATTTTTTTTTTTTTACAGTTCTTCTCATGTCACTCATTCATAATTATAATTGCAGATAATGGCGGGCAGCAGCCCCTGTCAGGTTTGCGACTTAATCAAGAACAGCACATTACGTGAACTCCTTCAGTCACTATTAAGCAGCTTTAAAGGGAACACAGCGGAAGTGTAAGGCAAGAGAAAAAAATAAGACATTCGGATGTTAATATTTGGTGCTACAGTACAGGAGAAAAAAAATGTTGATCCGCCATTTTTTTTTTTTTTTTTGTGATACGCATCTGAGGCAGGTTTTCTTACAATAACAATCACAAGTTATTCAAGGACAATCATTATAGAGAATGTACAGGAATCAAACACATACACATATACAGTATACATATCCAAAAAATTACAAATTGATAATATGGTAGCAAAGACAAGAAACAGCAGCTGGCTTGCTCCAATAAAGAGGCACACATTGACTGTAAAAGGAGTGTGAATGGTTGTTTGTCTATATGTGCTCTGTGATTGGCTAGCCACCTGTCCAGGGTGTACACCGAATTTTGCCCGAAGACGGCTGAGATAGGCTCCAGCACCCCCCATGACCCTTGTGAGGATTAGCGGTAGAATGATTGTGTTTTGAAGGTTCTAGTAGAAGTCTTTTGCAGGAGTTTTTTTTTTTTTCAGACTGGTGTAAAAAAAAAAAAAAGTGTTTTTCTTAATTTTTCTCAAGCTGCAGTGTCTCTCACTTTAAAAACTGCAGCACTAAACACATGCCTTTGTTCATTAATTTTCAGGTTTATATTTCCAGGAGTTGTTTTTATTTTTCAGACTGGTGAAAAAAAAAAAAAAGTGTTTTTCTTCATTTTTCTCAAGCTGCAGTGTCTCACGCTTTACAAAACTGCAGCATTAAACACGCGCCTTTGTTTATTCATTTTCAGGTTTATATTTCCAGGAGTTGCCAGGAGTTGTTTTTTTTTCAGACTGGTGTAAAAAAAAAAAAAAAAAAACGTTTTTCTTCATTTTTCTCAAGCTGCAGTGTCTCACACTTTAAAAACTGCGGCACTAAACACGTGCCTTTGTTCATTCATTTTCAGGTTTATATTTCCAGGAGTTGTTTTTATTTTTCAGACTGGTGTAAAAAAGAAAAAAAAGTGTTTTTCTTCATTTTTCTCAAGCTGCAGTGTCTCACGCTTTACAAAACTGCAGCATTAAACACGCGCCTTTGTTTATTCATTTTCAGGTTTATATTTCCAGGAGTTGCCAGGAGTTGTTTTTTTTTCAGACTGGTGTAAAAAAAAAAAAAAACGTTTTTCTTCATTTTTCTCAAGCTGCAGTGTCTCACACTTTAAAAACTGCAGCACTAAACACGTGCCTTTGTTCATTCATTTTCAGGTTTATATTTCCAGGAGTTGTTTTTATTTTTCAGACTGGTGAAAAAAAAAAAAAAAGTGTTTTTCTTCATTTTTCTCAAGCTGCAGTGTCTCACGCTTTACAAAACTGCAGCATTAAACACGCGCCTTTGTTTATTCATTTTCAGGTTTATATTTCCAGGAGTTGCCAGGAGTTGTTTTTTTTTCAGACTGGTGTAAAAAAAAAAAAAAACGTTTTTCTTCATTTTTCTCAAGCTGCAGTGTCTCACACTTTAAAAACTGCGGCACTAAACACGTGCCTTTGTTCATTCATTTTCAGGTTTATATTTCCAGGAGTTGTTTTTATTTTTCAGACTGGTGTAAAAAAGAAAAAAAAGTGTTTTTCTTCATTTTTCTCAAGCTGCAGTGTCTCACGCTTTACAAAACTGCAGCATTAAACACGCGCCTTTGTTTATTCATTTTCAGGTTTATATTTCCAGGAGTTGCCAGGAGTTGTTTTTTTTTCAGACTGGTGTAAAAAAAAAAAAAAACGTTTTTCTTCATTTTTCTCAAGCTGCAGTGTCTCACACTTTAAAAACTGCAGCACTAAACACGTGCCTTTGTTTATTCATTTTCAGGTTTACATTTCCAGGAGTTTTTTTTTTTTCAGACTGGTGTAAAAAAAAAAAAAGTGTTTTTCTTAATTTTTCTCAAGCTGCAGTGTCTCACATTTTAAAAACTGCAGCACTAAAGCATGAATCTACCGCATGACACTAAAGTATGACAGTGCACCAACATTACTGTTAGTTTCTATGTGTGCTTGATGTTCATTCAGTGTGCTTGATGTTCATTCAGTGTGCTCGATGTTCATTTATTGTGTTTTTATGTACATCGAACAAGCCAGGCTGGGACAGCGAAAGGCACTCTCATGAACTAATGACTGCATCACAACCACACGGACGTCAACACACATCACAACATGCCAAACACGCTAAGTGAGCTTTCATGGCATGCTCATCTCATGACAAGTAAAAAAAAAATAATAATAAAACTGTAAAAGAAACAACTATATTTTTGTTTTTATATTAAACTTACTTACAAAAAGTCACAGTGACATGTTGGCAAAAACTGTATTTGGACTCCTAAAATAGAACCATGTGAGCAAAAGTATTCGGACACTAGGCTGTTTATCATTTAAGTTCATCCACAAAGGTTTTATACCTTTGGTGAGGAGCTTCCACACCAAATGTATTCGATCATGGCTTCACGGAACGACCAATGAGAGCATGCGATTGGATTGTGTCCCAAAACTTTTGTTCAACATTGTTAATAAGCTGTCTTATTGATTGTCAAAAAGGTTTGTTGTTGGAACTAATGAATGTTTGTTGTGCTCTTGACCAGTCGTTTATGTAGATTATATGGCAAAACACTGCATTTTTAAAAAAATTATAATTAATTTTAGTAAGTTTGGGTCTTGGGAAGGCACCGAATTCCTATTATTCCTATACTGAAAGGGGTTGGAAACTGCTAAACTGTTGTATTTACTGCTAAAAGTACATTTATCACATTAGTGGACCTCTACAGTAAAGTAAACCTAGCGGCATATACTACAAAAGTGGCTCAACAAACCCGGGGTTTGTGTATCTTGCAGCTCAACAAAAAAATTCCTCAAACTTAAACACGACTACGACGGTGGTTACGTTGCCAAATTCCGATTCACAGTTTTGCGCTGAGGGCACGTTTACATAAAACAGGTTCTTTGACGTCATATTATTCAAAAAAAACAAGCGATAACTTTGACATATTCAAATCACAACTTAACAGCCCCGTCTCTCGCCCCAAAAGACAGCTGGGATAGGCTCCAGCACCCCCTGTGATCCTTGTGAGGAAAAAGCGGTAGAAAATGAATGAATGAATAAAAAAAAAAACGGGCTGAGTACTCATGCAAGGAATACTGTGACACAGACATTGGCTAACATTGTCCTAATTAATATTATTTGTACTTAATATTATATTAATAATTCACATATTCTCTAATGTTGAGTGGTTAGCGTGCAGACCTCGCAGCTAGGAGACCAGGGTTCAATTCCACCCTCGACCATCACTGTGTGGAGTTTCCATGTACTCCCCGTGTATGAGTGGGTTTTCTCGGGGTACTCCGGTTTCCTCCCACATTCCAAAAACATGCTAGGTTAATTAGCGACTCCAAATTGTCCATAGGTATGAATGTGAGTGTGAATGGTTGTTTGCCTATATGTGCCCTGTGATTGGCTGGCCACCAGTCCAGTGTGTCTCTTGCCTCAAAAGACAGCTGGGATAGGCTCCAGCACCCCCGTGAAGAAAAAGCGGTAGAAAATGAATGAATGAATGAAAAACGGGCTGAGTACTCATGCAAGGAATGCTGTGACACAAACATTGGCTAACATTGGCCTAATTAATATTATTTGTACTTAATATTATATTAATAATTAACATATTCTTTAATCCGGTCATGAAGTAGTCGCACCCGTCACTGTGCTGCTCGAATAATTCTTGCCCCCCACGTCCACGGAGTTCATAGTGAAACAGCAGTGCTATCATAGCCAATTTAAAGATGGAAATCCGAACATAATCTGGTTGAGTTTAGCCCGAGTTACCATGGCGATACGCCGCTTTAAAAGATCGATAGCGCCGTCATACAGACAAGCCTGGATTTAGAGTCAACAGACATTACTAACCCACTAAACTGGCTCCGCGGTACACCCCCCCCCCCCCCCCCCCCCCCCAGGGCTTTAGCGATCCTCCCATCGGACCCAAAACTCAAACTGTTGACTTTTTCACCACAGGAACTAAAAAAAAAAAGTATTTATTTTGCTTGGAAACATAACTGAAATTATGTTTGAAAATGATGTTGTGCGCTCAGTTCTTGGTGCTTTACAGATGCCAGTCAACTTGTGCCCTTGTTTCGGTTTGATTGTTCTTGCTTCTAACTCCAATTGCTCAAATAATTAAGTTTGAAGTTGATTGGATATAGTGGCTGGTTTGGAAACGGTTAAACCCTGTCGCATACGTATATAGATATAATACATAAAAAAAAGACTTTTTTTTTTTTTTTTTTAAAGTTCACACTGAATTCCTACAAATAGATGAAAGGCAAAAATGTATCATTCAATCATTTTTATAATAATATTTAGGTAAACTGCTGGCCGATTGTTGTTACTTTGCTCTTTTACCCCCATACACCCAAACACACACACACACACACACACACACACAGCCCCACTTTGGGGCAGCTCCACAGTGGATAGAGCCTATACAGTGAGATCACCACAGGTCCAGTCACATGATCGTGGATGCTCTATGACGAGTTCAGTAGGCTGTTAAGGACTGCAATAAAAATATATATACATAGTGTAATTTATGGTTTAAATATTAAATAGGCATACTGTGTGCTTGTCATACCCTGAGGATCCGATCGAGCCTCCCCATCGTCGGCTTTGCGTGCAGCCTCTGGATCCTCTTCTAAAGAGACAGACGTGTAAAAATACTAAGATTGTAACATGAAAATATAATTCATTCACAATATAGAATTTAAAAGACAAAGATAAATAATGACCATAGTATTTTTTCAATTGATTATTTTATTTTACTAAAAACTTTTATTTTTAAAAAAATTAGCCAGTAACTGTATAAGAAACCTCACAATATATTTAGATATATTTATTTATTTTATATATTTATATATATTTTATATAAATATTTTATATATTTTATATATTTATTTTTTATATATTTTATTATATTTTTTTATATATTTTTATATTCATTCATTCATTCCATTTTCACAAGGGTCGCGGGGGTGCTGGAGCCTATCCCAGCTGTCTTCGGGCGAGAGGCGGGGTACACCCTTGACTGGTCGCCAGCCAATCGCAGATATATTTATATATTTTAATAAATTTATTATTTAAATATATTTTTTATATTTAAAAATATAATGCATTAATAATATAATGGGAGGAGTTATGTATTTATTTCCCTTAAATTATGAATTAACATTTATTTTATGAAGAAATATTCATTATTAAAATAATTGACATGCGAAGCAATAAAAAAAAAACAATTAATTCACAACTATTTATATTGATTTTAAAATAATCTATGTATTTAAGCAATTGGTCAATTATATTATATTATGTAACAAAAAAAGCATATAGCAAAAAAGCTAACACAAGAGGAAGGTTAAGAAGATATGATGACCTGGACAGTGTCGCCATGTTGGACTTCATTGAATATAAAAAGAATGATTTACCCTGCATGTTCTTGAAGCACAGTTTCTTCTTCTGGTAGGTGTAATATCCAGTGGCTGCTCCCACAATGGCCACGCCCAGTGCACACAAGATTGCAGCCAAGGAACCTGAGCTGGTTTCTACATTAAAAAAAAACACAAAAAAAACATTAAAAACACGTCACAATTACAAGGAGACAATTATTATTGGAGCTTCTTGTCATCATCTTGGCATTTTTCCACTCTTATGCATTGTACATATTTATACAGGCTATACCACACTTAAGTCCGACAATACCTGTAAACCACCACTAGGTGACAGTATTGCTCTGCAAAAACCAAGTCATGTCTTTTTTAAAAAATAAATATCATCTGCTGCTATTGTGTCAACGAAGAATATTGAACAGCTATATCTAATTATTATTACACCCTAATATGAAGAGTATTTTTTCTTTCTTTTAGTTTTATTCCATAATATAAAGAATGCCCCTTAAAATATTGCTTTTACAGTTAATAAATGTGTTATGATCGTGAGAGCTGGGCTTAATTCATCTGTTGAATATGTCTATGGGTTCAACTTTAGAGGTTCCGCACTGTATAATGTGTGAGCAACTGTACTTTTATATTTTCTTGGCTGCAAATATCATCTCGTACTTCGGTATGTGACAAAAAAAACTAATTACATTTTTTTTTATTAAAATTATATTAGAAAGCAGGAAGTGAACAAATGTAACAGTTACTTATTGTAAAAGTACCAGATGGAGGGGTAGGATTTAATAAGCTTTGCTTCTTCCTACTCCTTTTGGACATGTGGAACTGTGAACTGATTATGTGATGCATTCAATTGCAATCTGATGCACGTTCAAATGAGGTAAAACCATTAATATTACCATTTAATTGAGTGTCACAAGTTGAAAGTACATTGGCCGTGGCCTCATCGATGACAAGGATGCATTTTTTTTTTAAATTAAAACAAACAAAAAAATTTTTTTAAAACCTTAAACTATATTAGGAAAGCAGGAAGTGAACAAAGTAACAGTTACTTATTGTAAAAGTACCAGATGGAGGGGTAGGATTTAATAAGCTTTGCTTCTTCCTACTCCTTTTGGACATGTGGAACTGTGAACTGATTATGTGATGCATTCAATTGTAATCTGATGCATGTTCAAATGAAATTAAATCATCAGTGTCGTCATTAGGCCTATTTTAGGGGGGCTTAAGTCCCCCTAAAATATTCTTAAATCCCCCTAAATAATTCGATATTTTTATTGATTTTTTTAAAATTATTTTTTTACAAAAAAAAAATAATTTTATTTTTTACAAAAACAATTACATGACAAATGTCATATAATTGTGCAAAAGCAGCTAGCTGTTAAAATGTCCTCTCGGCTGGAAAGTTCCAATGCGTGTGTGTTATTTTATCACGGCTTCATGCCCTCATTTTCTATTATCTAGCAAGACATAAAAACATTGACAGCGGCAATTCAACTCGGCACCTGCAACCGACTTCCTGGGACAACGCGGATGTGAATCATTTGCATTGCCTCCCTGTTTTTTTAGATAGAATGGCAGGATGTGGCGCCGCCACAATCGCCGACGGTGAGATGGAAGGATGTAGGGTAGTGATGGAGGGAGGCGGGGGAGGGTATGGAAGGGTAGCGGAGTGAATGAAAGAAAGGATGAGAGGAGGAAGTCCATTTAAAAAAGAAGAGCGGCGATGAGTCAGAAAAGAAACGATTCATCAAGATGAGTCAGTATCCGAATGAGGAGGAGGAGGGTTCAGACGTGTTCGTGCATGTTTCTGTACTCTCGTTTTCATCGGGGAGGTGTAGCTAAAAATAACCAGACACAGGTTAGCCTTGCTATGATTTTATGAAAAATTAAGACGTAAATGTCCATATTTGGTTTAAGGATTATTGTCATGCTGTCAAAAAAATGTCTTAATAGGAAGTACACAGGAAGTTAAAAAGAACTCACCTTCCACTTCCTCTTCAGAATCTGGAAAAATGGAGGAAAAAGACATATTACACAAAAGTATATGCTTCCGAAAATTAAGTATTAAAGTAAAAGTCATATACAGCAGTAGTGTGCAAACTATAAAGTAGTATTTTTTCCATGAAATTGTATTATTACCCAGAAAATTCCATCACGGTTCTGAGTATGTTTTGTAGTAAAAAAAAATGTAGCCAGTAACTGTAAACGACAATTAACTCACAATATATTTAGATATATTTATTTATTTAATATATTTATTTATATTTTATATAAATATATTTTTTATATATTTTATTGAATTTTTTATGTATTTTATTATATTTATTATTTAAATATATTTTTTATATTTAAAAATATAATGCATTAATAATATAATGGGAGAAGTTATGTATTTATTTTCCTTAAATTACAAATTAACATTTATTTTATGAAGAAATATTCATTATTAAAATAAGTAGCTAAAAATAAGTATTTTTTCCGTGAAATTGTATTATTACCCAGAAAATTCCATCACAGAATTAGTATGATTTGTAGTAATAGTTACATGCAAGAATTTATGGTAAATTCAAGTTAATATTTGGGAAAGAAGTTAAGGAAGAGATTAAAAAAAAGCCACTTCCTGTTTCCTGTTTGCTATGTAGAGGGTATGCCCGTTATATCCTGTGTGTTTAAGCCTGAACTACACACGTCTTTTGACTCTTTTCCTCCATCCTGTCCTTGCAGACAAGCCACTTCCTTACTTCTTCCTCCCGGCCAGCCAGATCCTTCCTTTTCCCGTCTCCGGTTTTCGTCATTTTTGGGACCAGTGACCAAAGATAAAGACACCAGCAAATACAAATAGACGATGTGGACATTGAAAGGGTGAACGAAAATACATTTCTGGGGATCACAATAGATGAAAATATGAGCTGGAAACCTCATATTAAAAAATATCAGTGATCAGCCAATCACAGGGTACATATAGACAAACAACCATTCACACTCACATTCATACCTATGGACAATTTGGAGTCGCTAATTAACCTAGCATGTTTTTGGAATGTGGGAGGAAACCGGAGTACCCGGAGAAAAAACCCACGCATGCACGGGGAGAACATGCAAACTCCACACAGAGATGGTGGAATTGAACTCGGGTCACTAACTCGCACGCCACACAGCCCACGTTTCCAAAAGGTTCTACAAATGATCCAAAAGACTGATCCAAATTCATTCATTCATTCGTTTTCTACCGCTTAATCCCAGCTGTCTTCGGGCAGGAGGCGGACTGGTGGCCAGCCAATCACAGGGCACATATAGTCAAACAACCATTCACACTCACATTCATACCTATGGACAATTTGGAGTCGCTAATTAACCTAGCATGTTTTTGGAATGTGGGAGGAAACCGGAGTACCCGGAGAAAACCCACGCATGCACGGGGAGAACATGCAAACTCCACATACTAGAAATGGCTGAGGGTGGAATTGAACTCGGGTCTCCTAGCTGTGAGGCCTGTGCGCTAACCACTCGATGCCGTGCAACAGAGGCAACATTCATTCATTTTCTACCGCACGAGGGTGGTGGGGGTGCTGGAGCCTATCCCAGCTGTCTTCGGGCGATAGGTGGAATACACTCTGGAGTAGTCGCCAGCCAATCACAGGGCACATATAGACAAACAACCATTCACACTCACATTCATACCTATGGACAATTTGGAGTCGCTAATTAACCTAGCATGTTTTTGGAATGTGGGAGGAAACTCCACACAGAAATGGCTGAGGGTGGAATTGAACTCGGGTCTTCCAACTGTGAGTCCTGCGTGCTAACCACTCGTCCACCGTGCAGCTCCGTGATTAAAATTATGTAGGATTATTATTTTGGTGTGAATCACAACATGGGTGAGAACTACGGCTTCTCTTGTTTTATTATGAAATATTGTGAAATATGAATTATTAGTGTGATCTTCAAGGTTCAATATACTACATTGCTAGGTGCTTGTGTTAATATTGATTTAGTGATTGACTGATGTGACCCAATACTTTATTATAATTTGCTTACCTTCTCCTGTGGCTTCAGCAACATGCGCTACGGAGAGAAAGAAAAACAAGAGATTAAATATAATGC
Source organism: Doryrhamphus excisus (assembly GCF_037039965.1). NCBI lineage: Eukaryota > Metazoa > Chordata > Actinopteri > Syngnathiformes > Syngnathidae > Doryrhamphus > Doryrhamphus excisus. The sequence goes on from NC_136368.1 coordinate 19,521,651, forward strand.
TTGCAGTTCAAGCGGGATAAGCATTTTTTTTTATTATTATTTGAAGCAAATGCAAACAATGTTGTGAGCTGCCTCCTTGTGTATACATGTGTCATCATGACCCCCCCCGTTACCTGCTTGGGCTTGCCCTACAAAGCCACTAATAACAGAGAGCTATTCACTCCTTTGTAAAGATTATTCCCACCTAAATGACTCAGCTTTCAGGTCGGGAATGAAAGGAAAAGCTTCCCTGTTCGTACAAAGTTATCCAAAATATTGTGATTCAAGTTTTTCCAGCGTGGTATTATGTACATGCTGTGTGTGGGATGCTAGTTAAATTCCAGAAAAATAACTCGGTTTCACTTCAGATTTGAGTGGTTTTCACATTCACTTTTTTCCCCAATTGAACTTTGTGCAGCGGCACGGTGGTCGAGTGGTTAGCGCACAGACCTCACAGCTAGGAGACCCAGGTTCAATGCCACCTTCGGCCATCTCTGTGTGGAGTTTGCATGTTCTCACCGTGCATGCGTGGGTTTTCTCCACATGCCAAAAACATGCTAGGTTAATTAGCCACCCCAAATTGTCCATAGGTATGAATGTGAGTGTGAATGGTTGTTTGTCTATATGTGCCCTGTGATTGGCTGGCCACCAGTCCAGGGTGTACCCCGCCTCTCTGTCTCCAGAAGACAGCTGGGATAGGCTCCAGCACCCCCCCGTGATCCTCATGAAAAGCGGTACAAAATGAATGAATTAAATTAAATTAAATTAAATTAAATTAAATTAAATTAAATTAAATTAAATTAAATTAAATTAAATTAAATTAAATTAAATTAAATTAAATTAAATTAAATTAAATTAAATTAAATTAAATTACGAAAGCAGGAAGTGAACAAATGTAACAGTTACTGATTGTAAAAGTACCAGATGGAGGGGTAGGATTTAATAAGCTTTGCTTCTTCCTACTCCTTTTTGGACATGTGGAACTGTGAACTGATTATGTGATGCGTTCAATTGTAATCTGATGCATGTTCAAATGAAATAAAACCATTACCATTACCATTACCATATAATCAACATGTCCTAAAACCATTACATGTGCAGAGTATACAACCCAAAGATTTTAGCTCACTAACCCCCTGATCCCGCGCCACGGCTCCGCCCTGGTTGCGGTGGCGTGTCCCGTGCGTCGCCTTCGGAGAGCGCATCCTCCAAGTTAAATCCTCCATCTGACAAAACACAAGTCAAACTGGTGAGAAAAAACATTCCTCACTTTTCATCCATCTCCGCCCAGGTGGGATATTGTCCAGATGCCCCCCCCCCTCCCCCAACCCTGACGCAACATGGCGTCTCATCAGCACGGTAACTCCCTCGCAAGGCTGTCATCAATAACAAGATGATACAAAAGCAGCAAAAGGGCGTTGGCGGTGATCGTGTGAACTGGTGATGACACGGATTTGGGGATATGATCTGACAGCAAGGATACATTATAGTCCAGCTCCGTGCTCTTTGGGAAAAACCCGGAAAGATTTATACAATGAATGCGACCTGCAGGTCGAGGTAGAATCAGTAAATTAGTTATGGCTTATAATATATTGTATTTATTTCTGCTTTGCTCAATAAATCCTGATAATAAATCAGGATAATGTTACTCTCAGTTTCTTGAATATGCTTCCAAAAAGTTGGGAGTTTGAGAACAATGTGCAAAGAAATTTGGGATTTTATGCCAAGTTTGATTTTTGTGTCTTTTTTTAAGATTATCAGTGATGGCAAAAAGGAAAAGTGTGGCGATAACCATAGAAGATTGTTGCTACTGTTTTTGTGTCTCACTCTCAGTTCTTCTTCTTTTTCTTTTCTGTGTCCCTTCCCGCTCCGGTCCGGGCGTTCCAAATTATTTGCATAACAAAAACATCAAATAAAGCCAAATAAAATTTCATAGAACAGAGCAGAGCAAATCTGTTTAGCATTAAGGCCAATTGGATGGCGAGTGGTTGGCGCGGGTTCAATCCCAGTGGAGTTTGCATGTGGGTTTTCTCCGGGTACTCCGGTTTCCTCCCACATTCCAAAAACATGCTAGGTTAATTAGCGACTCCAAATTGTCCATAGGTATGAATGTGAGTGTGAATGGTTGTTTGTCTATATGTGCCCTGTGATTGGCTGGCCACTAATCCAGGGTGTACCCCGCCTCTCGCCCGAAGACAGCTGGGATAGGCTCCAGCACCACCCACCGTTGTGAGGATAAGCAGTAGAAAATGAATGAATGAATATTAATATGAGGCTGCACGGTGGACATGTGGTTAGCAAGCAGGCCTCACAGCTAGGAGACCCACGTTCAATTCCATCAATTGCATGTTCTCCCTGTGCATGCATGGGTTTTCTCCGGTTTCCTCCCACATTCCAAAAACATGCTAGGTTAATTAGCGACTCCAAATTGTCCATAGGTATGAATGTGAGTGTGAATGGTTGTTTGTCTATATGTGCCCTGTGATTGGCTGGCCACCAGTCCAGGGTGTACCCCGCCCGCCTCTCGCCCGAAGACAGCTGGGATAGGCTCCAGCAACCCCCGCGACCCTTGTGAGGATTAGCGGTAGAAAATGAATGAATAATATTAATATGAGGCTGCACGGTGGACGAGTGGTTAGCACGCAGGCCTCGCAGCTAGGAGACCTGCGTTCAATTCCATCAATTACATGTTCTCCCTGTGCATGCATGGGTTTTCTCCGGTTTCCTCCCACATTCCAAAAACATGCTAGGTTAATTAGCGACTCCAAATTGTCCATAGGTATGAATGTGAGTGTGAATGGTTGTTTGTCTATATGTGCCCTGTGATTGGCTGGCCACCAGTCCAGGGTGTATGTGTATGTATGATTGTGTGACAAAAAGAAAGCCATCCATCATGAAAGATGTTATGAAGAAGATAGTTTGACATGCTAATATTAAACAGACGAATGACTCTAGTGAGATCGGAGCCAAATGAAGGATCCGACTATAAGACAACGGCTTGCGTCTCCATTGTGATTAAATCCCACTGAGGTCATTCGGGAGATTTGGTCACCGCCCCTAATTCAAGAAGGTACATTAAGTGAGATGCAATCCCCTTCTGTAATAACCTGTCGAGGTAATTTGTGGTGCAGGAAAAAAAAAAACATGTTTCATATTAATATGCTGAGAAAATAGGGAGTTGCCGTCCAATACGTGCTTACACAAAACTCGCACATTTGTCAAAATGACTGGAGATTTTCCTCAGGTCAAACTCTATATGGCATTCAGGGAATCGAACAAAGTCCTCTTTTAGAAATCTCTTTCATAGACATTATTCTTAGTTAGAAGCTATTCAGTATTTTTTTTTATTATGAAATTATGTATTTTTATGAAAACTTACCTGAGTGAACTTCTGGAGCAGGAGGTGCCGCTTTAACTGTTGGCAAGAAAAAACAATGACGCATTACATTGGCAACATCAAGTTCGATTCCCATATGATTCTTACAAAAGGCACAATATTATGTGTCAACTGGACCGTTCTCGCCACAAATAGAAATAATTCACAACTAAACATTCCATAAATATAACAGATGTTAATATTTGTTATCATTGTCATTTTTTTCATGTAAATCGAGGGAGCAAAAGCAGTATCGGCCACAAATATCAGCCATCGGCTAAGGGTGATGGGAAAAAATCGGTATCGGCATCAGCTCAAAAAATACATATCGGTCGATCCCTACTTGAGACCAGTAATATTTGTTATCATTGTCATTTTTTCATGTAAATTGAGGGAGCAAAAGCAGTATCGGCCACAAATATCAGCCATCGGCTAAGGGTGATGAAAAAAATCGGTATCGGCCCCAAAAAAAAACCATATCGATCAATCCCTACTTGAGACCAGTAATATTTGTTATCATTGTCATTTTTTTCATGTAAATTGAGGGAGCAAAAGCAGTATCGGCCACAAATATCGGCAGAACAAAATTGGCCATCGGCTAGAGGTGATGGGAAAAAATCGGTATCGGCATCGGCCCCAAAAAAACATATCGGTCGACCCCTACTTGAGACCTGTAATATTTGTTATCATTGTCATTTTTTCATGTAAATTGAGGGAGCAAAAGCAGTATCGGCCACAAATATCGGCCATCGGCTAAGGGTGATGAAAAAAATCGGTATCGGCCCCAAAAAAAAACCATATCGATCAATCCCTACTTGAGACCAGTAATATTTGTTATCATTGTCATTTTTTTCATGTAAATTGAGGGAGCAAAAGCAGTATCGGCCACAAATATCGGCAGAACAAAATTGGCCATCGGCTAGAGGTGATGGGAAAAAATCGGTATCGGCATCGGCCCCAAAAAAAAACATATCGGTCGACCCCTACTTGAGAACTGTAATATTTGTTATCATTGTCATTTTTTCATGTAAATTGAGGGAGCAAAAGCAGTATCGGCCCCAAAAGAAAACCATATCGGTCGATCCCTACTTGAGACCTGTAATATTTGTTATCATTGTCATTTTTTCATGTAAATTGAGGGAGCAAAAGCAGTATCGGCCACAAATATCGGCCATTGGCTAAGGGTGATGGGAAAAAAAATCGGTATCGGCATCGGCCCCAAAAAAACATATCGGTCGATCCCTACTTGAGACCTATAATATTTGTTATCATTGTCATTTTTTTCATGTAAATTGAGGGAGCAAAAGCAGTATCGGCCACAAATATCGGCACAACAAAATCGGCCATCGGCTAAGGGTGATGGGAAAAAAAATCGGTATCGGTATCAGCTCAAAAAATACCATATCGGTCGATCCCTAATGGATAGTGTTCTTCTTTTACTGTAAAATCTGACTAGACTTTACCTGTCGGGACCTCTAATTCTGTGTTGACGTTCGCCACCTCCTCTTCCTCTTCCTCCAGACCCACATCAGCCGACTCATCCTTTTCGTGCTGCACGGCTGTATCGGTTCCTGCTGTGGCCTCCACTTCAGATCCACCCTGCCAACGCGTCATTCAGCATGAGGACTCATCCATGTCAGGTCATGCAGGCTCTGTTATTTACATGCCATTGCAAGCGTGCAATTATCAAACCAGAAGAACAACATGGCGTCTTTCCACTGACCTCCTCGTGTGCTGGTGGTGCATCCGTGCTGGCTGAAGGCTCCTCATCCATATTGGGAACGTGGGGCTCAGCTTCCGGATCTTTCACTTCTGGATCAGCTGCAGGTCCTTCAAGAGCGAGGATGAGGAGAGGGGGTTTATTTAACTTACACTGATAAGAAGGAACAAGGTATGATCTGTGAACATCCATGCTAACCCCGTGTTGTTGTAGGAGCGGGACCTTCTTCTGTTTCTTCTGTAGGAGCTTCTAGTTCTTCTTCTCTTTCTGCGGCTCTTTCAGCTTCTCCTCCTGCGGGAGATTCCGGTTCATCTTCTGCAGCAGCTTCTGGTTCGGCTTCTCCTTCTAGTTCTGGCTCCTCCTCAGCAGGAACTGCTGGTTCTGGTTCTGGGTCTGCCTCTGAAGGGACCTCCGGTTCTGCTTCTTCCTCAGCAGGAGTGACTTGCTCATGGGCTGCAGCTTCAGTCGGCTCAGGTATCTGGATTAAACGTAGTGGAAAGATTTTCAGAACTGACCTCACACATAACCTCACACACAATATTGCAGTGATAGATGCTAATGCTATGCTATGCTATGCTAATGCTAAGTGCTAAAGGTGTATGTAAACACATTAAAGGCTTGTTTTTTGGTTGAAAAGCCAATTAAAGCTGCAGTGCATTATGGGACTTGTAGGACTAGTGCCAGCTTACCTCTTCTATCGCTTCTGAGGCTCCATCAGTTTCTGATTCCGCTTGCGCCTCTACATCAGGCATTAAGGTTGCCGGGGCTGTTGCGTCTTCTATCGTAGCCTCCTCATCTAAACACAGGAAGAACTTTGTTTTACACTTGAGGAATACTCGCTCCTCATTAATTATTCTTCCTTCTTTATTATCGTTAAGACCGACAGAGTTATTGGTTATGCAAGGGTTAACTTCTTTTTACACTTGAGAGTCAGAATGTTCAAAACATGACATACGTACCTGAGTGAGGCGCATGTGTAAACTGTGACCGTGTTTTTATTACAGTGCTATGTATCAGTGCTGACAAGACAATTAAAAAAAATTAATGCTTAATTAATTAGGATCTGCAATTAATTGATCTAATTCATGCCCTTTTAATCTCACCTAAAAAAATTGCTGAGACCAGCCCTCAATTTATTACGTTATTAAGTTGCTTTGGTGGTAAGCAAACTCCTTCTTCCAAAGAAAGCATATCACTTTATTTTCATACGACTCGCCGCTTCTCACCTTGCCCTCCCAACTACAATGGTGGCCTATTAGCTGAAATGTCCATTTCAGGGTGTGTGACTGACCACTGTCTTCTACCCCAGCAACTCAAGCACAGGAAGTCCAATGTATAAAAACAAAAAAAACTCACTAAATATGACAGTAATTGGTATTGGTAATGGTTTTATTTCATTTGAACATGCATCAGATTACAATTGAATGCATCACATAATCAGTTCCCAGTTCCACATGTCCAAAAGGAGTAGGAAGAAGCAAAGCTTATTAAATCCTACCCCTCCATCTGGTACTTTTACAATCAGTAAGTGTTACATTTGTTCACTTCCTGCTTTCCTAATATAGTTTAATTTTTATTTTTAAAATGTTTTAAATTTTTAAGATTTGTAAAATTTGTAAAAAAAATTAAATTTTAAAAATTTGTAAAATTGGTAAAAAAACAAATAAAAAATTTTAAATTTTTTAAATTTTTTAAATTTTTAAGATTTGTAACATTTGTAAAAAAAAATAAATTTTTAAAATTTGTAAAATTGGTAAAAAAAAAAACAATAAAAAATTTTTAAATTTTTTTAACATTTTTTTTTTTTAATTTTCTACATTTTTTAAATTTATTTCATTCCATAGTTTGATTCCACATATTGAAATGCTATGGCTTTTTTTTTGCATGTTCAAATGAAATAAAACCATTACCATTAATATATACTGCATACATACACTGTATGTTTTCATAAACCCCCACAAAAATTTAACTTTTTTGTGTAATTAAACGCTGTATTTGTTGTCCAGGTCTTATTTAGAAACTTGTGCCTTGAAGCTAAATGCAGTCGAGTACGATTCCCTGCATGAAGAACCTCGCACAGAGAGAGAGAGCTCCACCCTGTCCTAATTAGTTCCTGCTCCAACAACAATGGGATGACATCAATCATGTCGGACCTGACTCAAGGGCCAACAGAAAAGGAGGGGTGTGGGGGGGGGGGGGGGGACATCTCAACTTGCTCGCTGGCATTGCAACTCTGCACTAATGAGAAAATAAGACGTTTGCATGTTTGTTTGTATGCTCGTGTGCGTCTTTGAGACAGCGCTGTGACATTCCTCTTCCGCATGCGAGGAGCTGAGACGGCAAAGTCCGCATCAGGCAGATGGGACGGTTTTTTTTTTGCCACAGCAGGCATACCCACAAAAACTCGGGAAAAAATCGGTATCAGCATCAGCTCAAAAAATACCATATGGGTCGATCCCTACTTGAGACCTGTAATATTTGTTATCATTGTCATTTTTTCATATAAATTGAGGGATCAAAAGCAGTATCGGCCACAAATATCGGCCCAAGCAAAAAGGGTGATGGAAAAAAATTGGTAGCGGCATCGGCCCTAAAAAAACCATATCGGTCGATCCCTACTTGAGACCTGTAATATTTGTTATCATTGTCATTTTTTCATGTAAATTGAGGGAGCAAAAGCAGTATCGGCCACAAATATCGGCCATAGGCTCAGGGTGATGGAAAAAAATCGGTATCAACATCGGCCCCAAAAAAACATATCGGTCGATCCCTACTTGAGACCTGTAATATTTGTTATCATTGTCATTTTTTTCATATAAATTGAGGGATCAAAAGCAGTATCGGCCACAAATATCGGCCCAAGCAAAATCGGCCATCTGCTAAGGGTGATGGAAAAAAATCGGCATCGGCCAGAAAAAAACAATATCGGTCGATCCCTACTTGAGACCTGTAATATTTGTTATCATTGTCATTTTTTCATATAAATTGAGGGAGAAAAAGCAGTATCGGCCACAAATATCGGCCATTGGCTAAGGGTGATGGGAAAAAATCGGTATCGGCATCAGCTCAAAAAATATCATATCGGTCGATCCCTACTTGAGACCTGTAATATTTGTTATCATTGTCATTTTTTCATGTAAATTGAGGGAGAAAAAGCAGTATCGGCCACAAATATCGGCCATTGGCTAAGGGTGATGGGAAAAAATCGGTAACGGCATCAGCTCAAAAAATACCATATCGGTCGATCCCTACTTAAGACCTGTAATATTTGTTATCATTGTAATTTTTTCATGTAAATTGAGCGAGCAAAAGCAGTATCGGCCACAAATATCGGCCCAAGCAAAATCAGCCATCGGCTAAGGGTGATGGAAAAAAATCGGCATCGGCCCCAAAAAAAACATATCGGTCGATCCCTACTTGAGACCTGTAATATTTGTTATCATTGTCATTTTTTCATATAAATTGAGGGATCAAAAGCAGTATCGGCCACAAATATCGGCCCAAGCAAAATCGGCCATCTGCTAAGGGTGATGGAAAAAAATCGGCATCGGCCAGAAAAAAACAATATCGGTCGATCCCTACTTGAGACCTGTAATATTTGTTATCATTGTCATTTTTTCATATAAATTGAGGGAGAAAAAGCAGTATCGGCCACAAATATCGGCCATTGGCTAAGGGTGATGGGAAAAAATCGGTATCGGCATCAGCTCAAAAAATATCATATCGGTCGATCCCTACTTGAGACCTGTAATATTTGTTATCATTGTCATTTTTTCATGTAAATTGAGCGAGCAAAAGCAGTATCGGCCACAAATATCGGCCCAAGCAAAATCAGCCATCGGCTAAGGGTGATGGAAAAAAATCGGCATCGGCCCCCAAAAAAACATATCGGTCGATCCCTACTTGCGACCTGTAATATTTGTTATCATTGTCATTTTTTCATATAAATTGAGGGAGCAAAAGCAGTATCGGCCACAAATATCGGCCCAAGCAAAATCAGCCATCTGCTAAGGGTGATGGAATCGGCCAGAAAAAAACCATATCGGTCGATCCCTACTTGAGAGTGTCACTAATCACGGCGGAGTATGCGTACCCAGACCGTTTGGGTACAGGCAGCAGGAAGTTAGTAAAAAATACTGCAGAAAAAAAAATGATTTCACATCTCACATGCATCTCAACTTCCCTGTCTTTGCCTTTGTCCTGCACTTGTCTCGCTTTCCCTTGCTTCCCTGCCGCAGCTTTGCCTCCAGGCTTCTGAGTCATCTGTGGCGTTCCAATATGGTCGCACGCAACCCGATGAGCCCAAATCCACATGTAGTGTCAAGCTGCCAAATGGTTAACCCTTGACTTCAACCACTGACTTCCACTAACTTGTCAGGCAGCTCGTTGTCAACATTGTGTGTGATGCTTGTTTATTTCTTGAACATATTTCTCAGTGCTTATTTCTATATGAAAATGCAATATTTTACCTGTGTCATATTTCACATTACCTCATACTTGTGCAATTTACTCTCTTTACACTATTATGTTGTTTACATTCTGTTTCATCTATTTATTCGCCAGAGCCAGAGCATAGAAAACCTGTTTATGACCTTCCTAATATTATTAGAGATCTCCAGGTATTAAATAACACCCCTATAGTCACCTTCACACTCCTAATACACAATACTCATTCATTAATTTTGTACTGCTTTTGTCTCACAAGGTTCGCGGGGGTGCCAGTACACCCTGGACTGGTAGCCAGCCAATCACAGGGCACATATAGACAAACAACCATTCACACTCACATTCATACCTATGGACAATTTGGAGTGGCTAATTAACCTAGCATGTTTTTGGAATGTTGAATGAGGAAACCCGGAGAAAACCCACGCATGCACAGGGAGAACATGCAAACTCCACACAGAGATGGCCGATGATGGAATTGAACCCTGGTCTCCTAGCTGTGTGGTCTATGCGCTAACGTGCATCGTAACATTCATTCATTCATTTTCTACCGCTAATCCTCACAAGGGTCACGGGGGTTACTGGAGCCTATCCCAGCTGTCTTCGGGGCGAGAGGCGGGGTACACCCTGGACTGGTGGCCAGCCAATCACAGGGCACATATAGACAAACAACCATTCACACTCACATTCATACCTATGGACAATTTGGAGTGGCTAATTAACCTAGCATGTTTTTGGAATGTGGGAGGAAACCGGAGTACCCGGAGAAAACCCACGCATGCACGGGGAGAACATGCAAACTCCACACAGAGATGGCCGAGGGTGGAATTGAACCCTGGTCTCCTAGCAGTGAGGTCTGCGTGCTAACCACTCGACCACCGTGCAGCCCAATTACCCAATACTGTAGACATAATACTACATTGCAAATGCACAAACTGCAACGTTAGCATGGTTTAACACAATAATCCAACATTTATAAGTCATAAAAGTGTAAAAAGCATAACAGGTCCCCTTTAACAATATTTACGAACAGGAATGTCTGACAGGTTCTCTCCTGTATAATTAAGCAGGCTATTATTATAGTTCCGCTTCATTGAAAATGCAGGGCTGCTACATGCCTTGTAGCAAATACAGCAAGAACCATGAAAAAAATGTACAATATGTACACGGAGACTTTTACTAATACTGCAATTCACACACTTCCTAGCTGTAGTTGATGCAGGTACCACTATTGTCATATAGCAAATTGTTGATGGACCATTTCATGTTGGCATGATCACATAAGAGATTACTAAACAACATGGGGGTTATTTTATAAAAGAGGGGAACCTCAAAGTGCTCATGACACCAAAAAAAATAAAAATATAATAATATAAATAAAATATCAAATATTTTTGCCATACTGCTGTCTCAGATGAATAAAAAACTATAACAACACCAATGATGAAGAAGTCAGTGATGTGTAATGAGATCGGGATCTTGGTGAACTTGGTGATCTTGGTGAGTGCATGTGTGGGTTTTCTCCGGATACTCCGGTTTCCTCCCACATTCCAAAAACATGCTAGGTTAATTAGCGACTCCAAATTGTCCATAGGTATGAATGTGAGTGTGAATGGTTGTTTGTCTATATGTGCACTGTGATTGGCTGGCCACCAGTCCAGGGTGTACCCCGCCTCTCGCCCGAAGACAGCTGGGATAGGCTCCAGCACCCCCGCAACCCTCGTGAGGATAAGCGGTAGAAAATGAATGAATGCATAACTTAGCAGCATATCTATGAGTTGGTTATGAATGGATGGATGGATGGATGGATACTTTATTCATCATCCAGCAGCTTACAGATTTGGAAAACACGGAGGCATGCAGGGTTCAAGAAAATAAGGTGGGTGGGGATGGATGGATGGGTGGATGGGTGGGTGGACGGATACTTTATTCATCATCCAGCAGCTTACAGATTTGGAAAACATGGGGGCATGCAAGAAAATTGGGTGTGTGGGTGGATGGATGGATGGATGGATGGATGGATGGATGGATGGATGGATAGATGGATAGATGGATAGATGGATAGATAACTTAATTTAATAATAATAAAAAATCATCCTGTAATATAGTAACTATAAAAATGGTAATTTCTATTGTTATTATTCTATTCTGTTATCATTCTATTCTGTTAGTATTATTATTATCATTATTATTATTCCACTACAAGTGCCAAAAAGTGACCATTTTAAATTCCTGATGCTACATTTCAAGCGGAAATAATGTTTGAGTACGTGAACCAGAAACTAAACCGTACTGGGAACAGCACGCCTCATAATGTGTGTACTTGTCAGGTGATATGACTTTGTTCTGTCAGGTGTATTTCTATTGTGTGTTTGTGGAACAGAAAGTGCTGTTTGCCCCAATTATTCTTGCGGTTGCCATAGGAGCACTGAAGGCTGATTAATGTGCGGGCAGTTCAAATGTGTCAACAGACAAGCCTGCGCGCACACAAAAACCTGGCACGCATCGTATAAGCGTTTATCGGCCTCCATTAGACGTTCCCGATGAAGAACTTGTGTGCACATGCACACGACCTACGTTTTGTACATGCTACACACACCCTCACACGTAGATGCCGAGGGGCCTTAGGGTGGAGGAAGTTACTTTGGAGCTGAATAGTTGTCTCCAGCTGGAGGTCAGCTCTTATTACGGAGAAACTCCCTAAAAACGTCACGTTAATCCACGCTGTGCATGGCCTGCTACGAGGCTAACTAATGAGGTACACACATGCACACAGACCAGCGAGCGCACCAGCGCATCAACGCATCAAAGGAAACACCCACTGGGCTTTCACTGGGCTCACACATCAACCGTTGCAAAATGGTGTTCCAAACTAAAAAAAAAAGTGTGTTTGTGTACAAGTACTTCCCGTCTAGTTGTGTTTGGGTTCATAGTAAAGGGAACCGGTAGAGCCACCCTGGCCCACATCCACCCAGCCACCCATCCACGGTGTTGTGTTGTTCAACACCCTGACTTTAAAGTACTTCCTCCTACAATCACTGAATGAACTTTGATACAACTTTCTGACATCTATATTAGTCATATATATATTAGCCAACGGGCTGCACGGTGGTCGAGTGGTCAGCGCGTGAACCTCACAGCTAAGGGACCCGGGTTCAATTCCACCCTCCGCCATCTCTGTGTGGAGTTTGCATGTTCTCCAAAAACGATTTGCTAGGTTAATTAGCGACTCCAAATTGTCCATAGGTATGAATGTGAGTGTGAATGGTTGTTTGTCTATATGTGCCCTGTGATAGGCTCCAGCAGCCCTGCGACCCTCGTGAGGATAAGCGGTAGAAAATGAATGAATGAATGAATGAATATTAGCGTTCTTGGCTAACATTCATTCATTCATTTTCAACAAAATTAATGAATTTTCTTCAAAATGAATGAATGAATGAATATTAGCCATGAACGCTAATATTCATTCATTCATTCATTCATTTCAATGAATGAATGAATGAATATTAGTGTCCATGGTTAATATTCATTCATTCATTTTCTACCGTTGAATGAATGAATTTTCTTCAAAATGAATGAATGAATATTAGCATTCTTGACTAACATTCATTAATTCATTAATTTTCAACAAAATTTATGAATTTTCTTCAAAGTGAATGAATGAATGAATGAATATTAGCCATGAACGCTAATATTCATTCATTCATTCATTCATTTCAATGAATGAATGAATGAATATTAGTGTTCATGGCTAATATTCATTCATTCATTTTCTACCGTTGAATGAATGAATTTTCTTCAAAATGAATGAATGAATGAATGAATATTAGCGTTCTTGGCTAACATTCATTAATTCATTCATTAATTTTCAACAAAATTAATGAATTTTCTTCAAAATGAATGAATGAATGAATATTAGCCACGAACGCTAATTTTCATTCATTCATTCATTGATTTCAATGAATGCGGCCCGCGGGCCGCGTGTTTGAGACCCCTGATTTAGGGGAAGCGAAAAGTAAAGATAAGACACTTAGACCCGTTACTGTGTATTAACTGAATATTTACAATTTTGGGTTATTGGACCTCATTAAACAGTTCAAGTCCTGTTCTAGCTAATAAAGCGGCTAATGAGCGTATCTCTGGAGACTTTCTAAAGATGTCCAAGATGCTTCAGGCACTCATTGAATTATAATGATATTACTTTATACAAAATTGAAGTAGTCTGCATAAAAAAGGGTGAAATTCCTAAAAAAAATATATATATATATATTAATACAAAGTGATGTCCAAATGAGCCTAAAGACAAAGGGGCCACCACACCCCTACAGGCCCCAAAAATGGTGCACCCATGTAGAAATAGGGCCATCATATATAATATTATCATTATTATTATTATTATTATTACACTGAAGGAGATGATGGGCTTGTACCGGATATGTGAAGGTGAACATGCACACACACAGACACGTCATGGGTAGGCACCGAGGCATGTTATACTTTCTTTTTTAAAAAAGGAAATAAATGATTACCTTGTGTTTTTGCACATCCGGTCAACAAGCTTCCCAGGAGCAGAATCCACAGGTATGACATCATCGTAACGCTGCGTGAGAGCGGACCCCGGCGTCTGACTCCTGCACAATAAAGGTTCGGTTGTGTTCGGAGTGGGTGTGTTTATGTATGTGTGTGTTTAAGTGTGTGTGTGTGTGTGTTATCTCCAAGGTGCTCCGATGTGTGGTGCTGGTCTCCGTCTTCTCTTTTGTCTGGTTTGGAAAAGACAGGTCCGGGTTTTATTAAGGTGGGCGTGTCCTTCATTCCCCTCCTTTAAAAAAAAGCAGACACATGGAAACGTAGACAGGACTAGATTCTGCTGAAAAAAACGGATTTTTTTCATTTTTTTTAGCTCTTTTGCTTAGTCTGCTTTAATAAACCTTTACCGTGTGACAACTTCAATTTTCTGGGATGTGAACAGAATTGAAACCATTTCCGGATCATCATGTCGGTCTGTTCCTTTCTCAACACTTTTGGCTGCAGTTTTGGAGTGTAATGACGATGTTTGACCAGCAGGGGGAACCAACCAATAGTGCTTCCACATAACTATATGCAACTATACGAAAAAAAATACACATTCCAAAAACTGTATGAGTGAAATGCTGCAGGTTCATCTGGAAGGTTATCCAAGCAGGGGAGCCAGACCTGAGGGGCGTCCATTTTTAAAAGACTAAAAAAAAAAAAAAAAAAGTAACGGTAGATGTACGTATTTAAAAACAAAGCTATGTGTGGTGTTGCTTTCTTTTTCCCATTTGTGTTTTTTTGTTTAATTTTGGAAAAAAAAAAAAAAAAAAAACACAACCACTACTCCACCGGTCTAAAAAGATAATTAAAAAATATGTGGAAATATGGGGTAATAACTATAAAAGCAATCTTCACACGCTAAATGTACTGCAAAAAAGGCCAGTAAGGATAATTCATAATGCCGCCTACAGAGAACATACTAACTCCTTATTTCTAAAATCACAAATACTTCAACTTGCTGATATAGTTCATCTTCAAACAGCTAAAATAATGCATAAGGCTAAAAATAACCAATTAGCTAAAAATGTATATATGCTATACATATCACAATATTGACACTTACTATGGTACCCATTATGTCATTGGATGGTCATTTCACCTCGTACTTCGGTACGGGACGAAAATAAAATAAGAAAAAAAAATTCTTAAATTAAAAAAAAAACTTAAAACTATATTAGGAAAGCAGGAAGTGAACAAATAAGGTGCAAAAGTACCTAATGTAAAGGTAGGATTTAATAAGCTTTGCTTCTTCCTACTCCTTTTGTACATGTGGAACTGTGAACTGATTATGTGATGCATTCAATTGTAATCTGATGCATGTTCAAATGAAATTAAACCATTACCATTGGCTGACAACCAGTCCAGCTGGGATAGGCTCCAGCATACCCCACCACTCTAGCGAGGATAAGCATCATAGAAAGAAAATGCTGACTATTACTGCGTCAACTGGGAAATTAACTACCAGCTCACCAGAGAGTTTTATTAAGAAGGAAGAACACATGTGATGTTTTTTTTTGGGTTTTTTTTTCACCAAAATATTTTTATTAGTGTTTTACCATAAGGATTAGAACAGAAATTGAACAAACTGATTTTAAATACTACACAGAGCTTCATAATGAAATGGGTGTTCTGCTACAGGTTTGATGAGTTCCCATGTACGGTACATTTGGTCATTTGACACTTTGGTGGGAGTGGCACGTTCCACTCACCCAAACTCTCTCAATGCCTTTTATATTTTATATGCATGCTATTCAACGTCTTGTTCTGACTTTCTATTCCTTCTTATCAGATCAAATGTTATGACGGAGAAAATAACAGACTGTTATCAACAACAAACATTTGTTGCATCTTGGCAAATATTCATTGTGTTCTTTATGGGTCCTGCACGTTACTAGTACCGTATGTAGGGCATGCAGCAGCCGTGCAAGCAAGCAGGGTTTGATTCCTGCATCATGCTGACAAGCACCGACTGAAAATTGAAGATCAATTACTGAATGGTTAAAGCTTTCACAACAAAGTGTGCGTTATTAGCTTTCAATTAGCATGTCAAACAAAGTAAAGGCCAAGTATTTGTGCCGTCATGATCCATGAGGCATGAGGCTGCCAAGTATAAACTGACCAGTATGGTACCAGTCTGAACATCATCTGGTTTTATTTGTTTTTTTTTTGGGGGGGGGGGGGGGGGGTGTGATTGGCATCAAAGTGGCTCACATTTTGTTGAAACACTCCTTGGCATTGGACCACACCTGGATTCCCTGAGGCAGTGACAGAACAAGAGATCTTTCAAACAGGATTAACGTTCAATGGCAACAACATCAGGTACTGAACACCTGCTAATCTCATGACATCCAATACAAGAGCTACCATACTAGCACATATAGTGGCCTGGGTGTACTAGCACATATAGTGGCCTAGGTGTACTAGCACATATAGTGGCCTAGGTGTACTTAGCACATATAGTGGCCTGGGTGTACTAGCGCATATAGTGGCCTGGGTGTACTTAGCACATATAGTGGCCTGGGTGTACTAGCACATATAGTGGCCTGGGTGTACTTAGCACATATAGTGGCCTAGGTGTACTTAGCACATATAGTGGCCTGGGTGTACTAGCACATATAGTGGCCTAGGTGTACTTAGCACATATAGTGGCCTAGGTGTACTAGCACATATAGTGGCCTGGGTGTACTTAGCACATATAGTGGCCTGGGTGTACTTAGCACATATAGTGGCCTGGGTGTACTAGCACATATAGTGGCCTGGGTGTACTTAGCACATATAGTGGCCTGGGTGTACTAGCACATATAGTGGCCTGGGTGTACTCAACTGCAGAGAAGGCCGGGCGCAAGGTGTTTTTTCTTTTCTACAGGTACTTGGATAATTCCTTCTAGAAGTGTCCCAATACAACTTTTCACTTCCAATCCAATACCAATATCTGATGTCAATGCAAATCATACGTACTGTCATTATTCATAATATTTTGCAGCGTGGAATAATAGAAAAAGCATGACTCATACATATTTTTATGATCAAGTGACATGACTCCTTCCTTCCTCCCTCCCTCCCTTCCTTCCATCCTTCCTTCCTTCCTTCCGACCCTTCCTTCCTTCCTTCCTTCCTTCCGACCCTTCCTTCCTTCCGACTGTTCCTTTCAACCCTTGCTTCCTTCTGACCCTTGCTTCCTTCCTTCCTTCCTTCCTTCCTCCCTCCCTCCCTCCCTCCCATCCTTCCGACCCTTCCTTCCTTCCGACCCTTCCTTGTTTCCTTGCTACCTTCCTTCCTTCCTTCCTTCCGACCCTTCCTTCCTTCCTTCCTTCCTCCCTCCCTCGCCTTCCTTCCTCCCGACCCTTCCTTCTTTCCGACCCTTCCTTCCTTCCTTCCTTCCGACCCTTCCTTCCTTCCTTCCTTCCGTTCCTTCCTTCCTTCCATTCCTTCCTTCCTTCCTTCCGACCCTTCCTTCCTTCCGACCCTTCCGACCCTTCCTTCCTTCCGACCCTTCCTTCCTTCCGACCCTTCCTTCCTTCCGAACCTTCCTTCCTTCCTTCCTTCCGGACCTTCCTTCTTTCCTTCCGACCTTCCTTCCTTCCTTACGACCTTCCTTCCTTCCTTCCGACCCTTCCTTCCTTCCTTCCGACCTTCCTTCCTTCCTTCCGACCTTCCTTCCTTCCTTCCTTCCGACCTTCCTTCCTTCCTTACGACCTTCCTTCCTTCCTTCCTTCCGACCCTTCCTTCCTTCCATCCGACCCTTTCTTCCTTCCTTCCGACCCTTCCTTCCTTCCGACCCTTCCTTCCTTCCATCCGACCCTTTCTTCCTTCCTTCCTTCCGACCCTTCCTTCCTTCCGACCCTTCCTTCCTTCCTTCCGACCCTTCCTTCCTTCCAAATGGCTCTGCTCTTTGCTATCTGTGAATGAACAATGTGATCTAGGAAGTGACCTTGTGATTGTTGATCGGGTCATTATTCATAGTCTCAGTACCGTAGTTATGCTGTAGTTGCCATGTTTTTCATTATTTCCTTCTACTGTATGTCCATATCACGAGCATTACTCTTCACATTTTGGGGATTGGGCTCTTGCATTGGATCTCAAGCAGTTGTGTATCTGTACTTAACGCTCTGTGTGAGTAGCAACACGCTACCGAGTACAATTCCCAGCCGTGCCTACCTTCTTACACATGCTAATTTGCATGATGGCGTAACTGATGAGCGCCTCGCGCAGATCTCTGTCCTTCTGCTCCTTAAAACGCTCGATATCTTCCCAGGCTGTTTGTACAAACTCTCTGGAGGTAAGAGCAGATGATGGAGATCAACGGAAAAAGTTCAGGCAAACGCAGAATGAAGGACCCGAGTTGATCGATAACCTCGTGCAGGGATGACCGTTACGTCAAATGCGAGCTATCGGCCGACTGCATGACATCAATCAGCTGACATTAAGCTACTGTTGCCTTCCCACGGCAAAGATGAGGTGGTGAACAGGGGCGTCCACGGTACACACGGACATCCTGAACGCCACTCTAGAAATATGTGTCTTCTACTTAAAGGAAGGAAAGTCAAAAAGCCTTGATGCAATAAACAAATGTTATGTGATTCTTTTTATGCATTCAAATGTAAAACCAGTCATGATACGCTATATATATATATATATATATCACTATATTGACAGTTACTATGGTACCCATTATGTCATTGGATGCTCATATCACCTTGTACTTTGGTACGAGGTGCATTATTATATAAAAAAACAAACAAACAAAAAAAAAACAACCTTAAACTGTATTATGGAAAGCAGGAAGTGAACAAATGTAGCAGTTACTGATTGTAAAAGTAGCAGATGGAGGGGTAGGATTTAATAAATACTTCAACTTGCTGATATAGTTCATCTTCAAACAGCTAAAATAATGCATAAGGCTAAAAATAACCAATTAGCTAAAAATGTATATATGCTATACGTATCACTATATTGACACTTACTATGGTACCCATTATGTCGTTGGACGGTCATGTCACCTCGTACTTCGGTACGGGACAAAAATAAAATATGAAGAAAAAAATGGGTTAGGGTTAGGGTTAGGGTTAAATTAAAAAAAACAAAAAAAAAAACGTAAACTATATTAGGAAAGCAGGAAGTGAACAAATGTAACAGTTTCTGGTTTTAAAGTACCAGATGGAGGGGTAGGATTTAATAAGCTTTGCTTCTTCCTACTCCTTTTGGACATGTGGAACTGGGAACTGATTATGTGATGCATTCAATTGCAATCTGATGCATGTTCAAATGAAATAAAACCATTACCATTACCATTACCAAAACGGGTCAAGAGGAAGGATATATTCTCTAGGTTTGTAGTAGGAGTTGGAACTTTAGGACTTTGGTCATTTTAACAGTAGCTTGCAAGCTTGCAGGCTGTAAAAGCGTGAGCACCCTTGAGCGAGTTACTATGGCAACACCCACCCAATATAAATTATTACAAATTAAAGAAGGTACAGTAGAGGTGGAAAAACTCACTGGCACTCCGCGTTCTTCTCTTTCAGTGTTTGCTCTCCTTCCTGGATGCTTTGCTCCAAGACCGCCAACCTGCTTTCCCTCTGCTCCTGGCTCTCCTGGCCAAACAGTTTACTGGTCATCCCCTTCAGGGAGAAAACACGCACCATCTGAAGAGGCGCGCACACAAAAGTAAAAGTAGTTAACAGTACCGAGTCTCAATTGTCATTGATTGATTGATCATGAATCGGCACGTTACCCCGGTGGCCAGCTCCTCTCTCTGCTGCTTCTTAGAAGCGAGATCCTGAGCTGCTACTTCCAGCTCGTACTGGATGAGCTCATGTTTCCTACACACGGACCTAAGACAAAAAAAACAAAAACGCACATCATGGTCATACTCTACCACCAAATTACTACCAATTTTCTTCAAATGGTGGCCAAAGGTGTGTCTTTTAGTCCTCAAATACACAAAACGTCAAATAACATTAGAGGTACCTAGCAACCAATCAAGGTGCTTGTCTAGAGAATTAAATGCTAGTTAAAGTTTGCAAATATTTCATTTTCTGCAAATTATCACAATTTAGTGTGAAAACGAAGCTACTTTATTGTTTACTTGTAATTTAGTTTTAGACATGACTTGTGTTGTATCAGTTGTATCACAACTGGTTATAAACTCTACATGCATTTGAATGTTGTTGGAATTTTTAATCATTAAATATTTCATTTTTCTTAATGAAGCTTTATTCATGAATCTCATTTCCTTTGCAATCTAATCCAATCCACTTAATTTAAATAGCATTTTATAAACAGAGTTTCCAAAGTGCTGCACAAACTAGTAAAATAAAAAGTAAAAATAAAATACAATAAATAAAAGTACAAATTGAATTTAATCCAAAACTAAAAAATCAAATAAGAAATAAAATAGTAAAATAGATATTAAAATATTAAAAACAAGAAGCAAAGCAATAAAAGTATAAAAAAAAATAAAACCAATTAAAATAAAAAGAAAGAACTAAAAGACACAGGACCACTCGACTAACTCCGAGTTAAAAGCCAGAGAATAAAAGTGGCTTTTAAGACGAGACTTAAGGCTTTCGATAGTTCCATAGCTTGGGGACAACCACAGAAAAGTCTCGGTCTCCCCTGGTCTTAAGTCTCGTCCTCAGTGACCGCGCTGGAGAGTAAATTCGGATGAGGTCCGAGATGTATTTGGGAGCCAGCCCATTCAACGACTTAAAAACAAACAATAAAATCTTAAAATCAATCCTAAAGCGAACAGGCAACCAATGCAGGGAGGCCTGTTAAAAGCCGTGCTGCAGAGTTCTGGACTAACTGTAAGCGGGAGAGAGACTTTTGGCTAATTCCAGAGTAAAGTGCATTTGCAGAGAACTTTTTCCACCAAGGACCAGAGACCACTTTGGTAGTCTTCATTTTTTGTTTATTAAACACACTAATCCAGTCAATGTAATATGCTAAGCGGTCCTGTACAAAAATGTATTTTTTTTTTTTTAATTTATTCTAATGGTGTGGTCATCTTACCGGACAGCTTCAGTGTAAAAGAGATATTCCTTCAGTTGGTCTGCATAGTGCTCTTCTTCCTCCAAAATGTCATCAATTGACGCAGCGTATCTGACCAGAGAGAACAAAAAGGTATCACATTTTTTGCTATTTACTCTGTGAAGGCAACCATCATTGACTTACGTGTCCATGTGGTGACCAGCGCTCTGTAGCCCGTCTCCCATCTCTTTTTCTATCGCGCTCCATTCACTGTTTATTCCAAGTCAAATGTCAATCAACAACAATCTTGGTTACGGGGATGTAACAGAAACAAGAGTATGAGGTTTGTGTCGATGCAGCACCCTCTGGTGGCCGTAAGTAAAAAATACAGCTCACCTGAAAACTCGACCGTAGTTGCCATGGACTTTGTAGACTCCATACAATCTGTCGGCGACTCTCTGGAATAATACAGTCAAGTACTAAATTAAGCGGCAGGAGTGGAGTTTACTCAGTTGTAAATGTCTTGTGATCGATTATATTGTACCACAACAATAACAATACCGCGTGAGAGCTGTTAAATACTCATGTACGTTCGACTTGTGCGGGCAAATACTCACCGCTCTCACCCTGAGAAGCTGAGAGATGACAGCATTCAGTTCATCGCTGTATTGTTTCAGCGTTGTAAACCGCCTAGAAAACAAACGCAAAAAAATGTATGCCAGTGTGTGGAAAAATGATTTCATTCTAATTTATTAAAAATAAAATGAATAATGTCACCTAATAAATTGCAATCTAGGCGATTCTCATTATTAAAAGTTCAAAAACACTTTTTTTTATCCCGGAGGTTCAATTTAAAGGACACAGAGAGCAGCATATGGAATAAAAATGTAAAGACCAGTAAAAGACGCATGTACCTAAGAGAATAAATAGTAATGAATAATTTTAAAAAGTATAACAAGCTAAAGGGAGGTTGTGCGAAATCTGGATAGGGAGGGGTCCAAGTTCAGAAGCCGGACTGCTGTAGAGACACTAAAGGTAGCCCTCCTCCTTTGCGTTCTACATCGTGGGCATCTTAGTCTCCGACCCGATGGAAGCCACTCAAAAGGCTAATAAGAAGTTAATCACGGGACTATAATCACACGCGTATTGTCGTGTATTGCAAAAAAAAAAAAAAATGCAGCGAGGGAAATAAAAAAGGTACACCTACTTATCAGGGTTCTTGACTCGAAACATGGCACTCAGGGACTTCAACCTGGAATCAGCCTAACAAGGATACAGATACATTTTCATTGAAAGTTTCACTTTGCTAATAGAGTTTCCAGAAGAGCACAGTACCTTGTCTTGGAAACCTGTCTCCAAAACTGCATCCCTCCATCCTTTTTCCTGGAGTGAAAATGATTGACAGATAAAACAGAAGCCAACACAATGGCCTGTATTGGCGCGAGCATGCAGTAAGAGGATGGTCAGTATGCTAGTAGAAGGTGTAGAAGGTTTTTCCGACCAAAAAAAAAAACATGCGGTCTTATACGGTATTTGTGGTTAAGCGATTTGAACATTTAAACCAGCACGTGACACCAAAATGATGCACAGTCAATGGTTGTTGTACACATACTGATAGGACATGCGTGTTTACATGAAAAAGCTCCGATTTCACACGGATACCAACCTCTGTGAGAAAGAGAAAAAAGATCTTGTCTTTGCAAAGGACGGGATGTGACATCACACGCAGCAGAAAGTTCTCCAGTCCGACTCTCCGCCGCTCGACAAAGTCCGGGTCGAGGTTGTCCGCCGACAGCTTGTGCCAGACAAACTCCGCCTACAAATGTAACCCATTGTGTCATATTTTGAAACAATACCATTTCATTACGGGGTGTCCATGACATCTCACGAGACTTCACGTATGTATGACACGTTTATTGAAGCGCTATGGCATCGCCACTGTGAATGATAATAAGCATATTATACATTTCTGGGTATTTTTTCATGTTGGAAAAAGTTACATTTACTGAACCAGGAAGCGGTGACCGTAATTATTAATAAATTTAGAATAAGGAAAGTCTAAATAATTGGAAATAAGTTACTGTCTAAACAACACACTATAAATAGTACACATACTTTCTATGTACTTTCAAATAATAATTGTTACTTTTTATGATTATATATTCAAATAAAATGCACATAATAATAATAATAATACCTTACCTTTCAGTTTTGCTGTGAATCATTTAGCCATTAAAACACAATCTTTTTATCATGGGTTTTAGCGGTGCCTTCAGTGTTAGTGCCCTTGACGGCTGCAAACAGTCCCTTTCAGTAAATACACAACATACTACTCCGTTACAGTACAGTTTATGTAACACACCCGGTGAACTTTACTATTACACATTTTGTAACACAGGAAGTGAACGGCAATAAGTGCGGAAATAAATTACATTTCCATTCACTCTTTATCGGAGATGTTGACGCACACTATAAATCTTGCAATTACGGTGTCCCCGGTGTCACTTGTTTGCTCGCGACATGTGCCTGTTTTATCACCAGAGTTCAACAGCTGCCGCCGATCAGTGTTACTTAACTCATTCAAACCCAGACATTTTTCAATCGACAAACCTTTTATAGTAGTATTAGCCATTTTATAGCATGTTGACTGATCATTCAAGGCACACAGAATACTGTCTTCTCTGGCTATATAAACAAGGAACCCACTAGCGGGCCGATATTTGGAATTCCGATGTATATCGGCATCAGTCTTTATTTAAATCCGACGGACCTATGTCAAGAAATCAATTTAAAACTGGCTGATTTCACGATTTCACGATAACACTTTTACAATTACAATTTTAACATTTGGAACCGAACTGTGTGCGTGCATGCGCTAAAAATTCAGCACGCTACACTCCTCTCTACGCTATCTCACTTCCTGGTTGCCTGCCAAGTTGTTATCATATGCATTTCTTCCACCTTGTCGCCGTTTTTATGGCTTAAAAATTGCTGTTGAGTGAACTTAATTAGCGGGGAGTTGGGTTATCCACTCTTTCTGCATCTCACGCAAAAAAAAAAACGTAAAAGTGTGAATACACGTTGTTAGAGTTAGGCGTTGGGCATTATAAAAAAAAAAACATGAATGCGTACTGAAAGCCTATCGCTGCATATGACTTTAATCAAAACATGATACAAGTCTATTCCACCACTTCCTAGTAGTGCACTGTAAGCATTATGGGAACTGTAGTTCTTTTAATGTAAACATAAAACAAATTTCTGCAATTTTTGTCACTCAGTTAAATAAAAAAAGTTTGTTAACGCAGTTCTATATTATTCTTAAAAGTAATAAGTCTCGTCTGAGTGCATCATGACACCCCTACATGCTATTATTGAGCATTTCTTCTAACACTCACCCTTTTCTCTGGTAAAGGAGGGATGATGATGTAAGGGTAGGTGACCAGGAGGTATGTTCTGAGCAGCTCGAACTCGCTGTAGCGTCTCCATAGACAGTCTGGCGTGGTGGGTGATGACGCGTCTGCCACTGTGTCAGCTGGTCTGCAGAGACATTGTCATTGTTGCAATATGACAAAAAAAAAGTGAACAATGTTGCTTATCGAAGACCTACCGTGTTTCTATGAGGTAGACTGTATAGGTTTCCTGCATGTTGACTGTGTTCTTGCCTGTTCTCTTCTCTGCCTCTGCCACATTTATCTCTAGTTTTTTCAACAGTGAGGTCCCCTTTTCCACCATCTGCGAGGACAATGCATAATTAAACATAAAATAATGAATAATGAAAACATGAAAAAATAAGGTATGGCCATGTATTACATATAATACACAGATGATGTATAAGCAGCTGCTAACAGAGATCGTCTATTCGCAGTCTTGTCAAGCATAGGTAAGTCACGAGACGCGAGGGCACTTCCTGTCTATCTCCTACTTCCGCCAAAGACTTTCAATAAGCAAAATCCTTTTATAGTACATCAAGATCACTACAGTCCAGTTGAGATGTGGGAATTTACAGTAAATAACCGCTCGATATGGAAGCTAGCTAACAAGCTAGCACAGTAAGTTTATAACACTTCAGAGTGTCGCCGCTGACAAACAACTTGTTCTTTGTTATTCACAAGCATCACTATAAAAGCGTCGTCAAATTCACATATATATTTGTTCGCTTTGTAAATATGTCAGCAAATAAATCTTGGGGCTTCGCCGCTTACTGCTAGCTTAAACGGGCTAACTGGCTTGAAGTGCAGTGCAGTTGAAATGTGCGTCCCGTAAATGAACATAAGCGCTTTTACTACCGTGTTAATGATGTTGTTCTCCGATTCCGTGGGCGTAATGTCGATGTTGCCGATGACTGCCACTTCTTCACGACTTCCAGAGTCTGCCATCATCATCATCGGTTGTTGCTGTTGCCTGCTGCCGACTGTGGTCAGCTGAGCTGGCGTAGTGCGCATGCGTACTACTGTCCTACATTTACTGAACCAGGAAGCGGTGACGGTAATTATTCATAAATTTATAATAATGAAATTCTAATGATCACTTTGTAGATTATTCTGAGTTCAACGCTTTCCATTAGATTTAATGAGAATAAATAACAATTAAACTGTGAATCAATATCATTTTTACCGACAGTATAATTGGATAATGTATTATTATATCATTATGGTCTCATTATACCATAAGCATATTTTACATTTCTGAGTAATATTTCATGTTGGAATAAGTTACTGTCTAAACAACACACTATAAATAGTACTTTCAATATCTTCATACTTAATACTAATAATTTTCTATATACTTTCAAACAATAATTGTTACTTTTTATGATTAAATATTCAAATAAAATGCATATAATAATAATAGTACCTTATCTTTCAGTTTTGATGTGCATCATTTGGCTATTAAAACACAATTTTTTATCATGGGTTTTAGCAGTGCCTTTCAGTAAATACACAACATACTATTCCGTTACAGTAGAGTTTGTGTAACACACATTTTGTAACACAGGAAGTGAACAGCAATAAGCGCAGAAAAAAAATTCCATTTCCATGCACTCTTTATCAGAGATGTTGACTTGTGCAAATGTAACCAACAGGAAAAAAAAGTCATTTAATGCTTTATTTCTTCATGTGCGCCAACCAATGCATTGGTCATCCATATGAATGACATCTCCTGGTGGGAAAGGCTGCAAAGTGCAGCCACGCAGCGACGCGAGGCCGCAGTGTTGACGTCCTCACGGTGAGTCACGCAACGCTACCCTTTTTCATCTTGACAATAAATGATGTGGAGCACCCCCACAGATGGAACTCTGCGGAGCCGAGAATAGGTAGAAAGGACTCAGTGGCTGTTTAATTCACACACCTGCGCCGTGTGACACCCAGCGGGACGCTTTCAAACACTGTTTCTTTTTCCTCTTGTCTTCCTCCTTGCATGCTGTTCCTTGAATGTCACAGCTGCCTTTGCGACAACAGCGGATATGTTGAAGTATTCTCCTGCAAAACAACAGCAATAACAGTGACGTGATTCATATTCTCATTAACCACACATAACAACAGCGTATACAGTATATCAGTGCAAATGATGCTGCGGAAGAGGCTTGTCCTTAATGAAGCCCGCTGAGGCCTATATGAATGGTGCTCATTAAGGTGAATGGAGCACCTGAACGCACCACACAGACTCCTTCACAAGAGCAGCACATTTATCGATAACTTTTAGAACATTTAGAACAATAGGGCGGCACGGCGGTAGAGTGGTTAGCACGCAGACCTCACAGCTAGGAGACCAGGGTTCAATTCCACCCTCGGCCATCTCTGTGTGGGTTTTCTCCGGGTACTCCGGTTTCCTCCCACATTCCAAAAACATGCTAGGTTAATTAGCGACTCCAAATTGTCCATAGGTATGAATGTTAGTGTGAATGGTTGTTTGACTATACGTGCCCTGTGATTGGCTGGCCACCAGTCCAGGGTGTACCCCGCCTCTCGCCTGAAGACAGCTGGGATAGGCTCCAGCACCCCCGCGAGGATAAGCGGTAGAAAATGAATGAATTAATGAATTGCATCGGGGGCTGCACGGTGGACGAGTGGTTAGCACACACACCTCACAGCTAGGATACCAGGGTTCAATTCCACCCTCGGCCATCTCTGTGTGGGGTTTGCGTGGGTTTTCTCCGGGTACTCCGGTTTCCTCCCACATTCCAAAAACATGCTAGGTTAATTGGCGACTCCATTAATTGGCGTCCATAGACCTCACGACTAGGATACCAGGGTTCAATTCCACCCTCGGCCATCTCTGTGTGGAGTTTACATGTTCTCCCTGTGCATGCGTGGGTTTTCTCCGGGTACTCTGGTTTCCTCCCACATTCCAAAAACATGCTAGGTTAATTAGCGACTCCAAATTGTCCATAGGTATGAATGTGAGTGTGAATGGTTGTTTGACTATAAGATGGATTCCATGGTGGTTATTATTATTTTTTTCTTTCAGAAATTCTATAGTACTTAATTCTATAGTATTTAATTCTATAGTACTTTTTCAACCTAGCAGTCAAGTCAAGTCAATTATTCTTGCCTGCTTTAAGGGCAATATAAATAAACTTGACTAAACCTAGTGTAAAATATTTTTATCGTCAATATTTTGCTGCAAATGAATATTGGATCCAAATATCAGTTATTGGCGCCCTTGACTACTAAAACTACGAATAAACATAGCGGTCAATTAATGCTAGATTGGGTCTGGTAAAAAAAAAAAGTACACTGACAGTTTGAAGTGTTTGACCGACCTTGAACATTAATATCTGTTTATCTCAATCGACACAGGCTCCAAATGCATAATATTCAGTTCTCATTAAAAAGATCCAAAGAAGTTCTTTGGATCAGTCAAGATGTCTGTGCCCCCCCCCAGTCTTGGACGGAGAGGACAAGAAGAGCAGTCTAAAAGTCATCGTGGCCGACCAAGCGCTGTCTGGGATGTAATTGCTGAAAGCTGGAATTCATCACAGTAGTTATTATAGCGTCGTTTCCCTTCCCTGCCCGCCACTCATGTAAGAACAGCGACTATAAAAAGCAGCAAAGCGTGTCTCCGTAAGCCAGGCGCCATTTAAGTCAAGTCAACAAACTGCTCCCAAAAAAAAAAAAAAAAAAGGAAGGCGACGAGGGGAAAATGAAAAGAGCATTTTGAATTGTTTCCTTTTCCTGTTATCTCTCAGGTCCTGTGTTGTCTTCTATTAGCTGAATGACTGAAACTCATCTGGAGGAGAGAACTAACTGGGATTGTCCTTTGGGAATGCCTTGCCCCCATTGTGCCATCCTCCACGTTAAAGAAAAAAACAAATCACCGTTTTTCTCTTCCAACCTAAATGGGCATCTTCCCGTATTTGCCAATAAATAACATTTTAACAGGGAGAATCTGAGGCACTTTTAGTCTTCATTACTAGAGCCTGGCAGTTTGAGTCAAGTCCATAAAAAGAAAGTCAAGTCAATTTTCAACACTAACACAAAAGAGATGACGATATGGAGGAATTAGGCCAGAATCCATCATGCTAAATGTAGCCTTAATTACTTTTACACAAACCAGCATACTTTATTTTGATGTTATAAAGTAAACTAGCATTGTAGCATGAGCTTTCAACATCCATCCCAGGTTGGGTTGCAGCCTAAGCAGGGAAGCCCAGACTTTGTCCAGCTCCTCACGGGTGAATCCGGAGGTATTCCCAGGCCAGTTGAGAGACATAGTCTCTCCAATGTATCTTGGGTTTCAACCGAGGCCTCCTACTGGTCGGATGTTCCCCCGAAAACAACCACAAGCGCCCTGGAGGCATCCTACACCAGATACCGAGCCACCTCATCTGGCTCCTCTCTCCGTGATTTTGTCCTTTCTCTTGGCCGAAATGCTCGGATTCCATAGCCTCCTTCCCTATCACGACTATTCTGTTACGATTGGTCAGGGCTTGAAGGTCATCCCCACCCCCGTGTTGGAGAATTCGGTGTTGAACAGTGCCTTTGTTCATGAAACAGTTGTCCAGGAAGTGTGAAAGCAGATGAACAGTGACCGTGAGGTAGGTCTTTAGCTCCCCGGAAAATAAAATAGCTTTCCATTACTGCCTGACTTGTGTTTACATACACAATTCTTACATCGATTTCCATGAAAAAGAAGTTATTATCTGGGAAACAATTAAAATTGGTTCAATCCCACCCTCGAACATCTCTGTGTGGAGTTTGCATGTTCTCCCCGTGCATGCGTGGGTTTTCTCCGGGTACTCCGGTTTCCTCCCACATTCCAAAAACATGCTAGGTTAATTGCCGTCTCCAAATTGTCCATAGGTATGAATGTGAGTGTGAATGGTTGTTTGTCTATATGTGCCCTGTGATTGGCTGGCCACCAGTCCAGGGTGTACCGCGCCTCTTGCCCCGAAGACAGCTGGGATAGGCTCCAGCACCCACGCGACCCTAGTGAGGATAAGCGGTAGAAAATGAATAAATGAATGAACTGGATGACCACAGGGCAAAATATGGGAGTTTCACAGGAAAATAAAAGGGTTGTTGAATTAAAATCAATTCCACATCAAGTGATGATTTCCGAAAACACATATAGAAAAAAACATTGATTAGTATTGACTACACAGCACAGCAGATTATTAGCAATTTGCAAAGACCCCCCCTGTTTACCAGATGGAAGGAGGAAGTTAGCATCAAAGGTGTTGCTATTTTCTTCCAACTGCATGACGGAAGGAAATATTTGTCATGCATTTGAGTTTACAGCAAACAAAACAACACGTCAATGCAAAGTTGAGCCTCCATCCAAGTGTTGAACGCACTTTTTTTTTTATTACTCAGGTGTCAAATGTTCCCATTCAAAGAAGGATTCAAGAGTAAATGGTCACATTAAAAAATATATAAAATCAACAATAAAAAAAAAATGGTTACACGGGTGGAAAGAAATTGGCTTCCCGTTGAGTAATGAAGAAAAAAAAAAAAAATGCACAGAAGTCCGGATTCATACCTGCATGTTCGGTTTGCACACCTCTGCAGCCTTATTATAATCATCTCAGAAGTCTTTTTTTTTTTCCTTGTTTACTAGCCATGCATACAAGTGACAGATAACACACGTTCGGTCAGTTTCTTGTTGCAGCTGGCGCTTCCAATACAAAATATTTACACTACCTTGAATGAATTAGTCTTTAGTATCATTACAACCACCACCTTTGCTATTAGTTTCTATAAGGAATACTTTGAGCACATAAGAAAAAAATGGCATTTCATTTGGTGGGAAAATGACCAACAAAGGTGCGATGCCGAGATTAGATCAACATTTCTTGAATTGACTGTGGGGTGTTCTGAACTCCTGCTTTCATATTGAACTGCATGAAGCACAACGCTTAACATAAAACATAGGGAAAAAAAAAAAAAAGTTCTGAAATTTCTGCTGGTTCGAGCCAAGTAGTGCACTACGTTTTAAGTTCGATTGCATCATGATTTACATTACACAAATGAATAATTCTGCACTTTTAAAGCAAATTGTCTGAAATTGTGTGGAAGACTACGCTGTTTAACTTTAAAAAAAAAAAAAAAAAGTGAAAAAAAAAAACAATAAAATGCTTTTAGGTCACCTCTTTGGTTCAGCCCCCGGCGATGAGTAGAAAAAACACTGCACAAAATGTACACAAATCCAATCCTTTCTAAATATTTGAAGCAAAGGGATCTAGGAAATCTGCTTCTGATGTTGTGTGCTGGTTTCTCACAGTAAATGCGTCATGGAAACAAAAGCGAAACCACATTACGGTGAAATGTTACCTTGGGAAAAAAAAACCAAAAAGAAAGGAAATCCCTTAAAAAGGTGAAGACAGCAACATAAGGCGAGGGTATGTTGTTTTATCCGTCGATGCCATTCCTCACATGATGAATATTAGGCTTAAATCAAGCCAATGGCGTTCAACCTTTTAATTGGCATGTGCATGTGTGTGAGCGTGCTAAGTGCGTCTCTCTCTCTCTCTCTGCCGCCATCTCCTCTCGCCGCCATTGTTGGCTATTGTATATTGCAAGACGAGCAGCAGGGGTCGTCCTTGTCAGGCTGGGCGGCGTAGTCCATCTGCCGCACGATCTCGGCAAACAGTTCGTCCACCATGGTTTTGCTCTTGGCCGAGGTCTCCATGAAGGGGCAGCCCCACTCCTCGGCCAGGGCCTGGCCCTCGCTGGACGAGACCTCCCTCTCGCTCTCCAGGTCCACTTTGTTGCCGACTAGGATCACGGGAACCTTCTCGTACCTGAGAGCATCACACAAACGTGTCAGTTGAGGGGTTGGTTGGTTTTCTACTTAAAAATAGTATCATTCAGATAAAAAATGGAGGATAAGGAGGGCCTTGTGTGTGAATTTCCCTGCATTTATCCAAAAGGAGACTGAGGGCAGAAAGAAATCGGACTTTAGACTTATTTTTAACTGCTTGTCCTCGAATCCTACATCGACAAAGTGCTACCAATGAGCAAGCAAAAGCTAAAAAATGGAGGAGAAGGGGGGCCTTGTGTGTGAATTTCCCTGCATTTATCCAAAAGGAGACTGAGGGCAGAAAGAAATCGGACTTTAGACTTATTTTTAACTGCGTGTCCTCGAATCCTACATCGACAAAGTGCTACCAATGAGCAAGCAAAAGCTAAAAAATGGAGGAGAATGAGGGCCTTGTGTGTATATTCCCCTGGATTTATACAAAAGGAGACTGAGGGCAGAAAGAAATCGGATTTTAGACTTATTTTTAACTGCGTCTCCTCGAATCCTACATCGACAAAGTGCTACCAATGAGCAAGCAAAAGCTAAAAAATGGAGGAGAAGGAGGGCCTTGTGTGTGTATTTCCCTGCATTTATCCAAAAGGAGACTGAGGGCAGAAAGAAATCGGACTTTAGACTTATTTTTAACTGCGTGTCCTCGAATCCTACATCGACAAAGTGCTACCAATGAGCAAGCAAAAGCTAAAAAATGGAGGAGAAGGGGGGCCTTGTGTGTATATTCCCCTGGATTTATCCAAAAGGAGACTGAGGGCAGAAAGAAATCGGACTTTAGACTTATTTTTAACTGCGTGTCCTCGAATCCTACATCGACAAAGTGCTACCAATGAGCAAGCAAAAGCTAAAAAATGGAGGAGAATGAGGGCCTTGTGTGTATATTCCCCTGGATTTATCCAAAAGGAGACTGAGGGCAGAAAGAAATCGGACTTTAGACTTATTTTTAACTGCGTGTCCTCGAATCCTACATCGACAAAGTGCTACCAATGAGCAAGCAAAAGCTAAAAAATGGAGGAGAATGAGGGCCTTGTGTGTATATTCCCCTGGATTTATACAAAAGGAGACTGAGGGCAGAAAGAAATCGGATTTTAGACTTATTTTTAACTGCGTGTCCTCGAATCCTACATCGACAAAGTGCTACCAATGAGCAAGCAAAAGCTAAAAAATGGAGGAGAAGGAGGGCCTTGTGTGTGTATTTCCCTGCATTTATCCAAAAGGAGACCGAGGGCAGAAAGAAATCGGATTTTAGACTTATTTTTAACTGCGTGTCCTCGAATCCTACATCGACAAAGTGCTACCAATGAGCAAGCAAAAGCTAAAAAATGGAGGAGAATGAGGGCCTTGTGTGTATATTCCCCTGGATTTATACAAAAGGAGACTGAGGGCAGAAAGAAATCGGATTTTAGACTTATTTTTAACTGCGTGTCCTCGAATCCTACATCGACAAAGTGCTACCAATGAGCAAGCAAAAGCTAAAAAATGGAGGAGAATGATGGCCTTGTGTGTATATTCCCCTGGATTTATACAAAAGGAGACTGAGGGCAGAAAGAAATCGGATTTTAGACTTATTTTTAACTGCGTGTCCTCGAATCCTACATCGACAAAGTGCTACCAATGAGCAAGCAAAAGCTAAAAAATGGAGGAGAAGGGGGGCCTTGTGTGTGTATTTCCCTGCATTTATCCAAAAGGAGACCGAGGGCAGAAAGAAATCGGACTTTAGACTTATTTTTAACTGCGTGTCCTCGAATCCTACATCGACAAAGTGCTACCAATGAGCAAGCAAAAGCTAAAAAATGGAGGAGAAGGAGGGCCTTGTGTGTATATTCCCCTGGATTTATCCAAAAGGAGACTGAGGGCAGAAAGAAATCGGACTTTAGACTTATTTTTAACTGCGTGTCCTCGAATCCTACATCGACAAAGTGCTACCAATGAGCAAGCAAAAGCTAAAAAATGGAGGAGAAGGAGGGCCTTGTGTGTGTATTTCCCTGCATTTATCCAAAAGGAGACTGAGGGCAGAAAGAAATCGGACTTTAGACTTATTTTTAACTGCATGTCCTCGAATCCTACATCGACAAAGTGCTACCAATGAGCAAGCAAAAGCTAAAAAATGGAGGAGAAGGAGGGCCTTGTGTGTATATTCCCCTGGATTTATCCAAAAGGAGACTGAGGGCAGAAAGAAATCGGACTTTAGACTTATTTTTAACTGCATGTCCTCGAATCCTACATCGACAAAGTGCTACCAATGAGCAAGCAAAAGCTAAAAAATGGAGGAGAAGGAGGGCCTTGTGTGTATATTCCCCTGGATTTATCCAAAAGGAGACCGAGGGCAGAAAGAAATCGGACTTTAGACTTATTTTTAACTGCGTGTCCTCGAATCCTACATCGATAAAGTGCTACCAATGAGCAAGCAAAAGCTAAAAAATGGAGGAGAATGAGGGCCTTGTGTGTGTGTATTTCCCTGCATTTATCCAAAAGGAGACCGAGGGCAGAAAGAAATCGGATTTTAGACTTATTTTTAACTGCGTGTCCTCGAATCCTACATCGACAAAGTGCTACCAATGAGCAAGCAAAAGCTAAAAAATGGAGAAGGGGGGCCTTGTGTGTATATTCCCCTGGATTTATCCAAAAGGAGACTGAGGGCAGAAAGAAATCGGGCTTTAGACTTATTTTTAACTGCGTGTCCTCAAATCCTACATCGACAAAGTGCTACTAATGAGCAAGCAAAAGCTAAAAAATGGAGGAGAATGAGGGCCTTGTGTGTGTGTATGTCCCTGCATTTATCCAAAAGGAGACTGAGGGCAGAAAGAAATCGGACTTTAGACTTATTTTTAACTGCGTGTCCTTGAATCCTACATCGACAAAGTGCTACCAATGAGCAAGCAAAAGCTAAAAAAAAGGTGTTATTGTACTGTTGTACAAGGTGTAGATTTGTAGAAGTATTTTTCAAGTCAAGGACCCGGCATATCTCTGCTCAGCCGCATGTTTCACCATAAAATTAGCTCCCTGAGAGAGGAGTCTATTTCATTTTGAGCTACTCATATGAATACGCAAGTGGACTTTAATCTTAAATAGCCTCTTGCCGAAAGAAGACGATGTTTAACCAAGAGGGGGATACGGTTCATCCTACAGTACATTTAATATAGTGAATAAGGAATAGGGAATATTCATTCATCAAATGCCAGACTATGTTATGTTATGTCTATGTTCATTCATTTATTTTCTACCGCTTTTCCTCACAAGGGTCGCGGAGGGTGCTGGAGCCTATCCCAGCTGTCTTTGGGCGAGAGGCGGGGTACACACCTATGCACAATTTACAGTATCTAATGAACCTAATGCTGGTTTTTGGATGTGGGTGGAGGAATTCTAGCAATCCCATGACAGCGAGAAGGACCCAAAAGCATACCTCCCAATTGTCACACTTACAGTGTTTCATCAGTAATCTGCGCTGCTGCCTGACTCAGCAAAAAAAAAAAAAAAAAGGACAGGGAGAGCCGACAGAAACACTTACAGTGATAGGGACGGGTATATGACAAAGATTCCTTGATCAACCATGGAGAAAATGACCAATTCATCAATTGTTACTTTGTGAAATACAGTCATCCCTCATTTATCAAGGTTAATTGGTTCCGGATCCGGCCTGGAAAACGAATTTCATTGAGGTAGGATTCAATATGAATAAACTGAATACTGTTGTAGTTATACTGAATATCTTTGTAGTTCTGTTACAGAGAACCTAACTGTGGTTTATAACATTATTAGAGCCCTCTAGACATTAAATAACACCCCTATAATTACCTTTTATATTTGTATTATCCAGATACAGTAGCTAACAGAGAAAATAAGACATATTAGAAATAAATAAATAAGATAACATAGACATAGGGTGGCACGGCGGTCGTGTGCACAGCTAGGAGACCAGGGTTCAATTCCACCCTCGGCCATCTCTGTGTGGAGTTTGCATGTTCTACGTGTGCATGCGTGGGTTTTCTCCGGGTACTCCGGTTTCCTCCCACATTCCAAAAACATGCTAGGTCAATTAGCGACTCCAAATTGTCCATAGGTATGAATGTGAGTGTGAATGGTTGTTTGTCTATATGTGCCCCGTGATTGGCTGGCCACCAGTCCAGGGTGTACCCCGCCTCTCGCTTGAAGACAGCTGGGATAGACTCCAGCACCCCTCGCGACCCTAATGAGGAAAAAGCAGTAGAAAATGAATGAATGAATGTTCTTCTTTCCGGGTTGCACGGCGCTCGAGTGGTTAGCACGCATACCTCACAGCTAGGAGACCAGGGCTCAATTCCACTCTGTGTGGAGTTTGCATGTTCTACCCGTGCATGCATGGGTTTTCTCCGGGTACTCCGGTTTCCTCCCACATTCCAAAAACATGCTAGGTTAATTAGCAACTCCAAATTGTCCATAGGTATGAATGTGAGTGTGAATGGTTGTTTGTCTATATGTGCCCCGTGATTGGCTGGCCACCAGTCCAGGGTGTACCCCGCCTCTCACCCAAAGACAGCTGGGATAGGCTCCAGCACCCCTCGCGACCCTAATGAGGAAAAAGCAGTAGAAAATGAATGAATGAATGTTCTTCTTTCCGGGTTGCACGGCGCTCGAGTGGTTAGCGCGCAGACCTCACAGCGACTCCAAATTGTCCATAGGTATGAATGTGAGTGTGAAAGTGTTTTTTTTCTATATGTGCCCTGTGATTGGCTGGCCACCAGTCCAGGGTGTACCCCGCCTCTCGCTTGAAGACAGCTGGGATAGGCTCCAGCACCCCCCGCGATCCTCGTGAGGAAATGAATGAATGAATGTTCTTCTTTCTATTAGAGTAGCTTATGCAACTTGTGTGGCTCACTGGGGGCCTCATTGTTACACAGAGACATCTGGTATACAGCAGGGGGGGCTATATATAGTCATAATAACAGAGGAGGAAACTTGTGCTCCCAGGAGGTGTGAGACACTGGCTGCCAAAGATACCCAAGCTCCAAGAGCCTTGGGGGAAAAAAAAACAAGGTGTTGACCACTCAGTGTCTGGTCTAGGCATTCACACTTGACAGTAATATCGATACAATATATACTACGTTATGCAGACGTATTGTATATGTGACAAATAAAGCACAAGCCTGACAATATGGTAAGTTTGACACAAACACAGTAAACAACATGTCACTAGCCTTGAGCTTGTGAGTCCCGGGTCGCACACGCTGGTTTACTATGACCGCCCCATTCCCAGACACATCTCATATATAATGCATGATGCATCAACTCACATAGGTCTCGCTGATGGATGGCGAAAGACATCACTGACTGGCTCAAAACTCGCCTTTTTGGTTTTAAACAACGCTGCCAAGATGCAAAGGGAGGATAAGAGGCGGCTTCTTCACAATCGCTATTTTAGGGAGGTTCTGACTGAGTCAGAGAATTACAAGCGTCTCTCTCTTTTGGCACATGTGAAGATATAATCGAGATCCCTCCTGTGTCTTTTGTAAACAACCTAAGACAGAACGCTGTTTGAAAAGAAGATCAAGGACGGTATTTCAAAAATGGGGATTCTCCCATGGCGCTACAAAAGTGGCGTTGCCGCTTTCTTCGCTGCCTGATGCTTCAAACAGATGACAGGGACTTTGTAGCCAAGAGTATTAAAACTAGTAGTGAAACAATTCCTCGAGTAATTCAAGTACCTCGATTACAAACAGTAATCAAGATTTTTTCTGCCTTGAATTTATCTAAAAAATGAAACTAAGTCATTCATTCATTCATTTTCTACCGCTTATCCTCACAAAGGGGGGGAGCTGGAGCCTATCCCAGCTGTCTTCGGGCGAGAGGCAGGGTACACCCTGGACTGGTCGCCACCCAATCACAGAGCACATAGACAAACAACCATTCACACTCACATTCATACCTATGGACAATTTGGAGTCGCTAATTAACCTAGCATGTTTTTGGAATGTGGGAGGAAACCGGAGTACCCGGAGAAAACCCACGCATGCACGGGGAGAACATGCAAACTCCACACAGAGATGACCGAGGGTGGAATTGAACCTGAGTCTTCTAGCTGTGAGGTAACTTGCGCGCTAACCACACGACCACTGTGCAGCCGTACAAAAAAAGTTCATTCATTCATTTTCTACCACTTATCCTAACGAGTGTCGCGGAGGATGCTGGAGCCTATCACAGCTGTCTTCGGGCGAGAGGCAGGGTACACCCTGGACTGGTCGCCACCCAATCACAGAGCACATAGACAAACAACCATTCACACTCACATTCATACCTACGGACAATTTGGAGTCGCTAATTAACCTAGCATGTTTTTGGAATGTGGGAGGAAACCGGAGTACCCGGAGAAAACCCACTCATGCACGGGGAGAACATGCAAAACTCCACACAGAGATGACCGAGGGTGGAATTGAACCTGAGTCTTCTAGCTGTGAGGTAACTTGCGCGCTAACCACACGACCACTGTGCAGCCGTACAAAAAAAGTTAATTCATTCATTCATTTTCTACTACTTATCCTAACGAGGGTCGCGGAGGATGCTGGAGCCTATCCCAGCTGTCTTCGGGCGAGAGGCGGGGTACACTCTGGAATGGTGGCCAGCCAATCACAGGGCACATATAGACAAACAACCATTCACACTCACATTCATACCTATGGACAATTTGGAGTCGCTAATTAAACTAGCATGTTTTTGGAATGTGGGAGGAAACCGGAAAAAAACAGGGAGAACATGCAAACTCCACACAGAGATAGCCGAGGGTGGAATTGAACCCTGGTCTCCTAGCTGTGAGGTCTGCGCGCTAACCACACGACCGCCGTGCAGCCCAACTACAATTGTAATACTAAAATATACAATTTTTTTTTTCATTTTTGAGTGTCTGGAACAAGGCATTGCACTGCATTATTTCTTATGGGAAAAATTAATTAGCGTATGTAGGGCCATATGATTTCCTACACTAACAGAATCGCGGACAGAATCGCAGCATTGGCCAATAAAAACAAAATTTTCTGTTGATAATGGTTTCATTTTTTGCATACACTTTATAATGGAATACATCACACAATACAAATTGCAGTTCCACATGTCCAAAAGGAGTCGGAAGAACATTAGCCACGTATTTAACCTTTGTATACACCTCATTCCAAAAGAAAAGTGCCAATCCGAATGAACATGTCATCGGTTTCACGGGGGTGGAATATTCCTTTCCCAAATCCGATTGAGGTATCTTGTACCCGCTCAAATGGAAAGGTATTAACATTAAAAATTGGTGCCAATTTAACAAAATAACGAGGCACGATTAGCAGGCCCTATGTTAGCCTACAGTGCCTCTCCACATCAGGAGGTTATGATGGCCGCTAGCCGCAGGTAAAGATTATAGATAATGGATGGATGGATGGTGGTAAGGGTTTTTCATCAAATTCAGTACAAAATGTGCAAGTCTCCTGCAGAAGGGCTGTGCAAACATGGAGGTTTATCACTTGATCTCCTCGCTTTTCCTCATCGCTCTCTGACCATGGCGCCGATATTTACATAGCCGCTAAAGCCACCAATCACAAGAGTGTCCCTGGAATGAGGAGTGATGAGGTTTCACGGCGCATTCACGCGGGGTCCACCGTGTAATCATGTGTACCCGTAGCCTCTGATGGATGCTGACAGGCTTCAGAGAGCGAACGATGCACGGCCCGGCGCCCCTGGCCTCTGTTGATGCGGTTTGTGACAGGTCACCAATGTTGTGTCAGCGAGGTGGGACGGACATTATCTGGAATTTTTAACGACTTCATGGAAGAATGTGCTATGAATTTGTGTCTCTTTGTCGACGTTATGACCACATTTAACATAATCTCAACTTTGCACTTTTAAAATGCACATAAAGTAGCAAACACTACGTGTAGGAGTAGCGTGTCAAGTGTGCAAAGCTTCATGCTGGTGTTAGGCGTGAAAAATCACAAAATCACATAATAGCCAGGCTGCATCTGGTGTGTGAGAGCACACATGTATACATTAGCATATAAACACACAGGAAGTAGCATCTCAGCTCATACGGGATGGAAACACACCGGCCTCATTACTTCATTCATATTTGTGGCGGTGTTAAAAAGTAGCAAACATTATGGTAAGTGTTATTTGTGATGCTTCGTGTGTTTCCATGCTAACACTTTCTTTTTTTTAATGTAGAAGCATCAAGGCCCACACAAGATCATAAAAGTAATTGTGAAATAAATCAATAAATGTTACCATCATATAGTGGGCTCTGGCCGGATAAACCGGGGATGGGACGACGTGTTGACGTCATCGACAAAAAAAAAATAAGTCGACACAAGAACTGCATGTCTTCACTCAGAATTAGCGTTGGGCAAAACCGTTCATTTCAGTTAACAGGGTCATTACGCTTCATTCAGTAAAAAGAGCCGTTCATTTCGGTCAATTGATCGTTAGCCTGTGATCTCCCCCTGTGCATAGACCTGGTCAGTCGAGTCGGTCCGTTCACTCATGTTCACGTTCGTTCCGACTCAACAGCTCACCAACTAGTGCTGTGTCGGTCATAAAGAAAACGGCCGACAGTTTGAATGGGTATTTTATGGGCGAACCGCCCATTCGTTCGCAAAAAAAGAACTAGTTCTTTTGACCCGTTCGTTCACAAACACCACACCACTACTCAGAATCAAAACATGGCGGCAGCCACGGCAACACGTTTCAGTAAGTCCGGACAGAAGAAAAGATTGCGCAACAGAGTATCCAAAGTATGGGAATACTTCACGCCAAAAAGGTAATGATGCAGTGGTTTGTGACCGATGGAAACCGGAAAAAAACAGTGAGAACATGCGAACTCCACACAGAGATAGCCGAAGGTGGAATTGAACTCGGGTCTCCTAGCTATGTGGCCTGCGCGCTAACCACTCGACCAAGCCATGCAGCTCACGGGTGCTTCCTCAATAGGTGCTGGTGCGTCGCAGTCGTGCTTTTGTGATATGTCATGTCAATTTTTACATAGGTCACAAACCACCGTATCATTACCTTTGGACAATTTGGAGTCGCTAATTAACCTAGCATGTTTTTGGAATGTGGGAAAAAAACGGAGTACCCGGAGAAAACCCACATACGAACTCCACACAGAGATGGCCGAGGGTGGGATTGAACTTGGGTCTCCTAGC
Source organism: Doryrhamphus excisus (assembly GCF_037039965.1). Classification (NCBI taxonomy): domain Eukaryota; kingdom Metazoa; phylum Chordata; class Actinopteri; order Syngnathiformes; family Syngnathidae; genus Doryrhamphus; species Doryrhamphus excisus. Next base: position 19,562,116 of record NC_136368.1, read on the forward strand.
TGTGAGGCGCTAACCACTCATCCGACTGCAGGTACACTTACAGAAAATTTGTATTTTTCGTATTTTTGTACGATAATAATAATAATAATATAATAATTAATAATTTTGTAGAAATGATAATCATTCATTCATTCATTTTCTACCGCTTTTTCCTCACGAGGGTCGCAGGGTTGCTGGAGCCTATCCCAGCTGTCTTCTGGCGAGAGGCGGGGTACACCCTGGACTGGTGGCCAGCCAATCACAGGGCACATATAGACAAACAACCATTCACACTCACATTCATACCTATGGACAATTTGGAGTCGCTAATTAACCTAGCATGTTTTTGGAATGTGAGAGGAAACCGGAGTACCCGGAGAAAACCCACGCATGCACGGGGAGAACATGCACCGAGGGTGGGATTGAACCCTGGTCTCCTAGCTGTGAGGTCTGCGCGCTAACCACTCGACCGCCGTGCCGCCCAAATGATAATCATTTAATCTTTATTTGAGATTCTCATGTGATGCCACAAAAATTAGATTATATCATGTCTTTTCATTTTACATGGGGCAAGTTCCGGGCAAGTAGTTGTCACCTTAAGGATTCCCCATGGGTAAGTCATTTTTGTTTTTAATGTAGAGCCCTGAATATGCTTGTTAAATAAAATATGTCCGCCCACTAACATGACCCTGGTTATCCCCCTGGTTTAGTGACTAAAAGGTGTAGCTATTCTTCAACAAAGTGGAGTACAGAGGGAGATGTTTTCATCGTGTTATGAATGGGAGACTTCATTGAGATCATATTGAGGTGTATTATGATAGAATAATGGCTGCAGAACACACCAAAATTGAGCCTGTTGGCCTATTGTACTGTATATAGAGGCCCACCCTTGCACCATAGGGCCTATATGTATGTATATGTACAGTATGCATGTGTGTGTATGTGTGAGATTCCACCAACCTTTTCACTCTTATGATCTGGTCTCTCATGGGTTTTATGTCCTGGAAGCTCTGTTGGTTGACAAGGCTGTAGACCAGAATAAACCCTTGGCCGTTCTTGATGTAAAGGTCCCGCATGGAAGCGAACTGCTCGGTACCGGCGGTGTCAAGGATCTCCAGCACCGACGGCGAGGAGTCCACCTCGATCTCTTTGCGGTAAAAGTCCTCTATGGTGGGGTCGTACTTCTCAATGAACGTCCCGGTGACAAACTGCACCGTGAGGGCGGACTTGCCCACGCCTCCGCTGCCCAGGACCACTACTTTGTACTCGCGCATTGTGTATTCAATCAAGCCGTGTCACATTCACCATTTTGTGTGGCCGTTTAAGGCGGTTGTTGATGATAACACAGTCCGAGCTCGCCTCTCTTCTCGGCTATGGCAGAGCACAAAGACCCGGCGCTCCGACACGGGGCTTCATTGTGGCAAATTCCCCCCCACGCAGGCCATGAACTTGACGGCTACACCACCATTCGTAAAGTGGTGGGTACGAGGAAAGAAAGCTATTGTTTTTCATGTGTTTAGACACAAAAAACAACAAAGTTGTGTTCAAAAATACCAAGACTTACTTGCCCCCCCTCCTCCAAAAAATAACCAAGGAACGTACGCGCGCTTTCAAAGCAAACCCGGAAATAGCCGCGATAACTAACTAAACACTTTAACGATTTCTATGTTTCTTTTTCACCATCTCGACCGCGGCTCTCCTTTCCTCTCCAGTGCAATGCCAGCCGCCATAGTCTCGGGTGGAGACCCACGGCCGCTGCGTAAGCAACCACCCCCCCCCCCGGGTCCTCTCTCGGCTACCGTAGCGAGGCAAAAGCGCCCGCAAGAGCCCGCCCTCTTCTTTCCTGTGATTGACGTTTGAGAACACCAATGGCGGCGTCAGTGGTGTGCTACCATTGAATGGGAATCGAGAGTAGCGATTGGATGTTTCTTATTTCCGTTCATGTGTTAAAATATAGATATATATATATATAAAAAACCATCATTCGGTTGCCCCAGTGACACAAGAGCAGCACCCGTCCAATCACGGAGGCAGTTCGGGTACGTGTATCCAAGAGGAGGAGAAAGAGCCGGATGTTGTTGCTATGGTAACACTGCATTGTCGTTGCCTACCCAAATTTGAGAATGGTGTATTTATTTATTTACAAATACGCTCATTGGGTACATCAGCACAATCTAATGAATCACAAGCAAGAAAAATATTATATTTGTTTTTAAAATATTTGAAAGAGATTGACACTGCCCGAATTTACTGTAGTTTTTGTTGTATTTTAAATGTTTTAACTACAAATTATTAGAAACACTTCTCAGCATGGTGATTGTATTTGCTGTGCCAAGTGTATACCTAACTATTCTGAATGAAAAAGTTGAATAATTGAGTAAAAAAAAACCATATTTGAAAGTATATGAAACAAAATAAAAGCCATTACAGTATTTGAAGGTAAAATGTTAAAACAAAAAAAAACACAGTAGATGACAGCATTGTCTTTACTTGACAGTGTTTATTGACAATATTGTTTTTTTTTTAAATAGAATTTAGAAATCACTAGTCACATGAAATGGATCATTACACACAGTAAATTAAGATCAATTATTATGAGAGAATGAATTTTTTAAAGTTAGGTCCGGTGTTAAAAGCTGCAGATGACACTGGCCCCTTCATCAACATTAATATTAATGTGACTATTGATAGCAGTATGACATCATCATCATCATCATCATCATCATCATCAGTGCATCATTATCCCCACACTATTCTTTGATTTGGAATTAAATGCAATTACCAGCATTTGATGAAGACTAAGGCGAAGATGACAAAAAAGCATCTTGACTGCTGTGAAAGTGCTTAAAAGGAAATGTTTCCCATCAGTCAGTCACACAGAACATTCTGTTTTGTTTTTTTTTTTTGTGTCTGGGCAAGTAAAATTAGGATTTTTGGTAGCATTTCTTAAAAATAAACCTGAAATCTGAAAAGTTTGGTGGATTATTTACTGCAGTAGGTTAAGAAAAAGACATCACTACTATCAAAATGAAAATTCACATATGATGCACTGAACTGTGTCCAACCTTGTAACGTAAAGTGAAATATGTGACAATACAATCTAACGTTTTTTTGTTTTTTTTTTCCATCACTGCAACAAGAGACAGAGGAACAATTATGACTCTTAACAAGATAAGGACTTTTTTTTTTCCCCACATACAATGCACTTTTTGTTACGTCAACAATTCTACAGTCTTGCTTGGAGCTCCGACATCCTGAACACCAATGACGACTTTTATGTAGGCAGTGAGATCACTTCCCTCACTTAGGGAGAAATCTCAACAAAAAAAAGTCACCTTTAAGAAGTTACATTCAAGGAGTAAATATGTTTTAGTGTGTTCTTTAGTTAATGTTACATACAGACAGACAGCAACAATAAAATCCACAATAAAAAATAGGAAATTATGGAGAGGAAATAAAAGATAACTTTGTAAGTAAGATTTCCTGAATGACTCAAAACATGCTCAGTCAGTGACACAAATAAATGTTTCAATTGGTTAACAGAATGTATACAATGTCCCTGTACTACACTTCACGTTCTTCCTTAAATTCTAATTATCGTCACGTTCGACTATTAAGAAACATTTCTGGGGAGGAAAAACTACAAACTCATCTTAAATAGGAAATACAATAAAAATAAAAGAATGGCTAATAATGAGGGTACATAAATAAGAAATAATCATGAAAGTCTTCACAAAAGCATTTAAGACGTCTTTCTACATCCGATTTAAATAGATTCAACAGGGCGAGATCATCTGAAGCCTCTTGAAAATGACAACTCTTTAGGCACTTGTAACATTCAAATAAAGACAGCGATGGAACGGTTAGACTAACGGTTCCACACCGTGGTCACACTTCACTGCCCGTCACGTTCATTTATAGACTAAAAAGCTTATTTTTGTCTGTAACCAAGAGGGAAATATATATGTTGAATCTTTGTCCACTAGCAGAGAAAGAGAGAGACCCTTCGAGTGGGGTCCTACAATTTTGATGTCAGCAAACAAACTTTCTATGCAATGCAAAGGCACACCAGGTGGGGGAGCACTGCCGCACGCTTCGGGGGCCTTAGTCCTGCGGGACTTCATCTCCAAGAAAGTGGATATAAGTTGAAATATAAGTGCTTTTAGCTTGTTTCTTTAAAATAATTTGAATCTGGCATAAGGTTAAAAACAATCATTACATTTGTTTGTGTGATGCATTCAAGAAAGTAGAACACATGGCCACCATACCATGTAGACACACATCTGATTTGACTATTTACATCGTCAGAATGTCAAGAAATAACATTTATGTTTGTACCGATATCTGTTAGTATAGTATGTTTATATATTCCAGTACATTGCCTATGTTTGAGTTACTGTATTTCTGCATATTTTTTTTCCCAATTGCTATGGGGGAATAAATATGATGCTTATTACAACAACTTTACAGGTGCCACTTACGATTCAAAAAATGAGCTACTGTATGTCGTTGATGACTCCATCCTATTGACTGGTGATGCATTCAGCATGCTGGTTGCAGGTGACGTGCGCCGTGAACACCGTATGTACACACGGGTTGCCGTTGTTGGACTGCAGCACTGTGGCACTGTGTTCTGTTTGTGGTGGTTACTTCAGAATGATCTGTTTCGGGGCGGGGCGGGGAGGGCGGGAGACAAAAAGAAGTAAATTTGTAAAATGACAAAGAAGTGACCAGATGAAATGTTGCTGGTGTCCAGTTCTCTCATCATATATTGCCATATCGAAAAAAATTTATTCGGTGAGAGTGTGTTTTGGTTAGAGAACGGTTTCATGACGCAAACCAAGGTTCCCCTGTTTTGAGAAAATGTTTCCATAACAAGTAAATTTGTAAAATGACAAAGAAGTGACCAGATTAAATGTTGTTAGTGTCTAGTTCTCTCATCATATATTGCCATATCGAAAAAAATTGATTCGGTGAGAGTGTGTTTTGGTTAGAGAACGAATTCATGATGCAAACCAAGGTTCCCCTGTTTTGAGAAAATGTTTCCATACCAAGTAAATTAGTAAAATGACAAAGAAGTGACCAGATGAAATGTTGCTGGTGTCCAGTTCTCTCGTCATATATTGCCATATGGAGCCAGCATATTGAATGATGATGGACAGATTTCAACTTGCACATGCAGATTCAAATTGTTATCTGCTTGTGTTAAAATCTTTGGCTTTCTGGAACAGATTCTTTAGATTTACATTGCTTTTTGTGAAAAAAATTGATTCGGTGAGAGTGTGTTTTGGTTAGAGAACGGATTCATGACACAAACCAAGGTTCCCCTGTTTTTAGAAAATGTTTCCATTACAAGTAAATTTGTAAAATGACAAAGAAGTGACCAGATGAAATGTTGCTAGTGTCCAGTTCTCTCGTCATATACTGCCATATGGAGCCAGCATATTGAATGATGATGGACAGTACTTCAGATTTCAACTTTTACATGCAGATTGTAATTTTTATCTGCATGTAAAACTATCATCGGAAACCAAGCTAATGTGTTTTGTGTTAACATTTTTGTCTTTCTGGAACAGATTCTTTAGATTTACATTGCTTTTTGTGAAAAAAATTGATTCGGTGAGAGAGTGTTTTGGTTAGAGAACGGTTTCATGACGCAAACCAAGGTTCCTATGTTTTTAGAAAATGTTTCCATAACAAATAATGTAAAGTGATATAATGTGTTCCAGGGTAAAGGTTTTTATAAAAAAATGTACAGGTTATATGAATATAAATTTTATTTTGATCAACACTTTTTAATAAATTTATAGTAAAAAGTAATTTTAATGTAGGTGTTGTGTTTAAAGACATTTCTAAAAGCCGTAGCTGTCAGTGGAGTTCATATCGGGACTTTTTATCTTAGCTGTCAGTATAAACATGAATTCATTTCCAATGCCGGTATGCTGGAGCCTATCCCAGCTGACATTGGGAGGGAGGCGGGGTGCACCCTGAACTGGTAGACAGCCAATCGCAGGGCACAAACAACTTTTCTCAATCCCATTCATCCCTATGGACAATTTAGAGTCGCCAATTAAACCGACATGGCCTCCCGTGCGAACCAATGTAAACGTGAAAATGATACGATGTCATGGCGAATGACTACTTCACGTGTCTGGGAGGTGAGTCTCTTCACATTAAAACTAAACGCAGCTTACTTAGCTGCCAATTCCAACTCTGATATAGACTTTGTAGCCACAATGTGCTAAGCATTGAAGAGAGAACAGTATGTGCTATTTTCTTGTTTCTTTTCTATGGTTATCATCACACTTGTCCCTCTTTGCCACAACTGATACTTTTGTGTAGTGGCCTCACAAAAAAAAAAAAAAAAAAAAGCAGAACAACACACTTACGGGGGTAATCCTTTAGACTTGTGCTGTGCCACACTTCCATATATTTCCAAATTGTACAAATATTTACTATATATTGAAATTCATATTGCACGACCTTGCTACCTGAGAACACATTTGTGGAAGTACTGTATTCTATGTAATGACAAAGACATTGAGAAGAGCAAAAAAAAAAGGCATGCGGAAATCATTGACACAGAAGTATTTGCAGACGTGAAAGTGTTCTCTACAAGTGTAGCCTGTCCTAGTAGCCAGTCGAAGGCACATGAAGCTCAATGACAGCCGATGCAAGCAGGGACACGAAGCGACTCCGTCGATTTAAAAAGCACAAGGTTGTCTCGACTAAAAGCCTTAAAGAAAAAAACAAAAAAAAAAACAAAAACAAAAAAGGAGCAAACCTGATTGGTTGGTGCTGTTGCTGCGTAGGGGACACTTGTGGCGGGAGAAGTTGCTGCAGAGACACTAGCAGGCGTAGCACTGTACATCATGGGGACTTGTTCAGGAAGGGGAACCATGAAAGCAATGAGAAGGCAGGTGGAGCATTACGATAACCATAGCGAGGTGTTTTGTGTCTATTGCCAGGCTAATACAAAATGACGTTAGTGGCTAAGCATCACTGGGTTAGATAGACTTGCAGCTGGCATGAGATTATGCAGCGAAGCAAGGCAGAGGGGAAGATATATCAGGGGAGGGCTGATAAGAAGTACGTACAATTAAGACGTATGACATCCCAGAAGCGATGACATGTACAGCAACACCGCTAAGTATTAGCACAGCTTTTTCAAAAATAACACACTCAACTTTATCTGTTGTCAAATCTCATAAATACACTCACCGCGTTCGTGGAACAAATCATACTTTGATTTTAAAATGTATATTTTTCATTCATTCATTTTCTACCGCTTTTCCTCACGAGGATCGCGGGGGTTGCTGGAGCCTACCCCAGCTGCCTTTGGGCGAGAGGCAGGGTACACCCTGGACTGGTGGCCAGCCAATCACAGGGCACATATAGACAAACAACCATTCACACTCACATTCATACCTATGGACAATTTGGAGTTGCTAATTAACCTAGCATGTTTGGTTTTTTTTGGAATGTGGGAGGAAACCGGAGTACCCGGAGAAACCCCACGCATGCACGAGGGAGAACATGCAAACTCCACACAGAGATGGCCGAGGGTGGAATTGAACCCTGGTCTCCTAGCTGCTAACATATTTAATTCATATTATTTTATTATGAATATATATATTATGTTTTACCATTTTTTTTAAATGTCACTGCATTGTGCAGATGTATCTAACAAAGTGGTGAGTGTATATTAATATATACTGTATTACTTATGTAGCTGTGGTAATACCTAATAATACATTAATGCCGTATCACAACAAATAAATGTATGTTGCAAAACAACACTGCAATCGCAACATTGAAATAAAATGACGTGATATGTGTGTGTGTGTGTGTGTCATCCTGATTGCAATAATGAACGATCACGGTAATGGTGCAAAATATATATTGTGGACTGTGAGACAGGGGGATGGGACTTACCGACACTGTTTGCAGGAGTCATACATAAAAGAGAACCTGTTTGCACAACGACAAACAAAAGAATGCATCTTAATATCATAAAAATGCTTGAAACATTGCAAGAGCTGTACTCAAAACAAAATTGCTTGTCTTTCTAGTTCAATTTTACGAGCTCGAAAGAAGAAAAAAAAAAAAAAAACAACAACAGGTACAGAGCCAATACTGTCGGGTGGTCAACAAATAAGGAGTTGCCATGTCAACTACAATGTTGCTAGGTAGCAGCCTTCGTCCTGCTGCTGAATGTCAGCGTCTGTTAGAAGACGACAAAGTCATGATGGTTGAAGGGCACTCATTGATTACGTTCATTACCGAGGAGCAAAGTCACTCCGCCGGGCTTGTGTAATAGTGGTGATGTCGTTTGATTGAAAAAGGCACCGGCATTGAACAACAGCGAATGTGAGATTATGTGCAACTGCAACATGTACTAATTAACTCCTTCAGCGATAGCCATTTTTCAAAAGACACCCCTGTCATTGGGACTGATTTTTAAAGGCACACAGGGTATTTGTGTTCTATCTTTGTGTCATCTATGCCACAATGCAACAAAAATATTTACATTTACATATATATATATACACATTTATATATACTTAGATATATATATATATACTTAGGAACCGGCGGTAACAAAGTGATGCAGAACCACTGTTCTTAATTGAACGCTGGTTCCTAAATGGGAGTACTGGTACCTCTGGGGGTACATGAAGGCACTCTGAGTGATAGGCAAGAATTTATGGTCACATTCTCGTGACATGTCATATACAATTTTAGCAATTTTTTTAGCTCTTTAAATTGAGTGGGTGTGGCTTACGCTCAATAGTCTGGAAACGATGGTATAGGTTTGCCCCCTTTACTAAGGTATTAGATTCGGTTACTTTACTACAGTAAACCTCGGATATATCGGATTCAGTTGTTCCCACTGGTTTTGTCCGATATAAGCGAAATCCGTTATATGCGTATACCGGAAAATGTCCGTTTTCGGATTTATATCAGGCTATTGACAAGTCGGCAAGTTCCCATACATTTCAATAGCATGTGACGTCATTATCGTTTGCACTGAGGTTTATCGTTTGGTTTCTAAACCTCGCTAATAGCAACAAGAAGGCATTTCTACAGATTTGAGAAATTTTTTTTTCATTTCGTTGCACATGCTCATGTACATGTCTGTAATTCATACAAAGATGTTATAATCTTCAGCTTTGGCTGTGAACATGGATCAAAGATGGATCAAAGGCCACGATGCGGCCATCCGATATATGCGAGGGAAATTGGAACGGGACTGGAGATTTTGTCCGAAATAGGCGAAATCCGTTATAAAAAATCCGATATATGCAATGAATTTTTATTGGAAATGCATTACAGAAAAATTGGTTCTTTTTTATCTGTCCGTTGTGAGCGAATTTCCGATATATCCGAGTCCGATATATCCGAGGTTTACTGTAGTACCCGAAAAGTAAACTCAAGTCCAAACACCTACGAACATACAAAGATACAATAAATTACCTGCAGGGTAGAACGCAGCTGTGGGCTGCTGCAGTTGTGTGTTGGCCAGAGCCTGCTGATAGTGCAACAAACTGGGGTTGAGCAGCGAGTTTGCCCAGTTGCTCTTCTCCAGAGCTGGTCTCTTTGGCAGAGGTTGTAGGATGCTGTGGGGGAAACCCTGAAAGTGTTCGGGGAAGGGGGAGGAAACAAACAGGACTCATTGAAAACCATGTTGTTAATTAATATACGGTGGCTACTTGAAAAAGAGAAAAAAAAAACAGTGAAAGAATACAACTAGACAACAAATGTGACTGTTAATTACACAGCATGCACTTATGGTTTCAGGATACAAATACGAATGGAAATAATGTATCATGTTAACTCTTAAGATCCCAATGTGACACAAATGAGAACTACAGGAAGCTCACAATGACAGAACGAAACGTTATTACAGTATCATTGACTAGCTACATGCAAAGCAAAAGGTGAAAATACCAGGTCTACAGTTGCCTCGAGGGGTCGCTTCATTGCTTTGGCAGTCGACTGAGTCTTTTAAGAGCGGACAGCGAGCACATGATGGCAGTGGGCCAATGGGGTTCAAGCGTATTAACATACAGCAAGCAGAGGTGCATCATGGGGGACAGCGTTGTGCATAGATGAGAAGGGGGAAACAAAAATAAGCTGAATGTAGTATACCACATAAAACACAATTTGCATGCACAGTAACTCGAATGTCCCATTAAATAATATATATAACATTAGCAATTTATCAGTAGCTTATTTCAATTTGTTTTCAACACTATTAATAATAATAATAATACTGTGGGAAATATGGATTCATATAAATATAGAGGGAAATGTGATGAAAAAAGCACTAAAAATCATGACACAACATAGCATCTGTCCAGCTGTGTTATTAAAAAAAAAAGCAGATGTGTCATACTGTATATGTTTAGTGAAGAAAAATATAAAAAGTTATCCCAAGTATATTTATATAAGAGCCATGCAGGAAAACTTCAACACAAGTGACGTGAAAAACAAAAAAATATGGTTTGAAATATAAACACAGATGGTCTATGGAGAACAACACACATAACAAAGATCACATCTGAGTTAAACACTTTGAATTGCATCCTGAATTTAATATACAGATGAATAACTATAATAATAGCTATCCTTAAAACATAAGTTCAATAAGCTCATCGGTACGGATAGATAAGGAAGGACGGGAGTGCCTTACCACGGCTGCAGCTGTGGCCTGAGCAGTCATAGCCGTCTGATGTTGACTGGACTTAATTTTGGCCTGCAAGTGCGCGGGCGGGTGAAAATACTTGCACTTGTCCCGGGTGCAGCGACTCTTGATGTAGTCCATGCAAACCGTGACGGTGTTGTCGATGGTGTCGATCATGGGGCTGTCGCTGGGGTGGGCGAAGCGGCAGTCGGTCTCCCCTCGGGCGCAGGTTCCCCGTTGGAACTCGCGGCACACCTGCAATGATGACGGCAAAATGTCAGATGGTAAAACGAGCAATTTGACCAATAGTTCTTCTAAAGTCCCAAACTCGGACATCTCTGTGTGGAGTTTGCATGTTCTCCTCGTTTTTTTTCCGGTTTCCTCCCACATTCCAAAAACATGATAAGTTATGAATGTGAGTGTGAATGGTTGTTTGTCTATATGTGCCCTGTGATTGGCTGGTCACCAGTCCAGGGTGTACCCCGCCCGCCTCTCGCCCGAAGACGGCTGGGATAGGCTCCAGCACCCCCCGCAACCCTTGTGAGGATAAGCGGTAGAAAATGAATGAATGAGGTATGCAATAGGTTCCATTTCCTGCTCTATGGTTATAGTCACATTTGTCCTTTTTTCTAATAATAGACCAGGGATAATAATAATAAAATTACTGTTAATAATGTATGTATGTATTTTGCACATTTTTTTTTACATATGCTCCTGGCTACTTGGGAAAAAGCAAAAATAAAAACACTCACAAGTCACTTTATTCTGTAATATTGCTTATTTTGTATATACACAATGTACACACACATATATGTATTGAAATGATAAGGCAAGTTATGTTTGAATATGTCATTACCTGGTTTTTGGTGATTAAAATACGGTCACCTATTCACATCCTCCCCTGGCACATAAAGACAAACAACCATTCACACTCACATTCATACCTATGGACAATTTGGAGTGGCTAATTAACCTAGCATGTTTTTGGAATGTGGGAGGAAACCGGAGTACCCGGAGAAAACCCACGCATGCACGGGGAGAACATGCAAACTCCACATAGAGATGGCCGAGGGTGGAATTGAACCCTGGTCTATTTCATATTCTTATATATGATAATATGTATAATGTGTAATGGTATGCTGTACCTCCAGTTTGTCAGTGCGCTGGAGCTTCTGTGAGGGGGAAGAAGGCGAGCTCTGGACCGCGACAGGCGAGCTCCCTTGAACAAGAACCTGGCTGCTGGGGAGGATGTCTGTGGGAACCAGGCTCATCCCGTGGCTCAGGGGTGTCAAGTAAGAACCGTAGCCCAGACCGGAGTTTGTGCCAAGACCCTGCGTAGCGGGGAAATGATGGTTGTGAGGTGAGGAGATAAACACAGGGTGGAATAGCTACTCCTCCTCGCGATCCGTGTGTGTGTGTGTGTGTGTGTGTGCTGCTTACCACAGACTGGAGACCAGCTGTAGGGATCATGAGCTGCATCTGCTGAGCAAGCACTGCAGCTGCTGTCTTCTGCTGGATGAGATTGTTGCGCCCGTTTATTTCCAACTGGGTCTTTAAGTGCGAAGGCGGATGAAGGTACTTGCAATTTTCTCTAGAGCATCGGCCCTGCGTTCAGAGAACAATGGTGGTGGAAAATGAACATTAAGATAGGGACACTCATAAAATTCAATTTTCCCTCAGCGCAGAGATTCTTGGGCAAAATTCCATCAACAGAATAATCATCCCTGCACTCCTCCACAGTGGCATCATCAGTGTGCAAATCACAATGAAGTGGTTGGTGTCTAGTTCCCTCTAGTGCTCACTGGAGGCTTATGCTTCACACCATACAAGTAAATGATTGCTGTTCCGACAGTGAAGAACAAACTCGAACTGAAACTGATTTGTGGATGGAGACAACTGCAACGTTTAAACAATTAAACAAAACTTCAAGTTTGGCAGACCTGTTATAGACTTTTTTTTTTTTTTTTTTTTTTATCCATTTGTGGGTTAGAATGCTAACGCTGTACAGGAAAGTCCCTTATGAAGGTCATGAAACAATGCATCTCTCAATAAGATCAATAAGGCTTTTCTTCATGGTTGTGACCTCAGGAGCAGTGTTACAAACAATACATCCAGAGTGAGGTCAGCGGTAGATGCTTGCCTCCTGTGAAAGTCACGGGACGCTCATTGCAGGATCACATGGCAAGCAGATGCCATATGCGCACAAACCAAAACATCTTCGTAGCGAGCACAGATAAAAGGGACACTTCTGACAACAAGCCAGAACTTCTAGCAGCAGCAGCAACAACAACAATAACCAAAACTGAAGAATCCTTCCTTACCTTTAGTGAGTCAAAGCAGGCGATGACCCTCCCATTTTCCACTTGGCAGCTCTTTGGCGGGTGAGCAAATTTGCACTCCTCATCGCTGCGTGAACAATTTCCTCGCTGGAACTGTCGACACACTTCCAGGGTTAGCCATTTTGTGTCTCTTCCTGATGAAAGGTTCAGCGACGCCATGTCCAAAGATTTTTAATCATAAAATGTTCGTTAAATGTTTTTTTTTTTTATTATTATTGTAAAGACAATCTTGATGCACCGAAAGCGGAAGGCAGATCACAGGATTTGGATGTGAGCTCAAAGTCCTCTCCTAAAACAAGCTGATGAGTGCTCCATCAGCTGGAGCGGAAGGATCAGATGGAGGGTCACTGAGGTGGAGATGACCCATCTAGTCAGACACCGCCACTCATTGGCTTTTTCTTTGAAAAACTATGCACGGCTGGTTGCTTTTTCAGACCATTATCCGGCTTTGATGGCGTGCAAAGTAGCGGCCTCCAGGTGAGCTATGATGTTTTTGTTGGCCTCAAAGAAAAAAACAGGCTTTCCACATGAAACAACCAACTTCTTCTCAAAGGCACTTTAGACTGGTGAGCTGAAAGACAAAAAAAACATTCATTTTATTTTTTGTACATTTGGCAAACACATTAATAGGAGACACAATATTTATCTTTTTGCCACTTCCAAAAGAGACAAAAACGTAACAAAAGACAAAAACAAATGGTAAAAAAAACACTCAAGTATCAGACAAAATATCACAATTCTACAAAACGTTGTTGTAGAAAGCTTTAGTCTGTGTCTGAGGCTCTGAAAAAAGAGGCTGTGATTCCGTCCTAACGATTACCGTAATGACGTATATCACCGAAGTCTCTCGCTTCAGAAACCAGTGGAATTATTTTGCTGGTTGGAATCTTAACCCCACAGACACATGCCGACAACACGCAAACTCCACCCTGAGATGCCCAAAAGCAGAATCAAACCCTCAACCTCCTGACTATGAAGCCAACACGCTAACCACTGTATCACTTTAGCTCACAAAATTTCACTATGGAATTCACAATTTGGGGTTTAACATAGAAATTACAACACAGAGATGGCCGAGGGTGGAGCTCTTGAACATCTCACTGACAAATAGTTATTAAAAATCAAACTATAAACAGATAGTTTAACCTAATAGCTTGTGGGCAAACCCCCCCAAGCACATTATTTAAAAACAAAACAGTTCTAAGACTTCACCCTTAAGTCATTATTGGTAATTATCTAAACAACAGCTCCACTGTGATCACATGCTATGTTAGTCTGAGCTAAACTGTTTTCCTCAGGCTCCCTCGCTCACAAAAGCATATACACACATATACTATGCGTGTGTATATATATTTAACCATTACAAATTTCCATACATCAGTGACTGAAAAAAAAGACTGAAGAGACTGTTTGAAACTGTCTGAAGATAAAAACATGTCATGTCTACAGGGCTCTAGTAATGGTAAAAACATATTTAGAAATTAATAAACAGGTTTTCTATGCTCAAACTATGGAAATATTCCATGTATTAACATTAAATTCTTTAACAATTTAACATTAAATGCTTTTTGTAAGGGCAGAAAAGAAGAAAATGCACATGACAGTAGTAGTAAACATGACATTGCTCTACTTTTAGCAGAAAACTTGCTGACTGAATCATTAACTCCTTTGCTTGTTGCAGCCAAGGAGAGCACTCCATTTTGCTCAAATGAGTCAAGACACGATTAATCAATGATCAGGTTCATCATTATAAGAATTAAACTACGATTGCAGCGCCCAACCTTTATACAAGTATATTTTTAATGCACTTGTACTTATGAAGGCATCCTCGTTAATTGACCTTTCACCCCGAATAAACCCTGCCCTGGTGAGAAAATAACAGCCCCTAACAGCGACGAAAACTAAAAAAGGTACAAAAACAGAAGCAATTCAATTATTCTGCTCCAGACACCCGAAAATATTAACAAAAATACATACTATAAACAGTTATTATAGTTTTAACTGCAGAAAGCAACACAAAAATAATTACACATGACTAACGAAATTGACAAATGAACATTTAACATCATTTCTACGTATAAAACACACAGCAATAATGGCAAGTGGCGGTGAGCGAGATATGTGTACTTTGTTCAACTGAATAGTATTTTTCACTTTCTTTGTCAAACTGATGACACAATTTTCTTTAGCCCCATGGTGGGTTATTTTGCAGTGACCCAATAAAAAAATGAAAGGACAGACAATCACCGACATGTAAGGTGCTTTGTGTGGGCACTCGATTCTGCAGAATGACACACGGACTATGTGTTGTACTGCGCAATAACCTAGACAGTGTATAAAAAAATGGGATAAAATGTTAATCAAAAGCTGCTGTTTGGTCAAAAACCTGAGGTTTGACGAAGAAAAAAAACCACAGGCAACTGTCTACGAGATTTTTAGAGAGATGAGTCGGACAGGAAAGGAAGTGGCAGATACGTCATGCTGATAGTGACTTGGCGACTAGGAAATTAATCAGTTACGCTTCATGTCGGTCGACCTTCAGTTCATAAAGAACATAAAGAAGGTTAAGACAAAGTTTAAACACCATGTGGCTTAGTCAAACACAAGACAGGATACACAGTCGTGTACACTTGGCCATGACACACACACACACGCACACACAGGAAGTTGACAGTCAGGTTGGAAAAAATTGGATTAGTTGCATATAAAGTGTATTCTAAGAAGGTAATCTACTGGAAACCAGGGTTTAACAAATATAAAGACTGAAAAAGGCTTAAGATTTGCCTGATTGCAGACTAAGACCTTACTGTCGCACGCCATCGTGAAATCCCATCGCACACAAGAGAACATTCCTTTGGGCACACAAGTCAGGAAATGAGCCCAAGCAACCAACCTACCTTAGTGCTGTCTCTCTGCAGCACTTCCAATCCACAAAAAGAGCTTCAAAAGATAATAAAAATCAAAACGGATCTCATCTCTTTAACTATTTGTGCTAAGAACTCAAAACATTTCCTTCTCAACAACAGTGAAACCAGAGCGCCCTACAAGTCCAGGCTGAAACATTCCCAGCCTCCCCCCCTTCCTGCCGGGAAGACCCTCCCAGTGTGGAATTAGCCAATAGGAAATGAGAACAGGACACACAGTGAAGAGTGAAAGCTGGCTGAACAGATTGCTGCAAAACACTGCTGGCTTAGAATAAAACTTTACTTTCCTTCATGGCGGAACGCCTTGCTGCTGGAAACTAGGAATCTACAAGTATACATATTTGAAATATGGCATGAATCCTGTTCAAGTGTGTGTGATCGGCTTTGAAGTTTAAGATTTTATCATGGCTCTGACTATATTTTTCACAATTATGAATTAAAACTGCTTTAAAAAATGAAATTTGCTGTGCTGTTTGGTAATCACGTAGATTTCTATACCGCAATAGCAGTCTTAAGAGAAACAACGGAAAATGTGCAGTCATGATGTTGTCAGTGATAGCTAATGTTAGTAGCTAAACTTTGTCAAATCGCTATCCTGAATTAGCTGACAAGACAAGCAACTAGCGCGTGTTAGGTCGGGCGTAGCTTACATATTCAAAGCAGGAAGAGGTCGGGATGTAATGCTTGCAGTATATTGGAAAGCTATAGCTCTTTGACATACAGCAGCTTTAAAGTTTGCTTTGTTTAATGCACACTTCAGAAGTCTAAATATGTAACTAGTAGAATACACATGTGTTTACTTCATATTAGCATTTTTGTCATAACCGTGTAAGGCATTATGTGCTTTAAAAACTGCATATTCAGTACATGAAGTCAATTTATGACATATATAAACATGTATTATAATTTCAGGGTGACAACCTAAAATGTAGACTGGTGTTAGCTTAAAAGACAAACCAGTTAATGTACAACTCATTCTTGTGGACACAATTTAACCTCTATGAAAACATGTCTAGCTTGCATTTCCTGTGTTTATGACTGACACAGAATCATGACTAAAAAGAAGCCCAATCACGGTTAATTTGAGAATAATGTCATCTTTACAGAAGTATCGACGACGTCTCACTTTGTGAATATAATGTCGCAAAGACAACTGGCGAGTCGTTATTGAACGTCACTGCTGTTAACATTGGGCGTGTTGTGACGGTAGCATTAGCATTAGCATTAGCATTAGCAGCCCGTGTTGCTTTAGCTAGCTGTCTGTGCATATGTAATGAACGTCAGCGTTAGCTTCATGCTAACGGCTAGCTCCGGTTAGCCGGGCGAGAAGTTGCTTACCTCATCGCCGCGGATGGACCCCTGCTCCCCGCCGCAGGGGTGGGGGTAGATACGGACGGCTCGGACACGTCGGACACGTTTTTGCCCCGAAATGACCGCCCGACAAGCCAAGTGGGTGTAATAAATGGCGGCTTAATGTTTTATAAAGGTGCAAGGAAGTGATTCCCAACAGCTGTTACTTTGTGACACTACACTGATTTGAGCAACAAGCTATTGACAGCTTACTGCGCTGTCGTCAATGTGATGTCACACGGAGGGGGATATTAAAATGTACGACACCTAAATAACATTAATAATTCACTTATAGCAATCGAAATAAACTATAACACGTTAACAGAAACTTTAAATATAGTCGTGTATCATATGTAACCAAAATAGTTAAATGAATCATGTTATTATACAATATTACTCTGTAAACACCCCTCCCTGAAGGCCAAGTAGTTGGATCCACACCGATGCCAGGAGGCTAGAAGGGCAAAGGGTTTCCTTCTTGTTACCAAGGGAACAGCAATAAATCCATGAAACAGTTGATTATCATTCATCGCTGTTATTTTAATCATCATGACTTTGTAATTGTTCTTAACATTCAATCATCGAAACGTAACTTGGCGCACACACACTAGCATGTAATTAACAAAAATACATTACCCTGCGTTTGACATTACAAGCAAATTGTTTTTAGTGAGTAGAATAATATTAATATGGTGCAGTTGATTATAACGTCAGCTCTTGTTATAGATAATCTAGGAGGAAAATGCATACAGTGTCTTGCCAAGGTCAAATGAGACAGATGCTAATTCAAATACGCAGAATGGAACTATAGAGGATGTGATTTTATTGGCATCTTGTAAAGCAGTGGAACCTATGAATATATAAGTATTTGTTAAACATATTTTTCTCTTTATGCACAATTTAATGAATCTGAATGTGCGTCACTATAGACGTAAGCCTGGTCCTTTGTCATTATTATTTTTTGTTGTGTTTAGTGTCATGTCTTGATAACAACATATAAATATAATGTAATAACTTGATAATACATTACTTCACATAATGACAAATGCTAAATATAATAAACTGTTATTACACAAGTCTTTATTAATTTAATAGATACAATTTAATGGTATAACATTTATAGAATTAATATAATATCCATGTAATTCATAGATTTAACTAAATAATAAAAAATATTTAATTTAAAAACTATATAATATAAATTACCTCTTTCATATATATCAATTGGTAATTTAAAAAGTAATTAAAACAACTGCATAAATCCAAATAATATGTCATCCAGAATGTGGATTTTACATATATTCTACAAAATAACAAACGCAAGGAAAATAAATACATTACTAAAATTAATTAGTAAATAAATCCAAAATCCCGTTGATAATATAGCATAAAAATAGAAAATCAATAATAATAAAATAATTAAATAAAATAATCCAAATGAATTTAATATAGTATAAATAATTCTAAATTATTGATAGAAGAAATAAAAAATAAATACATTAATCATACAAATGAATTTAATGCATAATATACAATGAAAAAAACACTCTTGCACTTGAAGTTTTTTTTTTAAATAAAAATTAATTAATTTGATAAATAAACAAAATTGACTCACAGACAAATAAATCAATGAAATAACAATGCATATAATCCTTTTTAAAGTATGTATTTGATCTGTCATCATGATTTGCTTCTCAGCAAACAGGAACTGCAGCATCCAGTGTCACATGTCAAGGTCAGCAAATCGTTCTCTGTGAGGAGGGGGGGGGGTCACGTGACTACACGGAGCCACAAACAAACCGTTGTGTTCATTCCTTTGACCTCCTGGGGCTTTTATTACCATATTATATTATAAAGTTTATCACAGTCTCTTTGATTGGACTTCATAGGATATACCAAGCGCATGCGTCTCTCAAATGTCCTGAAATCTTCACTTCGCTTTAAATGCTGACTTGCTTTTTTTGACAGTTTTTGAAAACCTTGGCAAGGTCAGGAAGTGAGTTAAATAATATGTAGAGAGCACATATGGCGAGGGCTGACTAGAAAGGGGTAGAATTGGAACTGTAAAAAAAAAAAAAAAAAAATCTGTTGCGTTTATAATTTCATTTAAGCTGCAATTCTCCATAATAGCCAGCAGAGGTCACTGTTGTGCTGCATTTTAACATCCCGGCAATTGGGATCGGTTATAACTGGGAAAGAACATGGCTGATTTGTGCTATGTTGTAGATTACAAAATAGACTACTTGATTAAAAAACATACAAATAATCATTTTGCAAATATTTATATTATAACATCAATTATACTGATAATAATGTGATTTATTTTATTTATATACAATATTTGTTTCATTTCTTTTTCAATGTATCAACTAAAAATGACATATATGACAATTAAATATTATAAAGATAGGATTTTTTAAATAATATACATAACAATCATTATAAAAATAATGTCGACATTATTTATACATGATAGTTATTTTATTTTTTGACTGTTATTAATGCATATAATATATTGTGACTAAAAATGGCCCATTTCAAAAACATACAAATAATAATTTTGCAAATATTTATATTATAAAATTAATCATACTGATCATAATGTGATTTATTTTATTTATATACATATTTGTTTCATTTCTTTTTAAATGTATCAACTAAAAATGACATATATGACAATTAAATATTATAAAGATAGGATTTTTTTAAATAATATACATAACAATCATTATAAAAAATAATGTCAACGTTATTTATACATGATAGTTATTTTATTTTTTGACTGTGTTATTAATGCATATAATATATTGTGAATAAAAATGGACTATTTAAAAAAACATACAAATAATAATTTTGCAAATATTTATATTATAAAATTAATTATACTGATAATAATGTGATTTATTTTATTTATATACAATATTTTTTTCCATTTATTTTTAAATGTATACAATATTTTTTCCATTTATTTTTAAATGTATCAACAAAAAATGACATTGATGACAATTAAAACATTATTTATACATGAGTTATTTTATTTTCGACTGGGTTATTAATGCATTTCATATATATTGTGAATAAAAATGGCCTGTATGCCCATATAATACTGTAGTGAAAGCTGTAGCTGTGGCAACAGTAATAATAATAACAATAATAATGCACGTTTTTCCACCAATTTTTAAAATATCAGGCATGCCAGTTACTCTGCTGACTATAAAACCTCAGAACTTGGAGAAAAGCAGTGCATATGTATATAATTTGTGTTCCCCAAGTCATTAAACGCTTCCTACGGTCAAACATTAGAGATAATACAATCATGCCATCTGTGAGGGAATGACTTTTCACAGCCTGCTGAAAGGAAGGAAGAACTAGTCATCCGTACTGCACAACCTGAGGGGAGCCAGAAGCTTCTTTTTTTTTAAATGTAACAGCAGAAAAAAAACATGTGCAAACATCTTAGATCATTTCTATCAACTCAACTGACGGAGAAAAGAAACTGCAACACAAACCACCACCGTCGTCGGCATTCAATGCATTTATTTCTTCTAAGCATAAGTCCATGTTTTGTTTTTTTTTTTCTTCAGATCTGACAATGAAAAATGGCAGATTAAATGTCACACGCCGAAAAAGGCAATTCATTTGACCACAAGACATTTTTTTTACATGTACAGAAATGGTTACACAGGAGAAAGATTGTCTTTTACTCAACCCCTTCATGTGTTGGTGAGACATTTTCCCATCAGGCAAAGCCATTCAATAATCGCAAATGATAGTAATAAATACAAACAAAGCACAAAAAAAGGGCATACAGCTTGGAATGGCAGTGACATTGTTTTCATATTATTTACACTTTGTGTTGATACTCACGGCTTTGGGGGAAAAAAATGAATAGTTTGTACCAGGGATGGGCATAATGAGATCTACAATTGAGGCCGAATGGACTGCACTACCTTCTGCAACCAGCAG
The DNA here is from genome assembly GCF_037039965.1 of Doryrhamphus excisus. Lineage (NCBI taxonomy): Eukaryota > Metazoa > Chordata > Actinopteri > Syngnathiformes > Syngnathidae > Doryrhamphus > Doryrhamphus excisus. The sequence goes on from NC_136368.1 coordinate 19,583,361, forward strand.
AGGCGCTGTTCAGTCAGTCTCCAATAAATTGCTGACTATAGACAGCATGACATTCATTAATGCCTACAGCCAAAATTATATAAAAATAATTGCAATAAAAAAATCATAACATATATACAATTTGACTTTAAATTACTTTATTTTATTTATATTTTACGTGACTACAAATTAATATATATTAGTATTAACAAGGGATGTCCGATATTGGCTTTTATGCCAAAAAAACTCTCAATTTCTGATACTGATATCAACCGATACTGATATCGATATGTGTAACATGACATATCTCCTGTGGTGGAATGAACACATATGTTCGATACAGCATTTTAAAAAATAATAATTAATGATCGGGAACAAATATGATACTAATATCAACCGATATCACATTTTTATTCTGATCGGCCGATAATTATCGAACATCCCTAGTATTAACTAAATTTTTAAAAAATAAATGATTAAATAATTAATTAATTAGATTACAATAAATAAAAAATATTTAAATAAATTACAAATGATCAAATAAATAATAGTAAAATATAATTTAAATAAATGAAAAATTATTGAATAATGAATTTATGCGATTCTAATCAATAAAAATAATTTAAATAAATTACAATTTTTTAAATACATGTATTATATTACAATAAATTATTTTTTTACATAAATTACAAATGATTAAATAATAAATTATATATTTTTTATTTGTAGGAAATTTAAATGTAATTTGAAATTTGTCAAATACAATTAAAACAGTAGTAGATAAAATACACTTCACTTGTTATTTAAATTGATACAGACAAAACAAATATTGCTGTTAATGGTAATAAATAGAACAAAGGTTGAAAAACAATAAATTATTATTTTTTAATTGTTTAAAAAAAAAACTAGTAAAATGCCCATCCCTAGTTTAAATGAGGGGGGTAAATAAACACATGGGTCATTACATCATCAATAATTCTCTCTCTCTCTCTCTCACATACACACTTATAGGCCACAGGCTTTGATATAATGCAATAAGCAAATCCCATAGCCATGACAATGACAGACTGTGGGTATCAGTATAGTGTAAGTAACGGAGTATAGCACATAGTATATAGCATGTACTGTATACTGCTCATATGGCGCTGGTGCCATCTGTCATTCTCTCACTCCTGCTGCTTGTCACACAGCATTTATTTCAACTGTGTTTGCATCATCAATGAATAAAAAGCCCAGAAAAAATAAATAAGAATAAATAAAAGGTGCTGAGGTATTTCCTAAGGGGCGTAAAAAAAAAAAAAAAAAAAAAAAAAACAATTAGCGAGAGTGATAAATGTTGGTTGGCCTTCGAGGGAATATGAGAGGAGATGCATAAAAGATGACAAAAAAAAAAAAGAACCATGCTCTTTTTCATCTTCACGTGTTGTCACGATGATAACATGACATGACATATGGTAGACAGTTTTATATTCTAAGCAGCCGAGGCTCGATTTTCATGTTCGTCTGCAACATCGACTCATTCTCATTCATTCTATCCGTCATTTTTAAACACAGTGGAACCTCCAAAGTCAAACTGATGCTCATAGAATACACCCTCAAGTCCCAAATCAAACATTTCAACATCTTTTACTTTATATTAGGCAGTCTGGTGGCGTCCATACACCAGGATATATGTAATGGCACAAAAAAGTGATGATAGCCATAGAACAGGAAATAAAATTATTGTGAAAATCCCGCAAGGTGAGCTGTATTTTAGTAAAGAGACGCACCTCCCAGGAACATGTAGGTTAGCAAAGAAGAAGAAAATTTGTTATTTTGTTTTAATCTTTGTGACAAAAATAAAACTGCATTTTTCCCAGAGAAAACAGTCAAGTCGGACAAGTCGGCTTCTATGTACGGTTCGCATATTTCCACCAACAGGTGGCGCATAACTGCTTTTAACTCTTAAGTGAGTCAGAGCTTTTCTTCCTGTCACACACACACACACACACACACACACATACACACCACTGACCTGGAAAGACAAGAAACATGCTGGGAAAAAAGAATATCTCAAAGGTTGTTATCAAGTTAGCAAGCAGTCATAGTTTTTTTTTTATTATCCAGCAGCTAAGAAATAAGATTTTTTTTTTGTAATTTCCCAGTTGTTTGTTTTTTTACAATTTGCGTTTTAATCTTTCCGGCTAATAAAGTCATCTATGCAAATATTTTAACAACATCAACAAAAAAAAAAAAATGCAGGTAAAGGTCCTCAGGTTTTGTTCCTAGACTGTGATGTGTAAAACAGTTTTGGGAATAAAGTTAAATATATATAAAAATATTATATTATTTTATTTTATTTATTTATTTGTATTTTTATTTATTTATTTGTATTTTATTTATTATATTAGTTTATTTATATTATATAAATAAAAATAAAAATAAATTTCTAATGAGAAAATAAGTAAAATCAAGTCAAATTTATTCTTGTCAAAAGCAATAGAAAAATAAACAAGGAAAAATAATCTCTTCCGAGAGATTAAATTTTCAAAATTGTTTCTAAAAAGTTGTAATATAATGGCCTGCACGGTGGACGAGTGGTTAACGCGCAGGCCACACAGCTAGGAGACCCGAGTTCGATTCCACCCTCAACCATCTCTGTGTAGAGTTTGCATGTCCTCCCCGTGCATGCATGGGTTTATCTTAATGCTATGCTAGGTTAATTGGTACTTAGCTTAGCTTGGTCGAGTGATTAGCATGCAGGCCTCACAGCTAGAAGACCCAAGTTCGATTCCCTCCTGGGTACTCCGGTTTCCTCTCACATTCCAAAAACATGCTAGGTTAATTAGCGACTCCAAATTGTCCATAGGTATGAATGTGAGTGTGAATGGTTGTTTGTCTATATGTGCCCTGTGATTGGCTGGCCATCAGTCCAGGGTGTACCCCGCCTCTCGCCTGAAGACAGCTGGGATAGGCTCCAGCACCCCCTGCGACCCTCGTGAGGAAAAAGCGGTAGAAAATGAATGAATTAATGAATATTATATTATTTTATTTATATTATTATACTGTATAAATATAAATAAAAATAAAGTTCTAATGAGAAAATAAGTATAATTGTAAAATGTATTTTCCTCAAACAAATAAAAATAAAAATAAAAATAAAAATAAAAATAAAAATAAAAATAAAAATAAAAATAAAAATAAAGATAAAGATAAAAATAAAAATAAAAATAAAAATAAAAATAAAAATAAAAATAAAAATAAAAATAAAAATAAAAATAAAAAAAATATATATATATATGTGCGACCCTCGTGAGGATAAGCGGTAGAAAATGAATGAATATAAATTTAACAGTACTATGTACATTATTTCTATGGCGTTGGACTTTAGAGGTTCCACTGTTTTTCCTCTCTAGTAATGTATTGCACGTGTGAACGTAAAAAAGTGCATTGCAACTAAAAACACTACAAGAGTCAGTATTCATGCACGTTGGCGTGAAATAAATGATTGACAGCTGTATAAGTGTGAACATGTGGCATGCAACCTTCGACGTGTACATTTTCAAAATGGATCATGTGCTATTAAGATGACATTCATCAGCTTCTGATTGTTGTTTTATGTTCTTTTAAAGCCGTCCAATCATCGCATAGGAATAACCAAGGCAGCCATGACATGATAGGAACCCATGAAGAACATCAGAAGATGTTAAGACACCAAAAAAAGGGCAGCTCGAGGCAGAGCTGCTGTACACTTTTTGAAAAGTAAGACAAAAATACACGCTAAAAGCTTGAGGAACAGGTGACGGAACGGAACGACGGCATGTTTGAGTCCGAACCACTTCCTGGTTGGCATCACCAGCGAGCGACTTGACTCGTGTAGTCCTCAGTGGTGCTTTGAAAGTCACTGTCAGACGTCTTCTCGAATTCCTCCCGCCCGCTTTTATACGCTCCTCCTCTACGTTTGGCTTGCTGCTCGCGCATCCAGCGCCTCTCCTCGCGCCGCTTCAAGCGCACCTCCTGGTGCTCCTTTTGGCGGCTGAACTGGAAACGCTGCAGGAACAGATCCTTGGCGTATTCGTAGAGCTGCACGTCCAGGTAGTTGAGGTCCTCGATGCGTCTGCGAACAGTTTCGCTCAGGTCCACGTTGGCAGCTCGCGTGCTGTTGATCTGCGTGAAGGGCGAGATGAAGCGCAGGCTGAACGTCCGCTCAAACAGGTACTGGGTTTTACGCTGGAACTCGGTCAGACCGTAGAAGGCCATGTTCTTCAGGTTGCTCATGGCGCTGCTGAGAAGGATGTGGTTGCGCTGGGTCTCGTTCATGGACGACAGGTTGTAGCAGCCCACCAGGCTCAGGTCGGAGAGCATTCGCACCTGACGGTTGTTGGCCAGGTTGGACGGACAATTCATGAACTCCGTGAGAGTGACGCCGGACCAGTCTTCTCCGTTGTAGCAGGTGGGTAGCTCGTCTTGTGTGGGCGAGCGTCCGTCGCACATGTGTAAGGCGGTTTTCCATGTGGCGCCTCGCTGGACGTGCTTCCACTCGCTCAGGTAGCGGGAGACCGGGTCGCGAAGCATGGTGATGTAGTAGAAGTTCCTGCAGCCACAACAAAACAAATGTTCTGTCAGACATGCCATTCAAGACCAGACGTTCCTCGGAACAGAACAGAAACTCAGAACAGAACTGCTGCTCCTCCGTATTAAAAGTCCAGGAAGCCTCCTGGAAGCCTCCATGGTGAGGTGTTCCGGGCACATCCAACCGTTTGGAGGCCTTACTGAAAACCCAGGACACGTTACAGAGACTGGGAAAGCCTTGGACTAACCTGGCCAAAGACGGAAAATCTGGACTGCTGCTGCCCCTGCAACCCAACCTCAGATACCGAGATCCCAGTTCCCAGGATCTCGACACAAATATCACCAACAGAAGAACCCTCATGGTGGAAGAAACCATGAAGTCCACCTTGAAAAGTCCCTCCACTAAATGTAGGAATATGATCAGTCCCAAAGATCGACTGGTCGATCGTGATTGACGCTTTGGAGGAAAGTGGAAAGAAATCAGGAAATTGTCACATCGGCAAAATAGTTCCAAGTTCCAAGACATTCCAGTGTGGAATACACCCTAGAGGGGTCGCCAGCCAATCACAGGGCACATATAGACAAACAACCATTCACACTCACATTCATACCTATGGACAATTTGGAGTCGCTAATTAACCTAGCATGTTTTTGGAATGTGGGAGGAAACCGGAGAAAACCCACGCATGCACGGGGAGAACATGCAAACTCCACACAGAGATGGCCGAGGGTGGAATTGAACTTGGGTCTCCTAGCTGTGAAGCCTGCACACTAACCACTCGACTGCCGTGCAACTGAGGCAACATTTTCTTAAGCATATCCTCTCGAGGGTGGCGGGGGTGCTGCAGCCTATCCCAGCTGTTGGGTGATAGGTGGAGTACACCCTGGACTGGTGGCCAGCCAGCCAATCACAGGGCACATATAGACAAACAACCATTCACACTCACATTCATACCTAAGGACAATTTGGAGTCGCTAATTAACCTAGCATGTTTTTGGAATGTGGGAGGAAACCGGAGTACCCGGAGAAAACCCGCGCATGCACGGGGTACGGGCCACAGATATTGCAGAGGGTGGAATTGAACTTGGGTCTCCTAGCTGTGAGCCCTGTGCGCTAACCACTCGAACACCGTGCAACTGAGGCAACATTCATTCATTTTCTACCGCTTATCCTCACGAGGGTGGCAGGGGGTGCTGGAGCCTATCCCTGCTGTCTTCAGGCAATAGGTGGAATACACCCTGGACTGGTGGCCAGCCAATCACAGGGCACATATAGACAAACAACCATTCACACTCACATTCATACCTATGGACAATTTGGAGTCGCTAATTAACCTAGCATGTTTTTGGAATGTGGGAGGAAACCGGAGTACCTGGAGAAAACTCCACACAGAGATGGCCGAGGGTGGAATTGAACTCGGGTCCCCTAGCTGTGAGGCCTGCCCGCTAACCACTCAACCACCGTGCAACAGAAACAACAGTGAGTCTGAATTTACCCCCCCCCCTATTTGTTGTCCATACCTTTTTCCTGCTCCAACTTGAATGTCACATTTTCTTCCCCCCTCTTTAATGAGAAGGTGAGTGAAGCGAAAGGATTGCCGACAGCAGGTGATTCCTGTCACTTGCTCTCTAAAGTTGTCCGGCTGCACATCAGCTTGTCTCTGGGACATGAAACGCATGCAGAGAGGAGGGGGGGGGTGTTGTTTGAGTGCACTCGATAGCCCAAAGGTCACTTGTGCGCGCCGTCACTGTCAACATGCATCAGCGTCTTTTGTGTGTGAGTGACACAGACGACTGTTAAACTTCCTCCGTCTTCTTTTAGGGTTTCTTTCGTATTCTCTGTAAAAGCTCGGAAGAGTGACAGCGCTTCGTTCACGTAAAGCAGGGGTCTCAAACTCAATTTACTTGGGGGGCCACTGGAGCTAGGGTCTGGGCGAGACTGGGCCGAATCAGGTTTTCAAAAAAAAACAAAAAAAAAACAACACATTTATTAAAAACAGAAAAATTAATAAACTTTGCTTTGGTTTCGATTTTCTACAATAAAAGCTCTGATAAAACATTCCACTGTTATCAAATATCTTAATTTTTATTTTTCTACACAAAATAAGATGAAAAATAAATAAACAAATCAAGAATAAAGAAAATCAATCAGCAATAAATAAATATAATAATAATAATAAAAAGGCAAATAATAAAAACTTAAGAAACCACATATAGTTGGTGGGTAGACAAATTATTTTTTTCAGATTAAAATGAACAAAGCATTATTAGAGCCCTGTAGACATGACAAAACACGACTATAGTCACATTTATACTCTTTTTATTTACAACATATTGCGCAACTGCAGGGTCTTGAGACACATGCTAACTCGCAAACTAGAGAGCTAGCGACCTAAACGGTAGCCTTCGAGTTATTTCCTTTAAACTTAAATAGCCAAAAACATACCACTTCCACACGGATAGGGAGGATAACTCATTCATTCATTCATTTTCTACCGCTTTTTCCTCACGAGGGTCGCGGGGGTTGCTGGAGCCTATCCCAGCTGTCTTCGGGCGAGAGGAGGGGTACACCTTGGACTGGTCGCCAGCCAATCACAGGGCACATATAGACAAACAACCATTCACACTCACATTCATACCTATGGACAATTTGGAGTCACCAATTAACCTAGCATGTTTTTGGAATGTGGGAGGAAACCGGAGTACCCGGAGGGTAGGGAAGAGGTGGGAATTGAACCCTGGTCTCTTAGCTGTGAGGTCTGCGTGCTAACCACTAGACCACCGTGCCGCCGGGAGGATAACTATGAACAGTTATTTAACCTTTAACATGAACATTAATCAAACGTACTAAACAGTAGCCTTCAAGTTATTTCCTTTAAACTTAAATAGCCAAAAACCTACCACTTCCACACGGATAGGGAGGATAACTATGAACAGTTATTTAACCTTTAACATGAACATTAATCAAACGTACTAAACAGTAGCCTTCAAGTTATTTCCTTTAAACTTAAATAGCCAAAAACCTACCACTTCCACACGGATAGGGAGGATAACTATTAACAGTTATTTAACCTTTAACATGAACATTAATCAAACGTAATAATTTTTTCTGGGTACATGATACCATACAGCATCCATATCAAACTTGCGCGGGCCGCACTAACATTAAACTTTCATATCAAGGCGGGGGCCTCAAAGTAGCGTCCTGCAGGCCACATTTGGCCCACGGGCCGCATGTTTGAGACCTCTGATGTAAAGTAAACTGCACCAAAAGATCCGAGACTTGGGTCAATAATACATAAAGCCCAGCCCAATATACTCAGCTTCAGTTCAGACAATTAATTGGATAAATGCTAAAAAAAAAAAAAAAATAAAAACTGCAATCAAAGCTGCTAAATTAATGTTCAAAATGTGTCCTTGTATAAAAAAAAACAAAAAAACATTTGGGGTCAAATGAGAGCTTTTGGAGGCTATGAGACGCTAATTACTTCACATTGATTGGCTATGCAAATGTAGAGTCCTCTCTTGCACCCAAATCTGATACGTTTCCCAATTTACATGGACTTTATTCTCGATTTTACTGTGAGCTGTTAATTAAAGTTACTATTTTATCGTCGTAATTAAGATGTCACAAAGAAGGAAACTCCTCTCTGAGCTATGCCGCCTTATCTGGGTGGGAGATTTTGCAAGTCCCGATGACCCGAGAAGCTAAGATATCTAAGGTCTTTATGCTCCTGGTAGGGCCACCCAAAACGATATATGGTCCAAGGTTTCTCTCGGCTAGATGCTGGCATCGATTTGGGGCATGATGGCTAGCGTCTGGTGGAAGAGGCATCATGGATCCCTCCTCAAATGAGCTCACCAGAGTGGGTTTGGTGGCAGCAGATAGCAGGGACTTTTGACGGTCCAATCATTGGCTGTACAACAATCTGGTCAGGATGCCAACCTGGACCTTAGACCTGAAACCTTAGACTCTGTAGTTACCTGACGAATCAACTTGAAGTTTGGTTAAAAGGAACTCTTGTGAGTTTGCATAACTAATACAATAGTTGCTTTGACAAATTGTTGCTCTGTAATAGTATATTTTAGAAGCTTTTTGTGAAATCTAAACTGGTACATAAAGCAGATTATAAAAACAACCTGCGTATTCAATCCAGCAGATTTTAAATATCTGAGTTCTATCGTCAAGTTCTTCATTCATTCATTCATTTTCTACCGCTTTTCCTCACAAGGGTCGCGGGGGTGCTGGAGCCTATCCCAGCTGTCTTCGGGCGAGAGGCGGGCTACACCCTGGATTAGTGGCCAGCCAATCACAAAACATTCATTCATTCATTTTCTACCACTTATCCTCACGAGGGCTGCGGGGGGTGCTGGAGCCTATCCCAGCTGTAGCCAATCACAGGGCACATATAGACAAACAACCATTCACACTAAACCTATATATATAGACCATACCTATGAATGGACCAATTAACCTAGCATGTTTTTGGAATGTGGGAGGAAACCGGAGTACCCGGAGAAAACCCACACATGCACGGGGAGAACATGCAAACTCCACACAGAGATGCCCCAGGAGGGAATCGAACTCAGGTCTCCTAGCTGTGAGGCCTGCATATTAATCACTCGCCCATTCAAGTTGTGAACTCAGACTTTATTCATTTTCTACCACTTTTCCTCATGAAAGTCACGGGGGTGCTGGAGCCTATCCCAGCTGTCTTGGGGCGAGAGGCGGGGTACACCCTGGACTGGTGGCCAGCCAATCACAGGGCACATATAGACAAACAACCATTCACACTCACAATTTGGAGTCGCTAATTGACCTAGCATGTTTTTGGAATGTGGGAGGAAACCGGAGTACCCGGAGAAAACCCACGCATGCACGGGGAGAACATGCAAACTCCACACAGAGATGCCCCAGGAGGGAATCGAACTCGGGTTTCCTAGCTGTGAGACCTGCTAATCACTCAGTGTGGAGCAACTTATAGTCAAATTTTGGTAAGTTTGAAGATTTTATTAATATTGGTGTCGCTGTACGTATATCCCCGAAAATATCGAATTTTCGAACGAGTTTCGAACACAGGTCAGGCCTCAAACCGGAACTCAACAACGTAGATAGTCGTATATCCATATCCATTTTTCCGTTTTGAATCATGTGTGATTGAGTTTGACTTCAACTACATCTAAAATCCTGATAGATTTTTTTTTTGGAAGAACCCAGAAACTTTGCCCCACATACGATGCGTTCAGGCGCCACCCATCAATCTCTCAGTGTAGTTACCACATTTTTTGATTATTGATGTCAGCAACGCTTAGGCTGCTTTGATGAACGATCCGTGCAGTATTTCTTCAGCTGTGTGTCTTCCCTTTTATTTTCTGCAATGAAGAATGAGATGTTTCTCCTTTGAAGGACAATTTCCCCCTCCTGTTGTTATCTTCTCCCGCTTACAAGCACTCTCTGTTTGCACGCTGTGTGATGTGCTAGTGATGGCAGCGTCCCGACAACTAAATGAAAGGTCCCATCGTTCTTCAAGTTCCCTCCCAGGTGACATCCCTTGTCCCCATTCCGTCACCATCAAAACACCCGAACAAGATGCAGAGAATCTCAAAAACGGTCCATTATGGGCTGCCAGGGGGATCGCAGACGCCATTAAGGGATGGTATCGGTTACAAATAATGCATGTCTGCAGTCTTATTCTTATCTGTCTGGGAGGAACGGGACGGAGCGGAGATGTAGAGATGCACCGCAGAGACCGTGCATCCTGAATAACGCCATCGCTCTCACAAGCCAAGGACATCTTCTCACCAGAGAGATGTTCAAGTGAGGTTTCAAGCAAGAGTAAGTGCTGGATGAATCTGATAAAAAGCCTTGAAACACCTGCAGGAACAACCCACACAAACCCAACATGCTCATAGTCGAAGCACACCAGTCGGGAACGCCGCATGATTATAGTCGGAGCGTTTTAGGGCACCGATTGAAATGACGAAGAATTTCTCAGTGGTGGTTGAAAAACTCTGAAAAATGCTTTTTTTTTCATTTTCTTTGTCAGATTTTTGGGTTGAATGTACCCTTTTCTGGGCTGCATGGTGGACAAGTGGTTAGCGCACAGACCTCGCAGCTAGGAGACCAGAGTTCAATCCCATCTCTGTGTGGAGTTTGCATGAAAAAGCGGTAGAAAATGAATGAATGAATGAATGAATGTCCCGTTTCTGGGTTGCACGGCGGTCGAGTGGTTAGCGCACAGACCTCACAGCTAGGAGACCCGAGTTCAATTCCACCCTCGGCCATCTCTGTGTGGAGTTCGCATGTTCTCCCTGTGCATTTGCGGGTTTTCTCCGGTTTCCTCCCACATTCCAAAAACATGCTAGGTTAATTAGCGACTCCAAATTGTCCATAGGTATGAATGTGAGTGTGAATGGTTGTTTGTCTATATGTGTCCTGTGATTGGCTGGCCACCAGTCCAGGATGTACCCCGCCTCTCGCCCGAACACAGCTGGGATAGGCTCCAGCAACCCCGCCACCCTCGTGAGGACAAGCGGTAGAAAATTAATAAATGAATGATGCCTCTGTTGCACGGAAGTAGAGTGGTTAGCGCACAGACCTCACAGCTAGGAGACCCGAGTTCAATTCCACCCTCGGCCATCTTCTGTGTGGAGTTTGCATGTTCTCCCCGTGCATGCGTGGGTTTTCTCCGGGTACTCCGGTTTCCTCCCACATTCCAAAAACATGCTAGGTTAATTAGCGACTCCAAATTGTCCATAGGTATGAATGTGAGTGTGAATGGTTGTTTGTCTATATGTGCCCTGTGATTGGCTGCCCAATGAATGAATAAATGAATGAACTTGACGATAGAACTCAGATATTTCAAATCTGCTGGATTAAATACGCAGGTTGTTTTTATCATCTTCCTTATGTACCAGTTTAGATTTCACAAAAAGCTTCTAAAATATACTATTATGGCTAATTAACCTAGCATGTTTTTTGGAATGTGGGAGGAAACCGGAGTACCCGGAGAAAACATGCACGGGGAGAACATGCAAAATCCACACAGAGATGGCCGAGGGTGGAATTGAACCCTGGTCTCCTAGCTGCGAGGCCTCCTCGCTAACCACTATTATGACTTTATTTTTCTAATATTTGTCTTTATTCTAGTTTTCCATTTTTGTCCATATTCAACCACATAAAACGTTATCAATGAATGTACAGTATATTGAAAAAAAACAGAGATTGAAGCTGCTGGCTGTGAGACAGAACCCACACCACCCGTTCTGCTTCCACGCACGGAACAATTTCCGAAGATGCAATCTTAAAAAACACCAAAGGCTCAATCTTTCACTGTGAAATGCCATTAAGGATCACAGGCAGTTATGTCTTTTTAATGAGGGAGCTAAATTGCTGTCATATGTGGTGATTTTTGCGCAAATGAAAGCCACTGCAGACTATGAATGTCAAGTAGAGCCACCAAATGTTCCCGGGCTTGGCACCCTGCCCGCCGTGAGCCCAGGCATTAGGATTCACGCTCACAACCACGTGATGGTGAAACCGAGCGGCGCACTCTGGTCTCCGGTGGAAAATAGTTAAAATGTAATGAACCCAATTTGCCTCCCGCTCTCTGTGATTTGACAGTTACATCGGCGCCGGTGCGTGTAATGTGATGACAAGCATATTAGCCGTGACAACTGATGGAACTCTCAGCTGTGGGTATGCAAAATAACGTGGACCGAACTATTTTCCTGTCATGTTTTGCATAGATCTTAAACTAAAAATAATATTTTCCCACAACTTAAATCAAGGATGATGGGTTCTTATTAGGCACCAACATCAATAATTACCAATAAATACCTATTGACCTATTATGCTCACTATTCGGCCCCATGTTTTGAGTTGGTCATGGTAATGGTTTAATTTCATTTGAACATGCGTCAGATTACAATTGAATGCATCACATAATCAGTTCCCAGTTCCACATGTCCAAAAGGAGTAGGAAGAAGCAAAGCTTATTAAATCCTACCCCTCCACCTGGTACAGTAGAAAATGAATGAATGAATGAATGAATGAGTTTACTTTTACAATCAGTAACTGTTACATTTGTTCACTTCCTGCTTTCTATAATACAGTTTACTTTTACAATCAGTGACTGTTACATTTGTTCACTTCCTGCTTTTCCATAATACAGTTTAATTTTACAATCAGTAACTGTTACATTTGTTCACTTCCTGCTTTCCATAATACAGTTTACTTTTACAATCAGTGACTGTTACATTTGTTCACTTCCTGCTTTCCATAATACAGTTTACGTTAAAATCTGTGATTGTTACATTTGTTCACTTCCTGCTTTCCATAATACAGTTTACTTTTACAATCAGTGACTGTTATATTTGTTCACTTCCTGCTTTCCATAATACAGTTTACTTTTACAATCAGTGACTGTTACATTTGTTCACTTCCTGCTTTCCATAATACAGTTTACGTTAAAATCTGTGATTGTTACATTTGTTCACTTCCTGCTTTCCATAATACAGTTTACTTTTACAATCAGTGACTGTTACATTTGTTCACTTCCTGCTTTCTATAATACAGTTTACTTTTACAATCAGTGACTGTTACATTTGTTCACTTCCTGCTTTTCCATAATACAGTTTAATTTTACAATCAGTAACTGTTACATTTGTTCACTTCCTGCTTTCCATAATACAGTTTACTTTTACAATCAGTGACTGTTACATTTGTTCACTTCCTGCTTTCCATAATACAGTTTACGTTAAAATCTGTGATTGTTACATTTGTTCACTTCCTGCTTTCCATAATACAGTTTACTTTTACAATCAGTGACTGTTACATTTGTTCACTTCCTGCTTTCCATAATACAGTTTACTTTAACAATCAGTGACTGTTACATTTGTTCACTCCCTGCTTTTCCATAATACAGTTTAATTTTACAATCAGTAACTGTTACATTTGTTCACTTCCTGCTTTCCATAATACAGTTTACGTTAAAATCTGTGATTGTTACATTTGTTCACTTCCTGCTTTCCATAATACAGTTTACGTTAAAATCTGTGATTGTTACATTTGTTCACTTCCTGCTTTCCATAATACAGTTTACTTTTACAATCAGTGACTGTTACATTTGTTCACTTCCTGCTTTCCATAATACAGTTTACTTTTACAATCAGTGACTGTTACATTTTGTTCACTTCCTGCTTTCCATAATACAGTTTACGTTAAAATCTGTGATTGTTACATTTGTTCACTTCCTGCTTTCCATAATACAGTTTACTTTTACAATCAGTGACTGTTACATTTGTTCACTTCCTGCTTTCCATAATACAGTTTACTTTTGCAATCAGTGACTGTTACATTTGTTCACTTCCTGCTTTCCATAATACAGTTTACGTTAAAATCTGTGATTGTTACATTTGTTCACTTCCTGCTTTCCATAATACAGTTTACTTTTACAATCAGTGACTGTTACATTTGTTCACTTCCTGCTTTCCATAATACAGTTTACTTTTACAATCAGTGACTGTTACATTTGTTCACTTCCTGCTTTCCATAATACAGTTTACTTTTACAATCAGTGACTGTTACATTTGTTCACTCCCTGCTTTTCCATAATACAGTTTAATTTTACAATCAGTAACTGTTACATTTGTTCACTTCCTGCTTTCATAATACATATTACTTTTACAATCAGTAACTGTTACATTTGTTCACTTCCTGCTTTTCCATAATACAGTTTAATTTTACAATCAGTAACTGTTACATTTGTTCACTTCCTGCTTTCCGTAATACAGTTTACTTTTACAATCAGTAACTGTTACATTTGTTCACTTCCTGCTTTCCATAATACAGTTTTGTTTTTTGTTTTTTTTAAATAATGCATATGACCATACATTGTGGTTTCCAATAGAGCAGTACAGAAAGCTTTCTAGTTCTTCCGGAATCTGCACCTATTCAGCTGTATTTGTTTGGATTTCGTGCTTCCTGCGAAAACGGTCTGTTTGAATTACTTCTAATCAAAGAAGTTTTGCTTTGTTCAATACTGAAATATTTGATCATAGCATGGATATAAAATGATAAAATGTAGTTACAGTTTTTTTTAAGTAGTCAAAATAGGTACGTCCCAATGACATGCAATGTTAGCTGACACACAAAAAAAATCTGTATTCATGTTTCACATAAGGATTGTGGATAATGAGCAAAATTCTTATGATTTTCTTCGCTGTATTCGTCAATGGAAGTCCTTGAATATAACTTTTTTTAAAAAACAGCCAGATGTTTTTTTTTAAACAATATGAAAGATAAGCAGCAAGACTGTGACATAGTTTGTCCTTGGCACCTCCATACTGTGGACAAGTACTGACTAATATGCAATAAAAGATTTCATTCTCTGCCGGAACACTTTTTTTTTTAAGGTTATTTCTTTCTTTCTCCGGCAGCTGTAAAATGAAACTTCCTCTGAGAACAGACGACTATGAGCTGATTATTTTATTTGGTCGCAGTAGATTTCTGAGGATGGAAGCGCTTTGCCGTAAGAAACCGATCGTTAAAGATTGGTCGGCTAAAGCTGTGCAGCAATCCCTCGTTTATTACGGTTAATTAATCCCATGATAAGTCAAAGTAGGATTCCTTATTTATAAATGGAATATTTTTGTAATTATAGCATAGAAAAATGTTTGGCACTTTCTAAATATGGTTTTAACATTATTATTATTAGAGCCCTTTAGTGTGTATGATTTGGATGGAGAGGAGGGGCAATAAAAACCAAGGTACAAAAAACAAATTTTTTTATTTTTTTTGCAATAATTTTCATTGAAAACTGAATGCTATGCAAACCAGGGCGTATGAAAACCAAGGTTTCACTGTATCGATCACAGTTTTTCAAACCGTTAATTAATTTTCAAAATTACATTCACTGTTTAGTGGGTGGTTACATTTAAGCAAATTTGTTTTGCCCAAATTAAGCATTTTCAAGCATAAAAATGAGTAAATTAACAAAAATCCAAATATATATATAATATATATGATGTACCGCATTAAAGTTTTAATGTCCCAAGTCAAAAGTAATGTGAGAAACTCTTTTTTTATGACAATAAAGTCTTAATATTAAGCAAAAAAAGGTAAAAAAAAAAAAACGTTACAAAATTGCAAAAGTATTTTGTAAGAAATAATTCAAAATTTTATTTATAATGTAATACTACAGAAAAAAGTAATTTTTACAATAATTATTACGTTCATCAAATGTAAATTATTAAATGATTATTTCCGTAAGAAATTATGGTCATAGAAATAATCTGTTCTAGGGTCAGCGCGCAGAATTAAGGTTCACAAATTGATGTTTCGAGGGTGCTCGACGTCCAGCGCAACTCCTGGGGGTGTTAGTCTACCAACGTACATCCGCACAACCACACCGGCTGGCACCCGTTACACAGCCATAAAAATTAAAATATCATTTTTGTTCACTTCCTGCTTTCCATAATACAGTTTACGTTAAAATCTGTGATTGTTACATTTGTTCACTTCCTGCTTTCCATAATACAGTTTACTTTTACAATCAGTGACTGTTACATTTGTTCACTTCCTGCTTTCTATAATACAGTTTACTTTTACAATCAGTGATTGTTACATTTGTTCACTTCCTGCTTTCCATAATACAGTTTACGTTAAAATCTGTGATTGTTACATTTGTTCACTTCCTGCTTTCCATAATACAGTTTACTTTTACAATCAGTAACTGTTACATTTGTTCACTTCCTGCTTTCTATAATACAGTTTACTTTTACAATCAGTAACTGTTACATTTGTTCACTTCCTGCTTTCTATAATACAGTTTACTTTTACAATCAGTGATTGTTACATTTGTTCACTTCCTGCTTTCCATAATACAGTTTACTTGTCCCAAGTCAAAAGTAATGTGAGAAACTCTTTTTTTATGACAATAAAGTCTTAATATTAAGCAAAAAAGGTAAAAAAAAAAAAACGTTACAAAATTGCAAAAGTATTTTGTAAGAAATAATTCAAAATTTTATTTGTAATGTAATACTACAGAAAAAAGTAATTTTTACAATAATTATTACGTTCATTAAATGTAAATTATTAAATTATTATTTCCGTAAGAAATTATGGTCATAGAAATAATCTGTTCTAGGGTCAGCGCGCAGAATGAAGGTTCACAAATTGATGTTTCGAGGGTGCTCGACGTCCAGCGCAACTCCTGGGGGTGTTAGTCTACCAACGTACATCCGCACAACCACACCGGCTGGCACCCGTTACACAGCCATAAAATTAAAATATCATTTTTGTATTTAAATACAATCCTCAGTTTCCTTTGGAGCGACTTTGACTTCGGTTCCAAAAATAGAACGCTATCTCAAGCTAAAAGCTTCCTCCAAGATGGCATCAGCCAAACACTATGTCTCCTCGCTCTCTCATCAACTTTCTTAACATAAAGACGGAGAATGATGACTGTTATCATATGCATCGCCTTAGGTGGAGGACCGCCGTAAGAAAGAGCCCTAAACACGGCAGAAAGAGCAGATTGACAAGTGAATTCAGAGGCGTGATTAATGTGACAACCTTTAAGAAAAGGTTATGGATCCGGAGGGAACGCTAATGTGTGTTGGACATGGAGGAGAAAGAAGAAAAAAAAAGAGAAAAGGTCAGGAGTCAAGTGAGGCTTTGTGAAGATCGACAAAGTCATCTCAATGTCTGCTGTGTTTTGGCCCTGAATGGGTGAGCCCCAACATCACAAGTGAGGGAGCTTTACACGCCTCATTGTGTGTCTTCTTTGTTTAACACATTTCAATAAGACGTTTTTTTAACATTTTTAGAGCCCTCTACACATGATATAACATCCCTATAGTCATTTTCCAACTCTTATTACTCAATATAGTACATATAATAAAAGAAAATATACTATTTAAAATATAAATACGACTCATGCTTGTATGTGTCGCGGTAATTGTGCAAGGGAAGCTGAGTGGGGGTTGGACAGGAAGTGATGTCACAGTTGACTTTTCATTTGTAGTGGTTTCCAGCGGCAGCAATAGCCTGTGTTAGGGATTATTGTGACTGTTGTGAAATAATTCAAGCCTACAATAAAAAGCCTGTTGTGGTCAAGTCTGGTGCTTGTGTGTCTCTCCGAACGTTACAGTGTAAAGTATTTATTTTAATGAGTCTTTTGAATGCCTTATATTTGTATTATAGTTCATTAGGTCCATTAGTGTGCTTTAAAATGCTCAATTTAGACCAAAGCACATAATGTGTTTAAATATGCTTTTTTACTAATAATAAGCCGTAAAACTGCTAAATTCAAATTAATGGACAAATAGACAAACATAGCACAGCGTGAGTGCAAGACATTTTTCTTAATAATGTGTGTCAGGACCACGCTGAAAGGAAATTAAAATATGAGAAAACAATGCCAAAACATTTGCAATAATTATGATGTAAAATTTGCTGTTGTTGGGCCACAATAAAAATGATAATGAATGAAGTATTAATGTTGTGATATTGTGAGAAAAAAAAGGTTTAAATTAGTCAGCTAGTTCTTAAATATGCATATTTTTTTTTACTAATAATGAGCCATTAAAACTGCAAAATTCAAATTGATGGACAAATAGACAAACATAGCACAGCGTGAGTGCAAGCCATTTTTTTTAAATAATGTGCGTCAAGACCACGCTGAAAGGAAACTAAAATATGAGAAAACAATGCCAAAACATTTGCAATAATTATGATGTAAAATTTGCTGTTGTTCGGCCACACTAAAAATGATAATGAATGAAGTATTAACGTTGTGATATTGTGAGAAAAAAAAGTTTTAAATTAGTCAGCTAGTTCTTAAATATGCATATTTTTTTTTACTAATAATGAGCCATTAAAACTGCAAAATTCAAATTGATGGACAAATAGACAAACATAGCACAGCGTGAGTGCAAGCCATTTTTTTTTTAATAATGTGCGTCAAGACCACGCTGAAAGGAAACTAAAATATGAGACAACAATTCGTAATAATTACGATGGAAAAATTGCACAATAACAATGTGTTGTAATATTGTGAGAGAAAAAAGTTTTCAATTAGTCAGCTAGTTCTTAAATATGCATATTTTTTACTAGCCGTAAAACTGCTAAATTAAAATTAATGGACAAATAGACAAACATAGCACAGCGTGAGTGCAAGCCATTTTTCTTAATAATGTGTGTCAGGACCACGCTGAAAGAAAACTAAAATATGAGAAAACAATGCCAAAACATTTGCAATAATTATGATGGAATGATAATGAAAAGAAGTATTAACGTTGTGATATTGTGAGAATTTTTTTTTTTTTTTTAAATTAGTCAGCTAGTTTTGAGACGAGACAAGGAGAAAAAAAAAACAACAAAGGTTATGAATCTCAGTGGTCAGCATGAAGTTGACAGTTAGCGATGCCACACATCTCACTGCTGTTTCCACACACACACCCACACCCACACACACACACACACACTCAGTCGCCGAGAAAGAATGCGGTCTGCTTATTAACTCGGACTTGGCTCTATTATTATGTTGCTATTTCTTGATGAGTGAATTCCCACTTATTTGCCTTCCAAAGGTCACATGCACACTGTGACAGACAGCACATTGTTCTTTAGCTGCCTGCAATCAGGGTGAATGTCATGATGGGCTACTTATGGACAAATAATAATAACTAGTTATAACTAGCACGAGCTGCTTAGAATAAACCATGACTTTCTCTCTTCTAGATTGTATGTGCACGTCACACTAAAAAAAAAGAACTTTTTTTTTAATGCTAGCAGCAGGGATCCGTGTGGGGAGTTGTTCACCAGTCCACCAAATTGGTCCTGACAGTAATATTCCTCACTGTCACGCTGATTGTCATGCCTGACGTCACATCCACAGCTTTGTAGATTCCCCACTCGGAAGACTTGATGTGTGCAACAACAGGTGAAGTGGACTCCCCAGTCTCCACTCCTGGAGTAACAGTCCATAACAGTCCATGAATTCATCATTAAGTCTGAGTTTTAAGGGGCTGCACGGTGGACTGAGTGGTTAGCGCGCGGGTTCAATTCCACCCTCGGCCATCTCTGTGTGGAGTTTGCATGTACTCCGGTTTACTCCCACATTCCAAAAAACATGCTAGGTTAATTAGCCAGGTATGAATGTGAGTGTGAATGGTTGTTTGTCTATATGTGCTCTGTGATTGGCTGGCCACCAGTCCAGGGTGTACCCCGCCTCTCGCACGAAGACAGCTGGGATAGGCTCCAGCATCCTCCGTGACCCTTGTGAGGATAAGTGGTAGAAAATTAATGAACTTTTTTTGTAGGGCTGCACGGCGGTCGAGTGGTTAGCGCGCAGGTTACCTCACAGCTAGGAGACTCGGGTTCAATTCCAACCTCGGGCCATCTCTGTGTGGAGTCTGCATGTTCTCCCCGTGCATGAGTGGGTTTTCTCCGGGTACTCCGGTTTCCTCCCACGTTCCAAAAAAACATGCTAGGTTAATTAGCGACTCCAAATTGTCCATAGGTATGAATGTGAGTGTGAATGGTTGTTTGTCTATATGTGCCCTGTGATTGGCTGGCCACCAGTCCAGGGTGTACCCCGCCTCTAGCCCGAAGACAGCTGGGATAGCCTCCAGCACCCTCGTGAGGAAAAAGTGGTAGAAAATGAATGAATGAATGAAGACAACAACAACACAAAATGCAAATAATGTAATCACAAGGAAGAATTTCCCAGCTTAAATAACAATCATTGTTATGTTATTTTTACATGCAAGTCACATTTTGACAATGTAACAGACTAATTTATTATACATTGTGTACTTTTGCAAAAATAGTTTGGAATAGTTTCATGTTGTGCTGTCAACCAATCTCATCATTTCCCATTCTTTCCTGCAACTAGACCGTCTTTACAGTATTCGCCCATTAATAAGAGCCGTGTCTATCTTCGGTGAACTCCGTTGGTGTTTTCGGTCCATACATGTTCTCGGCGGTGCACTAAAAGGCTGAAAACATAAAAGTTGTGGATTGATGGGATGTGAAGGTCCCAATGGCAGCATGCAAAGCTCTCAGTGTCTTCAGCTACGCATTATGTGACGTGATTGTGATGTTGATGCCGTGTGATTTCCACTGCCAGCTTGTGTACTCGTGTGGATGCTCTGGTCGTATTATTAATTCAGGCCTTTTCCTCCTCCTACTCTGTGTCTCTCGGAGAGAAGCGTGCACGGGGAAGATTAAAAAGAAGAGTGTAATTAGAAAGGAGGACTTCCACCGTGGTGGTAAATGGGAGTTGTGCTGTCATATTACAATATCTAATTGGTCTCAAATGACAAGGAGAGCGGTTAAAACAGTGCCGAGTCACTCGTCAACATAAAAGCTCATTCAAAATTTCTCTCCGACCTGTTCTCCTCATCCCGGGAAAAACCTTGTCCAATTATTGTGCCGTTTCTTATGCATGAACTCGCCTCATGGAGCCGCTTGCATCCTGACACCCGGGTTGAAAACAATGGCAGTAAATAGCACGCCACTTGTCGTATGGGGTACATGAATAAAAATGGAAAACAATTAGCGCCTTTCACTCATACTTACGAGTGCGTCTGTACGAGTTAGAGCAGAAGGAAACGGTGAGTTATATGAACAAGTGATTACCGTTTCCCGGATTATAAGTCGCCACTTTTTTTCATGGTTTGGCTGGTCCTGCTACTTATACCCCTGAGCAAATTACTATATGTATTTTTTTCCACTGTTGTTTGCTACTACTAGCATTTCTGTACCGCTGAAAATCTACAATGTAAACATCGACTGTTATGGTACAAGCAGTTGATGTTTGCTAAATACAAGGATGAAGAGTCTTGAACCAGTCATGATGTGCTATACATATCACTATATTGACACTTACTATGGTACCCATTATGGCATTGGATGCGCATATCACCTCGTATTTCGCTACGAGGTACATTATTTAAAAAAAACAAAAAAAACCACGCTGTATTATGGAAAGCAGGAAGTGAACAAATGTAACAGTAAAAAAAAACCCCAAAAAACCTTGAACTGTATTATGGAAAGCAGGAAGTGAACAAATGTAACAGTAAAAAAAAACCCCAAAACCTTAAACTGTATTATGGAAAGCAGGAAGTGAACAAATGTAACAGAAAAAAAACCCCAAAAAACCTTAAACTGTATTATGGAAAGCAGGAAGTGAACAAATGTAACAGAAAAACCCCCCAAAAAACCTTAAACTGTATTATGGAAAGCAGGAAGTGAACAAATGTAACAGTAAAAAAAACCCCCAAAAACCTTAAACTGTATTATGGAAAGCAGGAAGTGAACACATGTAACAGTAAAAAAAACCCCAAAACCTTAAACTGTATTATGGAAAGCAGGAAGTGAACAAATGTAACAGTAAAAAAAACCCCAAAAACCTTAAACTGTATTATGGAAAGCAGGAAGTGAACACATGTAACAGTAAAAAAAACCCAAAAACCTTAAACTGTATTATGGAAAGCAGGAAGTGAACAAATGTAACAGTAAAAAAACCCAAAAAACCTTAAACTGTATTATGGAAAGCAGGAAGTGAACAAATGTAACAGTAAAAAAAACCCAAAAACCTTAAACTGTATTATGGAAAGCAGGAAGTGAACAAATGTAACAGTAAAAAAAACAAAAATCCTTAAACTGTATTATGGAAAACAGGAAGTGAACAAATGTAACAGTAAAAAAAACCCCAAAAACCTTAAACTGTATTATGGAAAGCAGGAAGTGAACAAATGTAACAGTAAAAAAACAAAAACCTTAAACTGTATTATGGAAAGCAGGAAGTGAACAAATGTAACAGTAACCCCCCCTCCCCAAAAAACCTTAAACTGTATTATGGAAAGCAGGAAGTGAACAAATGTAACAGTGTAAAAAAAACAACCTGAAACTGTATTATGGAAAGCAGGAAGTGAACAAATGTAACAGTTACTGATTGTAAAAGTACCAGATGGAGGGGTAGGATTTAATAAGCTTTGCTTCTTCCTACTCCTTTTGGACATGTGGAACTGTGAACTGATTATGGGATGCATTCAATTGTAATCTGATGCTTGTTCAAATGAAATTAAACCATTACCATTACCATTACCATTACCATTACCATTACCATTACCATTACCATTACCATTACATAAGCAGGCCCTTGGTGTCACAGGAAAAGAAACTGGATTTAGTCAGTAAGTCTTCCTGTTATTCCAATTCCGGTGATGCTGCAGTAAAAGCACAGTGGTGGTGATATGCTGTGAAAATGGAAAATACATCAACAACGTAACAACGTTACACAAGAAGCTAACGTCGTCCACCATAAGTGACGAGTGGCTGTGGGAAGTTGGGCATGCGAGTGTGGAGTGTGGAGCTCTGCAGGCAGGAAGACAAGAGTGTCAGGCAGCCAGGCTGATGTGGTGTCGGCAGGCTGCTGAGGGTGCAGTGAGTCCTGACAGCTACTTCTATCATTAAATCTCTTGTTGTACTTTCACACAAGAGACAAGAAAAACAATCCGAGTTTTGGATACTTTGGATAAAATGACTGTTATTCCGTTATTTCCCATAAGGATGATAGCCAAGAGCACGGGCAGGCAAAGTACGGCCCATTAGGATTTTTAACCCTGACCGCCACACATTTTAAACCTTTAACATCAAAGCTCTAGCCCGTAATATATTTGCAAAGTATTCTTGTGTGATCGAACTTGGGTCTCCTAGCTGTGAGGCCTGCATGCTAATCACTCATCCATCGTGCAGCCCCATTTTCTACCACTTTTCCTCACGAGCGTCGTGGGGGTGCTGGAGTCTATCCCAGCTGTCTTGGGGCGAGAGGCGGGGTACACCTTGGACTGGTGGCCAGCCAATCACAGGGCATATATAGACAAACAACCATTCACACTCACATTCATACCTAAGGACAATTTGGAGTCGCTAATTAACCTAGCATGTTTTTGGAATGTGGGAGGAAACCGGAGTACCCGGAGAAAACCCACGCATGCACGGGGTTAGCTGTGAGGCCTGTGCGCTAGACAGCTGGGATAGGCTCCAGCACCCCCGCGACCCTTGTGAGGATAAGCAGTAGAAAATGAACGAATGAATGAACATCCATATTGCTCACATAGCTAAAAATGAGTACATAGAATAAAAAAAAAAAAAAGCGCTACTCGGAAACCAGTTTAAAACTTTTTGGATTTGACCAGCTGGTAAGTAAAACTGAAACCCCTAAACTGCTAACAATGGTTTCATCCACTGGTGAAACTGCTTTTCTGTGATGCGGGGCCCCCGTCCAAGTCCAACCTATGCAGCTTCCCTAAAGCTCCACTAATGTGCTTCGTCCGTGTATTGATTTGTTTCCCATGCATTTCCTGTCCTGCTTTGATGCCATTGTGGTGTCAGTGTTTGGAAGATTCCAGATAAAATATTATGGAGGGTTTTAGCGGTTAAGCTTGTTATTTCAGGGGATTATTTGGCCGCAGTTGAATTAATATTTTTATTCTTTTTTTTTTTGGCCGCAAACTGGATTATGCGCCTTTGCTCTGCAGAGACGATATCAAATGGCCATCGCTGATATGCTTCTGCCATGAGTCCCCTCTACTGTGGAAAAAAGGGGCCGGCGCTGATTGGGTCCGCATTGAGGAGAGGATTTCACTGGCTCGGTTTCACAGTAGAAAGTGGACCTTGGAGTGAATAGAAATGATTATATATTATAGTCCGCATTTAGAGCTGACCCAAAAGGTTCTGGTACGGTTTTGGCACCCTGCTTGTAAAAGTGGTCTCTTATCGCAGCTTGCTATAAAACTGTGGGCAACATATTGGATACAGAGTCCTGGTCCTGGTCCCACTGCGGAGCTCAGAGCACAGCACAGAAACACAATGTAACAAAAAGGCAGATTAATCGCCTGGATAATCGTAAACCAAACAGATTAATCCCCTTGAACCATTTCTACCTGGGATGGAACTTTTCTCTCAACTTCAGGACTGTGTACTGCAAAAGAGTACATTTGTCCGTCTTATAAAAGGTTATTCAAGTAAAGCAGGGGTCTCAAACATGCAGCCCGTGGGCCAAATGTGGCCCGCAGGATACTACTTTGAGGCCCCCGCCTTGACATGAAAGTTTAATGTTAGTGCGGCCCCCGCGCAAGTTTGATATGGATGCTGTATGGTATCATGTACCCAGAAAAAAATTATTACGTTTGATTAATGTTCATGTTAAAGGTTAAATAACTGTTAATAGTTATCCTCCCTATCCGTGTGGAAGTGGTACGTTTTTGGCTATTTAAGTTTAAAGGAAATAACTTGAAGGCTACCGTTTAGGTCGCTAGCTCTCTAGTTTGCGAGTTAGCATGTGTCTCAAGACCCTGCAGTTGCGCAATATGTTGTAAATAAAAAGAGTATAAATGTGACTATAGTCGTGTTTTGTCATGTCTACAGGGCTCTAATAATGCTTTGTTCGTTTTAATCTGAAAAAAAATAATTTGTCTACCCAATAACTATATGTGGTTTCTTAAGTTTTTATTATTTGCCGTTTTATTATTATTATTATATTTATTTATTACTGATTGATTTTCTTTATTCTGAATTTATTTTTCATCTTATTTTGTGTAGAAAAATAAAAAGTAAGATATTTGAGAACAGTGGAATATTTTATCAGAGCTTTTATTGTAGAAAATTGGAACCAAAGCGAAGTTTTTAAATATTTTTGTTTTTAATAAATGCGTTTTTTTGGGGGTTTTTTTGGAAAACCTGATGCGGCCCAGTCTCACCCAGACCCGAGCTCCAGTGGCCCCCAAGTAAATTGAGTTTGAGACCCCTGAAGTAAAGTATTAGAGGTGACAGGCAAGACCCTGTTGGTATCCCAATTTATGGTCATATACAACAGATTTTTGGAAGATTATGGTCTATTCTGGGAAGGACCAGATGGTGTGTTTGACCTCTTATCTGTTCGTGTGACTGATTCTCTCAGAAACACAAATAATGAGGACAAAGTGTTGTAATACTTTAACCGCTTCTGTTCAATTAAACCATACTGTAGTTTTAAACTCTGTTCCCCAAAAGCAAATGTGTCAAGGGTCATGGCGGTGCTGGAGCCTATCCCAGTGTGGAATCAAACTTCGGTCTCCTAGCTCTGAGGCCTGCGTGGTAACCACTCGACTGTCGTGCAACAGAGGCAACATTCATTCATTTTCTGCCACTTGTCCTCTCAAGGGTCACGGTGGTGCTGGAGCCTATCCCAGAGTGGAATCAAACTTAGGTCTCCTAGCTGTGAGGACTGCAATGTAACCACTAGACTGCCGTGCAACAGAGGCAACATTCATTCATTTTCTGCCACTTGTCCTCTCAAGGGTCGCGGCGGTGCTGGAGTCTATCCCAGTGTGGAATCGAACTTAGGTCTCCTAGCTAGTTTGGCCTGCGCGCTAACCACTCAACACCATGCAGCCTTGTCATAAACAAGTTTTCTTTTCTCAACTTTTCTATCCTGAAAATATTTCATTTATACTCTAAATGAGGAAATTCACTTATCACTGTTGTGTCTTGAACCAATTAACAGTGATAAACGAGGGATTAATTATGTTTTTTTTTATCTAGACAACCTAAGCCTTTCACACTGAGAACCCATTGTTTATACGCTCTACCTATTATGCAAATTAGACTACTTTTCTCGCCCTGTGATTGGCTGGCACCAGTCCAGGGTGTACCCCGCCTCTCGCCTGAAGACAGCTGGGATAGGCTCCAGCACCCCCGCGACCCTCGTGAGGAAAAAGCGGTAGAAAATGAATGAATGAGACTACTTTTCTCTCTTTTTTTTCCTGTTGAGGTGATCCATGGTACAACTCAGCCCTGCCCATGTCCCGATAGCGGCCTGCGGACCAGTGATTGGAGTGTCTTCACTCTTTTCCGAAACTACCTCAGCAAGGAAAAAAAACATCTATTGACATCAATCAATGCATGTGACATGTCATTACATTGTGTGGGTAGTTGACCTTTAGCTTCTATCACAAATCAATTCATCAACAAAACCTCGACCAATCACAACACGCAGTATATTACCATGCAAGAGTACTTCTAATAAAGATCATATTATAAAAGCGTGTAAGAAAAGTGCATCATTTGCATGGAAGTTTTCAGTCAACGGTACTGCAGTAATGTCCTTGCTTGGTGTTGCTGAGTGATTGCCAGGTTTCTGGACGCACAGCAAGTGTCGTCTCGTGTCAAGATCAACAAACTGTGTACGAATCCTTTAACGTCGGAGCTGCTGAATAGAAAACAGACCTTCGCTTTTGCCGAGGATGTCAGTGAAAGTGTTTGTGTAAGTCCTTTTATTAAAGGTCAGATAGGATCCATGCTGCTATGATTCTGTTATTGAAAGATGAACCGCTCATAATGTCGACTTGCATGATTTGCTAGGTGCATTAAAGGATGATTCCTGAACAGCAAATCATCATTCATTCATTCATTCATGTGCTGGAGCCTATCCCAGCTGTCTTCGGGCGAAAGGTGGGGTACACTGGTAGACTGGACTGGTGGCCAGCCAATCACAGGGCACATATAGACAAACAACCATTCACACTCACATTCATACCTATGGACAATTTGGAGTCGCTAATTAACCTAGCATGTTTTTGGAATGTGGGAAGAACCGAACATAAACATTCCAAAAAAATGTAAATATTATTTATGTCTTAATTGTTTATGCCTTATATGTATTATTTTCTGTTATGTTTACTATAAATGTGCGTAAAGGTGACTATAGGGGTGTTATTTCATGTCGAGAGGTCTCTAATAATGTTCATTCATTCATTCATTCATTCATTCATTCATTTTCTACCGCTTATCCTCACAAGGGTTGCGGGGGGTGCTGGAGCCTACCCCAGCTGTCTTTGGGCGAGAGGCAGGGTACACCCTGGACTGGTGGCCAGCCAATCACAGGGCACATATAGACAAACAACCATTCACACTCACATTCATACCTATGGACAATTTGGACAACTTGTATTTACAAGTTTTCTATGCTTGAACTATGATGATATTCTATTCATAAATAAAAAAAATACCACTATTACGGCCGGGTCAGGAACCAATTAACCATGATAAATGAGTCTCATTTGGAAGTATGCATTTTATTTTATTCTTGGGGTATCGAACCTGGCAAAGTTTCACCAGGTCCAAGCGGTGTAAAAGTTCCCTCAACTCTAGATTCCAGAAACTGGACTAAAGTGACATTGAAGTCACCTTGGAGCCGTATGCATGTGTCATGGATCCGATATACATGCAGCACCAATTCCAGTCGCTTTTAAACGCATAGCGCTGCTTTTATCACCGGTATTGGAAGCCTGTGATTTAGAAAGCAAAATATAGCGTAGATACATAAATAACACACCAGCAACGACTTAATATCAGCCAGTGCAATCCATCATTCAGGCTGTACAATTACCATCTATTATTTAGAAAGCCTACAATCTTGTTTATACAGTTCTACACGTGAAAGGTGCAAAAAATAAATAAATAAACAACAGGTTTGGTTTGGCCTGAAACCAGCATGATGTCATCACTTTGTGTCCTTTCGATGAGCCAAAAAACGTCCTTATGCTTTACCATCACTGTGGTCTGCCGCATTGCAGGAAGGGGGGGGGGGGGGGGGGGGGGTACCGGGTGGAAATATGAGCCTGTCAAAATGACCTTTCACCACAACTCACAGGGACTGCTCTAATTGGCACTTTTTATTGTTATTAACTGACGCATGAACAATATTCTCCTGTGGAAGGCAATTCATACAAATATATATAAGAATAAGAATAATGCGGAATTTTGAATGGCCTGGTTAAGATGAAATATAATATTGTTATGTTTTCTTTATCGAAATGGCTATGAGTTCCTCCAATGGTTTATTCCATGTCCCCTGAAACAACACGAGATCAATAGAGCAGGAAAATAAACTGTATACTTCATGAATATAACATGTAGCATTATAATCGATCTGATCATGCAACACAAGATTGCAATGGGTCATACGCTGCTAAAAAAAAAGGCCAATCAATACAGGCACATTATCCACAGAGATGACACTGGAGATAGTAAGATGTTCATTTAATACCGAGATCAACTTTGAAACTCTCCAAAAGTAGAAATCAACCAAAAAAATATCTCCGAAAATGCAACTGTTATTGAACTTGGGTCTCCTAGATGTGAGGCCTGCACGGTAACCACTTCACTGCCGTGCAACAGAGGCAATATTCATTCATTCATTTTCTACCGCTTGTCTTCTTAAGGGTCGCGGGGGTGCTGGAGCCTATCCCAGCTGTCTTCGGACGAGAGGCGGGGTACACCTTGGACTGGTGGCCAGCCAATCACAGGGCACATATAGACAAACAACCATTCACACTCACATTCATACCTATGGACAATTTGGAGTCGCTAATTAACCTAGCATGTTTTTGGAATGTGGGAGGAAACCGGAGTACCCGGAGAAAATCCACGCATGCACGAGGACAACATGGTAACTCCACACAGAGATTCCCCAGGAGGGAATTGAACCCGGGTCTCCTAGCTGTGAGGCCTGCATGCTAATCACTCGTCATGCGTGAAGCCCTATTTTCTACCACTTGTTATCACAAGGGTCGCGGGGGGTGCTGGAGCCTATCCCAGCTGTCTTCGTGCGAGAGGCGGGGTACACCCTGGACTGGTGGCCAGCCAATCACAGGGCACATATAGACAAACAACCATTCACACTCACATTCATACCTATGGACAATTTGGAGTCGCTAATTAACCTAGCATGTTTTTGGAATGTGGGAGGAAACCGCAGTACCCGGATAAAAACCCACGCATGCACGGGAAGAACATACAAACTCCACACAGAGATGGCCGAGGGTGGAATTGAACTTGGGTTTCCTAGCTGTGAGGCCTGCACGGTAACCACTCGACATGCCGTGCAACATAGGCAACATTCATTCATTCATTTTCGACCGCTTGTCCTCTCAAGGGTCACGGAGGTGCTGGAGCCTATCCCAGCTGTCTTTGGCAAGAGGCGGGGTCCACCCTTGGTTGTTTGTCCATATAGACAAACAACCATTCACACTCACATTCATACCTATGGACAATTTGGAGTCGCTAATTAACCTAGCATGTTTTTGGAATGTGGGAGGAAACCGGAGTACCCGGATAAAAACATGGAGAACATGATGGCGAGATGGCCGACGGTGGGATTGAACTCGGGTCTCCTAGTTGTGTGGTCTGCGCGCTAACCACTCGACCACTGTGCAAGACCAATTACCAAGCTATGTATGATATTAACAGATTTTTATATATATATATATATGAATGTGCTGCCAAGACATGTCTTACAGTATGTATTATTTTAATTTCAGGTGCTATTATCCTCAGCTCCATGGATTTGCTGTTCCTCTCCATCATTGATGAAAGCACAGATGGACACAGGAGCGTCCTTTAGTCCAGATGGCTGAGTCAGTAGCCAGCACGCTTTAGTCTATCACATCTCTTCCACCCAAAAAAAACCCTCCAATTAGATTCTTATTTCATGTACATTTCATTCATCTGCATTTGTCCACCTTTCAGGCGTGCTGTGACTTTCATGTGCACCAATGGGGCTTCGGTGGAATAAGTCTATGGCTGCTTGTTAAAGCCAGGCAGCTGCAAAGGGTGTCAGGGGGTTCTGACAGGTTCACGCCAATCCGTCTCACACAGCTCTTACAGTCTGGAGGCAGACCCCCCCCCCCATCCTCCTCCACTCCCACCACCCATTGCCTCCTGTGCTGCTTTGGACATTTGGCAAGCCGCTGAGAATGACTGAAGACACCAAGAGAGCGGCATTTATTAGCAGACAAAAATCTAGGCTGCTTGAAGCTACTTTTATAGCGTTTATCGTCATTTATCAGTTCATCTCAGAGGACCAAAGCCGGTCCCTGGTCACCTCCACAGTAAAGGAGCTCCAGTGTACAACTTTGGATGTTAACCTGATTTATCTCCTTTGTGTCGTGCTTTAATGCGGCCTGAAGGCACAGAGGGGAAAGTCCAACTCTTATAAGCTTCGAGGTTGTGACAGTAAATCGACCGTGCTGGTGGAAAAAAATGGTCATGTTTAGAACATGAAGTGGCAAGACTGACAACGAAACAGCAGCCATATTGTCCACAGTCCATGCAACAATGAGCACTGATTCCCAAACATGACAATTTCATACGTTAACTGAGGCATATGGGAACTTTTTCTTCAGTGAACTTGTCCTCGAGAGAAAAAAAAAATCGACATGTGGTGCCAAACAACTTCTTACCAAGTGAGTCGGAGCTTCTCTTCTTGTCACTCAAATACACCCGTATAAAAAAACGTATCAAAAAGGTTGTGTGCAAGTTAGAAAACAACAGAAGAGGTTCTATGATGCTAATATTATGCTAATTCAGCTTTTATGTACATATATATTACTTTAACACACTTTTATCCGGGGGTCTTTATGCTGCATCTCTCCCATGAGTGACAGGAAGAAAACCTCTGATTCACTTGAGGAAAAGCTGTTTGGTGCCACCAGTTGGTTTGTGAATCTACATGTTGGCCTGATATCGGATGAACACGAATGTGCTGGATCTCTCCCGTGAGTGACAGGAAGAAAACCTCTGATTCACTTGAGGAAAAGCTGTTTGGTGCCACCAGTTGCTTTGCATCTGTGAATCTACATGTTGGCCTGATATCAGATGATCACGAATGTGCTGGATCGATCCTGTGAGTGACAGGACGAAAACCTCTGACTCACTTGAGGAAAAGCTGTTTGGTGCCACCAGTTGGTTTGTGAATCTACATGTTGGCCTGATATCGGATGAACACGAATGTGCCGGATCTCTCCCGTGAGTGACAGGAAGAAAACCTCTGACTCACTTGAGGAAAAGCTGTTTGGTGCCACCAGTTGCTTTGCATCTGTGAATCTACATGTTGGCCTGATATCAGATGAACACAAATGTGCTGGATCTCTCCTGTGAGTGACAGGAAGAAAACCTCTGACTCACTTGAGGAAAAGCTGTTTAGTGCCACCAGTTGATTAGCATCTGTGAATCTACATGTTGGCCTGATATCGGATGAACACGAATGTGCCGGATCTCTCCCGTGAGTGACAGGAAGAAAACCTTTGATTCACTTGATGAAAAGCTGTTTGGTGCCACCAGTTGGTTTGTGAATCTACATGTTGGCTTGATATTGGATGAACACAAATGTGCTGGATCTCTCCTGTGAGTGACAGGAAGAAAACCACTGACTCACTTGAGGAAAAGCTGTTTGGTGTCACCAGTTGGTTAGCATCTGTGAATCTACATGTTGGCCTGATATCGGATGAACGTGAATGTGCTGGATCTCTCCTGTGAGTGACAGGAAGAAAACCTCTGACTCACTTGAGGAAAAGCTGTTTGGTGCCACCAGTTGGTTTGCATCTGTGAATCTACATGTTGGCCTGATATCAGATGAACACGAATGTGCTGGATCGATCCTGTGAGTGACAGGAAGAAAACCTCTGATTCACTTGAGGAAAAGATGTTTGGTGTCACCAGTTGGTTTGTGAATCTACATGTTGGCCTGATATCGGATGAACACGAATGTGCTGGATTTCTACTGGTGGATTTCAACCGTTCATTTCGGTGAACCAGTTCATTCCGGTTCATTCAGTAAAAAGATCCGTTCATTTCGGTCATTCCGGTCAATTGGTCGTTAGCCTGTGATCTCCCCTGTGCCTAGACCCGGTCAACGGTGTCGAGTCAGTCCGTTCACTCATGTTCACGTTCGTTCCGACTCAACAGCACAACAACGTGATGACTAGTGGTGTGTCGGTCATGAACGAACGGGTCAAAAGAACTAGTTCTTTTTTTGAACGGAATGAACGAGGTCACCGGCAGTGTCGGTCAATCTCTCAGTCTCGGTCTTTCAGTCACCGCCCTGCAAAAGGAACGGTGAACTGACTCTCGAGCCAATCAAAGCATTTGCAACTAAACGTACTGAACGGGTATTTTAGCGGCAGTGACCTTGTTCATTTTGTTCACAAAAAAGTATTTCTTTTGAACCGTTCGTTTATGACTGTCACAACACTAACCGGGACAAGGATGGAGGCAGCGTGGACAGCGAGGGAGGGACAAAGACAATGAATGCTGTCAAGGTCAAAGGTCAAAATAAGTACATCGAAAGATGTTGTTGGTATTGGAGTTTACAAAAACAACCACAGGCAAAATACCAGTAGCATAAAATCAACAATCAATCAATCATTTGTTTACTAGTGCTCTTCCTGAACAATATACAACCAGTACAAGTTCCACCTGAAGACGTCGGCGAGATCCCCCCTTCCCCGTTCCCCTTGGCACGAGTGGGACTCCGAGTTCATTAGCTGCCTCGCCAGTGTAAAGTTCCATCGACAATCCGAGCGGCGACGCTCCTTCAAGGAGCGACGGCGGCTGCAGCGCCGACAAGCTGATCACGGGGCTGCGTTGTGAGAAGTCAGAGGGGGGCGGTAAATGGGAAGAGACAATAAGAAAGCTCGCTATATAGCTTGCCGCTATATCTTTATTACGTTGACTTGCTTGTCATGATGAGGTCTCAGCATCCCTGTTATAATTAATGCAGAACCTGCTGTCATCACTGGGGAACATTGGCGCTTTGCTTATAGCTTTTTCTATCAGATGAAAAAAAAGCCTCCTTGCCAGGCATCTTACCGCAATCACCTTTATGGTACTTTCATATGAGACACAAGAGTACTAAGCAAACAACAATACTATGGGCGCTCGATATCAATCTCTATCTATATATCACCGGTATTCCCAACTGTCTGGTAGAAATATGTTAAAATTAATATTAATAATA
The DNA here is from genome assembly GCF_037039965.1 of Doryrhamphus excisus. Taxonomy (NCBI): domain Eukaryota; kingdom Metazoa; phylum Chordata; class Actinopteri; order Syngnathiformes; family Syngnathidae; genus Doryrhamphus; species Doryrhamphus excisus. Next base: position 19,616,744 of record NC_136368.1, read on the forward strand.
TTAATTTTGGGCGGCACGGTGGTCGAGTGGTTAGTGCGCAGACCTCACAGCTAGGAGGACCAGGGTTCGATTCCACCCTCGGCCATCTCTGTGTGGAGTTTGCATGTTCTTTGCCTGTGGTTGTTTTAGTAAAGTACATTCTCCTTCACATCGAGAGGAGGTGGCTCGGGCATCTAGTCCGGATGCCTCCCTGGTGAGGTGTTCTGGGCATGCCCAGCCGGGAAAAGGCCGACCTAGGACACGCTGGAGGGACTATGTCTCAGAGCTGGCCTGGGAACGCCTTAGTGTCCTCCTGGTGGAGCTGGAGGAGGTGGCCGGGGACCGGGAAGTCTGGGCTTTGCTACTAAAGACTGCTGCCCCCGCGACCCGGACCCGGATAAGCGGAGGAAAATGGATGGATTAATAATATTAATTTTGTGTAAAATTAAGTGAACCACTGTAAAACACAAAAAAACTCCACATAAAAGTACATTCTCGGGCATCTAGTCCGGATGCCTCCCGGACGCCTCCCTGGTGAGGTGTTCTGGGCATGCCCAGCCGGGAAAAGTCCCCGGGGCAGACCTAGGATATGCTGGAGGGACTACTATATCTCACAGCTGGCCTGGGAACGCCTTGGTGTCCTCCCGGTGGAGCTGGAGGAGGTGGCCGGGGACCGGGAAGTCTGGGCTTCCCTACTAAGACTGCTGCCCCGGCGACCCGGACCCGGATAAGCGGAGGAAAATGGATGGATTAATAATATTAATTTTGTGTAAAATTAAGTGAACCACTGTAAAACACAAAAAAACTCCACATAAGAGTACATTCTCGGGCATCTAGTCCGGATGCCTCCCCGACGCATCCCTGGTGAGGTGTTCTGGGCATGCCCAGCCGGGAAAAGGCCGACCTAGGACACGCTGGAGGGACTATGTCTCAGAGCTGGCCTGGGAACGCCTTAGTGTCCTCCCGGTGGAGCTGGAGGAGGTGGCCGGGGACCGGGAAGTCTGGGCTTTGCTACTAAAGACTGCTGCCCCCGCGACCCGGACCCGGATAAGCGGAGGAAAATGGATGGATTAATAATATTAATTTTGTGTAAAATTAAGTGAACCACTGTAAAACACAAAAAAACTCCACATAAAAGTACATTCTCGGGCATCTAGTCCGGATGCCTCCCCGACGCATCCCCGGTGAGGTGTTCTGGGCATGCCCAGCCGGGAAAAGTCCCCGGGGCGGCAGACCTAGGATACGCTGGAGGGACTACTATATCTCACAGCTGGCCTGGGAACGCCTTGGTGTCCTCCCGGTGGAGCTGGAGGAGGTGGCCGGGGACCGGGAAGTCTGGGCTTCCCTACTAAGACTGCTGCCCCGGCGACCCGGACCCGGATAAGCGAAGGAAAATGGATGGATGGATTAATAATATTAATTTTGTGTAAAATTAAGTGAACCACTGTAAAACACAAAAAAACTCCACATAAGAGCACATTCTCGGGCATCTAGTCCGGATGCCTCCCCGACGCATCCCCGGTGAGGTGTTCTGGGCATGCCCAGCCGGGAAAAGGCCGACCTAGGACACGCTGGAGGGACTATGTCTTAGAGCTGACCTGGGAACGCCTTAGTGTCCTCCCGGTGGAGCTGGAGGAGGTGGCCGGGGACCGGGAAGTCTGGGCTTCCCTACTAAGACTGCTGCCCCGGCGACCCGGACCCGGATAAGCGGAGGAAAATGGATGGATTAATAATATTAATTTTGTGTAAAATTAAGTGAACCACTGTAAAACACAAAAAAACTCCACATAAGAGTACATTCTCGGGCATCTAGTCCGGATGCCTCCCGGACGCCTCCCTGGTGAGGTGTTCTGGGCATGCCCAGCCGGGAAAAGGCCGACCTAGGACACGCTGGAGGGACTATGTCTCAGAGCTGGCCTGGGAACGCCTTAGTGTCCTCCCGGTGGAGCTGGAGGAGGTGGCCGGGGACCGGGAAGTCTGGGCTTTGCTACTAAAGACTGCTGCCCCCGCGACCCGGACCCGGATAAGCGGAGGAAAATGGATGGATTAATAATATTAATTTTGTGTAAAATTAAGTGAACCACTGTAAAACACAAAAAAACTCCACATAAAAGTACATTCTCGGGCATCTAGTCCAGATGCCTCCCCGACGCATCCCCGGTGAGGTGTTCTGGGCATGCCCAGCTGGGAAAAGGCCGACCTAGGACACGCTGGAGGGACTATGTCTCAGAGCTGGCCTGGGAACGCCTTAGTGTCCTCCCGGTGGAGCTGGAGGGGGTGGCCGGGGACCGGGAAGTCTGGGCTTCGCTACTAAAGACTGCTGCCCCCGCGACCCAGACCCGGACCCGGATAAACGGAGGAAAATGGATGGATGGATAAAAGTACACAAAGTCCCATCAATCGATTTTCTATGCCGCTTATCCTCACAAGGTTTTGCAGCTGTTTTCGGGGCAAAAGGCGGGGTACACCCTGAACTGGTTGCCAGCCAATCACAAGGCACACAGTCTAAAAATATAATGGACTATGCTATAGGAAGTCATCCTTACGATAAGTCTTCTCATACTGACTCGGAATTCCGTTGAGAAAGTACAAGCGAGGATCATCCTTTCCTCCTGATTTATTTTCGCTTCCAAACAAAATAAAGCTACGCACTCACGGAATATGACTTACGCTTTTACGACCCCCGACGGGACACAGCAAGGTTACCTCTGCACTGTATATAAAGTTCTTACCCACGGATGACAACATTGCCATAAAGGTCCACACGTCTGTTATAAACAAACATTGTTGCTTTTATCGTTCCCTGTCATTCCATACTTCCTATAAACGTGCCCTATTATGCAATATTGACTTTTTAATGAAGTTCTAACAAGAATATGTGTCCCTGGATTCTGTTTATAAGCAACACGCTTGATATCATTTCTCCACTCTACTCAAAAAGTTTCAGTGTTTTTATGGCGTCTTGAAGGACTCTGATGTTAGACGAGATGAGGCCGCCTCTGCACGGATAAAATAAACAGGCTTTGCTATATACATCTTCAAATAAAGTCAAAATGTACTTTTGTTGCTGTACTGTCAAGGCAGCACTATAGCTCACATACGGTAGCTATGTAGCATAGCATTTTGGGTGGCAATGGCGTGCCGAAGAGGAAATCGGTCGTAAACCGGTGTGAAGTATGTGCAAACTGGGCGGGGCAAAGGAAATGTTGAAATATTTCAAATTTGTAGCGCAAATTCTGTCAATAATGCTAAGAGTCCACTTAGCATTAGCAAGATTATTTGATTGGCGCGTAGTTTTTGGCGCAAATTATGTTCACTCGGCATGTTGACATGTTGCCATGTTGCCGTAACTCAATGATCCACTACACGCCAATCACTTAATCATTGGCGCGAACTGGCACCAACTGGCACCGAGCCAGTGGACTCTTTGCATCATTGGTGCAACTTGGCTCGTGCCATTACATTCCAGTGGATTCCAATAGGATTGTTTTGTGACATTTGGTTCCACTTGGTGGACACTTTGCGCCGATTGCTTTATGCAAGTGGCGCGATGAAGATTTTAAACATTTTTTTATTTTCTTCCCGGCAATTGGGTTCAAAAAGTTTGAGCCACTGCACGCCACTAGGCACCTTATTGGTGACAGTAGATGCCACAGCAAATTGCATTGGCGAGAACTGGCACCAACTGGCACCGGGCCAGTGGACTCTTTGCATCATTGGCGCAACTTGGCTCGCGCCATTACATTCCAGTGGATTCCAATAGGCGGATTCTTTGCGACATTTGGTTCCACTTGGTGGACACTTTTTTTGCCGCCGTTACGGGCCACCACGAGCCAATTGGGTTCAAAAAGTTTGAGCCACTGCACGCCACTAGGCACCTTATTGGTGACGGTAGATGCCACAGCAAATTGCATTGGCACAAACTGGCACCAACTGGCACCGAGCCGGTGGACTCTTTGCATCATTGGCGCAACTTGGCTCGCACCATTACATTCCAGTGGATTCCAATAGGCGGATTCTTTGCAACAATTGGTTCCAGTTGGTGGACACTTTGCGCCGATTGCTAGATGCAAGGGGTCGCGACGAAGATTTTAAACATTTTAAAATGTTCTTCCCGCCAAACTGAATTTTTGCCACCGTTACGGGCTACCACGAGCCAATTGGGAGGAAGTTTGAGCCACTGCACGCCCCTAGGCACCTTATTGGTGACAGTAGATGCCACAGAAAATTGCATTGGCGAGAACTGGCACCAACTGGCACCGGGCCAGTGGACTCTTTGCATCATTGGAGCAACTTGGCTCGCGCTATTACATTTCAGCTGGGATAGGCTCCAGCATATCAAGTTTATCTATTGTTATGGTCACCACAGCATTGCATTGCCCCTCCTAGCAATACTCTATGAAGACAACTACTGCTCTCAACTCACTGAGACTGGATAAACCTCACTCCCAATTACTTACATACGCTTATTAAGACATAGGACCGCCTGCAAGTCCTGACAGAAAAGCTTAGTGGAGGCACACCGGAGGAAGGAGGAGCCGCCAGCTCCATTCGACACCAGATTTAGCTCGCCCGGCCTCGCTCGTGTTTGCCCCGTCTCTGCCGGCTGACTGAGGACCCGGCTTGTTCAACAAAAACACTGTCAGAGATAGCTTAGCCATGCATGAAATTGATTTTGTACTAACAAACAAGAGGATCTGTTTCTCCCCAAACTGTTAATCAAATCATCTCGGGGAATGAGGGGAGGATGAGAGTAAAATCATTAAGTTGCAACTGTAAATCAACTTCAGTGCCAACCTGCTGTCCCATTAACCCTGAAACCTGTTCAATATCTAATTAAGGCAATTACTTCAGGCATGGCACGCCGTTTAATCATGAATGACTGGCCCATTTATAGTTGCGGCTTCATTACCGCTGGCAGCGCGCGGGGATGGCTTTCCCTGTCTGTGGAAAAGCAAAGGATCAACGATGAGTGTTACCGTGCGCCACCGCCAGGCCCTCGTTATTCCGATGAATGAAGCTAGCTAGCTGGTACGTATCCATGGAAAGGGATCCACTCCAATCCAGAATGTTCTCTCTAGCGTTACCAACAGCTCACGGCTAAATGAAACGCTGAGGATGACTGAATTTTCCGGGCTAAAGGTATAGTATTCCGGTATAGTAGTAGTAGTATAAGTCGCATTTACTACGCATTTACAGTTGCACTTGAAGTCAGAAGTCATATGAGTAAGTATTAGACTACTACTAGATTACTGTGATTGAATGACTGAAAATAAAATATCAGATCATGTCTGTATCGGATCTTTGCCGTGTTCTGGAATTATTGCCATGTTTCACCTAATATTATAGTTATTACTATTATTATTTTTCCACCAAAATTACAAACTTTGTGTGTTTTTCGTAATATTCATTCATTTATTCATTCATTTTCTACCGCTTATCCTCACGAGGATGCTGGAGCCTATCCCAGCTGTCTCCAGGCGAGAGAGAGCGGGGTACACCCTGGACTGGTGGCCAGCCAATCACAGGGCACATATAGACAAACAACCATTCACACTCACATTCATACTTATGGACAATTTGGAGTCGCTAATTAACCTAGCATGTTTTTGGAATGTGGGGGGGGGGCGGAGTACCCGGAGAAAACCCACGCAAGCAAGATGGCCGAGTATGGAATTGAACTCAGGTCTCCTCGCTGTGAGGCCTGCGCTCTAACCACTCATCCACCGTGCAGCCGTCTTATAATATTACAACTTGAACTTATTTTTACTTTATGCTAGGGTGACTAGCATAAAGTCCAGAGGGCATGCTGGAGCCTATCACAGCTGACTTTTTTTTCCCCTAATAATAACTTTTTGTCCTAATATTTGGGCTTTAATCTAGTTGATTTTTTACCATTTTTGCTGTCATTTTTTAATTTATTATAACAATTATAACATCAATGTTGAAAATATCGTGTGATTGATTATGTTGTATAAATTAACATGATTGATACAACATTGCATTTATTATAAAAATAACATATGTGGTTAATCAAGACTAGTAGTACTATTTAGTGAGGCTCCTGGTCTACTTGACGCACATGGACTGACCCACACATAAGAACCTTGACCCAGTTGGGGCCACCAGTGCCGTCAAATTATGATGTCACACCTCGGCTACACGTGCTGCTTGACGCTGCTTTTCTTTTTAGGCGGCAAAGCGCTCGTACTTTATTGTGGCTTTCAAAGCTTCGGAGGGGAGGTAAAAACGCTGCTGCTGAGTTTGAGGATTGGTCCTTTTATTCCCCTGTACGGCCTTTGTGACCGTTTGGTTCTGACTGTGCTGCAAAACGGACAGGATTTAAGGCAAAGCGAGGAAAGTGGAAAAAAAAATGTCTGACTCATACCAACTGCAACTCCAAGAATCCCATGTTAGCTGGGATGTGTTTTTAATTCTCACTATTCCCCAAATATCCCACACAAAAAGCCCAATCTAATAGAGACGTGTCAGCTAATAGGTTCCTTTAAATACCTTTACTAACGCCATGTTTCCATCACTGGTACTTGGTCTTACAGGCATGCAGCTACTGCCATCATTTAAGGCCATTATTTGAAGAAATAATGTAATGACCTTTCAAGCATCCTTTACTTGCTGCACTTGTTGTTTTCATGGAGCTGTCCATGGTGCTGAACAAGACTCCAATGGCTTTGTGACATCCCACCTTGTCAGCACTTCCACTTGAAAGAGTGACTGTGACAGACAGTGGCTGGAACAGTGAACTGTCCATAGTGGCATAGTGGGGGTATTGATTTTGGTGTATTGAACATCTTTGATTGATGTTGATTTCTTAATAATAATATTAGGTACAACTGTAAAATCTGAAGTTCTCCCCCTACAACAACAATATTCATTCATTCATTTTCTACCGCTTATCCTAACGAGGGTGGGGTACACCCTGGACTGGTGGCCAGCCAATCACAGGGCACATATAGACAAACAACCATTCACACTCACATTCATACCTATGGACAATTTGGAGTCGCTAATTAACCTAGCATGTTTTTGGAATGTGGGAGGAAACCGGAGTACCCGGAGAAAACCCACGCATGCACGGGGAGAACATGCAAACTCCACACAGAGATTGCCGAGGGTGGAATTGAACTCGGGTCTCCTAGCTGTGAGGCCTGCACGCTAACCACTCCTCCACCGTGCAACAGAGGCAACATTCATTCATTTTCTTAAGCTTATCCTCTTGAGGGTGGGGTGTGTGTGTGTGCTGGAACCTATCCCAGCTGTCTTCAGGCAATAGGCGGAATACACCCTGGACTGGTGGCCAGCCAATCACAGGGCACATATAGACAAACAACCATTCACACTCACAGTCATACCTATGGACAATTTGGAGTCGCTAATTAACCTAGCATGCAAACTCCAGCTGTGAGGTCTGTGCGCTAGCCACTCATCCACCGTGTAGACAACAACAATTTTGCTTACTTTTAATATTGGTATTAAACTAAATGTATGTTTATTATTGTGGTTTGAGTTTGTGGTTGCATGTTGCAGTGCTCCAAACTGAGTACTATATATATATATATATATATAAATATATATATATATATAAAGCAGTGTTTCTGAAATTGGGGGCCGGACCCCAATTGAATTTTGCCCATTATTCAGAATCCTTATATGAAACATGAACACATATTTCTTTCCCTTTTCTTTGCCTTATAACATGAGAAAATTAGTTAATTTGAGCTAGCTTACAATGCTGTCATTGGGAAACACCTATTTCGACTATGAAGCCCTGTTAAAAAAAAAAACCTCCAACCCCCCAAGGATGGTTAGGATAGACGCTGCATGGTTTATTATTATTTACATTGCTGCTATTCATGCATTAACATGTACACTAATGATAACATGTAATAGTTGCAGTATCTTGCCGTATTTTGATGATTCAAAACGATGGCTGTGTCTTCCAGCACATGACATGTGCTGCAGTCCTCAGGTAAAAAAAATGAAATGATGGCATATGAGCAACTTGTTGAGTCTTTGTAGTCGAACCTTCCTCCACATCCCCCCCACAATGTCAGAAAAAAAACTGTGAACCACTGATCTAAACACTATCTTTTTAGATATTCATGTGCGCCTAATGCGGCTGTTAAGTATGTACAGCATGTAGCCGCATTTTCAGGCTGGTCAGATACTTCTCATCCTCACACAGCTGGTGCTGACACTGCAGGACGAACCCTCCTGGTGGCTCCGTGTCCATCGGCAGACATGAATTTACATTACTGGACAGCCCGCCTGACATGTTCAAACGAGCGGGAATTCATTAATCATCAACAGGACGTGAATATAGCCTCTAAAGTTTTGACAAGTCGGTGTACAGCTTGTATAGCTAGACAGTGGAACTGTATTTTTCATCATTAATTTGTTCTAAAAAGTCAAACATAACTGAAATGTACAAAATTTCTTATCATATGAAATGATGCACGGTATATCCAATGACCATGTTCAAGACCCCAAAATCTTGAAACATACTCTACATCTGATAGAGGATGATTCTAGTTTTGGTAGTAAAACAATGCAGTGGAAAATAATGACAAATAAATGAGAAATTAATAAAAATTCCTGGCAAGGTCAAATTATTTGGCCCCATGGTGGGTTTATTTAGCTGTCGCACTCAATAAGAAATGCACGGACAGTGAGTCAGCAATTCTGTACGCGTTTCTATGGTGAATGATAATGTACAAGGCAAACACACCAGTTGGTTTGGTGCAATATTGCACCAAAACTGAGGCAAAAATTTTCAACAAAAAACATTCCTTACAAAACTGAGGGAAAACATAAATTCCAACATGGACTGTGACACTGCGAAGCACGGCGTGATACCCCTGCCTTCTGAGACAAGGAGCAACAGTATTTTAAATGATGCACAGTATATCCAATGACCATGACCATTAAAATTCCTGGCAAGGTCGAATTATTTGGCCCCATGGTGGGTTTATTTAGCTGTCGCACTCAATAAGAAATGCACGGACAGTGAGTCAGCAATGTGGAGGGCGTTTCTATGGTGAACGATAATGTACAAGGCAAACACACCAGTTGTTTTGGTGCAATATTGCACCAAAACTGAGGCAAAAAATTTCAATAGAGGATAGAGGAGTAAAAAAAAATGCAGTGGAAAATAATGAGAAATTAATTCAACTTCCTGGCAAGGTCGAATGTGTCTTACCTGGCACTCTCTTTGGCCCCATGGTGGGTTATTTAGCCTTCACACTCAATAAGAAATGCATGGACAGTGAGTCAGCAATGTGGAGGGCGTTTCTATGGTGAATGATAATGTGCAAGGTAAACACACCAGTTGGTTTGGTGCAATATTGCACCAAAACTGAGGCAAAAAATTTCAATAGAGGATAGAGGAGTAAAAAAAATGCAGTGGAAAATAATGAGAAATTAATTCAACTTCCTGGCAAGGTCGAATGTGTCTTACCTGGCACTCTCTTTGGCCCCATGGTGGGTTATTTAGCCTTCACACTCAATAAGAAATGCACGGACAGTGAGTCAGCAATGTGGAGGGCGTTTCTATGGTGAACGATAATGTACAAGGCAAACACACCAGTTGGTTTGGTGCAATATTGCACCAAAACTGAGGCAAAAAATTTCAATAGAGGATAGAGGAGTAAAAAAAAATGCAGTGGAAAATAATGAGAAATTAATTCAACTTCCTGGCAAGGTCGAATGTGTCTTACCTGGCACTCTCTTTGGCCCCATGGTGGGTTATTTAGCCTTCACACTCAATAAGAAATGCACGGACAGTGAGTCAGCAATGTGGAGGGCGTTTCTATGGTGAATGATAATGTGCAAGGTAAACACACCAGTTGGTTTGGTGCAATATTGCACCAAAACTGAGGCAAAAAATTTTCAACGAAAACCATTCCTTACGTACAAAACTGAGGGAAAACATAAATTCCAACATGGAATATAGTATTTTAAAGCCAAGGTCCGGCGTCCTGAAAAAAATTGTGCTTGACCTCGGATATTCTGCTGCACTTTGACTTTGAGTTACTTTCCCGTGACAGCATGACCTACTGTCGCGATTGCACGAGCCTTGCCTGCACGTTATCTATCATTCTAACGTAGCAAAACACATCCGCTCATCAAAGCTGCTGATAAACAGCCTTGTGTTTGCTTTAGTTCCTGTGGGAGTGCCGCTGCTTTTAAACAATTAACACCGGGAGTCGGGCACTTTGTTCCCGCACCGTTCCAGTATAAATGTCACACCGATACAGACTCCCCACGGGCAAAGTGCTTGTCCGTCGGGGCTGTTTTTCATGTGCAAACACAACACGTGAAACGTCAGCTGTAGACTATGACAGGAATAAAAGGCATGCGGTGAATGTAATTAATAAACTACAGGGTAGCACAATAAAATACTATTTGCAATAAAGCAAGCTTACTGCTTGTGCAAGAGAAATTACAAAGAGCAATTAAGCAAATATACGGCGTCAATAAAAGAGCAGAGAATAAAAGAAAAAATAACATCCGAGCAACAATGAAGCCGTTAAAAAAAACACATTATGATGGTGACAACAATACTAATACTTCAACCTAGCAAATGAGACCTTGCCATCTCCTCGTGTGTGTGCAGTGATGGAGGAACATGATGTCACTGCCTTTCAAAGCAATCCTCCACCCCTGCTGTGAAAGCCATTATCAAGAAGTTAGATGCCGCGAGTGCAAGCTTGTACACACCGAACCCACAGCGACTAATCAGGATGAATGTTGTGTGGAGCCGTGGAGGTGTTTGAACACTCGGTGCACACACTTTCTTGCAAACAAGGCCGTTTAATTTATTTCTTCATTGATTATTCATCATGTGTGAGACGGGAAGAACTGGCTGTGAGGTTCACGAACGAGTCGAATCTTTTGAGTCCGAGTGAACAAAGAGAACCGATTCCTTGTTGAATGTAAGAAAGGAAAATTGCCCACGCCGCCTTCATGCGTCACCTGTGTGGCCCGTGAATTGTACACAGTCGGAGTTGTACACACTCCTTTCATGCTGGGAGGCCCAGTGTTACCCTTGTGATTGTGTCTCTATGTGTAATACAAATTCACCAGGAGACTAAACCCCCCCCCCAAACAAAAGGCGTCAGAGACAAAGGAACAGTAGCAACATTTCTGGATGCATTCATTCATTTTAAACCGCTTATCCTCACGAGGGTCACGGGGGTGCTGGAGCCTATCCCAGCTGTCTTCAGGCAAGAGGCGGGGTACACCCTGGACTGCTGGCCAGCCAATCACTGGGCACATATAAACAAACAACCATTCAAAAGCAGGAAGTTCATGGAAACACTGCAGAAGAGGAGCTAAATCTGGAAGATCTAGAAAGCCTCCTGTGCAAGTTATTGTGTGTAGCTGCTCTTTAGGAGTCCTCAAATCAATACAAAGCGCCAAAATTGCGACTCCAAATTCTCCATAGGTATGAATGTGAGTGTGAATGGTTGTTTGTCTATATGTGCCCTGTGATTGGCTGGCTTCCAGTCCAGAATGTGTACCCCGCCTCTCGCATGAAGACAGCTGGGATAGGCTAAAGCATCCTCCGCGACCTTTGAGAGGACAAGCGGTAGAATATTAATGAATGTTGCCTCTGTTGCACTGGTTAGCGTGCAGGCCTGTTGTGAGATAATTCAAACCTGCAATAAAAGCCTGTTTGTCTGGCGATCAAGTCCGGTGTGTGTATTTGTATTTAGTTCATTTAGCAATTTAATACACAAAATATTCTTAAATATGATGATTTGCAGCGGCACGGCGGTCGAGTGGTTAGCGTGCAGACCTCACAGCTAGGAGACCGGGGTTTAATTCCACCCTCGGCCATCTCTGTGTGGCGTTTGCATGTTCTCCCCGTGCATGCGTGGGTTTGACTCCGGTTTCCTCCCACATTCCAAAAACATGCTAGGTTAATTAGCGACTCCAAATTGTCCATAGGTATGAATGTGAGTGTGAATGGTTGTTTGTCTATATGTGCCCTGTGATTGGCTGGCCACCAGTCCAGAATGTGTACCCCGCCTCTCGCACGAAGACAGCTGGGATAGGCTCCAGCACCCTCCGCGACCTTTGAGAGGACAAGCGGTAGAATATTAATGAATGTTGCCTCTGTTGCACGGCAGTCGAGTGGTTAGCGTGCAGGCCTGTTGTGAGATAATTCAAACCTGCAATAAAAGCCTGTTTGTCTGGCGATCAAGTCCGGTGTGTGTATTTGTATTTAGTTCATTTAGCAATTTAATACACAAAATATTCTTAAATATGATGATTTGCAGCGGCATGGCGGTCGAGTGGTTAGCGTGCAGACCTCACAGCTAGGAGACCCGGGTTTAATTCCACCCTCGGCCATCTCTGTGTGGAGTTTGCATGTTCTCCCCGTGCATGCGTGGGTTTGACTCCGGTTTCCTCCCACATTCCAAAAACATGCTAGGTTAATTAGCGACTCCAAATTGTCCATAGGTATGAATGTGAGTGTATTCCAGAATAATTCCAAATGTTTGCACTCCCTGCTGTTGACCCCCGTGCCCCTCAAGGCTGCAATTGTGGATGAAGTAAAAATAGAACTTTAAGACCCTCTTTTTACTTTTTCTTTCGGAACATCCCCTTGTCACAGAATAAATGAATGCCGTGGCGCCCCAACAATGCCGCTTTTTCCTGGGCTGGGATGGATTGTGTGTAAGCGATGAGATTGGTTCCAGTGTTCCCCGTGGACCGCAGCCTTTGGTGTTTGGTGATAAATGCCTCCTGTGTGGTAATACAGTATGATTAACGGACACAGCCCAAAGCCCTATACCCCCCCCTCACACACTCACCAACACTCCTCCACCGCACCACCTTTTCGCCTCCTCACTGCACCTGAATCAATCATCTGCATGGCCAGCCCACAGTCTTGACTGAAAACAGCTGTTCAATGCTCAAAGGGAAGCTGAAATTACTTTGAGATTCCCATTTAAGTAAGCATGGGCATGTGACTACATTTCCTTGGGCGAATATGGGGAGAAAAGAAAAAATTCTGAATGTTCTGAACTCCTTTTTAGAAAGCTAACTACTTGACACAGAAGCTACTGTGAATACTGACTACTGTATGGTTGACCAAAACAAACATTTATTCATTTTCTACTGCTTATCCTCACAAGGGTCGCGGGGGTGCTGGAGCCTATCCCAGCTATCTTCAACTGGTGGACTGGTGGCCAGCCAATCACAGCTTTTTTCCCTACTTTATCATGTCATGGCTGACTACATGGACTATTAAGGTAATGTAATGTAAGGCAATGTCCCATCAATGTAACATTACTGATGCAGAGTGACCGGAATACTACATATGACTTGAGCCTATCCCAGTTCTCTTCGGGTACACTCTAGACTGGTGGCCAGCCAATCACAGGGCACATATAGTCAAACAACCATTCACACTCACATTCATACATATGGACAATTTCATTCATTCATTCATTTTCTACCGCTTTTTCCTCAAGAGGGTGGCGGGGGTGCTGGAGTCTATCCCAGCTGTCTTCGGGCGAGAGGCGGGGTACACCCTGGACTGGTCGCCAGCCAATCTATGGAGTCACTAATTAACCTAGCATGTTTTTGGAATGTGGGAGGAAACCGGAGTACCCGGAAAAAAAACTACTCATGCACGGGGAGAACATGCAAACATGCCACACAGAGATGGCCGAGAGTGGAATTGAACCCTGGTCTCCTAGCTGTGAGGTCCTCGCGTTAACCACTCGACCGCCATGCCGCCATGATTATAACAATATCTAAAATAAATAAACAATAGACTCTAAATTTTACAATCAGTAACTGTTACATTTGTTCACTTCCTGCTTTCCTAATATATTTTTTTAATTACATTTATTTTTTTTATTTTAAAAAATAATAAAAAATGTATTTTTTTATTTTTTAAATTTAATTTAATTTTTTTAATTTAAAAAAATACAATTTTTTTTTTTTTCACATACCAAATGCGGCCCGTTGGAATCAAATCGAAGCGAAGGGAAGGGTGACGGTACACGGGTGATGAGGCAGCTTGAATTTAAAAACAACTCTAAAAGAAAGCAGACTCCATGGTCAAATTTGATAATGGAAGCCATATTTAAAAGACGGTGCAGTGATTTGACACGAGAGAAGCCATATCATTGGTGGCGGGATTACAGTAGCGCCATATGCAGTCAAATCAATCCTTGAGTAGTTTTGCGTGTGAGTCGATAGCTCCGGGTTAGGCCCATTAGTCATGTTGGCACCACACATCGCCCGCCCCAAATACTTACTTTTTGCTATACGCTGGCATTTATATAGGCGCGTGTAAATGTGAATCAATTTTAATATATGTCACTTGCTGTTAATATGTACGGCTACATTCTTCCATCTTGAAATATTTAACAACGGTGTAATCTCCCTCTTGATGGCACCCCTGCACAGGAGGGGCCATTTGTTGCCGGTGTCTGAAAAGGAAGCGTTCAAAGACACTCTGTATTGTTCCTTTCCATGTAACTTATTAGGATTCACAGTCATGCCTGGCATTACAAGGGAGGTGAATGCTTCCAGTGTGACGACAATTTCCTCCCACCAGCCCTCCGAGAGAGAGTAAACAAGCCGGCGGTTGAGACTCGAAGCGGGAGAAGGGGGTGCCTCCCCCCCCACCCCCGCCCCGCGTGATGAATGAAGCGAAGACGACTATCCATTTGGGCATGATGAGAGCCAAACTGATCCCTGGATTTGTGAGTGGGATTTAAAGCTCTATCTTGCAGCTAGTCATGTGGCGCCCGGAGTGGGCCCGACTGGGCATGGTGGAACTCGTGTGATTGGGCTTGATGTGCTGAACGGCAACACATATAAACGCTATTTGCTCCACCCTCTCTGGTCTCTGGTTGCCAAACCGTTGTTGGGACATGCTTTCATTTTTAGTCCGTACTTGCAATGCAATGTGACTTGGAAGCCAATTTACACTGTCATGATGGAGGTGGGAATGAGTGGAATAAATCTATACAGGGGGATATTTCTCTAGTGGGGCTGCACGGTGTAAAGTGGTTAACCACACAGCTAGGAGACCTGAGTTCGATTCTACCAGGGTACTCTGGTTTCCTCCCACATTCCAAAAACATGCAAGGTTAATTGGCCACTCCAAATTGTCCATAGTTATGAATATGAGTGTGAATGGTTGTTTGTCTATATGTGCACTGTGATTGGCTGGCGATCAGTTCAGGGTGTATTGGTAATGGTTTAATTTCATTAGAACATGCATCAGATTACAATTGAATGCATCACATAATCAGTTCACAGTTCCACATGTCCGAAAGGAGTAGGAAGAAGCAAAGTTTATTAAATCCTACCCCTCCATTTGGTACTTTTACAATCAGTAACTGTTACATTTGTTCACTTCCTGCTTTCCTATTATATATTTTTTTATTTTTTTCATTACATTTATTTTTTTTAATTTTAAAAAATAATAAAACTTTTATTTTATTTTATTTTTAATTTAATTTAATTTAATTTTTTTATTAAAAAAAATACAAATGTGACAATTTCTTGTCTGACCTTTCTAATGATTTCGTCTGTGCTCCCTCCGGAACAAAAAGTATCATCCGCAAATAATACTCCGCTTCTCGCCCGAATACAGCTGGGATAGGCTCGAGTACGCACGCGACAATGAAAAATATCTCCAGTGGGAAGTGATGCATTTTTCAGTCAGTATCACAGGGACTTGATTATTAGAAAAAGGTATTGAGAATTGTTTGTTTTTTCAGTGTAGGTTTCAGTATTGTTTACGTATTACCCAATAATAGATACTTGAGAAACAGGGTTCACAAGTCTTCCGGATTCTGCCGGAAATTGCCCTTGCCTGTTGTTGACATCCCGACTGAAGTTACAAATCTCCCGGATCTGTGATGTTTATGTGCGGCTATAAAAGACTGTAGCTTTTGCCCGGACGTTGAAAGGAGGTTGATGAGGAGGTGGTCGATCAACAATCTCTTTATTGGAACAAACAGGTAACTGGCGGCCACAGCCAAGCCAAAATAATATCTCTCACACACATCGGCTCAGCAGCCTGAAAAAGCAACACATCTGCTCGTTAATATAGTGAGGTATTAAATGTATAATGATGTGTAGCCCACGTTATGTCAAGAATCTGTGCACACTTAAACACGGAGTACATGGAGCCCAGGAGGCGTCATTAATGTTTTTTTTTTATTTGCCCTGTTACCTGTTACAGTAGGTTTATGTGGTTAATACACATTACCTTCCATTGATGTTATGGGCAAGCCTGCATTAGAACATACAGAACAGAAAAGAACTCCAGCTTACAGTGTGGAACCAGGAAGTAGTGAATTTTGAAAATAGACATGTCACATGTTTTTGTGTTATGTAGTGTTTGTGTTTGGAGCTGACGAACTTGGACATTGGGCTGCACGGTGCTCAATTGGTTAGTGCGCAGGCCTCACAGCTAGGAAACCCGAATTCAATTCCACCCTCTGCTATCTCTGTGTGGAGTTTGCATGTTTTTTATTTTTATTTTTATTTTTATTTTTATTTTTATTTTTATTTTTATTTTTATTTTTATTTTTATTTTTATTTTTATTTTTATTTTTATTTTTATTTTTATTTTTATTTTTATTTTTATTTTTATTTTTATTTAGTAGTTGACTATTGCCTAATATTCAGTGTGGAAGTGGTACATTTTTGCCTGCTTATTTTGTATATGGGTTGTTTGTCTATATGTGCCCTGCCATTGGCTGGCGACCAGTCCAGGGTGTACCCTGCCTCTCGCCCGAAGACAGCTGGGATAGGCTCCAGCACCCCTGCGACCCTCGTGAGGATAAGCGGTAGAAAATGAATGAATATTATTATTATTATTGTTCTTCTTATTATTATTATGTTTTTTTATTTTTAATTGATTATTTTTTTAGCTCTTTAGTAGTTGACTATTGCCTAATATTCAGTGTGGAAGTGGTACATTTTTGCCTGCTTAATTTTTACGTGTGTTGTGAATGGTTGTTTGTCTATATGTGCCCTGTGATTGGCTGGCGACCAGTCCAGGGTGTACCCTGCCTCTCGCCCGAAGACAGCTGGGATAGGCTCCAGCACCCCCACGACCCTCGTGAGGATAAGTGGTAAAAAATGAATGATTATTATTATTATTATGTTTTTTAAATTTTTAATAAATTTTTTAGCTCCTTAGTAGTTGACTATTGCCTAATATTCAGTGTGGAAGTGGTACATTTTAGCCTGCTTAGAGACGTCGGGTACACACAAATCTGACCTGTCATACTCACATTTACACCTCCGGTTACTGAGTGGGAACCGAACCCACTCTGGCTACAGAGATGACAGTCAAGTGAACCCTGACACTATCAGTGACCTACTGGTTATTGAATTATGCTATGACCTTAAAGGATGGAAATTTGGACTACTGATTGATGTATAGTATTTCTAAGGAATTCTAAGGCAAAGCTACTATGTTAAATTCTCAAAATCCTTTCAACAACTCACCTTTATCCTATCATCAGGCTTTAGCATATGGCCGCAGATTGCTAGCCAGCACAGCCTACAACATCAAGAGCCTTTATCCTGTCAAAAGATACCGTGGTGGCATACCCACATAGCGGAGATTAAGCTCTTTATGAAGGTGACTCTACCTGGGTTTAGAAGTGAGCTCACTGCTCAGTCAAGCACTGAATCCAAATGGCGGCGTGGCGTGAGCCTCGGCTCGCCTCGCCGCACTTCCTGTCACCGGCTCGCCCCAGATAAGGACAGATGACCTTTCCCCAGGTTGTTATAATAAATCAAATCCAGAGTCACTCATTCTTGCCTTTTTTTCAGGCCTTGCAGGTATCAGTGTTGAAATATTACATTCAATCTCTGCAGGAATTTTCCATGTCATTGTTGAATATGTCAAGAAAAGAAGTGGACTATTCCGTTGTGTTTGAAATGAGAGCATTGGCAATCACAGGAGAGCACAACAAATTAGTCAGGACGGCAAGGTAATAATAATAATAATAATAACAAACTTGCTGATGTTGCTGAAGCGGATCCCCGGGTCAGCAACATTAGAGAATTTATGGTACAAATCAAATTCTGCACAATTGCGTTTTATGGACTATTTCAGGTAGTGAACAAGAATATTCTTTTGCCAATTAGAGGGAAAAACAGGCAAAGTTAATTGCCCCCCTGTTAATAGGAGCATTTAAGCTGCTCAGCCACCAAACGGGCCTCTCGGGGACATTAACCACCAAATCTTGGAATCGCTGCACCAGCTGACTCATTCCCATCACACTGATGACTATATTTAACTAGATCAGTGCACATTCCGCTTTTAGCTCAGTTTCCAGGTGATGTCAGTAGGATCAGAAGAATTTATCAGAGTCGGGGGGTAGCAAAGTAAAGTAGCAGCAATGTTGTACTATGGTCATGAGTATTGGTTTTAGTAGTATTGGTCAGAATCACATTCGCGGGGGTGCTGGAGCCTATCCCAGCTGTCTTCCGGTGAGAGGCGGGGTACACCCTGGACTGGTGGTCACAGGGCACATATAGACAAACAACCATTCACACTCACATTCATACCTATGGACAATTTGGAGTCGCTAATTAACCTAGCATGTTTTTGGAATGTGGGAGGAAACCGGAGTACCCGGAGAAAACCCACGCATGCACGGGGAGAACATGCAAACTCTACACAGAGATGGCCGAAAGTGGAATTGAACTCGGGTCTCCTAGCTGTGTGGCCTGCGTGATAACCACTCGTCTGTTGTGCAGCTTCACTGCAGCATTCATTCATTCATTTTCTATCGCTTTTCCTCACAAGGGTTGCGGGGGTGCTGGAGCCTATCCCAGCTGTCTTCCGGCGAGAGGCGGGGTACACCCTGGACTGGTGGCCAGCCAATCACAGGGCACATATAGACAAACAACCATTCACACTCACATTCATACCTATGGACAATTTGGGGTCGCTAATTAGCCTAGCATGTTTTTGGAATGTGGGAGGAAACCGGAGTATCCGGAGAAAACCGGAGAAAACATGCAGAGATGCCCCGAGGGTGGAATCGAACTTGAGTCTCCGAGATGTGAGGCCTGCATACTAACCACTCGTTCGCCGTGCAGTCCCCATTATTAAAGTTCATTCATTAATTCATTTTCTACCGCTTATCCTCATGAGGGTCGCGGGCGTGCTGGAGCCTATCCCAGCTGTCTTCCGGCGAGAGGCGGGGGTACACCCTGGACTGGTGGCCAGCCAATCACAGGGCACATATAGACAAACAACCATTCACACTCACATTCATACCTATGGACAATTTGGAGTCGCTAATTAACCTAGCATGTTTTTGGAATGGGGTGGGGTACCCGGAGAAAACCCACGCAAGCGAGATGGCCGAGTATGGAATTGAACTCAGGTCTCCTAGCTGTGAGGCCTGCACTCTAATCACTTGCCCGCTGTGCAGCCGTCTTATAATATTACAACTTCTAAAAACTTGAACTTATTTTTACTTTATGCTAGGGTGACTAGCATAAAGTCCATAGGGCATGCTGGAGCCTATCACAGCTGACTTTGGCTGCTTCTAAAATTATTTGTACCTAATAATAACTTTTTGTCCGAATATTTGGCCTTTAATCTTGTGAAATTATAGTTGATTTTTTCAATTTTTTGCTGTCATTTTTTACCCGGAGAAAACCCACGCATGCACAGGGAGAACATGCAAACTCCACACAGAGATGACCGAGGGTGGAATTGAACCCTGGTCTCCAAGCTGTGAGGTCTGCGCGCTAACCACTCGATTGCCGTGCCGCCCGGGTCTGTTCAATCTTTTATTATTATTTTATTATTGCTCTCCTGTGTTAGCCAGTTATCTTCTTACCTGTCGCAAAAACACTATAAACCTTGCAACCCAACCTACCTCGTGTTCCCCGCGTCACTTGTTGCTGTTTACAATTGGTGTTAATATCCAAGCAGTAATTTTACATTTGATCAGAGTCACTTAAAATCACTTAGTAGTATATGTTGTTATAATAGAAATTAATCTGAAAAAATGAGTAAATATGCAACATTGTTTTATACACGAAAATAAAATGAAAACTGCAGGCTCACTTCAAGAACATTGTGACGAGCGCCAGCCATCGGACCAAATGCCATCCTTTAATCACACTGTAAAAGCTGATTCAGACATCTGGAGATTCATATTTGCCTGACCAGCAAGTATTTTTGACAGCAGCCTCACGGAACCTGCAAGCCTGATCTGGCAAGCCGCTCGCTTTTCATTACCTAGAGTGGCTTTTAGAGAAAAGAGTTTAAGCTCCAAACACACTACATCCCAAGACAAATGGACACTGACGCACAACCGTGACAACTTATACACACATATGACGCTAATGCTGCAGCGGCATCGAGGAGCAAAGCTAGTAAACTAAAGTAAACTAAACTGTAGTCCAACACCCAGCAGTTGTTTAAATAATTTGGACTTTTAACTAAATTTTCCAAAAATAGTTGCACAAAAATCACATATCGCATAAGACGTCAACATGATCAGCATTAGCTTTCTGCAGATTCCCAGCATGTAGACCAGGGGTCTCAAACTCAATTTACCTGGATAGGGTCTGGGCAAGGCTGGGCCGCAAAAAAAATATATATATTAAAAACAGAAAAATATACAAACTTTTTCAGTGCTTTGGTTCCGATCTTAATTTTTATTTGTCTGTACAAAATAAGATGAAAAATAAATAAACAAATCAAGAATAAAGAAAATCAATCAATCAGTAATAAATAAATATAATAATAATAATAACGGCAAATAATAAAAACTTAAGAAACCACATATAGTTGCTGGTAGACAAATTATTTTTTTCAGATTAAAATGAACAAAACATTATTAGAGCCCTGTAGACATGACAAAACACGACTATAGTCACATTTATACTTTTTTTATTTACAACATATTGCGCAACTGCAGGGTCTTGAGACACATGCTAACTCGCAAACTAGAGAGCTAGCGACCTAAACGGTAGCCTTCAAGTTATTTCCTTTAAACTTAAATAGCCAAAAACTTACCACTTCCACACGGATAGGGAGGATAACTATTAACAGTTATTTAACCTTTAACATGAACATTAAGCAAACGTAATAATTTTTTCTGGGTACATGATACCATACAGCATCCATATCGAACTTGCGTGGGCCGCACTAACATGAAACTTTCATATCAAGGCGGGGGCCTCAAAGTAGTGTCCTGCGGGCCACATTTGGCCCGCGGGCCGCGTGTTTGAGACCCCCGATGTAGACTATATATACTGTTAATGAGCAAACACTACTGGTATAATTGCAAATATACATCATATTGCGGCCTAAGTGAAATCTAACATGAATTAGTTTCTTCGGTCTCCATGGACTCTTCAGTAAAATATTAACCAGCTACAGTCTGTACAGTAAGTTGTTTTCCTGCTCTGTGTTATACGCAGACACAAGCTTTCTCACAGACATGAAGAAGACTCATAAGTGCGACCAAATCGATAAAGACGCAGCCAAGAAAACACAACAATGAATTGAAATACACAAGGAAGCTCTGTAGGGGTGAGAATCCCAGCATGGCTGAGTGATCATTAGTGCAAGGTACTTCAGGGTTCAGGATCATCAGTCAGACTTTCCAAACTTGGAAAACGAGAAGAACAGATAGGTTCATAATTGCAAGTGTCCAAGCTGCTATAGAACAATCCTGCCATTTAACGTGATATTTAAAATAGTCGTAAAGTATTAAACTTCCATTTCACTAAACATATTGTTAGATAGCCGACAATTTACGTGGTTTGTGTCACTGATAATATTCAGCTATGGACGTCCTACTCTGTTTGGCGGTCAGTAAACGCACCCCAGTGCCGTTGCATCACTTAAGCTATTTATGACTTCTCTGACGCTTTCTTTAGCCGAATGCTTGAATGCATAGAGGTGAGGTTTTGGTTCCATTATGGGAGCTGTGCAGTTGTTTGTTCATTGGTGCTAACATTAGCATTCAAGCTAACTGTATGACCACTTATTGTTTTAATAAGCGTCATATTTACTTAATTTCCTTGTAGATTTATGTATGTAATGTGCCTTTGGCTTATCATTATGTTTAAGTAATATCAGTTATGGCTGCACGGCGGTCAAGTGGTTAGCGCGCAGACCTCACAGCTAGGAGACAAGGGTTCAATTCCACGCTCGGCCATATCTCATCATGGCAACGCATGGCAACGCATGGCAACGCATGGCAACGCATGGCAACGCATGGCAACGCATGGCAACGCATGGCAACGCATGGCAACGCATCGCATGGCAACGCATCGCATGGCAACGCATCGCATGGCAACGCATCGCATGGCAACGCATCGCATGGCAACGCATGGCAACGCATGGCAACGCATGGCAACGCATGGCAACGCATGGCAACGCATGGCAACGCATCGCAACGCATCGCATCGCATCGCATCGCAACGCATCGCAACGCATCGCAACGCAACGCATCGCATCGCATCGCAACGCATCGCAACGCATCGCAACGCATCGCAACGCATCGCATCGCAACGCATCGCATCGCATCGCAACGCATCGCAACGCATCGCAACGCATCGCAACGCATCGCAACGCATCGCAACGCATCGCAACGCAACGCATCGCAACATTTACATGTTACATTACTGAGGTATGGTGATGATAAAACAGCTAAAACAAGGTAAATAACCAACTATTGAAATGACTCAACTACTCGTACCCACACCGACTCACTCACGATTTTAGTCATGTGTGCAAATATCCAAAGTTTCCCAGTGAAAACTCTTTCCCTGTCATGGCAGGAAACAAGTGCTTGACATACAGTGGTGCTGTTGCCTCCTCAATAAAGGTAGCACTTAATTATCAAACAGACTGGATTACTGCTCAGGGCTGCCAGCAATGATGACTTGAATTAATGACACCCACAAAAAAAAAAGTAATCTCCTCTCACCGGAAATCCAAGGTCTGCGAAGGCAACACGTAATAAACATCCCATCACTGCGACGAGTGCATCGTTGATATAAAAAAAACCCTCCAAGACTTTGTGTCTCTGTTCAGTAAACAAGGTGTATTTATCACTTTGAAAAAGTACATTACTTCTGCAAATTGGAACTGCTTTTGTACTGCTAATTGGCAACAACGCTAATAAACAAAAAACGCAACCAAGATGAATTGACATAGGAAAGACTGCCAAACCACCTAAATTTCAGAAACTATTTAAATTGTTGCTGAATATGTGTCTAAATAATTATTTTGATAATATTTCTTTTTTCATTGGCTTTCTATGTGTTTTGTTGGATTAACCTCTGAATGCAATAAAACTAAATTCATGACAATAATAACTTTGTTCTATATTGATGAATGTTATGGGCGGGTACGGCGAATAGACATGCATCATTTAACAATCCGAGCTGTAAGTTGAAACTACGACAGTAAATGGACCTTCTCCGTGCATCAATTATAATGAATAAAATATTAGGAGGGATGTTATTTAGCGAAGGATTAAGGCACATCACTGCTGAGGCATGTAAGTAATAACAGTCTCTCACTGCTCCAGCCGGAACATCGTAGACATTAAAGTGGGACGTAAAAAGGGATATTTTCAGGAGCGGTGCAAAGAAATATATCACAAAGAGGAACTTATAATTATAGTACCGAAAAACAGAAACAGTAGCCGACACAATTAGTATTAGTATCGGAGTGTGTTGCATTGGTTTCTTCTGAACTAGCCATTCATTATGCATAAGCAACAAGGAAGCGTCTAATGATCTTTTTATATCTGTCAGCATAAATTACAATTACGCCGCTCTTAAAAAGAAAAGGAACTAAGATGAATTTGAACCAGGATATGGTGTGTATATTGTCCAAAAGGGACAACTAATCATTTCACTTCGTAGGTGATGTGCAGTCATGGCCAGCAAGGCCTTCTCTGCTGGCCTAAAGTATGCAAAGTCGGTCGAATTTGGCAAAATTTAAGCTAGCCGAAGTGGGCCACGTACTTCTGGTTATTTTCAAAAAATAAAACACCCCCTTACTTTTCTCATACAAAACAACCATAGTGATAAATCACTGCTTTTACTTTGAAAACGCATCGCAACGCAACGCATCGCAACGCATCGCAACGCATCGCATCGCAACGCATCGCAACGCATCGCATCGCAACGCATCGCAACGCATCGCAACGCATTGCAATGCATCGCAATGCATCGCAACGCATCGCAACGCATCGCAACGCAACGCAATGCATCGCAACGCAATTTTCACAAAATAAAACACCCCCTTACTTTTCTCATACAAAACAACCATAGTGGTAAATCACTGCTTTTACTTTGAAAACACAACACATCGCAACGCAACACATCGCAACGCAACACATCGCAACGCAACACATCGCATCGCAACACATCGCAACGCATCGCAACGCATCGCAACGCATCGCAACGCATCGCAACGCATCGCAACGCATCGCATCGCATCGCATCGCAACGCATCGCAACGCATCGCAACGCATCGCAACGCATCGCAACGCATCGCAAAGCAACGCATCGCAACGCATCGCAACGCAAAGCAACGCATCGCAAAGCAACGCATCGCAAAGCAACGCATCGCAAAGCAACGCATCGCAAAGCAACGCATCGCAAAGCAACGCATCGCAAAGCAACGCATCGCAAAGCAACGCATCGCAAAGCAACGCATCGCAACGCATCGCAACGCATCGCAACGCATCGCAACGCATCGCAACGCATCGCAACGCATCGCAACGCATCGCAACGCAACGCAACGCATCGCAACGCATCGCAACGCATCGCAACGCATCGCATCGCAACGCATCGCAACACATCGCATCGCAACGCAACGCATCGCAACGCAACGCATCGCAACGCAACGCATCGCTACGCATCGCAACACAACATAACATTTTGGTTCCAACGACATTCAACAGTACCCTAGCATGTTTGCAGCAGGGAGTCAAACACAACACATGTATCCTCGCTATGTCTCTTATTCACGGATGCATTTCCCCAAACTGTAGCGGGCGAAGACAAATGAACTGATTATGCGTGTGGATACTTTTGTCAAAATTGTGGGTGGAACTTTCAATCCCGTTTGACTTTGTGTACCCACACTTTCCTTGTAATGGTCTCAGAAATAATCAACTCCAGTCAGACCACAGGAGTCAGAAAGCATGAAAAACAAGCCACTCAACAAGCCACATACATCCCCCTGAAGAGGTGTGTTTCTCCAAAAAAGCCTCTGAAGAACGCAGGCCTTCCTGCTCCACTTCCTCGCTGATGGACAGCACACTCCAGAGGAGCCACGCTGCAGGACACGCACACTGATCATTTGTGACACACATGACCTTTTCCTGGGCCGTGCGGCCGGCTCACCGTGCGGCATTGCCTGCCCCGGCTGAAAAGGCTATACAGCGGCATGCAGGTGGAGACGCTATATCACCCGTCTCTTGCACCCCCAA
The DNA here is from genome assembly GCF_037039965.1 of Doryrhamphus excisus. Taxonomy (NCBI): domain Eukaryota; kingdom Metazoa; phylum Chordata; class Actinopteri; order Syngnathiformes; family Syngnathidae; genus Doryrhamphus; species Doryrhamphus excisus. Next base: position 19,642,234 of record NC_136368.1, read on the forward strand.
CCTCCACCTTACTGAGGTCTTTTCCAGGCAGCAAGGTGAGGCTGGACTAAGACAGTCATTCAATTTAAAAGGCACAACAAGGCACGCATCTCAATGTGGAGATTTGCAACATTGGGATTGTTCATTCATTCAGTTTCTACCGCTTTTTCCTCACCAGGGTTGCAGGAGTGCTGGAGCCTATCCCAGCTGTCTTCGGGCGAGAAGCCGTGCAGCCCCCATTATTAAAATTCATTCATTCATTTTCTACCACTTATCCTTACGAGGGTCACGGGAGTGCTGGAGCCTATCCTAGCTGTCTTCGGGCGAGAAGCCGTGCAGCCCCCATCATTAAAGTTCATTCATTCATTTTCTACCGTTTATCCTTACAAGGGTCAAGGGAGTGCTGGAGCCTATCCCAGCAGCCCCCATCATTAAACTTCATTCATTTTCTACCACTTATCCTCACGAGAGTCACGGGAGTGCTGGAGCCTATCCCAGCTGTCTTCGGATTTGTCGGGGTACACCCTGGACTGGTGGCCAGCCAATCACAGGGCACATATAGACAAACAACCATTCACACTCACATTCATACAATTTGGAGTCGATAATTAACCTAGCATGTTTTTGGAATTTGGGAGGAAACCGGAGTACCCGGAGAAAACCCACGCATGCACGGGAAGAACATGCAGAGATGCCCAAGGGTGGAATCGAACTTGGGTCTCCGAGATGTGAGGCCTGAACACTAACCACTCGTCCGCCGTGCAGCCCCCATTATTAAAGTTCATTCATTCATTCATTTTCTACCGCTTATCCTTATGAGGATCACGGAAGTGCTGGAGTCTATCCCAGCTGTCTTCGGGTTTGGCGGGGTACACCCTGGACTGGTGGCCAGCCAATCACAGGGCACATATAGACAAACAACCATTCACACTCACATTCATACCTATGGACAATTTGGAGTCGCTAATTAATCTAGCATGTTTCTGGAATGTACGGGAAGAACATGCAGAGATGCCCAATGGTGGAATCGAACTTGGGTCTCCTAGCTGTGAGGCCTGCACACTAACCACTAACCACTGTGCAGCCCCCATTATTAAAGTTACAAAATCTAATCTTTTATACATAAATAGTTTATATACTTGTAAATGCCCCGACTGTAGTAATATTAAGAGTACTGTATTTAAAGATTTAGTGGGACGTCTAGTGGTATACTATATGGGGAAACACAATCATTTGAAATAAATAATAAAGGCATTGCAACAGAAAATGTTGTTGTACCAAGATGAAATTTGCATAATGCTATTAGTCATCTCACTCAATAAGGGTGGCGTGTGCATGCCGTGTCTGGTCCAACATAATGTGTCCTGCTTGAGAAAGTGGCAGAATGGCCTTAGAATAGACGCGGTGGGATTTAAGTACACGGGCCGGGAGGACTGTGAGTGCAGAGTGGATGCGGCAGCTGTGAAATGAAGAGCTGTCGCATCCAGTGAGCACTTTTCTGAGTGGAGGAAACACACTTGGCACAGCAGAAATAAATCATGCGCTCCTGGTTTTTTTATTTTGTTGTTGTTTTTTTTTTTTTTTTGCACATCAGCATGCGATTGTAGTTTTTCAAAACAAGCAATGGGAAGTTCTCTCCGCTGTGTAAAGATTTCCGGTTTCTGATGTGATATTCGCAAGTGTCGCTAATGCTTGAGGGGATAACTTAAACTGATGCAGCTTTAATGCGTCATTTCATGAATACCTTAACGTGTGGTGCAGCAAATAAAATATACAACCATTATGGCGAGAGGAAACTTAATAAATGCACATCTACTGATTTGGGCAGATATCTTACCCAAGAAGTAGATGGGGGTCAAATGTCATGGCAGTAGATGTCCCGCAAAGGTCCAAATCTGAACTTATTCAAACTTTTTGGAGTTGATGCTACTAAGGCAATGACTTTGAATGATAACCACCACAATGTATTATCTATTTCATTAGATGGATGGATATTTTATTCATCATCCAGCAGCTTACAGATTTGGAAAACACGGGGGCATGCAGGGTTCAAGAAAATAAGGTAGATGGATGGATGGATACTTTATTCATCATTCAAATAAACACCCTTTTTTCCCCCGGGAATTAAAACAAGGTCGAGTGGTTAGCGCACAGACCTCGCAGCTAGGAGACCAGGGTTCAATTCCACCCTCGGCCATCTCTGTGTGGAATTTGCATGTTCTCCCCGTGCATGCGTGGGTTTGACTCCGGTTTCCTCCAACATTCCAAAAACATGCTAGGTTAATTATCGACTCCAAATTGTCCATAGGTATGAATGTGAGTGTGAATGGTTGTTTGTCTATATGTGCACAGTGATTGGCTGGCCACCAGTCCAGGGTGTACCCCGCCTCTTGCATTAAGACAGCTGGGATAGGCTCCAGCACACCCCCGCGACCCTCGTGAGGACAAGCGGTAGAAAATTAATGAATATTTTATCTCGGGGCTGCATGGCGGAAGAGTGGTTAGTGTGCAGGCCACACAGCTCGGAGACGGAAGTTCAATTCCACCCTCTGCCATCTCTGTGTGGAATTTGCATGTTCTCCCCGTGCATGCGTGGGTTTGACTCCGGTTTCCTCCCACATTCCAAAAACATGCTAGGTTAATTAGCGACTCCAAATTGTCCATAGGTATGAATGTGAGTGTGAATGGTTGTTTGTCTATATGTGCACAGTGATTGGCTGGCCACCAGTCCAGCGTGTACTGTCTCGCCCAAAGACAGCTGGGATAGGCTCCAGCACCCCAGAAAATGAATGAATGAATATTAATATCCACCTCTACTTACTATATATATATTAATGCACATTTTATAAAAATACATTTCTACCAGTGCATCCTCTCACATTGAGTCTTTGCCTCAAATAAATGTATGTTTCTGCAATCAATACAATAAAACAAAATATTTTGACACATCATTCCGAGCCAAGAGAGGTGTGTGTGTGTTTGTGTGTGTTTGTGTGTGTGTAGTATAGTCCAGTATGTGTGTGTGATGTCTGTGGAGCAACACTAGCAGCAAGTAGAGATGTGATGGAAAGGCAATTAAGTAAACACAGTGTGCCAAAGAGCATCTGCACAAATACTCTCCAGCACAGAGAGGGGATCCTGTATGCAGTTGGTTAATGGGTCTGACAGCAGAAATAATAACATTGGCGGCACAGACAGTCTCTTTGTGTGGGACTTGATGTGAACAGAAGGAGCACAACCTCTATCTATTTATAGTTTACATGTTGAGGATAACTAACTTTTTTTTTTTTTGCAGGGTGCAGGCATTCAAAGAAATCACTGATTGTTGCTTGATTGGTTGCAATTATTGCAACCTTTTTTTTGTACAATCAGTGTTTTTTTGTGTAAGTTTTTGCATTAAAGTTGATTTCTGGATTCTGCATTTGTTACATTGTGATCAATTCAAGCGACGTGGATGAAAATAAGCACATAGAAATATTTTGAAGTTTTGAGACTTTTTGACTTTACCTTTTATTCCTCTGGACTTCCTTCTTATCCATGATGACAGGGACGCAGTTGGTCAGTTCGGTCCAGTCCGCATGCAGCCCGCAGCTCCATCCGGTAGAGAAGCGAGAGAAGAGCCACGACTCCTCCTTCCCCGGCCGGTGACAAGTGCACTTCTTCTGGCCGGGTTTGCAGTCGCACGGCTGCTCCAAGCGGATATTCCTCACCAGGTGCCTGCCGAAGGTGGTCCCTCCAGTCTTCTGGATGTGCAGGAACACGATCACGTCGTCCCCTTTAATGTTGAACTCAACGTGTCTGTCCAAGTCTCTCTCGGTGAAGTTGAATTTTGACGGCACCTTCGAAGGCGCGTCGTCCTCCAGGTCCTGGTCCTGGTCCCGGTCGAAATCATCTCCGTCCTGGTAGCGAGTGGCGAGAAGGCTCACTCCCCGCAGCGTGTCTCCGTTTTTCAGGGGGCACGAATTGCTTCCGGCGGGACATATGTACTGGTAGCCTATCGTAACAAAAAGCACAGCGAGAATCGGAACCAAGATCAGCTTGCTGGACTTATCATCCATTATAGGTTTCGTCTTCATTCCATCACTGGGGAGAAGAAGTGTTCTGGACTCAATGCTCCTTAAGGTGCCTAATATTTCGGGTACGGGTGCCACATGTTGACAGAGCGAAAGCGTCTTCCCTTTCTAAAGTTGAGATTCATGGCTGCGGGATCAAACTTCTAAAAACCCGAAAATCCGCGCCCATGATGGCTCCCATGCTTGAGGTCCTCCGGTGTAAAACGCAACAGTACGCGTGTGGTGTCTTGGGAGGTGATGTCGCAAGACTGGGACTGTTGCGCAGCCTCGCCACCCAACTCACTGCACCCCCACCACCACCACCACCACCCCACCCCCGCCACCGGCAGCATCCCACAGCCTCCCCCGGCTGCTGAGGCTCTCTGTCTGGCTGCGCTGCTAATAGACCCCCGCCTGTGCTCACACGAGCTCCGCGTCCTGCGCTCGGAACATCCCAGAATTCCTACACGGAGACATCCGTGACATCATGCGTATGTAGCGACACTGAACGCAACATCTACTCTACAGTATCTCATTAAAAGACACCGGAACTTCTCACCTGTAATCACATGACATTAACATGTACTATTTACATCATCACTGACTACTGTACTTTATTTACTATTGTATATGCTGCTTGTCCTGCTTAGTGCCAGAGCCTATCCCAGTGACTTTGTGTGAGAGGTTCGTTACCAGCCAACCGCAGGGCACACAGAGTCACGCGAGTTAGCGTGCAGGCCTCACAGCTAGGAGACCTGAGTTCAATGCCACCCTCGGCCATCTCTGTGTGGAGTTTGCATGTTTTCTCCGGTTTCCTCCCACATTCCAAAAACATGCTAGGTTAATTAGCGACTCCAAATTGTCCACAGGTATGAATGTGAGTGTGAATGGTTGTTTGTCTGTATGTGCCCTGTGATTGGCTGGCCACCAGTCCAGGGCGTATCCCGCTTCCCGCTCAAAGACAGCTGGGATAGGCTCCAGCAACCCCCGCGACCCTCGTGAGAAAAAGCGGTAGAAAATGAATGAATGAATGAATTAATGTATGGTACAATCAGGCTGCACGGCGGACAAGTGGTTACCATGCAGGCCTCACAGTTAGGAGACCCGAGTTCAATTCCACCCTCGGCCATCTCTGTGTGGAGTTTGCATGTTTGCAAGTGTGTAGGTTAATTAGCGACTCCAAATTGTCCATAGGTATGAATGTGAGTGTGAATGGTTGTTTGTCTATATGTGCCCTGTGATTGGCTGGGTGTACCCCGCCTCTCGCCCTAAGACAGCTGGGATAGGCTCCAGCACCCCCGCGACCCTCGTGAGGAAAAAGCGGTAGAAAATGAATGAATGAATGAATTTATCAGTGGTCACTAAGGCATCTACATAATGTAATGAGATTCAAAGCAAGAGCAGTATAAACATTCTCCCTTTGCAAATGTTAATTTTTCAGTTAGTAGCAAAATGTTTATCATGATGGTGTATTTTGGTTAAAGTATTGATTTTTTTAAATTATTATTTTTAAACGCATCTACAGTGCACTAAAACATCTCCAACAATAAACATATTTCTAAATGATCAAACCAAAGCATTACAATCTTTATAAACACAAATGTTTGAGATTTAAAAAGCGGTTCAATGAACTACCTACCGTGTGATACACAGTATACAGCTCTGCAAAGCTTTTTAGCTGTCCAACGATGTGCCTGACTAAAAATAAAAAATTAATTATTCATACGTGTGAACAATAACATAATTAAACGGGACAACAGAGACCTCAATTTGTGTTATTAGATGAAACATTAAGTGAAGTAATGGTCAGAAGAGAGCCATAACAAAAAAAAAAAAACAGAAACCGGCATCTCGCTAGACAAGCCGGTTGCTAGCATGCCCATGGTTGTTACTAGACGCCGAAAATAGAAACCGGAAGACATTAGCTTTGTCTGGTAGCGGTCAGTATCAATAACATGGCGAGGTTGAGGTTACTAAATACATAGTCGATATAAGTATTGTGTTTGTTAATGTACGCTTCTAACGACTCCAGCTTTTCTTTAACCAGTTTTGTATCTCCATGTTCAATCGTGCTCTTGTCATGTCAAACCGTTAAACATAAAACTGCTAACACTTCTTTATAATATGAGTCGTGCTTCCAACTAAGAGCACACTGTGATTACTTGCACAATTTTCGCCGATTATTTCAGCTTTATGTAAACAACTGAGGTAAGGCAATAACTTTTACAGCAACTACGTGGCAGTGGTTGACCTGCCGGCATATGCGACGCTTGCTGTCTTTACGTTGCAACTTTACGTTGAAAGAATGAGTGTAGCTAAGATGAGGAACATTATTATGCTATCCCTGCTACTGATCACCATGCAACACAAGATATCTGCATCCAAGGGGGTCACAGCAAGCCTGAAAGCCAAGTGGCAGACGACACCATTTCTTTTGGAGACAAGGTACTTACTACTACACGTGTAATACTGTATACTATGTACTACCTATCTAAGCAGCATGCAGCATAAACTCATACAGAAAATACACTCTTGGGTACTAACTTGGGTACTCTCTGTGACTGTCAAGGGGAAATCGTTACCTCCAGACCAGAGCTGAAAGGGAGAGTGTGCTACCTTTTAATAGAAACAGTAGATCATTGTAGCAGTAAGCCATAAAGTAGCAGCATGCATGCATGCATGATGGAAAAGCATACCAGTTTTCAGCTAGTATTAACTACATTGTATGCACACTGCACACTGCTTTTCTTTGTCTATAAATAAGCAACTTAGTTCATACTACAGTACCAGAAAGGAGTTCTTTTGCATAGTTACACAGTTGAACCTCCAAGCTCAAACACATATTTTTTGTTTTCCGTTAACAAATAACGGAATCCGTAAACACCCCGTTTTGAGGCTGCTGCTTTTTTCTTATTCTTAAAAAAACACCACTAAAAGACAAATAAATAGCAAAACACTTAAAGATGTGACAGAAAGACAAAAAAAAACACATGGCCATAACTAATTATGCAATGCTTGCTTATGCTTATGCATGACAGTTGTTCTTTTTCTCCCCCACAAAGGTTCCACTGTAATATTTTCTTGCAGCTGTGTACAATTTATGGATTTGTTCCTATTATATTGCATAATTTATAATAATTCTTATAATTTATTACAGAGTATGTTTCTACCAAGCAGACATATTCATATTTTTCTTTTCAGTGAGTTCATTGGAGAGGATGGCAATGAAAAATTCTGGCAGTTTGTTGACACGGTGAAGGAGCTCACTGTGTACAAGCAAGGAGGTATGCAGTACGTTGCATTTTCAATGCCTCCTCGTCATGTTTTGTCATCTGATTTTCCACTGTTCTTCAATCGCAGAGTCTGTCCGCTCGTACTACAACTTAATTATTAAGAAAGCAAACCAGTTCCTCACGGATCTTCAAGTGAACCTTCTGAAATTTGCGCTCGCTCTGCGCTTCTACTCACCAGCTGTTCATGCTTTGCAGCAGGTATGGTGTGAATGATCACAAATTACAAATTGAGCCAAATCAAATCAGACATTTGGATGATTTCTCTGTGGCATCTTGGTTATATTATGATTTTGATCTAGGGGGGGTTGAGCTACATCAATGATTGCAGAATTAAGTCATGCAATATACCCACGGCGTTTGTATGACAGGTTTGGTGCACCACATAGTTTATGAGGAATATTTTTGTATGCAGCCATGAATTCACGACCCGAGGCTGTCTGCAGTCTTTACTTACAATTGCTTTGGCACCGCCGAGTCATTATTCCCCCAAAACACTGGGTGAAATATTCTACTTGAAATTGAACTGTTCAGCGACTATTATCTTGAATGATGCGGCAATATACTTGCCACTGCTTTAAGGGTGTCGGGCATCGTACACATTGTGTAACCCATCAGATAAACCATGCCCTTGTCTGCAATAACATTTCATACATAAGTATGCTGGTATAGAAATTCAGTATTTATATTCAATACTAAATGAGCATGAGCCTATATTAAGTGATCTTGAAACAAGTATTTATTTAAAGGGGACCTATCATGCTCATTTTTCGGCTCTTTGTATTGAGTTGCGGTCTCCGATAGAGCAGCTACACACAATAACCCACACAGATTTTGGGGGGTATTTTGCAGAATCTGTACCTATTCCAGCTGTATGTCTTTGGTTTTGTGCTTCCTACCAAAATTTATCCCACACACATGCCCAAAGTGCTTCCTAACTATGAACCATATAAGGAATTCCGCCCCTCTGTGACATCACAAAGGGCTTGTTTTACCACGCCTTTTGTAACCGAGCGTTTTGAACCATCCCAAACTTTTTTCAGGGCTCGCTTCCAAATGCGCAAAACTCATTATAAGAAACTTTGGCATCGTTTAACACTAGAATACAACATTCTAACTACATTATAGGTCAGAAAATTGGAAAAAAGCATAATAGATTCGCTTTAGGATATGGACAGTACATATTAATGAACATGTACACAATTTATGGATGGGTGGATATATTTTAATGAACATACACGGGGGTCGCCGGGGGTGCTAGAGCCTATCCCAGCTGTCTTGGACCCTGGACTGGTGGCCAGCCAATCACAGGGCACATATAGACAAACAACCATTCACACTCACATTCATACCTGTGGACAATTTGTAGTTTCCAATTAACCTAGCATGTTTTTGGAATGTGGGCGGAAACCGGGAGTACCCCGAGAACATGCAAACTCCGCACACAGATGGCCGAGGGTGGGATTGAACTCAGGTCTCCCAGCTGTGAGGTCTATGGGCGAACCACTCGTCCACCGCGCAGCCCATGAACATACACATGATATGTAAATATGTCAGATTGTAGCCAATGATGGTTGATGTTAAGCACATTAAGACAAATATAAAACATTTAAAACACATGAAGTATAATAAAACACAATAAAAAACATGAAGGCTGTCGTCACGGACAGGACTCTACACCCGGCCATTGTCACGATCACACCTCTGCTTGGACATAAGCCCCCTCCTTAGGTGACTTTTGAAGGCAGCAAAGCTAGAAGAATCTCTTAAGCTAACTGGGAAAGTGTTCCAAAAGTTACTGCCTTTGAAGGAGAGGACATGTTTCCCAAAAGTACTTCTTTCTCTGTGATACGTGACAATCACTTCTGGTTATGGCTCTTGTGGCCTGGGATACTGAGGTACTGAGCAGGGCAGGAGCCATGTCAACAAATTAGAATATTGCTATTTGAACGCTGAAAACAGTCCAAAAAGACACCTACGAGACAAGCTGTGTTTGTGTTTATTATTTTTTGGTCTTGTCTAAACTGTGCCTATTACTCAACAGATAGCCAGTGATGAACCTCCGCCGGAAGCTTGTCCCGCTTTTGTCTCCATTCACGGCCAACAAAGCTGCAGCACAAAAAACATCAAGAAACTCCTGAAGGCAGCCGCAGGCAGGTAAGTCAAGATGACATAGCCTTTCCCCTGCGTGGATCCACTCAGCGAAACCTGAATACATATTTATTTTGAAGAGTGAAATGTAAATGTTCTGAGATGCTTTTTTTTAAATGCAACACTTTCATGCAGGCCCAAACCGTATTTGTACAACAGTGATCATATATATCCAGGGGCAAATAAAACCGATGTCCCTGTCGTAATCTTGTACGCCGAAATCGGAACCAAGAAGTTCAGCACCTTTCACACAGCGCTGACGGAGAAGGCTGATGGGGGCGCTCTCACATACGTACTGCGACATTTTGTGGCGGTGAGTAGCTTGAATTTGTCTTGGCGCCTCTGGATAGTGGTGAAGTGAATCCACTCAAACTCCTCCATGAACCCGAGTTCGATTCCATGTTCCATGTTCTCCCCGTGCGCGCGTGGGTTGTGTCCGGGTACTCCGGTTTCCTCCCACATTCCAAAAACATGCTAAGTTAATTAGCCACTCTAAATTGTCCATAGGTATGAATGTGAGTGTGAATGGTTGTTTGTCTATATGTGCCCTGTGATTGGCTGGCCACCAGTCAAATGACCTCGCCTTCAGTGTGGAAGTGGTACATTTTTGCCTTATTTTGTATGTGTGGTGTGAATGGTTGTTTGTCTATAGTGAACCCTCTGATTGGCTGGCCACCAGTAAAATGACCCCGCCTTCAGTGTGGAAGTGGTACATTTTTGCCTTATTTTGTATGCGTGGTGTGAATGGTTGTTTGTCTATATGTGCCCTGTGATTGGCTGGCCACCAGTCGAATGACCCCGCCTTCAGTGTGGAAGTGGTACATTTTTGCCTTCTTATTTTGTATGTGTGGTGTGAATGGTTGTTTGTCTATATGTTCCCTGTGATTGGCTGGCCACCAGTCAAATGACCCCGCCTTCAGTGTGGAAGTGGTATGTAGCCCATGTAGCCCATGTAGTCAGAATGGTAACATCTTGATTGATAGTCGAATCATACTCCTCTGAATGGAATGGTCAAATAGTTGACTATTCTAAGACACCCCTACTTTAAATATGTGTGAAGTATTTTTCTAGCCTTTTTACAAAATTTAAAAAAATGTGGCCTCCCTCAACCTTTGGTTTTCAGTACGGGCCTTGGATGAAAAAGGTTTGGAAAACCCTGCCTTAAGCAGGATTCTTAATTGTCATACTCGTTGAAAGAAAGTTTTCTTTAAAAACGGAAGATTGACATTCCTTTCATACTGGATGTATTGAAGAAGAGTTGCTGTAAAGGTCTTTCAGCTGTGCTGCCGAATGCCCAGTGTAGGGCTAGCTGTGAATACTTGTGTCAAGGTTCTCCATTACAGCAAACTATTATATAATAAACATCTGCGGGGTCGCAGCCATTCAGTGTTGTGGTCAACCCTTTTATTCAAGCCCGACTTGCGAGTGTTGTGGCTGTTTTAGAAAAGCTCTGTGCAGATCAGCCAAGCGTTCGGGTTTCTTTGATTGGACTGTAGCATCATCCACCTACACCAGAGTCTAGCGTTTGCACCTTTCCCCAAGACACTTCTGGCACATACGCATTTGAGAGATCCATCTGTCACAGCAGACAGATAGTGGGGCATAGTTAATTTTAATCAGAACCTTTTTCTGGTGCCCAATTTTGCAAATAATCACTCAGAATTTTAGCAATATGATCATTCTTTGCTACATAGTGGTTTGAATATGGCTCCCTAACTCATCGCGGGTAAAAAAAAAAGTATATTTATAATAATAATAATACTATTATTAATAATAATCATCATTATTAATAACAATCATTATCTTAATAATTTTAATAATTTTAATAATTTTAATAATTTTAATAATTTTAATAATTTTAATAATTTTAATAATTTTAATAATTTTAATAATTTTAATAATTTTAATAATTTTAATAATTTTAATAATTATCATTATTATTGTCATTATTATTGTCATTATTATTATTATTTTGTTGTTTTATTTATTTATTTTTAATTATTTTTTTTAGCTCTTTAGTAGTTGACTATTGCCTAATATTCAGTGTGGAAGTGGTACATTTTTGCCTGCTTATTTTGTATGTGTGGTGTGAATGGTTGTTTGTCTATATGCTGGCGACCAGTCCATGGCGTACCCCGCCTCTCGCCCTTAGACAGCTGGGATAGGCTCCAGCACCCCCGCGACCCCCGTGAGGAAAAAGTGGCAGAAAATGAATGAATGAATGAATGTCTACTATATTAGGTCATACAAGTATGAAGGTGACTGTAGGGGTGTTATTTCATGCTCACAGGGCTCTAATAATGTTAAAATGTTTTATAAGGTCATAAAGAGGTTTTCTATGCTCTAACTTTGAAAATATTCTATCAACCTCTTTTAAATGCATATGTATATTTTTTTCCCCAGAAAGCAATTTTAGCAACACTTAAAAAAGAGAGATGTTATTAGGTAGATTTAGCATCAGCAATACAAAATTGGCTTTTTATAGTTCTCAGTGCATCTTGTAACATTTAAAGCCGGCTATGTTTTTTTTATTAACTGGGAAGAAATTGTGTGCATGGGTAGTTACGACCCTTGAGTGTCTTATCAACAAGGTATATTTTGCATTTAATCAGCATAATTCCAAAGCAAAGGACTTATATAGTCAGCCCACTTTGCAAATAAATGGGTCTAGAAGACTGATGGGGATTATTAGCTATGAGCTCTTTAGTGGTGCAAGTAACAAATGGCAAGAAAAGTATGCATCTGGAAAATATTTCCATATAATCTTCTTTTCCAGTATCATGTATCTACTTTCATGACTATAATCATTTAAACAGAACCCAAAGCAGCAGAAGATGCTCTTGTCGGGCTATGGCGTGGAGCTAGCAATCAAAAGCACAGAATACAAAGCAGTGGACGACACCGAAGTCAAAGGTCAGTCTGCAGTTAATTGAATGTGTGTATGTTTAACCTGTGCCGTGTTCAAGGTCATAAAATAGATGTTTTTTTTGTCTGTAGATTCAAAGACATTCATTCATACGGAAGATGGTGATAATGATGAAGTCCAAGGATTCTTTTTTGGAACATTAAAGTAAAAAGTTTAAATGTTTTGCATGTAAATTGTATGACAATTAAACCAGCGGTGTCCAAAGTGGGGCCCGGGGTCTATTTGTTGCCTGCAGCTGTTTTTACAATGGCTCTCGGCACATTCTAAAAATACAATTAAACAGGAACACAAAAAGTGTGAAGAAAAAAGCAGTAATATAATAATATATTAATAATATTATTATAAAATATAAAATATAAAATATAAAATATCAAATTGCAAGAGAAAAAAAAAGCAAGAGACAAAAACTAGTAATCTTCGTCGCAATTTTACAAGAATTAAGTGTTAAGTTGCTGTATGATGATTTTAACTTTTTTAAAGGAACACAAAATGTGGAAAAAAGCAGTAATATAATAATATTAATAATATATTATTATAAATATAAAATATTAAATTAATATTATATATTAATAATATAATATTAGGGGAATAAGTAAGAGACAAAACTAGTAATCTTCGTCGCAATTTTACAAGAATAAAGTGTTAAGTTGCTGTATGATGATTTTAACTTTTTTAAAGCAACACAAAAAGTGGAAGAAAAAGCAGTAATATAATAATATTAACAATATATTCATAATATTATTACATAATATATATAAAATATGATATTATATAAATAATATTATATATTAATAATATGATATTACGGGAATAAGTAAGAGACAAAACTAGTTATCTTTGTCGCAATTTTACAAGAATAAAGTGTTACGTTGCTGTATGATGATTTTAACTTTTTTTGTTTGTTTGTAAGACGACACTGTGAGTCAGACTTTCATATTCACGAATGACTTGTTGTTGGCTCCTACCAAAGAAAGACCTACCATTTCCTCACTGACTCATGAGTGGAACAGTAACTCTTCTACTGGATGTCATTAAATGCTGGTGTACCTAATCCTATTGTTATGGCCAGTGAATGTACATTCACATTTGTGGGGGGAAAAAAAAATCCAAATTGATTTGTGTCTTATATTTCTGTCAAGGAAATCTCATCCAGAACTCCAGGATCAACTTGCTGAACTTCGTAAGCATCTCTTGGATAGCACCAATGACATGGCCCCTCTCAAAGTGTGGGAGCTGCAAGGTATGCAGTCAAATATTGTGTTGGCCTCCTATTAGCGACAGCTTTTTTTATAGACACATACTTATTTCTATTGTACCACTCTGATGTCATTATTTCATCCCTGCAGACCTGAGCTTCCAAGCAGCTGCTAGAATCCTGTCCGTGCCGAAGTTTGATGCTTTGAAGCTCATGCGGGACATCAGTCAAAATTTTCCAGCCAAGGCAAGGTTAGAAAATACATTACGTAGATTCATTAAAAATTGTATGTATGTTCTAAGGATGACGAGGAGGTGGCCAATCAATAATCTCTTTATTGTAAAAATAAAAGAGACTACTGTCGGCCATACTGTCCATCCTCACCTCGCATCCATACATTCATGTCACGTTCACAGACACTCGGAAAGCTTCCACTGTAGTTATTTGAACATATTTACTGTATTAAATGAACCCCTATTAGTTCTTACAATAACACATATGTATGCTTGTACTTAATCCTCTAACTTAACAAAAAGTGATGAGTAAGAGTTGGCGGTTTTCATCGTATTTGACTCCAGGTTCCGCACCAGGTTTTCAGAGATTAAAGCTGTCATTTTACCCGTGTCTCCCAGCGTAATAAAACCGATAGTGACCGTATGTTTTACTGTACTGCTTTACTATTCCCACAGATCACTGACAAGAGTGGCCGTAAAGAATGAGATGAGAAAAGAAATTGAAGAGAACCAAAAGGTGCTGTATCGTAAGCCGTGTCCAAACATGACATAGCAAAAAAAAAAAAAAGAAGCTTTCACGAGTTTAGATGATGAGTCTCTGATCTCTATCTGAAATAGCTTTTGCTTCATCATCACATCATTTTTTTTTCTCAGACTTGTGTCCTTGATTCTGTTCTGTAGCACCTTTTCTTTGTGATCGTAAAAACATTCAAAGCAATGCACTTTGTGCTTGTTCTGTCAGCATCTCAGTGAGGCGATTGGTGTTCATCCAGGAGACGGAGAGCTCTTCATCAACGGTCTGCACATCGATCTGGACATTCACAATCCTTTCAGGTGGGGGGGTTCCAGTGGGCCGCTTTATACCATACGATCACAAGTTTTGCAGCAGTTTCAGAAACATGTGATCTTTCATTGATAGCATTTTGGAGATCCTCAGAGGAGAGGCCAGGGTCTTGGAGGGTCTTCACAACTTGGGTGTAAACGGAGAGCATCAGAGCAAACTTCTAAAATCACCTGTGAACCACGTGACAGACAGCTACGCATTAGATATTAGACATCCAGCTATAATGGTGAGTTCTAGTGACACATTATTCTCGGGACAAAAATATAAATTTCCGAACAGTCAGCAAGCATATTTTTGTATTACTATTTGTCTTTATTGTTGGCATGTTAGATCTTAAAGTCAGCAAATACAAAATGTGAGCGAGTGAGACCTCTCACAATGACTCTCATATGTGCCCTGTGATTGGCTGGCGACCAGTCCAGGGTGTACCCTGCCTCTCGCCTGAAGACAGCTGGGATAGGCTCCAGCATACCGAATGCAGTGATATTTTCCCTAAACCTGACACCAGCAAAATGTATGAAAGACACACTTTGGCCATACGAATTTTTAATTTTTAATTTTTAATTTTTAATTTTTAATTTTTAATTTTTAATTTTTAATTTTTAATTTTTAATTTTTAATTTTTAATTTTTAATTTTTAATTTTTAATTTTTAATTTTTAATTTTTAATTTTTAATTTTTAATTTTTAATTTTTAATTTTTAATTTTTAATTTATTTTTTTATTTTTTACTAATTTTTTTTTTTTTTTTAGCTCTTTAGTAGTTGACTATTGCCTAATATTCAGTGTGGAAGTGGTACATTTTTGCCTGCTTATTTTGTATGTGTGGTGTGAATGGTTGTTTGTCTATATGTGCCCTGCCATTGGCTGGCGACCAGTCGCCCAAAGACAGCTGGGATAGCCTCCAGCATGCCCGCGACCCTTGTGAGCATAAACAGTATAGAAAATGGATGGATGGATTTTGTGCTTTTTCCTCACCCAGTTAAAAAAATTACACAAGTGCCTGTAGAGTTTGATACGACAAAGAACCTCTGCAGCACGTTTCATGCGTGCACGCCGTTTCTTGCGGGGTTTTTTGCACATCGACTAGCGCCAGGAACCTGTACCAGTCGTGACCTATCTTAAGTTACTCACTGATGTGAAGCTGAACAGGATTTGCTGAAGTCTCAAGTGACATTGAGCATATTATTTTTCTTAGCTCTGTTCTGAAAGGCTGAAAGAAATCACGGTGTAAATAGTGTCATATGTCTTTTCAGTGGATGAATGACATTGAGAATGACCCGATGTACAGCAGCTGGCCGGCGGCTGTTCAGGAGCTGCTGAGAACCGCCTTCCCTGGAGTCATCCGACAGATCAGACGGAATCTTTTCAACTTGGTGAGCTCCCAGAATGGCAGACATTCTAATAGGTTAATGAATTACCTGTATGAGTTATTTCATACAATATTTAGTATTTGCAGCACTTTTGGTGCTTTAGGACTGGATTTCCCAATTCCCAATGTTTATTTAGGTATGATTATTTTCGTAAATGTATGCTTGTTGCTCCTGGATGTCATTTCCTGTATGAACTGTGTCTCAGGTGTTCTAACGTCAACTAATATACCAAGCTCATTTGTATGTTCTGTTAGCTAACTAAAACAACCTGTCTCCCGACTACTTCTAGGTGCTATTCCTCGATCCGGAAGAGGAGAAAAGTGTCGAGTTGGTGAAACTCGCCCAGCTCTTCTACAAACACAAGATCCCCCTGAGGTTGGTGCATCTGTTGCTGTTTTATGGCCCACTTTCGGGGCATTTATAATCCTCACCAGACCCCCTGTTTCTCATTTCATCTGCAAATTGAATACTTGTTTTGCTCACTTTCTTCAGAATTGGATATGTGTTTGTTGTCAACCGCGACGATGAGATTGATGGCTTCTCAGATGCCGGGGTCGGCTTTTACCGACTTCTGAATTACATCGCAGACGAGTATGATTTATCCCAGGCGTTGATATCCGTGGCCTCAGTAAGTATATCACATGCATAAATCTCCGTTGCTCTATATGCATTTGTGAATGAATAACTAAAGTGTCTTGCTCGCCCGTCTAGTATGTTCTTCTTCTTGAAAAGTCAACTTGTTTTATTGCAGCCCTGGTTATCCCATTGTTTTGACATGTTGGCACCGTGGGAGTTACTGGGGCTGCCTGTGGTAGCGGCCTTGTCAAATAGTTCTCGGAAATTATTGACTGCGGCGAGATGTTAGGAGAGTCAAATCAGATCTGACCTGTCAGTTTCTCTTGCAGTTGTACAGCAGAGTCGATGAAGGGGAGACACTGACGGCTGACACAATCACGACCTTCCTGAAGAGTAAATTCCCTAAAGCCAACGCCGAAATGATCCTCGGAGCCGAATCGGAATATGATGGCAAAAGGAAGGTACAATTGTAAAATATTGGCATTACTGGTATTAATTATCAGCGACGAGAAGTAGCCAAATATTTTTTATGTGCCCTAGGATGGTGCACTCTTTTACAGAAAGAGTGGCCTCGGCGCCCTTCCTCTGGCTTTATTTAATGGAGTCCCCCTGAGTCCAGATGAGATGGAACCCAATGAGCTGGAGAGTGTCATCTTGCAGCGCATTATGGACTCCACCACTACCTTCCAGAGGGCTGTTTTTATGGTATGACTTTTTATTCCCGACCTTATGAAGGTTAACTCTATATAAATCTAATATAAGTGTGCAATCAAAACAATGAGTTGCTTTACTAATGGCAGTTCATGAATACAGAATCTCACAAAAGTGAGTACAACCCTCACGTTATCATAGCAATCATTTCAGCAAGTACACGTCCATGCCGTGGTTCTTGTTTCCCTCAATGAACCACAGCTCACCCAGTGCAGATAGTACTCATGCAGCCGCAGACCGTGAGGCTACCACCATCCTGCTTGAGTTATTTAGACCCGTGATTCTCAAAGTGTGGGCCGCGGTGGCAATGCAGGTGGGCCATGAGAGGTCATTAAAAATATGATACATTTTTGCAAGTATTATTTTTAAAATTATTTTTATTTTGTACAATATTTATATTTATATTTATATAAATAATATATATAATATTTATATTTAAAAAAAATGTTTATAGGCCTAAGTAACAACCTATTGCGTGTTATTGACCTGTCACAATATTTTACGAACCTTATACAGTTTATGATTGGAACGTTCAAGACTGGCATGATGACCAGAGAGTTATAATAATAATAATAATAAGAATAATAAGAATAACATTATTATTGATAATAATAATAATAATAATAACAACATTATTCTTATAACAATAATAATAATAATAATAATTATTATTATTTATTATTATTATCTGGGTATTATTATACAATAATTATATTATTACATAATAATAATAATAATAACATATAATAATAATAATAACATTATTATTATTTTATTTCATCATATGGTATTATTATTATTATTATTATTATTATTATTGTGTAATACATTGTACAACAATAATAATAGGTTATAGTAATAATAATTTATTATTATTAGAACCTATTGTTATTATTAAGTGCTTTCGTCAATGTACTGTTTATAGGACAAAGGTGGGCCACAGACATTTTTTTAGATTTTCAAGTGGGCCCTTAGTTGGTAAAGTTTGGTAACAATTTGGTAATAAACTGCTGAAATACGTGGGGTGTACACAACAGTATAGTGTGCATGAAACACATATTTAGAGGATTAGTCTTTATTATGGTGAACAGAAATGTTGTAGTAACTGCTGTCCTACAGGGTCAGCTGACTGAGGGGACAGACGTGGTCGATTACCTAATGGATCAGGCCAATGTAGTACCCAGAATGAACCCACTTATTTTAAGTACAAGCCGGAAGTACCTGGACTTCACCGCCACGCCAGGTAACCCCATAAACCCTCCTAAAGTGTTGAAATATCAAACTATTATTTTTATTTTTGCTCTTTAATGTTTTTCTTCCCCCTGCATTAGTTGTGAATGACTGGGAGGACACAAGTATGTTTTCATTCCTGGATTCCAGAGACAAAACCGCTGTGATGGCGAAGCGAATGAAATATTTTACCAATAATGGTGGGAAACTTTTATTTATTTTTTTTAATACAATGAGCACAAAACATTTGTTGCTATTTATTAATGCTACAATAGAAAAATAATTCCTCCATCTAGCTTCATATTGAGCAGGTTGATCCTCATACAAAGAGGTATTGCTATATTGAGAGTATATATATTGATAGTCCTTCCACTAAGAAAAGTTCAAAATTAATTGACAGAAAATCTTTATGCCATCTTTATACTCAGCGTTGTTATTGTTTGATGCTTCAAATTGTCATGTTGAGTTTCTTCTCTTATCAGATGACGACGGCATTAGCACTGTGACAATGTGGATTGTAGGTGATTTTGAGAAAGCCACTGGAAGAAAATTGTTACTTGGCGCCTTAAAACATTTGGTGAGTAACACCTCCACTGTCACTCGTCACTTCCATTTCATTGAAAACGAGAGTTTCACGGAATTACATTTTGTCATGGATATGTTTACACCTCATTACGTTACTGAACGGAATTAAGTAGCTGAAGATAAGACAGCAGTGACAGACGGAGCAGTTGTGGTTTGGTGTCGCTATGAAACACATACTATGTAATACATCGTACAGTTTAATAACCAGAATTCCGTCATTAGCACATTTTTTTTGCGTGGATTTAACGCAATTTGGTAATGGTAATGGTTTTATTTCATTTGAACATGCATCAGATTACAATTGAATGCATCACATAATCAGTTCACAGTTCCACATGTCCAAAAGGAGTAGGAAGAAGCAAAGCTTATTAAATCCTACCTCTCCATCTGGTACTTTTACAATCAGTAACTGTTACATTTGTTCACTTCCTGCTTTCTTAATATAGTTTTTTTTTTTATTTATGTATTTGTGTATTTATGTAATTTTTTAAAATATTTTTTTAATTTTTGTATTTTAAAATTTTTTTGTATTTTTATTTTTATTTTTTTTTGGTCCGTACCGAAGTATGAGGTGATATGAGCATCCAATGCCATAATGGGTACCATAGTAAGTGTCAATATAGTGATATATATAGCACATCATGACTGGTTCAAGACTCTTCATCCTTGTATTTAGCAAACATCAACTGCTTGTATTGTTTCTTGAATTGGCTCATCGTTGTGCATTGTTTGATTTCCTTACTCAATCCATTCCATAGTTTGATTCCACATACTGAAATGCTATGGCTTTTTAACGTAGTCCTAGCATAGAAGTGTTTCAAATGTACTTCTTCCCTGAGATCATATTTCTCCTCTCTTGTAGAGAAGTATTGGATGACATTTTTAGCTATTTTTAGTAATTTTTAGCCTTATGCATTATTTTAGCTGTTTGAAGATGAACTATATCAGCATGTTGAAGTATTTGTGATTTTAGAAATAAGGAGTTAGTATGTTCTCTGTAGGCGGCATTATGAATTATCCTTACTGACCTTTTTTGCAGTACATTTAACGAGTGAAGATTGCTTTTATAGTTATTAGCCCATATTTCCACACAATAAGTAAGATATGGTAGAACCAGAGAGCAATAAAGAGTATGGAGTAATTTTTGATTGACAACAAATTTTTACTTTGTACAACATTGAAATATTTCTGGCCACCTTATGTTGTATATTTGTAATATGAGGTTTCTATTGTGATCCCCAGATATGTATTTTCCTTCACCGTTTCAATGTCTACACCGTGTATTTGTATTTGTTGGTGCGTGTCCAGTTTTTAAATTTAAATTTCTCAATTTAGAAATAAATACTGAAGCTAGGTGTCATTCATTCATACACAGAAAACAACGACTCATCTTTGTATTTGTCAAAAACAGTGTAGTGTTTTTCTGTGGTCTGATGCAGATCTTTCTCAAAGTAAACATCTACTGCTAACGGTTAGATTATTTCTAATAGCGGCATCAACCAATCAACGCTTCTTCCTGGAGTCTGTGCTCAAAATAAAATGTGTGATTTGTGTGTTTCTGTATGTGTGTCACAAGCAGAGAACCAACCCTGGAGTGCGAGTGGGGGTGATAGATAATCCCAGTGGAAGGCCCAGCGAAGATAACACGGTTCTGTACCGGGCTATCTGGGCTTCTCTCCTCACCCAGAAGAATAAAGCTGCAGCTGAGTTTGTGCAAAAACTTCTCAGGGAGGAAAGTAACCAGCTCCTCCAGCAGGGGACCAAGATGAAGAACTTGCTGCTGCAGGTAAAGGACACATTAGAGCAGGGGTCTCAAACTCAATTTACCTGGGCCGCCTCAGGTTTTCAAAAAAAAACCAAAAACGCATTTATTAAAAACAGAAAAATTAATAAACTTTGCTTTGGTTACGATTTTCTACAAGAAAAGCTCTGATAAAACATTCCACTGTTCTCAAATATCTTAATTTTTATTTTTCTACACAAAATAAGATGAAAAATAAATAAACAAATCAAGAATAAAGAAAATCAATCATCAGCAATAAATATAATAATAATAATAAAACGGCAAATAATAAAAACTTAACAAAACCACATATGGGTGGGTAGACAAATAATTTTTTTCAGATTAAAATGAACAAAGCATTATTAGAGCCCTGTAGACATGACAAAACACGACTATAGTCACATTTATACTCTTTTTATTTACAACATATTGCACAACTGCAGGGTCTTGAGACACATGCTAACTCGCAAACTAGAGAGCTAACGACCTAAACGGTAGCCTCCAAGTTATTTCCTTTAAACCTAAAAGGCCAAAAACTTACCACTTCCACACGGATAGGGAGGATAACTATTAACAGTTATTTAACCCTTAACATGAACATTAATCAAACGTAATAATTTTTTCAAACTTGCGCGGGCCGCACTAACATTAAAATTTCATATCAAGGCGGGGGCCTCAAACTAGTGTCCAGCGGGCCACTTTTGGCCCGCGGCCCGCATGTTTGAGACCCCTGCCAGCAGTTTGCATTCATTTCCTGTGTCGGGCAAATTGGCTCTTTTTTCTTTTCCTTTTTGCTACTTTTTGACATTTGACCGTTCATCGGCGGTGCTTCCACTGCGATATATTTTAATGCTGACGTTTCAGTTCTGAGTCAAATGTACGACCTCCATTAAACCCCGAGCCAAAAATCCACTTGTTTTTCCCCATTCTGTCCAGCAATTTTAAGAAGCCGGCTAAGTGGCTCACATAGGAGTTTTTTTTTTTTTAGAATATTTACCAATTTGAGCAGCTAGGTGTCTTCCCGGTTATTTAAAGACACCCGGGTGCGCCATACAAGCTTTGAAATAATATCATCTTAATTGCAGGAGAGGCAACAGCACCGCGTCTCTCACTTGTATGAAAGAAAACAACTCACTGATGGACCTAATGTACCGACAGCCAAACGACTGCATACGTTTGACTGGCAGCTTCACTGCTAGTGACTTTTTCCCTCACACGTTCCCACTTGACTGTGACTACACTCTGCATTTACTGACTTTTAGAGACTACGGAGATATCTTTTTTCAGCTCAGTAAATAGCTTGGCAATATACCGTACCAGCCATGCATGTAATTGGCCCAAACAAACAAAATCAAGGTAACGCTACCTGTAAACAATAAACGTGTTATCTGTCTGTCGAACAATTCACACTTCATCTCGGTGAAAAACTGAATAGCAGGACAAATTGGCCCTGATATTTGGGACACTTTACCGTGGAAATTCAATGCATATGCTGCAGTGAGACTGCACGGTGGACGAGTGGTTATCGCGCAGGCCACCCAGCTAGGAGACCCGTGTTCAATTCCACCCACGGCCATCTCTGTGTGGAGTTTGCATGTTCTTTCCGTGCATGTGTGGGTTTTTTCCGGGTACTCCCACATTCCAAAAACATGCTAGGTTAATTAGCGACTCCAAATTGTCCATAGGTATGAATGTGAGTGTGAATGGTTGTTTGTGTATATGTGCCCTGTGATTGGCTGGCCACCAGTCCAGAATGTGTACCCCGCCTCTCGCACGAGGACAGCTGGGATAGGCTCCAGCATCCTCCGCGACCCTTGAGAGGACAAGCGGTAGAATATTAATGAATGTTGCCTCTGTTGCACGGCAGTCGAGTGGTTAGCGTGCAGGCCTGTTATGTGTGAATGGTTGTTTGTCTATATGTGCCCTGTGATTGGCTGGCCACCAGTCCAGGGTGTCTATATGTGCTCTGTGATTGGCTGGTGACCAGTCCAGGTTGTATCCCACCTCTCGCCTGAAGACAGCTGGGATAGGCTCCAGCACGCCCACGACCCTCGTGAGGATAATCGGTAAAAAATGAATGAATAAATGCTGCAGTGAGGCTGCATGACCAACGAGCGCATGTTAGCGCACAGGCTACACAGCTAGGAGACCCAAGTTCAATTCCACCCGCGGCCATCTCTGTGTGGAGTTTGCATGTTCTCCCCGTGCATGTGTGGGTTTTCTCCGGGTACTCCGGTTTCCTCCCACATTCCAAAAACATGCTAGGTTAATTAGCGATCTCTCGCCTGAAGACCTACTTCATGGAAATTGCATTTTGACCCTTTTGGGGGTACCATAATATATAAACCCAAACCCTCCACATTACACCAATGTATAGCATAGCTTCTCTTTGTATTTCCTGAGAACATCTAGTGATGCTCTACTGTGATAGCATCAAATTGTAGTGTTAATTTTCATTTACACTCCCAATTTACGCATTCGTTTTTTTGTGAAATGTAATTTACACCCAATAAAGCTGTTAAAACTTGTTAAGGAAGCGTTTTCAAAACATCCTGCTTGCTGCATGTTAACGATTTCAGGTTGTTTGCGAAGCTAAAACTTATTTCCTAGTCAAAAATCAAATTCCCTGCCGCAGAGGGAAGCACCGCCGGGAAATACATTTTTAGCAGTTGAAGCACACAATCAGTCATCGTCAGTGAAATGTATGCGTTTTTTTTTTTTTTGACCCACAAGTAGGGTGACTGTATCAGGCAAATAAACGACAGCATTCTTAGGCATTAAACTACAAGCAAAACGGAGGATAACAAAAGGTTGGATGTGGTCTCTCGCGGAGATTTGTCCGACATTGCTTTCTTGATTTAAGTGCTCTGTCTGTGCTAAATGATGATTGATGAGCCCATCTTCTCATTCCCCTTCTGAACATAAGCTCTCAGAATACATTTAGACAGTGTGTGATGCTCCGCAGCTCTGTGGATATCGACGCAAGCAGCCCACTCACTGTCAGTTTCACTTGATATGTCATTCGGGTCGGGATTCTGCATCTTTTAAAAATGACGGCGGATATCCTGATGTATCACATACTACAGTATTAATTGGCCCTGTACCCTAGAAACCGCCCATGAATGATACGGGAAAAGGCCGAAATGATACTGTGTCAAAGCCCAGGGCAGTGATACTGATAAAATATAGAGTTTAACCATGTCCAGTATCAGCCCCCGTAGCTGTCCACTCTGAGCACGCTGCTCTGGTATCGTGGCCGTGAAACTCTCTGCTGCAGTGAGGCTGCACGGTGGTCCAGTGGTTATCGCACAGGCCACACAGCTAGGAAACCTGCGTTTGATTCCACCCTCGGCCATCTCTGTGTGGAGTTTGCATGTTCTCCCCGTGCATGTGTGGGTTTTCTCCGGGTACTCCGGTTTCCTCCCACGTTCCAAAAACATGCTAGGTTAATTAGCGACTCCACATTGTCCATAGGTATGAATGTGAGTGTGAATGGTTGTTTGCCTTTATGTGCCCTGTGATTGGCAGACCAACAGTACAGGCTGTACCCCGCCTCTCGCCGGAAGACAGCTGGGATAGGCTCCAGCACCCCCGCGACCCTTATGAGGATAAGCGGTAGAAAATGATTGAATGAATGCTGCAGTGAGGCTGCACGAGAGTCGAGTGGTTAGCGCGCAGGCCACACAGTGAGGAGACCCGAGTTCAATTCCACTCTCGGCCATCTCTGTGTGGAGTTTGCTTCTTCTCCCCGTGCATGTGTGGGTTTTCTCCGGGTACTCCGGTTTCCTCCCACATTCCAAAAACATGCTAGGTTAATTAGCCACTCCAAATTGTCCATAGGTATGAATGTGAGTGTGAATGGTTGTTTGTCTATATGTGCCCTGTGATTGGCTGGCCAACAGTACAGGATGTACCCCGCCTCTCGCCGGAAGACAGCTGGGATAGGCTCCAGCACCTCCGCGACCCTCATGAGGATAAGCGGTAGAAAATGAATGAATGAATGAATGAATGGTACGATCCAATAGACGAGCTCAATGACTTTTTCCCTATTACAGCACGTCAAAAACAAAATGGCAATTCACAAGGCCGGGGAATGATAAATGAATGACAAGGAGGCAAACATTACTTGGTAATTCACAATAGCCTTGATGCCTCGCATCGATGCGGTTGTCAGATATTTCAACCAAACCGACCGAGCTGTCAGCCCTCACATGTACGAGAGTGAGATTAATCAATTTGTAATTAATAAAACCAACTTTTAATTAAACCTCTGCCAGTTTTGTCTGTTAAAAATTAGGCGTGGGAGTGAGAGGTGTTTGTGGAGTCAGGTTATTAGTTTCTACAACATTTCTCTCCTCAGGAGAACAGGTAAATACCAATAATGTCAGCACAATCCAGTCAGCAACACTGTCTGGCAGCCAATAATAAACTCATGTCCCCTGACTCCAGGTCTCAACTCAACACAGCCGCAGCCTCCTGCTCCTTTCGCTGCTATTTCAAGCCCAACCCCCGTTGTTTAAACTTGGTATAATTGAAGGGAAGTTTGTTGTGGTGAGTCCCAAGACCGGCTCCTGATGGGAGAGTCAAACTATGGTGTTACCCTGCACACTATGTTGAAGAAAATACTACTTCCAGACATCCAACAGTATACAGTACACGACTAAAGAAAGCATTCAGGTGCTGGACTTATAGGTTATCACATACTACAGTATTAATTGGCCCTGTACCGTGCATGCTAACCACTTTTTCCACCGTGCAGCCTGGATTGTACGATACAACCTCAATTCAGTATATGAATTATCCTCGGAAAACTTTTTTTTTTTTTGTACTTAGGGCATGGACTCTGATTCCTTTGAGAAGAAGTTCAACACTCTAGAAGTGGATTTTGTCCGCAGTCAGCAGCTCTTCTGTCGGGAAGTCCTAAAACTGAGTGCTGGCCAGGCGGCGGTCATCAGCAATGGCAGGGTGAGTACGGGTTACGGTGTACTTTTGGTGCACGTCTGTTCAGTAATCATCCATTCATTTTTTTCTTAGTAATCCAAAATAAACTGCATTCCCCATGTATGACGAGATGGTGACAACAATTCAAAATAATCATACTTTCCTTATCCGCCATAACTTTAGTGTGCAAAACACTGTGTTACAATCACATTACATTGAACACCCCCATGGCAAGTACTAAATAATATATTTCAAGTTCAGTTGTCCTTGATTGAGTTGCCTGTATGTATTATGACTGACAAAAGGCCTCACTTTATTCATGCCGTTGTTCTACAGAACAAAGACGCCAAAGTTGCACCGAGTGAATCCTTTTCCTTCCTGTTTGGAGGCGAGAGACGGGAAATCAGATACGCGTGACAACTCATTGAGGCCAACAAAAAAAATTATTGAGTTAATTTGTGTGATTAATTAATGTACTATTATCGTCCCAGGCATAGTACACATGAGACTTTTTCTTTCTGAATGAGAAATCTTGTGATTTGAGATGTTGTGACACCCTTAATTAGCAGTCCTACAAAGTTGTGGTTGATATTGTTTACTTAAGTTAATGTATAATTGGGATTGTACTAGGGATCGACCGATATGTGGTTTTTTTTTTGGCCGATACCGATTTTTTTTTCATCACCCTTAGCCGATGGCCGATTTTGCTTAGGCCGATATTTGTGGCCGATACTGGTTTTGCTTTTAAAGACGAAGCATTCAGCAGCATTCCTGGTTGTCAGACCCAAACTAAACTATTTAGTAGCTTCGCTTGGATCACTTCCTGGTTGCCAGCATGCTTTGCGGCACCGTCGATGTAAATAGTTTGTCAGTTTGTCGTTAAAGTTGCATAGTTGTTCATTCTTGGTCTGCTCAACTAGTGAGAGTGCTTTTTTTTGAAAACGTACCCTTGCTATGATGTGGCGGCGGGGGTACCGCGACTGCGTGTGTTGCAGGGTCCTCCGCCAACACATAGCTGCCCGGCGGATGCCTGTCTGTAAATCATGCGGCGGAAAAATATATATCGGCGAACCCACACCCGTATCGGCCGATACCGATTCAAGTAAAGAACGCAAAATATCGGTCCGATATATCGGCCGGCCAATGTATCGATGTACCATTTGCAGACAGAGGGGTTGCTTGTTCCATTTAGAGGAAACATCAACTCTCCATGTTTTCATTCATAATTTAATAGGTTGTTTTTCTGCCACAAAGTTTCAGTCAGCGATGGTGACAACAGTACCTCGCTCAGCAAAAGTGAATACAAGATGCTAAAATCTGCGTTTGGCTTTTTTTTCTCGTCTCTTGTGTGTCAGCTTCTCGGGCCACTCGAGGAGCAAGAGGAATTCACTGCAGAGGATTTCCAATTGCTGGAGAAGATTACTCGAAGCGGCTCTGCAGGGAAAGTCAAAGTCCAAGTTAAACTGATGGGGATGAAGCCAAAGCAGTATGTTTCTTTTCTTTTTTTTTTCTTATTTGCTGTTCGTGATGGCTGCTCGAGAATTCTGTAAAGCAGGGGTCTCAAACTCAATTTACCTGGGGGCCACTGGAGCTAGGGTCTGGGCGAGGCTGGGCCACATCAGGTTTCCCCCCCCCAAAAAACGCATTTATTAAAAACGGAAAAATATACAAACTTTTTCAGTGCTTTGATTCCGATTTTCTATAATAAAAGCTCTGATAAAACATTCCACTGTTCTCAAATATCTTAATTTGTATTTTTCTGCACAAAATAAGATGAAAAATAAATAAACAAATCAAGAATAAAGAAAATCAATCAGTAATAAATAAATATAATAATAATAATAAAACGACAAATAATAAAAACTTAAGAAACCACATATAGTTGGTGTGTAGACAAATTATTTTTTCAGATTAAAATGAACAAAGCATTATTAGAGCCCTGTAGACATGACAAAACACGACTATAGTCACATTTATACTTTTTTATTTACAACATATTGCGCAACTGCAGGGTCTTGAGACACATGCTAACTCGCAAACTAGACAGCTACCGACCTAAACGGCAGCCTTCAAGTTATTTCCTTTAAACTTAAATAGCCAAAAACTTACCACTTCCACACGGATAGGGAGGATAACTATTAACAGTTATTTAACCTTTAACATGAACATTAATCAAATGTAATAATTTTTTCTGGGTACATGATACCATACAGCATCCATATCAAACTTACAAACATTAAACTTTCATACCAAGGCGGGGGCCTCAAACTAGTGTCCTGCGGGCCTCATTTGGCCCACGGGCCGCGTGTTTGAGACCCCCGCTGTAAAGCAAATACGAATCAAAAAAAATGTATGAGACCACCTTTTCAACAGTTTGATAAGCACAACCCTTTTTATACCAGCGCCAGTGACTTGGTCATGAAGGTTGATGCCCTCCTAACCGCGGCCCCCAAGGGGGATCTCAGAAGGGATGTGACCTTCCTCCAAGACGTACACAGGTGAGCATTTTTTTATGCATTTTTCCAAGCTGGATAAAACTTCTTTTTTTCTAGGCTGACATTGGTAATATTATTTTGTTCTCCCCTTCAGCGTGCTCCAGCTCTCGCCACGTGAAAACGAAGTGTTTTTCGATGTGGTGGCCATTGTTGACCCACTTACCAGAGCGGCGCAGAAGATGTCCACTCTGTTGATTGTGAGTTAATGCTTTTCTTTTATACGTATCTGAGCCACGCAGTAACCATATACTAATCGTATGGAATGATAAAAAATATGATACAAATACTCAAAATTAACTGTACCATATCCATCCATACATTCATTTTCTATACCGCTTGTCCCCGCTAGGGTCACATAAGTATGCTGGAGCCTACCCCAGTTTACAGAACTGTACAATAATGTATTTTAAAATTAATAACAATCATTATGTTTATTATAGGCTGCACAGCGGCACCCTCTACACTGTGATACCGCTTATTCTCACTAGGGTCATAGGTATGCTGGAGCCTATCCCAGCTGTCATTGTGCAAGAGGCGGGGTACACCCTGGACTGGTGGCCAGCCAATCACAGGGCACATATAGACAAACGACCATTCACACTCACATTCATACCTATGGACAAGCTGTTTTATATGTCATAAACATCATAAAATACGCCACATTGTCAAGACAGGCTTAGTGAAAGATAAGTTGGTGTTTTTTCGTAAAAAAAATGTCTCGCTGCATCTTATTGTACAGATGGCCCTGGCTTAATATGAAAATATGACTCACTTTCTTTAGTCGGACCAAGGGAATCAGCCACCATCAGCAGACATTGTTGGCTTTGTTCTCTCAGCACAAGACTGCAGTGCGCATAGAAAGACCACGTATTGACCACCTCTACCCCAAAACAACTGACTCATTGTTCAATCTCCCTCTGTTCAATCACATATTTATTATATTCAGCAGTCTGTAGGGCTTTGGTGCAAGTGTTTGGCTCAGGGACTGTCAGGTCGGGGGATCGATATACACTATATAGCCTGACCAACATGGACCAATAAAGCTATTTGGGGAGCCCAACAGCCTGCTGCCAATTTCTATTATAAGGCATCGAACGCCCCACCTGCTTGTGCCTCATTTTGTTCAGGCCCCTCCCAGAATTTTTTCTCATCTGCGTGCAGTTTAATCATTGCGCCTGAACGTTTCCCACGGCCCGGTGGTTGGGGACCAAAATAGTTAACCGAGTTAACTGCAGAGTAACCGGATTAATCATGATCAAAATTTTTAATCAATTGACAGCCCTAATAAGAACAAAAGAAAACTGAACGAAAAACGAAACAGATCATGCAATATTCTCAAAGTGACGTCACTTCCTCCTTTTTCTCCAGTATTTATTATGAAATTATGAAATGAAAGAAATGATGCCAATTCTACTTTGCAGGCCCCTCCCAGAATTTTTTCTCCTCTGCATGCAGTTTAATCATTGCGCCTGAACGTTTCCCGCGGGCCAGTGGTTGGGGACCAAAATATGTACCTCCCTCTGTATTATTGATAAAAGCTTCTTTCTGTATGTGATTAATTTTGATTAATTGTGAGTTAACTGTGGAGTAACAGGATTAATCGTGATCAAAATTTTTATGAAAGAAATTATGCCAATAAGAGCCATTCTATTGAACGCCGGTGGTTGGGGACCAAAATATGTACCTCCCTAGGTATTATCGATTAAAGCTTCTTTCTGTATGTGATTAATTTTGATTAATTGTGAGTTAACTGTGGAGTAACAGGATTAATTGTGATCAAAATTTTTAATCAATTGACAGCCCTAATAAGAACAAAAGAAAACTGAACGAAAAACGAAACAGAACATGCAATATTCTCAAAGTGATGTCACTTCCTCCTTTTTCTCCAGTGTTTATTATGAAATGAATGAAATTATATTATGAAAGAAATTATGCCAATAAGAGCCATTCTATTGAACGCCGGTGGTTGGGGACCAAAATATGTACCTCCCTAGGTATTATTGATAAAAGCTTCTTTCTGTATGTGATTAATTTTGATTAATTGTGAGTTAACTGTAGATTAACATGATTAATCGTGATCAAAAAATTTTGGGGGATCAATTGACAGCCCTAATAAGAACAAAAGAAAACTGGGCAAAAAACATGCAGTATAAAAAATTTAAAAAAAAATGATGCCAATAATAATTCTACTTTGCAAAAATAACAAAAGTTTTGGTGTCATGAGCATTTAAGTCACTCACACCATACACAGAACACATGAAGGACATAAAACACAGTAATAAAAACACTAAATACAAGAAATATATGAAAGTCATAAAAAAAGAGAACGTGTAGGTGCAGGCTGAGGAGCACGACTCCCTGCAGAGGGAACGGTTGAAATTTACTGATATTGTTTTTCGTGGTTGCGGCCCACAGTAGCCTGTTTTTTTTTTTTTTTTTTTAATAAAGACTGACCCCTTTCCCGTCATCCTTACAACGCCCAGATAGAGATTAAAATACATTTGTGTCCTAATGATGGTCGCGACAGACCGGAAGTGTGGACAATATTTGTGGGAGTTTTTTTACATTGATCATGCTTCCTCTTGTCTCAAGTTTACGGACCAAAATCACGTTTGGAGCATAACAAAAGAAACGAAGTCCTCCTGCTACACTGAGCCTTATGTTGCTGTAATAAGTACTCCCCTGTTTGTTTAAAAACCCGCCCACTGGTTTTCCCTCTGCCTTTGCTCCTTAATTTTAAGTCTTCTTTTCTCCGTGGTCTCCTGCAGGTGCTCAGTCAAGTGGTCAACTTAAGGCTGCGGTTGTTCATGAATTGCAGGGCCAAGTTGTCCGAGATGCCCCTCAAGAGGTAGGCTCGGCGCTCCAGCAGTAATTAGGTGTTCCCGTTAGGCTTGTTTGAGTGTCCTTGTGCTGTTCACTGAGCATTTCTGCCTCACTCCTCCACTCTGTAAGATTAAACTGATGCAATCTGCTTAATATCACCGCCTTATTGCTGTGGGCCTGCTCTTGCATCTCTGAGCAAATTGCTTACAGCTTGCAACGCTGTGGAAGAAAAACAACTAAACAAATCAACAACAAAAAAAAGAAGCGGTCCAATAACTTTTAGACCAACATCAATGGCTGTGGTGTATTGTTTTTTTTTTAAAGAGTAATGTATTTTAGGGATAACTGATGAATGTTCTTAACCAAAAAAAAATTCCAAACAGCATAGAATTGTGGTTTGTATCTGAAATACAAAAATACAACCAACAATGAACCCTCATTTTCAGTAGAATCCCCACTGGCAGTGACATGTTTTCACTGCTGGGGGGGGGGGGGGCGTGCATGGACTAATTGGAACGCCAATATAAATGAAATCTTCACTCTTAATGCACAAAGTAATCATTCAGACTTACTTATACGTTATTTGTTGATATGATGCACACAGAGCAAGGAACAAATTGCAGCGCTGCTGCGATCTCGTCACACTTTGAGGCGTTCAGGCGCACTCGTAATGGTAATGGTAATGGTTTTATTTCATTTGAACATGCATCAGATTACAATTGAGTGCATCACATAATCAGTTCCCAGTTCCACATGTCCAAAAGGAGTAGGAAGAAGCAAAGCTTATTAAATCCTACCCCTTCATCTGGTACTTTTGCAATCAGTAACTGTTACATTTGTTCACTTCCTGCTTTCCTAATATAGTTTTAATTTTTTTTTTTTTTTTTTTGTCACGTACCGAAGTAGGAGGTGATATGAGCATCCAATGCATAGAAGTGTTTCAAATGTACTTCTTCCCTGAGATCAGTATTGGCTAATTTTTAGCTAATTGGTTATTTTTAGCCTTATGCATTATTTTAGCTGTTTGAAGATGAACTATATCAGCAAGTCAAAGTATTTGTGATTTTAGAAATAAGGAGTTAGTATATTCTCTGTAGGCCGGCATTATGAATTATCCTTACTGGCCTTTTTTGCAGTACATTTAGCGAGTGAATATTGCTTTAATAGTTATTACCCCATATTTCCACACAATAAGTAAGATATGGTAGAACCAGAAAGTACTTTTGAGTGTTAGGGACTAATTGTTTTTCATTTTTACTCACGTACCCACTGTGGCAAATTGACGTACGCCACTTTGGGAACCACTGACATAGAAGAACGCAATTTGCACACTAGCATTAAGTGTTGATTGTGTGTTATTTACACAATTTTACACAACCAGGGTCTGTGAGGATGTATGGAAAGTATGGAATTAGTATTTATAAATATAAGAGCCCATGTGATTTGCCAACATACTAACAAAGTAGCAAGGATGAGGTAGTAAAAACAACGTTGCAGCTGAAAGCAAAACTTGTCATGCACAAGTTTACCTTGGTGGCACAGAACCGGGGAAGTTTAACACAGCAAACCTCATTGCACGTATGACGGGGCATCACAAGTGAAACTCCCACGGGGCAACAAAAAGTCATTAACCAGAACAGGAAAAAAGCGAGCCCCTGTCGGTGGTGATTAATATCAGGTTTAAATGCTTCATTGAGCACCTCGAACCGTGCGATATTGTCCCCAGCTGCCACTACATTGCGGATAAAACTATACCCAATAATAAAAGTGTGTTGATCGTGGTTAAATATTGGTATCTGTCGACATTCACGGCTATCGTATCGGGATTTTGAAATGTCAACTCTGTAGGAACCTTGCGCAACACTCAGTGAGTATAGAACTTGAAATGTCATTTCTTCCTGTTAGGCAGCTCGTTGCATTTTTAAAATGCATTTAGAGGTTTTTTTTTTCTTTCATTTTACCCCTGATCAGCCTGTCGCTGAATGAAAATGCCAAAACCATCTTAAAAAAGCATATCATATTTCTTAGTTGCTGGATAATTGTTTGCTAACTTCACTGATCACAAGGATCTTATTAGCATCATAGCTCCTCCTCTGTTGTTTACTAACTTGCTAACAACCTTTGAGAAGGGTCGTGGCGACATCTCTTGAGGTCAGTGATTCCCAAAGTGTGGGCCGCGGGCCCCTGGTGGGCCGTGGTGGTGTAGATGGGCCATGAGAGGTCATTGAAAATGATTAATTTAATTTAATTTATTTCTCCGGGTACTCCGGTTTCCTCCCACTTTCCAAAAACATGCTAGGTCAATTAGCGACTAAAATTGTCCATAGGTATGAATGTGAGTGTGAATGGTTGTTTGTCTATATGTGCCCTGTGATTGGCTGTAGATAAGCGGTAGAAAATGAATGAATGAATGAATGGTATGAACTTGGTTGCACGGCAATCGAGTGGTTAGCGCGCAGGCCTCACAGCTAGGAGACCCGAGTTCAATTCCAAGTGTGAATGGTTGTTTGTCTATATGTGCCCTGTGATTGGCTGGCCACCAGTCCAGGGTGTACACCGCCTCTCACCTGAAGACAGCTGGGATAGGCTCCAGCACCCCCGCGACCCTCGTGAGGAAAAAGCAGTAGAAAATGAATGATTTGATTTAATTTAATTTAATTTAATTTAATTTAATTTAATTTAATTTAATTTAATTTAATTTAATTTAATTTAATTTAATTTAATTTAATTTAATTTAATTTAATTTAATTTAATTTAATTTAATTTAATTTTTGCTGTCCCACACAGCACGTCATCATTTATATAAATGCATTTATCAGAAGTGTTGACATGTTCCTCTCCGTCTGCAGCTTTTACTCCTTCGTGTTGGAGTCTGACATCACCTTCTTGGCCAATGACACAGTGTCTGCCGGTCCGGTGGCACGCTTCACAGAGCTCCCCGAATCTCCACTTCTCACTCTTAATATGATCACACCGGAGGGCTGGATGGTGCAGGCCCTGCGCAGCCCCCACGACTTGGATAACATCCACCTCCTGGAGGTACTTATTTGGCAAGACGTATTTTGCTAATCGTTTATTATTGTGCCGTGCTATACAATTGGGTTGTCACTCCAGGTGAGTGGGGCCGTGACAGCAGAGTACGAGTTGGAGCACCTCTTGTTGGAGGGTCACTGCTTCGACTTGTCAACCGGTCAGCCTCCCCGTGGCCTGCAGTTTACCTTGGGCACGAGTCGAGACCCGCTCATGTATGACACCATCGTCATGGCTAACCTGGTCAGTCATCTCCCAAACTCCATGACCTACCAAGACAGCATACTTGTACCATGTTTTGCTTGGATACATTATTAACTGCAGAGTAACTACTACTAATGTCTAATAGAGTTTATTGACTACAGTGAGGACCTCACAGCTAGGAGATCAGGGTTCAATTCCACCTTCGGCCATCTCTGTGTGGAGTTTGCATGTTCTCCCCGTGCATGCGTGGGTTTTCTCCGGGTACTCCGGTTTCCTTCCACATTCCAAAAACATGCTAGGTTAATTAGCGACTCCAAATTGTCCATAGGTATGAATGTGAGTGTGAATGGTTGTTTGTCTATATGTGCCCTGTGATTGGCTGGCCACCAGTCCAGGGTGTACCCTGCCTCTCGCCCGAAGACAGCTGGGATAGGCTCCAGCACCCCCCGCGACCCTTGTGATAACAAGTGGTAGAAAATAGGGCTTCACGCATGACGAGTGATTAGCATGCAGGCCTCACAGCTAGGAGACCCGGGTTCAATTCCCTCCTGGGGAATCTCTGTGTGGAGTTAGCATGTTTTCCTCGTGCATGCATGGATTTTCTCCGGGTACTCCGGTTTCCTCCCACATTCCAAAAACATGCTAGGTTAATTTGAGACTCCAAATTGTATGAAGGTATGAATGTGAGTGTGAATGGTTGTTTGTCTATATGTGCCCTGTGATTGGCTGGCGACCAGTCCAGTGTGTACCCCGCCTCTCGTCTAAAGACAGCTGGGATAGGCTCCAGCACCGTCCGTGACCCTTGTGAGGAAAAGCAGTAGAAAATGAATGACTACAGTGAGAGTGTAAACAGAGTTTAGTGAGAGCAAGTAAATTAAAAAAATATGCTTTTTTCCTGGGAGTAGGGAAACTATATTAGCGTATTATTTAGTGAAAATGATGAAATAAATTTTTAGAAATAAAGGCCACCAATAATCAATGCCCGGTGCCCTTTGCAGTTGAGTAAACAAACATCCACTGTATAAAGACGTACTGGAGTCATTATCTGTGCTATTTTGACTACAACAGGGGTATTTCCAGCTGAAAGCCAATCCCGGTGCCTGGACGCTAAGACTACGTAAAGGACGATCAGAGGACATCTACCAGATTCTTTCGTAAGTTTTCACTGTCTTATATTTAATTTCAAATCATCTTCTCATCTCTCCCTTCTTTCTCAGAAGGTCAGGTAATGAGACTAATTAGGTGTCTTCACCAGAAGCCCTTGGCATCTTAGACTGTTTTTAGCTTATCCACCCGTTTCATACCGGTAGCTATCAAACCCATCGCTATGGTAACGCGGCAGAGCTGCTGACACTGTCTCCGCTTAAGGTTTTGATGAGTGCAGGGAGTTGCTCTTTGCACAGAGGGGGGGTTGCAAGACAGGTAGGAGGAGAGGGATGCTATTAAAGAGAAGACACGGGGGCGGTTGTTGGGGTGCATGATTCAACTGGTCACCCGTCATCCACCATCCACCTCAGACTGTAGCGGGCATGTGAGTTCAGAAAGTGGAGGCGTCAGAAATCTGTGTGTTGGTGCAAAATGGAGGCTGCGGTGCGCTGGATTGTTTTGGAGGAGTTTTGTAAAGAAACTTGGAGCGCTCGACATCGGGACTATAATCCCACTCATGTTTACGTGTCTTCACAAATAGTACACAGTCCACGGGGTCCTCCATTCCAAACGATCACAGGTACTGTCCTCTCGCATGTATGATTTAGGACACCCGTGGAATCGTATAGGACAACCCAAGATTTATTCCCCAATCCTCCTGGTGAAGCAAAAAGGTGATGTCATTTTTCACCTTGGCAGTGTCATTATTCTTGTGGTTAGCGGGCACTCTGCTCCGCTTTGGTAACTGGTCAGAACCGAACGGAATGCGTCCGTGTACCCTGCGCCGTTGCTGCTGTGCACCTCGCCCTGACAGCCATGATGGAGATGGCCGGCTCGCTTTTTCTCTCACAGAAACCATGCAGATTGATCTCGGCTTCTTTTTAACACAAACCCTAAAGCAGGTGTCTCAAACACGTGTGGCCCGCAGGACACTAGTTTGAGACCCCCGCCTTGATATGAAAGTTTAATGTTAGTGCAGCCCCGCGCAAGTTTGATATGGATTCTGTATGGTATCATGTACCCAGAAAAAATTATTAAGTTTGATTAATGTTCATGTTAAAGGTTAAATAACTGTTAATAGTTATCCTCCCTATTTGTGTGGAAGTGGTAAGTTTTTGGCTATTTAAGTTTAAAGGAAATAACTTGAAGGCTACCGTTTAGGTCGCTAGCTCTCTAGTTTGCGAGTTAGCATGTGTCTCAAGACCCTGCAGTTGCGCAATATGTTGTAAATAAAAATAGAGTATAAATGTGACTATAGTCGTGTTTTGTCATGTCTACAGGGCTCTAATAATGCTTTGTAAATTTTAATCTGAAAAAAATAATTTGGCTACCCACCAACTATATGTGATTTTTATTATTTGACGTTTTATTATTATATTTATTTATTTATGTATTGCTGATTGATTTTCTTTATTCTTGATTTGTTTATTTATTTTTCATCTTATTTTGTGTAGAAAAATAAAAAGTAAGATATTTGAGAACAGTGGAATGTTTTATCAGAGCTTTTCTTGTAGAAAATTGGAACCAAAGCGAAGTTTTTTAAATTTTTTTGTTTTTAATAAATGCGTTTTTTTTGTTGTTTTTTTTTGGAAAACCTGATGCGGCCCAGTCTCACCCAGACCCGAGCTCCAGTGGCCCCCAACTAAATTGATTTTGAGACCCCTGCCCTAAAGGCTCAGTTGTACTGGTGACAGACGAGTGGCCAGAAACACATCATGCACTTGGAAACTGGGATAGTTGTCCTCATTTATCATGATGATAGGGTTAATTTTTTGGTATTTCATGACCATTTGGGCAATTAATGGCTCGGTCTGCATCATATCCTATAACTCACCATTAGACTCAGTAGATTGCACCTGTCAAAACACACTGTGTTCAATTCCTGTGAAAGGCCGCTGTAGCACGATCGATACGGCACAGACATTTTCATTAACTCTGCCAGCATGCACGGTCCAGATGGGAAGTCATAATGGGTAAAATATCGGTAATGTGATTCCTAATAATGACGGAGGGTAATGAATTTGATCTGGGTGTGACCCTGACATCTGTAGGGTGTTATGGCACTGAATACAATCCGGTCAGGGATAGGTTTCACCTCTGATTTGTCTCTTTTAAAAACATTTCCTCATAAAAAGCAATGGAATTCAAACTGTCACCATCATAAAATATTTATTAAATGTACCGGTACTGCTTAAATAACAATTTCATATTATTACCTGTTGTACAGGCTGCACGGCGGTCGAGTGGTTAGCGCGCAGAACTCACAGCTAGGAGACCAGGGTTCTATTCCACCCTCTGGAGAACATGCAAATTCCACACAGAGATGGACGAGGGTGGGATTGAACTCGGGTCTCCGACTGTGATGTCTGCCCGCTAACCACTAGACCACCGTGCAGCCCTTGTTCAGTAATAACAATTCTTATTTACATTTACAGTCATGATGGAACTGATTCCCCAAATGACGCCGATGATGTCGTCGTGCTGCTGAACAGTTTCCACAGTAAGATCATTAAAGTCAGGGTGAGTGTGTTTTTATTTATTGACATATTATGATGGTTCAATTCCACCCTCGGCCATCTCTGTGTGGAGTTTGCATGTTCTCCCTGTGAATGCGTGGGTTTTCTCCGGGTACTCCGGTTTCCTATATGTCTGTGTACTATATTGAGTAACACCAGGGTAAATGTGATTATAGGGGTGTTATTTCATGTCTAGAGGGCTTTAATAATCTTAACAACCGTATTTACACGTTTTCTATGCTTGAACTATGATGATATTCTATTTATTCATTCATTCATTTTCTACCACTTTTTCTCACGAGGGTCACAGGGGGGTGCTGGAGCCTATCCCAGCTGTCTTTCGGGCGAGAGGCGGGGTACACTCTGGACTGGTGGCCAGCCAATCACAGGGCACATATAGACAAACAACCATTCACACTCACATTCATACCTATGGACAATTTGGAGTCGCTAATTAACCTAGCATGTTTTTGGAATGTGGGAGGAAACCGGAGTACCCGGAGAAAACCCACGCATTTACTTCTGAGTGATACTAGGGATTGCTATGGTAGGCTGTGATGTGCTAACCATTCATTCATTCATTTTCGATTCATTATACCGCTTATCCTCACGAGGGTCGCAGGGGGTGCTGGAGCCTATCCCAGCTGTCTTTCAGGTGAGAGGCGGGGTACACTCTGGACTGGTGGCCAGCCAATCACAGGGCACATATAGACAAACAACCATTCACACTCACATTCATACCTATGGACAATTTGGAGTCGCTAATTAACCTAGCATGTTTTTTGGAATACGGGAGGAAACCGGAGTACCCGGAGAAAACCCACGTATGCACGGGGAGAACATGCAAACTCCACACAGAGACGGCCGAGGGTGGAATCGAACGCGGGTCTCCTCGCTGTGTGGCCTGCATGCTAACCACTCTGTTCAAATGAGTCTTTCTTTTTGTGTCGTAGGTCCAGAAAAAGGCAGAGAAGATGAATGAAGATCTTTTAAGTGAAACGAGTGAAAGCAAAGGCCTGTGGGACTCCCTTGCGAGGTGTGTATGCTATTCTTTTGTGTTCGATTAATTACTTTAAATGGAGCTCATACCCCCCCTCCCCAAATCCCCTCCACCCAACTGTATATCCATGATCGGTGCTACAATATGGTTTCAGGAGAACGTATTCATCCCCGGGATCCAGACTACATTATTACGCTGTAAGAGCTAGTCTTGCAAAAAATATGTGCTTCTGTAGGTATGTGTATGCTAGTATTTATGTATGTATATACGCTCGTGTGTGTTTTTCTTCCCCGCACACCCCTCCCCTCCCTGTGTGATACCCCGTCTCTTTACCTTAACCCTTGCCGTGTGAAGTGTTTTGCAGCACTTTTGAGAAAAAGGTAGGCAGTATCGCTGCCAAACCATTTAACACCCTCATCATATGTGTCATGGTTTTATTGTCGTGTTGTGTTTTAGCCGGCGCTTCCAGCTGATGCACTAATGTGTGTGATGTGCAAAAGGTGATGTTTGCGTTGTTGTCAATGACGCCGTAGGTGTCAAGGCAAAGGCTTTTGCACTTAAAAGTTTCAATATCGGAGATTAGAGCATGATTTTATTCACATGATTTTTCCCATTTAACTACCAGATATAAAAAAGAGTAGACTCTTGTACTGTATTGGATGTCATTAAAATGTCCAGGTGGGTGTCCTGTTAGGTCACGGGCACCATGCCATACTGTTTTTTTTGTCTTGTGGAGTGAAACCTGTATTTTATAAAATACCTTAAGCGTGGTCACGGTGGACTCGGAGTGGAGGGACAGAAGGAGGTTAATTCAGGTGAATAGCTTGTCTGATTAAGATGCTCGGTGGATACCTTCAACAGCGCAGGTTAGAGAGGTACTCTGGCCTTGGTGCAGACCGAAACCACGTTGATGGCATAACAAATGCTGGGTGTGCCGCCTTGCGGGAACATCTTAGAATCTGACCGGAAGGTGGTATTAGACCTGGAGGCTTTGTACACTTCTTTGACATGATTAATTATCCAAATAACACGTTTACATGTAAAAACATTATACTCTTTCAGGCAGGGGTGGGCAAATGTTTTGACTCGCGGGTCGCATTGCTTTAACAAAATTTATTGGGGGCCAGACTATATATTTTACACGTAACAGCCCACCTGGAAGTATTGGTAATGGTTTAATTTCATTTGAACATGCATCAGATTACAATTGAATGCATCACATAATCAGTTCACAGTTCCACATGTCCAAAAGAAGTAGGAAGAAGCAAAGCTTATTAAATCTGTAAAAGTGTGTGTTTCACCCGCAAACGTAATAACTGCCCACAAACGTAATAAACCACAAAGGTAATACAAATCTGCAGCTTTGAATGAAAAATTATTATTATTTATTCAAAATTATTTAAATTATTTGTACAAATTACTGTTTATGCTGTACATTGTTGTTCATATTTGATGTCATCTATTTATTCTCCACATAATAATTATTATTATTATTATTTATTATTATGCAGGAGCCAGGCAACGACAATTTGTTTCACTGTTGTGATATTGTGCAATGACAATAAAGAAAGGCTATCCATCCATCCATCCAATAATCCCGCAAATTTCCCATAAACGTAATAAAATTTGCCCACTAACGTAATACTGAATTATTACTGAATTATTACATTTTGTTTGTGGGCGTACATGTGTGTTTTAGTTACAGTATATTATTGTATGTGTGATTTTGTGTGTATATGGAGAAGAAATAATCAAAAGAAATAATAAAATATAATAATAATAATAGTAATAATAATTTTATTAAAACAATTGCAATTATCACAATTATGTTATCTTTTGTAATTTAAAATAAATTGTAATTTAATAATTAGTTTTAGTTACAGTATATTATTGTATGTCTGATTTTGTGTGTATATGGAGAAGAAATAATCAAAAGAAATAATAAAATATAATAATAATAATAGTAATAATAATTTTATTAAAACAATTGCAATATCACAATTATGTTATCTTTTGTAATTTAAAATAAATTGTAATTTAATAATTAGTTTTAGTTACCGTATATTATTGTATGTGTGATTTTGTGTGTATATGGAGAAGAAATAATCAAAAGAAATAATAAAATAATAATTTTATTAAAACAATTGCAATTATCACAATTATGTCATCTTTTTTAATTTAAAATAAAAATAAATTAATTTAATAATTAAAGATTCCTTTAATGTATTCAAATGATCCTCTTTGAACAATATTTTTTCCACAAAAAAAAAAAAATATCTTGTTAAAATCCTCAAAATGACATCTACACCTTCTCACTCATTAAAAGAAGAAAGAACAAACAAGAACAACAACCACAAAGATCATTATTTTGTCTCATATTACATTTGTGGGAAGTTATTACATTTACAGATTTTCACTTTCCCACATATGTAATAGTTTGCAGTATTACAAATTCAGTATTACATCTGCAGTAGGCAAATGTTATTACGCTTTTCCCGCGATTTGCGGGATTATTACATTCAAAGCTGCAGATTTGTATTACGTTTGTGGTTTATTATGTTTGTGGGCAGTTATTGCGTTTGCGGGTGAAACAGTGTGTGTGTTGTGTCCCTTTTTTTTCAGGAGCACTTTCTTAAGAGCAGACCACATCAAATAACCAAATTGATAAAACAGCAACTTAAACCATCCAAAGGTTGGCTTTCAATTAAATACTTTGGAAAGAACGGGCGGGCCGTATTCAAACACTTGTCGGGCCGGATGTGGCTCCCGGGCTGTAGTTTGCCCACCCGTGCTTTCAGGGGTTGTTAAACTCAATCGCTTAGGGGACACTACTACCCTTTTATTTGGTGAACGTAGCACACTTATACATAGACAGTGTATGATTTAACTATTACTATTAACAAAGCATTAACAAATGCTTATAATGATGACCAATTGATTAGCGTCAGCAGTATTCTATCAAAAAGAGTTGGCGGATGTATTTTTGCATCCGTGAGGACTTCATTTGTAATCGTAGTGTTGCTTGGAGGGATTTATTTTAAAGGATGAACGGAAGGTCAGTCATTGATCGAAAACCCTCGTAGGACTCGGTGAGGTGAGTCCTTGCATCAGCACCTGGTCTGACAGGGTGCCTACAAATAGGGCGTCCGATTTCCATGGATATAAATGTCTTTTTTTTGTTGTCTTTTGCTTTCTGTTGTTAATATTTGGATTCATTTAGAACCTGAACTCCCAGGACAAAACATACCATTGTTATAACATCCTAAATTTATACTTAATGCTTCTATCTGGCTCCCCAGAGTTGGACTTTTCTTTTATAACTTTATGACCTGAACGCATCGCAACGCCAATACCATATAGTACTGTACGTATCGCCAATGGCAAACAAACACATCAGTGCAACGACACTTACAGTATATACAAAATAAACAGAAATGCAAAGAAAAACAATAAGTGGATATCGGTATCATCCACTTTGTAGCTCAAGTACAATTTGCTGCATTTAAGTACACTCAAATCCCAGAAAATCCACTCAAAACATGTGACGTAGTGTCTTTGAACGCAGCTCTTTATTGCTCATAATAGCATAATTAAAGTCTGATTCAAATATTTTGCTATGAAAGAAACCAGTGTTAGATGAATAGATTTTTTGTGCCATATCTTGACTTAATTAATAATTAATTATTATTAATAACTTCATTAATAATATTATAATAATAATAATAATATCCCACATTCCAAAAATGTGAGTGTGAATGGTTGTTTGTCTATATGTGCCCTGTGATTGGCTGGCCACCAGTCCAGGGTGTACCTCGCCTCTCGCCCGAAGACAGCTGGGATAGGCTCCAGCACCCCCCGCGACCCTTGTGTTGAAAAGCGGTAAAAAGTGAATGAATGAATGAATGAATGAAACATTTAGTGTAATGGAGCGGCGCACATTTTGCAAAACACTTACATTCTTATGTGAAAATGCGGGTGATTTGTACTCCCAAGGACTTTTCCCCGTTCCCAGGATTTTTTTTTTTTTTTTTACCAGAGCTGAGGTTATTGGATGCTGGGGGTAAATTGAATGGAAGGTTTTCAGTATGGAAGAGCAAATGCTACAAATAGGTTAGTCTTGCCTGGGATTGGAGTGATGGATTCAACTGTCTGAATCACTCCCTTGCACTCGCTTTGAGAGGACTTAAAGAGACTCGCTATGTATGCTGCATCACTTCACACTACCTATACACAGACGAAGCAATCAATTTAAAACATGGACAAATTATGAATGTTGCATGGATTGTGTATTGATTACGTATTGATCCCATGACAGCAGCACAATAGTCAGGTTATGCCAGCAACTACACGGAATCCAATCCTCACTTTCAAATGATGTGGTTAGCCCTGCCTCTGGTGGTCCGACTATATCAGAGCCATGTTCACAAGTGACTTGGGGGTCCGGGGGGGCGGTGGGCAGGATGAACAGTGAGACTGACAGACAGATCAGTGTGAAGTCCACAGTAATGCGGTCGCTGCATCAGACTGTTAAGGTCAAAATCGAGCTTCGCCCTTTGGCTCAGATCTCAATTTACCAGTCGATATAAGTCCCATTTTCACCTTAGGTCACATGGTAGTGACCAAAAGGACATACTTAGGTATGGGTAAGGTAAGATGTTTTTTTTTTTTTTGCAGTATGTCCAAGTTTACCCTTAGTG
The DNA here is from genome assembly GCF_037039965.1 of Doryrhamphus excisus. Classification (NCBI taxonomy): domain Eukaryota; kingdom Metazoa; phylum Chordata; class Actinopteri; order Syngnathiformes; family Syngnathidae; genus Doryrhamphus; species Doryrhamphus excisus. The sequence continues at coordinate 19,686,013 of NC_136368.1, forward strand.
GTAAGACCTTATGACACGGAAATGCTGCAAAATTTGTTGCATTTATTAACCGGTGCCTTTTACTGTATATCAGGGGTCTCAAACTCAATTTACTTGGGGGCCACTGAAGCTAGGGTCTGGGTGAGACTGGGCCGCATCAGGTTTTCCAAAAAAAAAACGCATTTATTAAAAACAGAAAAATGAATAAACTTTGCTTTGGTTCCGATTTTCTACAAGAAAAGCTCTGATAAAACATTCCACTGTTCTCAAATATCTTAATTTTTATTTTTCTGCACAATATAAAAAATAAATAAACAAATCAAGAATAAAGAACATCAATCAATCAGTAATAAATAAATATAACAATAATAATAATAAAACTTATACAAATAATAAAAACTTAAGAAACCACATATAGTTGGTGGGTAGACAAATTATTTTTTTCAGATTAAAATGAACAAAGCATTATTAGAGCCCTGTAGACATGACAAAACACAACTATAGTCACATTTATACTCTTTTTATTTACAACATATTGCGCAACTGCAGGGTCTTTTAGACACATGCTAACTCGCAAACTAGAGAGCTAGCGACCTAAACGGTAGCCTCCAAGTTATTTCCTTTAAATTAAAAAAAGCCAAAAAACTTACCACTTCCACACGGATAGGGAGGATAACTATTAACAGTTATTTAATCTTTAACATGAACATTAATCAAACGTAATAATTTTTTCTGGGTACATGATACCATACAGCATCCATATCAAACTTGCGCGGGCCGCGCTAACGTTAAACTTTCATATCAATGCGGGGGACTCAAACTAGTGTCCTGCGGGCCACATTTCGCAATATCTTGACTTTAAATATTCCGTTAATTTGGCGCACTTAATACATACAAATATATATAATCCTGCCCTGTCATTGATGTTTTTATCAAAATAAAATACAGTAAAAAATAACCATATTTGAGACATAGTGTGACATGGTGATTAATCATGATTAATTAATTTCAAAACCATGATTAATCTGATTTTAAAAATGTATCATTTGATAGCCGATGCTGGCATTCTAGTACAAAGAAAGCCCAATATGTAATATAATGTGGCATAACTACATATAATAATAATAATAATAATAATAATAATAATAATAATAATAATAATAATAATAATAATAATAATATAGAACCTCAATGGGCTTCAAAACAATGCAGCACAATGATGGAGGATGTTTTTTGTTTTTTTTTTTCTTCCATCGTTATTTCTAGCTTCATAAAAGCACGAAGCAACTTGTGGCTTAGTTTTGATTCACCATCACTGTATGAAAGACATCCATCAAACTGGGTAAAAAAAAAAAAAAAGATAAACGGTTGTCTGGTTTACAGCATCGCAGGAGGAGGCTCCAAGAAGAACGACGGAGAAAAGAAGAAGGAGGATGTTCTAAACATATTCTCAGTAGCCTCTGGTCATCTGTACGAGCGCTTTCTGAGGTATAACATTTCACTCACTCATTTCTCACAGCCTCTCATCAGTTCCGCTCCAGGCCCCTGAAAGTCATGTTCTTTTCAGCCTTGATCCGACGAGTTCTCGCTCTCTTTTTTTTTTTTTTTTTTTTTAATCATGTCTATTTCAGGATCATGATGCTGTCCGTCCTTCGCCATACCAAAACGCCTGTCAAGTTCTGGTTTCTCAAGAATTACCTCTCACCCTCGTTCAAGGTACTGTACTCGGGTAACACGTTCCTCTGTAAGATGTCTTCTGACATCACCCGCCGAAAGTCCGAAAGTACCAAAGCAACTCTTAATGTATGTCATCGTCTACTAACGGACTTTTATTCTCAGAGAGGTCCAAACCCGTTATTTTGGTCCACAGAACATGAAATAATTTACATGGGGTTCTGTCGTTGAGGTGAGCTAATTGTCAAATTAAGCTAATTGACAAAAAGAAAATAAATTAAAAAAAAAAAAACTTAAACTATATTAGGAAAGCAGGAAGTGAACAAATGTAACAGTTACTGATTGTAAAAGTACCAGATGGAGGGGTAGGATTTAATAAGCTTTGGTGCCAGTTGGTGCCAAAGATTATGTGATTTGGCGCTGAATTAATGTTCGCTCGGCATGTTGCCGTTATTCGGCGCCACAGCGAGCCACTACGCGCCAATCACATAATCTTTGGCGTGAACTGGCACCAACTGGCCCAGTGGACTCCTAGCATCATTGGCTCGTGCCATTACATTCCAGTTGATTCCAATGGGCGGATTGTTTGTGACATTTGGTTCCACTTGGTGGACACTTCGGCACAATCGGCACGACGAAGATTTTAAACATTTTGAATTTTTTTTGCCGCCGTTACGGGCCACCACGAGCCAGTTGGGAGGCAGTTTGAGCCACTGCACGCCACTAGGCACCTTATTGGTGACACTAGGCACCACAGCAAATTGCATTGCCGTGAACTGGCACCAACTGGCGCCGGCCCAGTGGACTCCTAGCATCATTGGCTCACGCCATTACATTCCAGTTGATTCCAATAGGCGGATTGTTTGTGACATTTGGTTCCACTTGGTGGACACTTCGGCACAATCGGCACGACAAAGATTTTAAACATTTTGAAATTTTTTTGCCGCCAAATTCAATTTTTGCCGCCGTCACGGGCCACCACAAGCCAGTTGGGAGGCAGTTTGAGCCACTGCACGCCACTAGGCACCTTATTGGTGACACTAGGCACCACAACAAATTGCATTGGTGCGAACTGGCATCAACTGGCGCCGGCCCAGTGGACTCCTAGCATCATTGGCTTGTGCCATTACATTCCAGTTGATTCCAATGGGCGGATTGTTTGTGACATTTGGTTCCACTTGGTGGACACTTCGGCACAATCGGCACGACAAAGATTTTAAACATTTTGAAATTTTCTTGCCGCCAAATTCAATTTTTGCCGCCGTTACGGGCCACCACGAGCCAGTTGGGAGGCAGTTTGAGCCACTGCACGCCACTAGGCACCTTATTGGTGACATCTATTTTTTTATTCCCCTGCAGGAGACCATCTCTCACATGGCGGAGTCGTACGGTTTTCAGTATGAACTGGTCCAGTACAAGTGGCCACGTTGGCTCCACCAGCAAACAGAGAAGCAGCGCATCATCTGGGGCTACAAGATCCTCTTCCTGGACGTTCTCTTCCCTTTGGCCGTGGACAAGATCATCTTTGTGGACGCCGACCAGGTACGACCGGAAGAACGGGAACCGTGAGATTTCCATCACTTCCTTATTTTCCTCACAGATAGTACGAGCTGATTTGAAGGAGCTGCGGGATCTGGACCTGGAGGGCTCTCCGTATGGATACACTCCTTTTTGTGACAGCCGCCAAGAAATGGACGGCTATCGATTTTGGAAAAGCGGCTATTGGGCGTCGCATCTGGGACACAGGAAGTACCACATCAGGTACACTGTCATGAAGATAACATGTATTACTGTAGTAGTACATGTCCAAACATGCGGCGGCGATGTGGATGATTTCCATCTAACCGGCCATAAGCACAGCTATATAAGCGACAGCCTCCATTTTTATTAACGCATCATATCGCCTACTGAATGTGTCCATGTGGTTTTTTTATGAATGGACTCCCCGAGTCATTTTACAGTTTTTATGAAGTGCTTTTTTATGGCCTACCAGGAGGAATATTTCTCACACCTTATGCCTTATGTCCTCTCTCGCTCCATATCTCCACTTACAGCGCCCTCTACGTGGTCGATTTGAAGAAGTTCCGCAAGATCGCAGCTGGGGACCGACTGCGAGGCCAGTACCAAGCCCTGAGCCAAGATCCTAACAGTTTATCAAACCTGGACCAGGTACATGGAATATGGGAGTACCCGGAGAAAACCCACGCATGCACGGGGAAAACATGGAAACTCCACACAGAGATGGCCGAGGGTGGAATTGAACTCGGGTCTCCTAGCTGTGAGGCTTGCACGCTAACCACTCGATTGCCGTGCAACCAAGTTCATACCATTCATTCATTCATTTTCTACCGCTTTTCCTCACGAGGGTCGCAGGGGTGCTGGAGCCTATCCCAGCTTTCTTCGGGCGAGAGGCGGGGTACACCCTGGACTGGTGGCCAGCCAATCACAGGGCACATATAGACAAACAACCATTCACACTCACATTCATACCTATGGACAATTTGGAGTCGCTAATTAACCTAGCATGTTTTTGGAATGTGGGAGGAAACCGGAAAACCCGGAAAAAACCCACGCATGCACGGGGAGAACATGCAAACTCCACACAGAGATGGCCGAGGGTGGAATTGAACCCGGGTCTCCTAGCTGTGAGGCCTGCACGCTAACCACTCGCCCACCGTGCAGCCAAGTTCATACCAATAATTACAAAAAAGAAACATTTTTAATATATACTTCCTAGCATATGCTTCCCAAAATAGTGTCATGTGACTACCCATGCTTCCATATGATGCTGTTTTCAGGACCTCCCCAACAACATGATCCACCAGGTGACCATCAAGTCTCTCCCTCAAGAGTGGCTGTGGTGCGAGACTTGGTGTGACGACGCCTCCAAAGTCTCAGCCAAGACCATCGACCTGGTAAATCCATCTTAAAACAGTAATACCGTATTTTCCGGACTATAAGTCGCACTTTTTTTCATAGGTTGGCTGTTCCTGCCACTTATACTCCAGAGCGACTTATAAATGAAAAAACTGTTTATGTTACATAAACACTGGACACCTTTTCTGTTCATGTCCAGAAAATCCGGTAGTTTTTCCTTTTGAATCATTGCAAGATATTCATATATCTTGAAAGATATTATAGAATCCTTTCTGTCGCCTCATGGTCGTTTTTTTTTTGGCGTCAAAGTGCCAGTGAAATGCATTAGTGGAGAAGTTGTATCATCACCTCTTTTTGCCACCTTTGGAGTGGGAAAAAAAGCAAAGCTGGGTTTAAATAAAGGACGGTGGGGGGGGGGGGGCGAAAGGAACTGATATAATATGGTAGTTTGGGCAACAAAATAAGGTGGGCACACTCGTTATTGCCAGTTATTTAATTAAAAAAACTCATCTATAGTATCAGCTATAATCACAATGCTATTTATGTAGCATGCGTTTGGTAAAGTTATGCTCATAACTTACTTGGCAGCTAATGACAGTAACATTTCCTGTTCTATGGCTATCATCACACTTGGACCCTCCTTCTATGGTGGCATAAACATTCATTCATTCATTTTCTACCGCTTATCCTCACAAGGGTTGCGGGAGTCTATCCCAGCTGTCTTCTGGCAAGAGGCGGGGTACACCCCGAACTAGTGGCCAGCCAATCACAGGGCACATATAGACAAACAACCATTCACACTCACATTCATACCTATGGACAATTTGGAGTCGCTAATTAACCTAGCATGTTTTTTGGAATGTGGGAGGAAACCGGAGTACCCGGAGAAAACCCACATACACGGGGAGAACATGCAAACTCCACACAGAGATGGCCGAGGGTGGAATTGAACCCTGGTCTCCTAGCTGTGAGGTCTGCATGCTAACCACTCGACCATCGTGCAGCCCCATTTTCTAACACTTTTCCTCACGAGGGTCGCGGGAGGTGCTGGAGCCTATCCCAGCTGTCTTTGGGCGAGAGGCGGGGTACACCCTGGACTGGTGGCCAGCCAATCACAGGGCACATATAGACAAACAACCATTCACACTCATATTCATACCTATGGACAATTTGGAGTCGCTAATTAACCTAGCATGTATTTGGAATGTGTAAGGAACCGAACATAAACATTCCAAAGAAATGTAAATATTATTTAAGTCTTAATTGTTTATGCCTTATATGTATTATTTTCTGTTATGTTTACTATAAATGTGTGTAAAAGTGACTATAGGGGTGTTATTTCATGTCGAGAGGTCTCTAATAATGTTCATTCATTCAATTTCTACCGTTTTCCTCACAAGGGTCGTGGGGTGCTGGAGCCTATCCCAGCTGTCTTGGGGCGAGAGGCGGGGTACACCCTGGACTGGTGGCCAGCCAATCACAGGGCACATATAGACAAACAACCATTCACACTCACATTCATACCTATGGACAATTTGGAGTCGCCAATACAAAACAATTATATTTTTGTGTGTGTGTAAATTTACAAAAAAAAAGCCAAAGAAAAAGCTGCTGAACTGATACTACAGTGAGGTGTAAAGTGTATGGTTTTTTGTGCATTTTAAGGTTGTTTATTTTTCTTCAATATTACTAAATTCCATATTTTATGACCTGTGTGGCATTCAAGTTTGAAGTTCCAGGCGTTTTTTTTACGGCTTTTTAACAGCACCGCATCGACTACAGCGGAACTCTCCCTCCCAGCCATTAAAGTCCATGAGAAACAACGGCTGGGTCCTCCCTAATGTAATGAAAACATTAGCAGCCGAGCACCAGTCAGCTGCAATGCGACCCTACTTGCTAATTTAGACACAAGACATGAGCTCATGTTCTTTTAAGAACGAGAAAGAAAAAAAAAATCAAATTAAGCTCAAATGGTAGCCTGAGACGATGGCGGAAAGAAGAAGAAAGTCTTATGTTGTCTTCTTCTGCAGTGCAACAACCCCAAGACCAAAGAGCCCAAACTGATGGCGGCGGCCAGGATTGTGCCCGAGTGGGTGAGCTACGACAACGAAATCAAACATCTGCTGAAGCGATTCCAAGAAAACGTGACGACGACGACGTCGAAGACAATGTCATCGCAACAAAATAAAGGTACGTTTTTCTGTATTTACCCAAATACTGCGCTATGGAGAAGTGGTTTGGGCCACCCTTAGCACGCAACAACTGCAATCAAGTGTTTGTGGAAAAATTTCGGCCCCACTCATGTCAATCTTTGCAGAATTGTTGTCATTCTGTCACAGTGGAGGTTTTTTAAGGTCACGCCACAGCATCTCAGTAGGACCAAGGTCAGGACTTTGACTAAGCCGCTCCAAAATCCGGCCCACTCAGAAGTGGACTTCCTGGTGTGTTTAGGATCATTGTCCAGAACCCGAGTTGGTTTCAGCTTGAGGTCACCATCAGAAAACATGGTTCCACTTCTCACAGGAAGTGTTCCTGGTCTTGAAACAGCAAAACAGTCCCGGACCGTCACACTGCCACCACCATATTTTACTGTTTTCTTTAATACAGCGTTAATTTTACGCAAAATGGGATACACAACTTCTTAAAATGTTCAACTTTTGTCTCATCAGACCACAGAATATTTTCCCAGAGGTCTTTGGATACCAGCAAAATGTTTTCTGGCACCAGTTTTAATATATTTTTTTTGTTCAGAAGTTGTTGTGGGGTCTTTTGTGACCTCCTGAATGAGTCATAACTGCAGTCGGGAAGGTTCACCACTGTTCTATATTTTTGTCATTTGTGGTTCTCCAGTCACAAAGTTTTAAAAAAGAAATTGTTTTATAACCTGTTCTGGACTGATTAATCTCTGATCAATTAATCTCTTAATTAATCTTTTGTTACGTTTTAACAGGCTGGACAGTCACTTTAAACTGTGTTTAACAAAAAAAAACTCATTTTGTGTTCAGCTGTGTTGTCATTGACTGATATTTAAATTAGTTGGAGGATCTGAAACATATTGGGGTGTAATTAAGGTTGTCTTATATTCGGGTCAATGTAATATTTGCCATTTTTGTCTGAATGCACTCATGTCTTTTCCTTGATAGGACACAAGCGGGATGAACTTTAACAAACGTGGGAAGCTTGAAGACACACCGACCGATGCCTCAAGTGTTCGTTGCCAAGAGACACCTCCAAAGCACAAAGAATGTGATCAGGTTCATGTTAGCATCGTTATGCTAAATCTTTTATGATGTTGTGATTTTTGTAAACTGGACTGCAAAACTCCAAAAGCTGGAGAAGAACAAGCAGGATCCGTCTGCAATGAAATCCATCCGTGAGTCCACATGCCCGCTATGAAGGTTTGCCAACACTGCACCACCGTGCCATTTGCCACTGGCTCAAATACTTAGCAAGGAGTAGTCGGGCCAGACGTGTTATAAAATTGAATATACTGTAATCATAATTTGGACGAGGGAACGTCGAAATGCAACAATCTGACATTTTTTTTCTCACATTAGTACTTTATTCTTGTAAAAGTCCTTATTTTGTAAAAAAAAAAAAAAAAAAGTAAAATTCCCTTTTGTAAAATAAAGAAAATGTGATTTTTTTTTTTAAGGAAAATATTTTTAAAAAAATCTTCACTTTTTTCCACTACAAAAAAGATATTTTCAAAGTACTTTTTACATTTTTATTTTTTTGCTTAACTTTTTTCAAAAGTTCAAGGTTTTTCTTCATGGAAAATGAATTTAAAGTCTTTTTTTAGAAAAATTTCCTTTTTTTCCAAAGTAATTTTCAATTCAAAAAAATCTTGCTTCACTTTTTTCACTTTCATTTTTTTTTTCACAGAAATTTTAGGAAAAGTTCTGTTTCATGAAAATAAAAGGTAACTTTTTTTTGCTTTACTTTTTCCACTAGAAAATGTTTAGGAGTTTTCTTCATGGAAAATGAATTTAAAGTATTTTTCTTTTTTCATAGTAATTTTCAATTTTAAAAAAATGTTGCTTGACATTTTTCACTTCAACGTTTTAAGAAAATATTTTTTTTTCACAAAAATTTTAGAAAAAATTGTTTCATGAAAAAAAGGTAACTTTTTTTTTTTGCTTTACTTTTTCCACTAGAAAATGTTTAGGAGGTTTTTCTCCATGGAAAATGAATTATTTAAAGTATTTATTTTTTCAGAAAAGTAATTTTCAATTTTAAAAAAATGTTGCTTCACTTTTTTCACTTCAAAATTTTAAGGATATATTTTTTACTTCACGGAAAATTAATTAAAAGTTTGTTTTTTTTAGGAAAAGTTCTGTTTCGGGAAATCATTTTGTAAAATTCCCCGAGTCAGAGCTAAAAGCTATTGTTTATACAAATGGCTGCAAATGTAGCCAAATGATTCATTTTGTAGGTGACTGTTTCAAGCGGACACTAATCTCAAATGATGACTGGTTAATGTATAAACGAATGGTCATCTTTGTGTTATGATACCTTTGGATAATCATTTGTCAGCCTTTTGTCATCACGCTCTCAGGAATGAAAAACTTAAAAGTCGTTGCTGCTCAACCAAAGAGTCTTAATTGTGTTTCTCTATTAAAGTACGGAAGGAAGAGAATGGCTTCACCGCTTCTTGGTTTGAGGGTCATTGAAGGGAAGATAATATCACATAAATAGATTTATTTACAGATCAAACACATTCCCTTCATATAAAAATAGCGTTGTACCGACGTACAAAAAGATTTTCCTGAATGGATGTGTATCATAAAGCAAATAATACATACTTTTTTGGAAGGAAGCCATTGTTCCTGGTGCTTTTAAAAAAGCGTCTTTGTTTTGCATAGCAACAAACCGTCCCTCCAAATGGATGATTTCACATGTAAAGAAAATAGCTTTTATTACGGTCAGTAAGGCCAAGCGGTCTCTCCTTGAAATGGAGAGGAAATCATCGTTTTGAGTTCTTCAGTTGAAGTTGAATTTGAAGTTGAAAGGTCCTGATCCGAACGGGTTAAAGCCCTGGAAGTTGTGGAAGTCTCCGTGGAAATGATGGCCGCCACGGTGACCCTGCTGGCTCTCTGGGTCCATGGGGTCTTCGCCGTGGTCGTACTTGTTTCTCATCTCTGGAAGACATGCAAACAACGATGGATTAGTTAGCAACAAACTTTTGTTCACTTTGGCGGTGGTCATGACGAGGCACCGCTCCTAATTGTTGTAGAAATTACTATACATAATTTGATTATTTGACAATAATAGCCCATTTACTATCAAGTACAGGATGTACCAAACATTAAAACTTAAAAATAGGACTTTTTTCAATTAATTTTTTTTGCTTCATTTTTTCACAAATTTTTTTTTTGTAAGGAAAATATTTTAGAAAAGTAATTTTTTCAATTAAAAACTAAATTTTCTTCACTTTTTCCACTACAAAAGATTTTTTAAAGTACTTTTTCATTTTTATGTTTTTGCTTAAATTTTTTCACTAGAAAAAGTTGAGGATTTTCTTCATAGAAAATGAATTTAAAGTATTTTTCTAGAAAATGTTCCCTTTTTTCCAAAGTAATTTTCAATTTAAAAAATGTTGCTTCACTTTTTTCATTTCGTTTTAAGAATTTTTTTTTTTTCACAGAAATTTTAGAAAAAGTTCTGTTTCACGAAAATAAAAAGTAACTTTTTTTTTTGCTTTACTTTTTCCACTAGAAAATGTTTAGGAGGTTTTTCTTCATGGAAAAAGAATTTAAAGTAATTTTCTAGAAAATGTTCCTTTTTTTCCAAAATAATTTTCAATTTAAAAAATGTTGCTTCACTTTTTTCACTTCATTTTAGGAATTTTTTTTTTCCACAGAAATCTTGAAAAAGTTCTGTTTCATGAAAATAAAAGGTAACTTTTTTCCGCTAAAAAATGTTTAGGAGGTTTTTCTTCATGGAAAATGAATTTAAAGTATTTTTCTTTTTTCAAAGTAATTTTCAATTAAAAAAAATGTTGCTTCACTTTTTTTACTTAAAAAATTTTAAGGATATATTTTTTACTTCACGGAAAATTAATTAAAAGTTTTTTTTTTTAGGAAAAGTTCTGTTTCGTGAAAATAAAAAGATAAGAGAAGGTAGAGAGAAAGAAAAGGGAAAACGCTAATTTTGCAATAAACCACAAATTTACCGATGATTAATATCTAAAATATCCAACAGTCCGTACCCGGATCAGTGAGCACTTCCTTGGCCTGAGCAATGTCTATGAACTTCTTCTCGGCTCTCTTCTTCTCTTCCGGATCGTGGAAGTTGTCCGGGTGCCACTGTTGAGCCAATTTCCTGTAGGCTTTGATGATCTCCTTCTTCTGGGCGGTCCTGTGAGCGTGACCACCAACGATGTCATCATGCTTACGACAGCTAACAGACGTCAAAAACCTGCTCGTTCCTACCTCTTCACTCCAAGGATTTTATAATAATCTCTCTTCTGAGACTGTTTGAGGAGCCGCTGAGCTTTCTCCAGACCTTCTTTGATCTGACGGTCGTTCTCGCTGTGTTTGGACGCCGTTTCGTAATCTTTGATGGCTGCAAAGACACAAACATGAGTGGCGTGGATTCATCAAACGGTCGTTAAAAGGAGCGAGTGGGAACGAGCGCAACAATGCACGTGTCGCCGAGCGCGTTATCTTCTGTTAGCCAATCAGCAGCTTCAAAGACGACAGCGACCAATCAGAAGACATTCAAGTGGGGTTATGGTCCGTTTTTTTTTTTGGTTTGTTTGTATGTCATAAGTACTTTTTATACAGTAGCTTACTGACAGTACAATACTTACCAAGTTTAAAACAAATATATAAACACCAAAAATAAGTCTAAGCGTGTTTTTTAAAGTTGGTGTAAAAATAATTGAATACATATTTATATACTGTTTTTTACTTTTATATTTTTACATTGTATTTAAAACCTCTGGCTCAAGGAATTATGATGAAAAATATTTTTTAATAATTAGATTTTTTTTTTATTATACTGTGTATTTTAGTATTCCAAACTCCTCCAGTTCAATGAGATATTTTTTTAGACTTTAGTAGTGTATTTTTAAAATCAACAAAGCACTCTAGTACTGTGCGTTAAAATATTTAAAATTATAAATAATAAAAATATTAAATAAATTAAAACAATAAAAATATTACTTATTTCTATTTCTTTGATGCAAAAAATATTACTACTACTACTGCTACTATTATCATTATTGTACACATTTTGCATATTTATATACTGTTTTTGACTTTTGTATTTTTACATTGTATTTAAAACCTCTGGCTCAAGGAATTATGATGAAAAATATTTTTTCTGTTAAAGTATGTGAGAATCTATTTTTAAAAAAGTATGTGAGAATTAAGTATTTTTTAATATATATTTTACAATACTAATAAATGTTGGAATGATACTAGAGGAAAATACAAAACCTGTCTTCACACAATTCTACATGCTGCCGTCGTGCTTGTGAAAGATGGGTGGACCTACAACGCCCCCTTGTGGTACTTTCCTGTAATGACACCATTATGGAGCAGCGGGTCAAGTCGCTCCAACGAGCACAGAAGTCTGGACTATGACTGCTGAGTGACATTACATCCATTAAAAAAGGTGTTACAATAATGTGATGCTATCCAATTGCAGCATATCATGCACTGTCTTAAAGTAAAGAAGAATTTCGATATGATGGAACGCCTACCGTCCTCGTACTGTTCTTCCTGGATGTAGGCCTCAGCCCTGTCCTTTAGCACGTTGACGTTGTGCGGGTCAGCCTGGAGGACTCTGCTACACTCGGAGATAGCTCTGGCAGCCTGCTGGCCCTGCAGGAGTAAAAACACGTCGTCTTATAGCCGTAATGTTTGCATGTATGGGTTTGCTTATGCAGCCGAAAGGGGGGGGGGGGGGGGTCTCACTCACGTGTGTCAATGCATGGCAGATGCGCTGCTTGGCCAGGTTGGAAAAATGCAGCACGTTGGGCTCGGTCGCCATCACCGCCTCGTATTTACTCACCGCATCCTCGTACCTGAAAGAAAACACAAAAGTACGGAGGTGTTTGTAGCGCCCACGTCCACATCAAGTACACATAACGACATGTGACACGCGTTCAATGTCGCATCAAGATTTATGTTGCCTGCTTGACCAGAAGCTGGAGGACCAAGCAGGCGTTCTTCAGGAGATGATGCAATGCTTATTATATATATATATATATATATATATAATTTTAGATATACATCCCACACAAACACACACCTCTGCTCTTGAATGAGTTCCTCTGCAGACTGGATCTGTTTGTTGAGTTTCTTGACTTGCTTGTAGTGGCTGTAGCACTGCTTGTGGTCAGGGTCCAGCTTGAGACACTCGCGTACCTCACTGCACGTTAGAGGAAACAGGAAGTGTTACGTATTGATAAACTGGAAATGTTACATAGTTCAATGTGACATACACTTTTATTCCGGACAAGACTGAGGACAGCAAGAAAAGAGTGTTTTTCCAAAAAAAAAAAAAGCAAAAATAAATAAACTGAAAAATCTGCTGCAATATTAGAATGGAATAAAATTAGAATAAATTAAAAATATTAAGAGAAAAATGGTGGAATCTAACAAGAATGAAAAATGAAAAAAAATTACATAATTTTCGTAGCAAAAATGTAAATATTAAAGACAATTTTTTACAAGTCGTAAATTATGAAAAACAAACATTAATTATTTGTTACAACAATTAAGTCATAATTATGAGATGGAAATTTACAAGATGAAAGTTGAAATCATCAGAAAAAACAGCTGAAATTTTACTTGAATAAAGTCAAAACATAAAGAGAAAAAAAGTTGCAATTTTACAAGAAGAAAATGTATATTGATTAAGAGGGAAAAAAAGAGCCAAGTTTCATACTCGTCATTGGAACCATGGTTTTTAACCGTGGAAAAGGTCCAGCGGTCTGTAGTCTTACTTGAGGGACATCTCGTGGTCTCCCAGTTGGTAGTAGATTGTGCTGAGTTGGTAGAAGGCCTGCGTGTTGTCGTTCTTCAACTTGGACGCCGCTTTGAGGTCGCTGATGGCCTTCCCCATTTCGCCCATCTGAATTAAACACTCGGCTCGCATCTCCCGAGAGGCCACGTCCCAAACACAAGTCTGTAAAAGTAAAAGTCACCACGACATTTAGGCTTCTTCAATCTGAGTGCTTGGAGGATTGCAGAGGTAAGATCTCTTACTTCGATGATGGTGTCGAGCTGGGCTGCGGCCCCCGAGTAGTCCTTGCTGTCGTACCTGGTCTTTGCCTGAGCCACCAGCCGATGGAGTTCAACTGATTTTGTCAGCTGATCCTGGGCCTCCGACGCCTCTTTGCCACTGGGGTGGGCCTTCAGCTAAAATATGATATGCGTTAACTCAATGTGAACATGCAAACTCCACACAGAGATGCTAGACCCAAATCTTCCTGACTGCATTGCCAACATGCTAACCACTCGGTCACCGGTTCATGTTATTACTGTGGCATATTCCACTCACCACATTCCGGAAGTCACTCTCTGCTTCATCCAGCTTCCCTTGCTTCAGTAGAAGGTTTCCTCTCTGGAGCCGCGCCTGTTAACAAAAGACCATCCAATTTGTTTCTAAAATGAAATTGTACATTTAATATTAATATTAGGACACTTGTGCTCAAATAGGATCATGCATGACATCACGCAAAACTTTTTTTTTTTTAAAGAAAACCCCTTCAGTACCGGAAATTTTAGATGATTTTGACTTATCGAATACTGAGTTCTATGGCTATATAAACATGGAACCTATCAAAAGAATTTTTTCTTTATTTTCCATTATCAGCAGTAGAACATAGGCAAGTTTCAGGAAAATATCAATTCCTGACTAAAAAAGGGACAAAAACACAATTTAAACATTTTTGAACTAAACTGTGTACACACACAATAAATTTACTTACAATGTGTAAGTTTTCTGCACGCTACACTCCTCCACCCTCTGGCACGTATAAATACGTCTTTAGGATTGGGCATTCTGGATTATAAAAACATATAAATACATCTTTGGTATTGAACCCCCCCAACTTAGCAAGGAAAAACTCAAGGAAAACTAAAAATGAAACCCTGAGAACCACTTCCAGGATGACCAGGCTGTAATGGATGTCGAGTGAGCAACATAGTCATAGGCTGGAGCCTATCCCAGCTGTCTTTGGGCGAGAGGCGGAGTACACCCTGGACTGGTGGCCAGCCAATCACAGGGCACATATAGACAAACAACCATTGACACACACATTCATACCTATGGACAATTTAGAGTCTGGGCAACATATGTCACATTATAAATATATACAAAGTAAATTATAATAACTTAAATTAGCGTTAGCTAGCAGGGATGACTTTCCCATCACTGAAATCCGACCGGACAAAGTGGGGAGTAAGTCAACTTTGATGCACTACACCGCTGACAGGGTTTAAAATTGAAGTTTTCACTGTATTTAATGAGATAATATTGCATGGTTGTAAAGTGTAAACTCACAGATGTGAAGTCAGGTTTGAGTTCTATGACTCTGGTCAAATCTGGTAGAGCTGATTTGGACTTCCCCATGGCTAAGTAGACTGTGGCTCTCCTGTAGTAGGCCAAGTAGTTTTTTGGATCTCCATCTGACAGGTATAGGTCAATAACAGTATTTAATTTGGCTTTTTTTTTTAATATATAAAAACAGTACATTGAAACGCCCATTGACTTACCCACAACGGCATGAAAATGAGAGAGAGCATCAGCTAGTTGTCCAGCTGCAAGCAGCTTCTTGCCCATCTCCATGTGATTGTCCACGCCGGCCTCCCTTCCACAGTTGACTCCTGGCAAAACAGGCACTTTCAGCATTCCTGTCTTTGTCACCGACATGACAGACAGCACCATTTTGAGGCTGTTACGCAGGCTAAAAATACACAGGAGCGCGAAAAAAAGTGCTAGCTTACATGCTAATGTCAGGCTACACCGACGTTAGCACAGTTATCGATTTAGCTAACTTTAGCTATGCTTTTTTCACTCAAAGGAAGATACTTATTAGATAACCAAAAGCCGCAATGTTTTAAAAAACAACTTAAACTCACAATAGCTATCACCACGCCTTCTGGCTTACCTTCGTAACGCATATCAATCAAAACAAGAACATATGGCACATAGGTTAGGATTTTCCGAGCGACATGCTCCATGGAAACCATGGTTAAATCCCAAAGGGGCCGCTTTCGGTGTGAAAG
This sequence comes from Doryrhamphus excisus, assembly GCF_037039965.1. Lineage (NCBI taxonomy): Eukaryota > Metazoa > Chordata > Actinopteri > Syngnathiformes > Syngnathidae > Doryrhamphus > Doryrhamphus excisus. The sequence goes on from NC_136368.1 coordinate 19,701,789, forward strand.
CTTAAAAATAAAGAAAGTTGTTCTGAAAGTGTTGTTAATCTCCACAGTCCCATGTGTTGACAGCAAAGGGAAGCAGCCGCTCTTCCAAGGCAGCCAGTCACACACAGCTCAGGGCAACCGGTCGTGGGGCACGCTGATTGGCTGCCGGTCTGGAGGGAGCCACGCCCATCTCTGACTGTTCAACTGCATGGAGCCACGGCAGCACGTTGCACGCGCTGGGAAACACCCTTTTGTACCGAAATTACGGTAATGGTTTAATTTCATTTGAATATGCATCAGATTGCAATTGAACGCATCACATAATCAGTTCACAGTTACGCATGTCCAAAAGGAGTAGGAAGAAGCAAAGCTTATTAAATCCTACCCCTTCATCTGGTACTTTTACAATCAGTAACTGTTACATTTGTTCACTTCCTGCTTTCTGTAATACAGTTTAAGGTTTTTTTTTGTTGTTGTTTTTTTTATTTTATAATTTTTTGTCCCGTACTGAAGTACGAGGTGATATGACCATACAATGACATAATGCGTACCATAGTGACTGTCAATATGTGATATATATGTATATATATATATGTGTGTGTGTATATATATACAATTATTACTATTATTACTGTTTTAACAAGAAAAACAAATGATCCAGGAACATTTTAATCCTTGTTTATTAGTACAATTTTTGTGACATTTACATGAATGCATCAGAATTAATTCCATCTCAGAGGGGAAGTAAAAAAAAAAAAATCAGTCATAACTGATAAATTTTGGACAATAAAGGGTCAAGGGTCACATGCAAAACTGCGTCACGAGGTCACACATATGCGTTTGTGGCTGATCCACCTCCACTACTCCTGCTACTACTACTACTTCTGCTACTACTACTACTACTACTACTAATGCTGCTGATCTGTGATTTAGCGCTATCACTGATATCCGTAAGAGGTAGCTTCTTCTTTTGCGGCAAAGCAACGTAAGGATCAGGGAACATGTAGGCAGCGTCGCTTTCATGGCTGAAAGATACAATAAATGAATATTAAAATTGTGTTACGTTTCTTAACCTGGGAATGATAACAAACCTTTACCTTGACCGGCATCCTTCCTTCCCTGCGAGGATACTGTAAATGAGACCTCCAACCACAAGCAAGGTGGAGCCCCCCCAGCCGATAAACACACCGACACCTATTTCAAACCTTTAAAGAAGATATGTGCTTTAATAACAGCCCCAAACGTTGATACCGTATGATCTGGAATGTCTTACTTACTTCTGTTCTCTGTAGTTCGGGTCTTGGAATTCTGCTCTTATTTTGTTTCCATAGTAGGAAAAAGCTGTCATGGAGCACAAACCTGAAAGAAAAGAGGAATTAAACTGTCACTGTATTAGAGGTACACCTGCAATATGTAAAGAGTTGTATCAGAGAGCACATGGCAACTGTAAAGCTGATGTTTAAGGTGAATCAATGCCTTACCCCTAAAAGATGCCTAGTAACTAAAATCCCATCATCTTACCTCCAATGAAATAATTCATCCCGCCGGCAAAGGTCACTCTTGCTTTAGCGAGCTCGGACCCCCCAATTTTGGTACACTTCATTCCCACCATGACCAGCACCGAGCCGAAGAACGACAGGATGATGGCGGTGATGATGAGGGCTCGGCACATGTGAATGTCCCCTTCAAGAGAGCACCAAAAGGAGTGTTTTTTATTGTACGCAAGGTAGCATTAGGGCTAAGTGGTACAATGCCGCATCACTTCCAGCAGGTGGTGCTGTTGTGGAAAATGCGTGTTATTTTATCTTGAAGGCATTCTTGCCTGTCTATCTATTTATAGATATCTATTTATTGATATATACTGTACAGACTCAATATAAAACTGACAAAAAGGAGAGTTCTTAAGCATATACATAGTGTATTCAAGAGTCAAATTTCATGTTGGGTATGATAAATTTGTACATGTTGGTATGCCTGCACTAACATTCAAAGTACTCCTGCACCACTATTTGACAAGCACTGAGCTAACCAAAGAGAAATAACTAATGATTTTAGGAAACACACAGAAAAATCTTAATTTTTTAAGAAAAAGTAAAAAAAAAAATAGTCATAAATTTCAGAGAATTAAGTTGTAAATTTATGAGACTAAAAGTCATACATTTCAGAGAATAAAATTGTAAATTTATGAGACAAAAAGTCATAAATTTACGAGAATAAAGTTGTAAATTTCTGAGATAAAAAGTCATAAATTTCCAAGAATAAAGTTGTACATTTTTTGAGATAAAAGGTCATAAATTTCCAAGAATAAAGTTGTACATTTTTTGAGATAAAAAGTCATAAATTTCCAAGAATAAAGTTGTAAATGTATGAGCCAAAAAGTCATAAATTTCCAAGAATACATTTGTAAATTTATGAGACAAAAAGTCATAAATTTCCAAGAATAAAGTTGTAAATGTATGAGATAAAAAGTCATAAATTTCCAAGAATAAAGTTGTACATTTTTTGAGATAAAAAGTCATAAATCTCCAAGAATAAAGTTGTAAATGTATGAGCCAAAAAGTCATAAATTTCCAAGAATACATTTGTAAATTTATGAGACAAAAAGTCATAAATTTCCAAGAATAAAGTTGTAAATGTATGAGATAAAAAGTCATAAATTTCCAAGAATAAAGTTGTACATTTTTTGAGATAAAAAGTCATAAATTTCCAAGAATAAAGTTGTAAATTTATGAGCCAAAAAGTCATAAATTTCCAAGAATACATTTGTAAATTTATGAGCCAAAAAGTCATAAATTTCCAAGAATACATTTGTAAATTTATGAGACAAAAAGTCATAAATTTCCAAGAATAAAGTTGTAAATGTATGAGATAAAAAGTCATAAATTTCCAAGAATAAAGTTGTACATTTTTTGAGACAAAAGTCATACATTTCCAAGAATAAAGTTGTAAATTTATGAGCCAAAAAGTCATAAATTTCCAAGAATACATTTGTAAATTTATGAGACAAAAAGTCATTAATTTCAAAGAATAAAGTTGTAAATTCATCAAACAAAAAATCATAAATTTCAAGAATAAAGTTGTAAATTTATCTGTCAAAAAGTCATAAATTTAGAAAATAAAGTTGTAAATTTATCAGACAAAAAGTCATAAATTTAGAGAATAAAGTTGTAAATTTATGAGACAAAAAGTAATAAATTTCCGAAAATAAAGTTGTAATTTTATGATACAAAAAGTCATAAATTTCCGAGAATAAAGTTGTAAATTTATGAGACAAAAAGTCATAAATTTCCAAGAATAAAGTTGTAAATTCATGACACAAAAGTCATTAATTTCAGAGAATAAAGTTGTCAATTTATGAAACAAAAAGTAATTAATTTCAGAGAATAAAGTTGTAAATTCATGAGACAAAAAGTCTTAAATTTACAAGAATAAAGTCATAATATTCCAACTTTCTTCTTCCTTCAGGAAAGCTTTTATTTATAACGTGGCAGCAAAATAGAGCAGTTGAGCACAAACAGATTAGCATGTCTATCCCTTCTTGTTTCCACCTTCCTTATCCCACCCCCCTCCACATGCCCAATGCCAGTCACATAACCCCCCCTCCTTTTTTAGCTGTCTCATGCAATGCATGTAACATAAATATTTTTTTTGTAAATGTACAGAATTCCAACTTTATTCTTGAAAGGTCATATTATTTTAATACTCCATCATAACAGGCATTTTCTGAGACAGACATGAAAAGGGGGGGACTTGAGCAAAGGTAATATTACGACTAGCTTTTGCGTGAAATGGCGTTGTACTTACAGTTGAGTGCAAGCAAAGACGGGATTCCTTTGCAGTCAGACACACCCGTGGAATCAGACACGCAATCCTTCCACAAGTTGGAGAAGTAGTTGGAGGTGGTGAGGACGATGCTGCCCACCTCAGACCAAGTCCAGATCTCAGTGGGCATGGTGGAACACACCAGGATCCATCCGGACACGCAGACCGCGAAGCAGCCTATCTCTATGTACATCACCACCGTCCTGTAACCCATCTTATTTCTTTTGCTGCGACTCGAAGAAGAAGAAGAAGAAGAAGAAGGTACGTTCAGTCACTCCAGCCAGCAGCGTGTGTGTGCATGCAAACACGACGCCAATGATGATGACGACGGCTTGGCGGGTGCGACTGTGTTTAGTGAGGGTCACCATCATGACGTGTTTGTTGTGTGTAGGAAATCCGAGCACTTACCTGCAGCATGCCCCCAGGGGAAACCCACACAAGCCTGCAAACTCCACACAGAGATTCAAACCCTCCATCTCCTTGTATTAAAATACCATAATTCTGTTAATAAAGCGAGCATACAATTTTACAGTTTTTTCCTTGTAATTTTATTAGATTTTTTTTCACCTTATTCCAAATACAGATAGAGCGACTAGACAAATACATCCCTTTTAGACATCTTCTCAGGTGTTGTTGCAGAAATTTTGGATATTTTAGAGCTGCTGGATCTTCCTGTGGTATAATAAGTTCCATAGAGTCTGGAGGGTCTGTAGGAGGGTCTGTAGGAGGGTCTGTAGGAGGGTCCGTAGTAGCCCGTGTAAAAGCTTCTTCCTTGTGAGCGAGGATCCATGTAGGTGCCTCCTCCGTAGGCGTAGATCACCCTCCTGCAGGACCAAACATACATAAACATTACCGAGAAAGACACTGAAATAAAGTCCTGGGTTACCTTTTGGGTATGAGGACTCTGTAGACTGTGACGGCGTAAAAGACAGCTCCGAGAAGAATGAAAAAACTTCCGACTAGTCCCAGAAATATTGGAGGTCCGAGATCGTAACTGGGGTTGGTTCCAATGCAAAATGGATGTTATTATTAGCATCATTTTCACAGTCAGTATGTGATAGACGAGCGTACCGCAGGACTCCAGGTGCCAAGCTGGGAGCAAAGGACGTCCTGGCGATCCTGTTGATGTATAAGCAGTAGGCCGCAATGTCTGACATGCCTGTGCACATGGACGGTAGAGCAAACGTGAGGGCAAAACAGGAGCAGGAAAAAAAAACAGACTTTCTTCAAGTTGCGCTCACCGCCTACAAAATGAAAGACGGCTCCTGCCAACAGCATCTTGTCCTTGTTCTCCTGCTCCCCGCCAATGTAGGTGCACTCCATGCCCAGGAAGCACAGCACGGCGGCGAAGAAGCCCAACGTCAGGCCGCACATCAGCAAGCCTCGTACACCCTGAACATACGCTAGCACAAATGACGAAACATCTTACATGCTGAAAGAAAATGCTAACTTTTTCTTTTTTATAATGAATGCAGAGCAGTGATAATTTTTTTAAATATTGTTTTTATTTTAATATTTCATTTAATTCCGATTTTACCATGCAAGAATCAATCTGTATCTATCAAGCTGAAAAAAATATTTTAATTTATTTTAACAAGCTTTTTAATTTTTTAATTTATCTATTAAAAACAATTATGTAAGATTTTTGAGGACTAAAGTTGTACATTTATGAGAAAAAAAAGTAATACTAAAGTAATACATTTCCCAAAGAAAAGTCTTAAATTAATATAAAATCATTTACTAGAATAAAATCATAAATCTACAAAAAAAAATTAAATTTACAAGAAATATGACATGAATAATGTCCTAAATTTATTAGAATAAAACTGTAACTTTATGAGAAAGAAACTCCTAATTTTACTAGATTAATGTCTGAGAAAATGTGGTAATATAATAAGAATAAATCTACTCAAATAATGTTGTAAATTTACCAGATTTAGAAGAATAAAGTCATATATTCCTGACTTGATTTTCATAATATTATGACTTTCTTTTTGGTAAATTGATAACTTTTCTTGTAGTGAATCTAGGAGTTTTTTTCCTCATAAAATGACAACTTTATTCTCGTAAATTTACATTTTAGTCTTATAATATTAATATTTTTTTCTCATGAATTTACAGCTTTTTGTTGTAAATGTATGAGAAAAAAAGTCTGTAATTTACCAGACTAAAGTAGTCAATTTATGATTTTTTTTTACATTTACTTTTACTTTTTTTTACAACTTTTTTCATAAATTGACTACTTTAGTCTGGTAAATTACGGACTTTTTCCCCCATACATTTACGACAAAAAGTTGTAATTTCATGAAAAAAGTCATAATATTACAAGAATAAAAATTTAAAGAGAGAATAAAGAGATAAAAAAATCCTAAATGTATAAATTTACTAGAAAAAAAGTCATATGATTCTAATGACTTTATGTAACCTGTTTACAGAAGGCTGGCTAACTACTAGCTACTAGCTACTAGCTACTAGCTACTAGCTACTAGCTACTAGCTACTAGCTACTAGCTACTAGCTACTAGCTACGAGCTACGAGCTACTAGCTACTAGCTACTAGCTACTAGCTACTAGCTACTAAATACTAGATACTAGATACTAGCTACTAGCTACTAGCTACTAGCTACTAGCTACTAGCTACTAGCTACTAGCTACTAGCTACTAGCTACTAGCTACTAGCTACTAGCTACTAAATACTAGATACTAGATACTAGCTACTAGCTACTAGTTACTACTAGCTAACATCTTACATGACAACACTGACCACCAAATGGCAGGCTAAAACACAAGTCAAAATGGAAGACAATACTTACAAAGATCCTAAACTTAAGTAAAAGTCAATAAATACATGTTAAAAATAGAATTTGTTAGGTGAAAATACACAGAAGATGTATATGTATATATAAAAAAAAGATGAACAAGTCTAGCTAGCTAAAGAAGTCTAGCTAGCTTGGAAATGGCAAACAACAAGCTAAGCGACAGGCTTAAAAAAAGGGAGTTTGAAAGAGTTAAAATATGACTTCAAAAAGTAACATTTGCTTGAAAAAATTACACATTTCTATACCGACTGGCTGTCACATCATTAAAAAAAAAAAAAAGAAAAACACATTAAAAAAAATTAGCCTAGCTGGTTGTTTATGTCACATGACATGGCAGACTAAAAACTGACCATAATAACTAGGAAAATGAAAATACATTTCTAAATATATTCTTGACATGAAACTTTAAGGCTAATTTAAAGGTGCAACGTTTATTTATTCATGTGACGTGTCGTATGTTTCTTCTAAGAATCTAAGAATAAGAGTACGTGAAAAATGGATGCCATGTACTGTACATGAATAAAGTATGTCAATACAAAGGGAAGCATCCTTACTGCTGACGCTCCACAACACAGGGAAATCTCTACAGTTGGTCACCGCAGTGGAGTCCGTGAAGCAGTCCTTCCATAGATTGGACCAGAACCAGGCCACCTTGATGATGTAAGACCCCCCCTGGCCTCCTATTTGAGTGATCCTCCAGAAGTCCATAGCCATGGTGCACAGCACAAACAGCCAACCCAGCGTCGATATCAGGAAGCCACACACTTGAATAAAACGCTTATTCATTTTACAGAAAAAGATGTCGTCGGGTGGTGTCAGCAAGCGGAGCAGACGGAATGTGTGTGTGTGTATGTGTGTGTGTGTGTGTGATCAGTGTTGATGAGGGTTCCGGACCTGACTGATGTGTGTTTACTGTCAACATGTTGGAGTGTGTCATCACACCACGTCTAGCTGATTTGGGGTGTCCAAACTTTTTCCACCGAGGGCCACATACAGAAAAATACAAAGTCCCAGGCCGCACATAAGACGCTAAAAACACAGAATAGACACACAATCACAATTCAAGTTGTTTTACTTTAATGCACAAACAGTCTTCTGTGAAAAGAATCAGCGTAACATATACATATCCAAACACCACAGTACAAAACAAAAGTTAATAGTTATATCAATCATGTGTTTAAGACAATGCACTTAAATATAATGTACAAGCAGCAAAACAATAAATACTCAATTACTACAAATTTGTGTTTTGTTTTTGTTTTCTTTTATCTGGAAAAATAGATGATTGTAATCTTACATTTTGTATGCATGAAGTGGGAATTTTCTCTAAAAAAAAATGTCACCCCCTCCCCCCCAAAAAAAGAACATTATTTTTTATTGTTTTTTTGTATTTTGAAGGTGTTTTTAAGGTGAAAACAAACAAACAAATGAAGTTAAATAGACACTCTGTATCTAAAAAAAAGTGCTGGAGCCTATCCCAGCTGTCTTCAGGCAAGAGGCAGGGTACACCCTGGACTGGTGGCCAGCAAATCACAGGGCACATATAGACAAACAACCATTCACACTCACATTCATACCTATGGACAATTTGGAGTCGCTAATTAACCTAGCATGTTTTTTGGAATGTGGGAGGAAACCGGAGTACCCGGAGAAAACCCACGCATGCACGGGGACAACATGCAAACTCCACACAGAGATAGCCGAGGGTGGAATTGAACCCGGGTGTCCTAGCTGTGTGGCCTGCGTGCTAACCACTCGTTCACCGTGCAGCCAAGTTCATACCATTCATTCATTCATTTTCTACTGCTTATCCTCAAGAGGATTGCGGGGGTGCTGGAGCCTATCCTAGCTGTCTTTGGGGCGAGAGGCAGGGTACACCCTGGACTGGTGGCCAGCCAATCACAGGGCACATATAGACAAACAACCATTCACACTCACATTCATACCTATGGAGAATTTGGAGTCGCTAATTAACCTAGCATGTTTTTGGAATGTGGGAGGAAACCGGAGTACTCAGAGAGTACGGTAAGGTACTCTCTCTGGAGTAAGGTCTGCGTGCTAACCACTAGACTACCGTGCAGCCTAACTTTTTTTTTTTTAGTAAATCAGAAAAAGAATTGAAAGTCATTTTTGTTGTTTTTCTGATAATAACAAAGAAACCCAAACATGTAGGGGTTACAATCTAAATCTGTTGATATATTCTGATATATTCTGCAATTTTTTTCAGTTTCTTGAGTAAATTAAAAATCAGGAGAAAGAACCAATATTTCATTTTTGTTTGTTTTGACAAAAAACAAAAGTCATCCCTCGTTTATCACAGTCAACTGGGATATTAAGCATGCACGTGTCAGTATATCGAGACCGGCAAAATTAGCAACTTTGTTATTATTTATTATGCAATGAATTGATGTATTGATTATTGTTACAGACCTGTAATACTTTAAAAAATAAAAAGAAGAGAAAGCATTTTACCAGAAAACAAGCAAAGGCAGTAACTAATTCACCCGGTGTTAAACAAACACATTTCTCGCGGCAAGCTGTTACCGTTTCGTTACAGTATCTCACATGACTCATCGGTGGCTTTATTAATATTCACATCATTTACACGTATACGTTCTTATCAAAGTTGGGGGCCCTGGAGGAGCTGCTGTAGTCAGGGGGCGGCCGTTGGCTTATAGACTTCCCTCTTTGGTATGAGGAGATATGAGAATGCGAGGCGGCGCCTTTGTAGGTGTAGTCCGTATGGCTGCGGGTGTATAAAAACACGCATACAAAGATGAACCGGCCTGTTTTCTAAACGCGTATCCAAATGATGACGACTGACCTTTTCTTTGAACAGTCAGCCACGGAGAAGCAGAGTACGCCTCCTCCAAGAACACAGAGGACAGAACCCGCCCAGCCGATGAAGAGCGCCGCTCCCAGTTCATACCTACAAGGAAGCGGAACAATTCTTAATATTCTTGCAATGATGCTGATTAAGATTTGAACTCAATAGTTTGGAACGTCTTACTTCTGAGCCACAAACATTGGGTTGAAAAAGTCTGACGTTATCCTGTGAGCATAAAGAGAGCATGCCGAAAGTGAACACAGACCTGAGGGAAAATACAAGAAGAACATATTACAAAGTCTCTCATACTCATCACATGTCCAAAAGGAGTAGGAAGAAGCAAAGCTTATTAAATCCTACCCCTCCATCTGGTACTTTTACAATCAGTAACTGTTACATTTGTTCACTTCCTGCTTTCCTAATTTAATTTAATTTAATTTAATTTAATTTAATTTAATTTAATTTAATTTAATTTAATTTAATTTAATTTAATTTAATTTAATTTAATTTAATTTAATTTAATTTAATTTAATTTAATTTAATTTAATTTAATTTAATTTAATTTTTAACGATATCAGCAAGTTGAAGTATTTGTGATTTTAGAAATAAGGAGTTAGTATGTTCTCTGTAGGCGGCATTATGAATTATCCTTACTGGCCTTTTTTTCAGTACATTTAGCGAGTGAAGATTTCTTTGATAGTTATTAGCCCATATTTCCACACAATAAGTAAGATATGGTAGAACCAGAGAGCAATGATGGCTGTCCTCACTAGTGGGTCTATCTTTGGTCTTCAGACTCCAAATGGGACTTTATTTTTACCATGGTAACATTTTGTCTTCAAAACATACGAGCAATGCGGTTAGTTGGGAGCTCCTTTCTGTCCCACGGGAAAACTAAAATTGGCGATCATATTTATAAGTTTTTTTTTGTTTTTTTGAAAACTATGACAAAGTGTTAGGGCCACATTAAAAAAAAGAACATTTTTTCTTGTAACTTTCAGACTTTTTTCTTGAAAGTCTGGAGTCGTGGGTGGCCACAATTTCACCCCGGAAGTAATTATTTCTCTATTCGGTGTTTCCTATGAGGAAAAATAGTCATGAAATCAGAACCTCATCACGGAATTTTCAACTTCGGAGGTTCCACTATAGCTAGCAGTGTAACTTTTTACCACTAACTATGCATTGTGACTTAGACTAATGATCTAGTTCTCAACTAGAACATTGAAAGAGAGCTATGATTTAGTTTGATCTAGTTTGATGTAGTTTGATCTGATTTCATTCATTAATAATCGCGGGGTTGCTGGAGCCTATCCCAGCTGTCTTCCAGCGAGAGGCGGGGTACACCCTAATAATGGTGGCCAGCCAATCACAGCTTTTTTTCGCTACTTTATCATGTCATGGCTGACTACATGGACTATTAAGGTAATATAATGTAAGGCAATGTCCCATCAATGTAACATTACTGATGCCTAGTGACCGGAATACTACATATGACTTGAGCCTATTCCAGGGACACCCTGGACTGGTGGCCAGCCAATCACAGGGCACATATAGACAAACAACCATTCACACTCACATTCATACCTATGGACAATTTGGAGTCGCTAATTAGCCTAGCATGTTTTTGAAAACCCACGCATGTACGGGGATGCACACAAAGATGGCCGAGAGTGGAATTGAACCCGGGTGTCCTAGCTGCGAGGCCTGCGTGCTAACCACTCAACCACGACGCAGCCCATCTTGCATTGTTGACAATGAAAAATGTTCTTGTTGTGACAAAGCCATGCTGTCTTACCGCTGAGAATAAAATTGACACCGGCAAAGCATGCGATCCTGGCTTTGGTCTTGTCGCTTCCTCCTATTTTGGTACATTTCATCCCCACCAGAGCAAATACGGTCCCAAAAAAGCCCAGACAAACCGCAGCGATCATCAATCCCCTGCAGGCTTGGATGTAGCCTGCAAACACAAACACATACAGAGGTCGCACCATGTCGCGCACAAGGCCAACAAGCTATTGACCTTTCGTCACATCAAGCAATTTGTCACAAGATGGCTGTTTTCAGTGAGCTCGGCATTGAACCGCCCATTTAGATGTCATTTGAAGGCAAAAACTGGAACTAGTGAGTCGTGGTGGAAAACGCCTGAGGCTCACCGTTAGTCTTCTTTATAGCCTTCAGGGTTCTCGAAGTGGAGCTAAACACTCACTCATTTGAAAGCAAATAGTTTGATTCCCAAGACTAGAAATCAGCTTCAATTTGAGTCCATCAAAGGAACAACACAACGGAATATGAAGCATTACGAAAATAAAAGATAAGCTGACCGTCCAACGCCAGCATGGAAGGAAAGTCCTTGCAGTTGGAGACCCCGGTGGAGTCCGTGACGCATGTCTTCCACAGGTTAGACCAATAGGTCGCTGTGGTGATCACCGTCCCATCCAACGAGGACACCTTCCAGTAGTCTGTGGGCAGGGTGGAGGACACTAGAACCCATCCCGAGGTGGCGACGGCAAAGGCCAGAATCTCCTGATACATGTTCCTCTGACTGCTCTGTTCCGACTGCTCCGATTACGTCGGCAGAGACCAAAGTTTTTGATTAATGGTTGCCAGACTGTTGAAAATGTACCCAGGTTCACTGGATAAACTGCCATGGATGGTTAATGTGTCTCCGATTGCCGGAGTTTGGACCATGTGGTCCTCGGGAAAGGGTGACTCGTGTTCAAGGACCATGAAGGATGAGCGGATGGTGCACGTCATGGTGTTTATGACTAAAGCAGGGGTCAGCAACCAACGGCTCCTGAGCTGAATGTGGTTCTTCAGACTCTCTGTTGTGGCTTTTTTTTAACACCCGAGTGGGGAAAAATAAAAAATAAAAAATAAAAATAAAAATAAAAATAAAAATAAAAATAAAAATAAAAATAAAAATAAAAATAAAAATAAAAATAAAAATAAAAATAAAAATAAAAATAAAAATAAAAATAAAAATAAAAATAAAAATAAAAATAAAAATAAAAATAAAAATAAAAATGTATAGCGCTTTTCAAAATACTCAAAGACACTTTACAGAAAAATGGAGTTGAATATAAGCAAGTAAACAGAGTAAAAGATACATTAAAATACAACATTCATTCGTTAATACACAGTTAAAACATGAGTAAAAGCCGGGCTAAAAAGTACACGTCTTTGTAATGACCTAAAAAAAATCCAACATTGTGTGAGACCATGAATGCATCATGGCTGAGTTCTACGCAGACAAGATGCTATTCGATTCTCTCTCACAGAGGTAAACATGGAGAAAGAAAAGTCATACTTTCGCAGTACTGTGGCACACTAAACATATCAGATAAGTATTTTACACATACATTTATGTAATTTATCTTCAATACTAGCAAGAGTACTTTTCTTATCTGAACTACTTTGATACCCCAAAATTCTTTCCAAATTTGATGGCCAAAACCGTAAGAAAATGGTAAGTTTACAGTAATTTACACATACATTTATGTAATTTATCTTCAATACTTGCAAGACTACTTTTCTTATGTGAACTACTTTGATACCCCAAAATTCTCTCCAAATTTGATGGCAAAACTGTAAAGTAAACGGTAAGTTTACAGTAATTTACACATACATTTATGTAATTTATCTTCAATACTTGCAAGACTACTTTTCTTATGTGAACTACTTTGATACCCCAAAATTCTCTCCAAATTTGATGGCCAAAACTGTAAAGTAAACGGTAAGTTTACAGTAATTTACACATACATTTATGTAATTTATCTTCAATACTAGCAAGAGTACTTTTCTTATCTGAACTACTTTGATACCCCAAAATTCCCTCCAAATTTGATGGCCAAAACCGTAAATAAACGGTAAGTTTACAGTAATTTACACATACATTTATGTAATTTATCTTCAATACTAGCAAGAGTACTTTTCTTATCTGAACTACTTTGATACCCCAAAATTCTCTCCAAATTTGATGGCCAAAACTGTAAACGGTAAGTTTACAGTAATTTACACATACATTTATGTAATTTATCTTCAATACTAGCAAGAGTACTTTTCTTATGTGAACTACTTTGATACCCCAAAATTCCCTCCATATTTGACGGCCAAAACCGTAAGTAAACGGTACGTTTACAGTAATTTACACATAGTTTTTTTACAATTGTTGCAAAAAAAAACACATATTGGTAATCATGCTGCTCATAGTGAGAGCTGTTTCTAATATTGTGCTAATGTTAGCATTTAAACAGTGATGTCTTGAAAAAGACAAATATATGTGTAATATTTGTATTGCGATGTGTCGAACCCATCTATTAATGTATTTGTGTATACGAGGTACTCACCGTCCAGGTTCAAGATGGTGTGATGCGGCCTACAGTGCAGCGCTCCGATGGCGTTCCCGGCACAGTTGTTCCACAGTCCCTGCAGCACCCATGTGGCCGTGATGACTGACGACGCCCGGCTGGTGGCCCTCCATTCATTGGACACCGTAGCGCCAATCGTGGCCCCGAGTCCTCCCAGGCCACTGAGAAACGCCAGAATCTGCAAGGCGGACATTTGCCTACTTTGAGAATCGAACGTGCTGTTTTTTAGCAGAAGAAATCCACACAATCACCCGCCAGACAGGTAAATTACACTTTGGACATGTGTTTCACTGGGATGATTTACAGACGGGGACATGTCTCATGGTCGAGGATGGACACAACGGACCTCACGAGTCAAACAGTAATCAAAGTCTTGGAGAGGAGTTAGTTATTAGAGTTTGCTAAAATACCTCCTTTGTGTGCTCGTGTCTCGGTCTAAAAATAAGACCATGTGTCACTTTAACACAAACAATAATAATGAGTGAGCTTTCAATGGAAGCCATGTGGCAAAGTCCACTTACTGGTTTATCATTCATTCATTTATTCATTCATTCATTCATTCATTTCAGGGCACTGAAATATTCAGAAAGTGGATCATTTCCAATGTATGGGTGGGAGGTCTGGGGGGGCGGGTGTCCGTTTGTTTTATTTCATGTTTTTAAACAAATATTTCAACTTTCTTCCTGTAATTAGTTTCTTTATAATATTATTTTTTTAATGATCATAATATTTTGACATTGTTATCCTACCATTATAACTATATATTATTAATATTCTTATATTACATATTCTTATGTTATCATTATTATTAGTAGTATTAGTAGTAATAGTAGTAGTATGATTATTATATTATGATTATTATTATTAAGACTATTATGTAATTGAAATTAGTTAGTAATTAATTGTAGTAATAGTAGTATTATAATTATTATGACTATTATGATTATGATTATGATGATGGTTGTTATTATTATTATTAAGACTATTATGTAATTGCAATTAGTTAGTAATTAGTTAGTAATTAATTGTAACTGTAATTACTTTCTTTTAATATTATTTTTTAATGATCATAATATTTTGACACTGTTATCCTACCATTATGACTATATATTATTCATATTCTTATATTACATATTATTATATTATATATGATGATTATTATTATTAGTAGTAGTCTTATGATTAGAATGATGATGATGATGATGATGATTAGACTGTTATGTAATTCTAATTAGTTAGTAATTAATTGTAGTAGTAGTATTATGATTATGATGATGGTTATTATTATCAAGACTATTATGTAATCGTAATTAGTTAGTGATTCATTGTAACTGTAATTACTTTCTTTTAATATTAGTTTTTTAATTATCATAATATTTTGACACTGTTATCCTACCATTATAACTATATTATTAATATTATTATATTACATATTCTTATATTATATTATATATTATTATTATTATTAGATTGTTATGTAATTGGAATTAGTTAGTAATTAATTGCTGCTTTAAATAAATAAAAACATGAATTACTAAATCGGTACACAAACTTCAAAGTAATTTATATTATTGAAAACTATCCGCACATTGTGTCAACTATTCATTCCAACAAATTGTTAGCAGAGTTTACTTTAAAAAAATGTCATTTTATTTATGACGTCACCATTTTAGCAGCATCATAACACGTTTGCTCGGCGCTAGTCTCTGAGTCACCAGCAGATGACGCCAAACTTCACCTCTAAACGTCCCCTGTGTTGTGTTCGCCACTTTGTAAAAGTAATCACGTCTGTGTCAAACAAATAAACAAATAATCTCTCACCCCTGCTGTTTATTTTTTTCATATATTTGTCAGCATCATTCGGTGTGTTTTACCACTTCCAGTATACTTCCAATTTCTGCGGTGACTTCCGCCTGAGTTAAGTAGTCCTTGATTGATTGACACCTCTGCCAGACAGTCACAGCAGGACATGGGCGTGACTACAGCACACATACACGCCCCCCTGCACGCGCTACTTGGCTGCCAATGCCGGCCGCTTTCTAGAAACAAGCGGTCCTCTCTGCTCTTAACATATGTAATATTTCCATAAACTCTCCAACAACTGTTTTTCTTCCTCTAACTTTCTCTTAGCGCGGAAGCAGAAAAAGTCCCCCGTGTTGCTTCCCAAGTAACATGGAAGCTCGGCGGAAAGACAGCAAGGATAATCCGTTGGTAAAGGCTAATCTTCTTTCCAAGATTTTCTTCTGGTAAGAAAACAGCCGTGTCTGACACACACCTGTATGTGATGGCACAAGTACCAGCCATACATCTTATAGTTGTATGTTTATATGTCTACAGGGGTGTTTTTTGTATCTTAAAATAAAGATTAAAGTAGTCACATTTAGTACTTAGCATTGGTACGGCTCATTGGACACTTTTTAAGGTATAGCTAATAATAATAATATGCAGTTTCCATAGTCAGGAAGTAGCCACATTGCTGCCATTGGGACATGCAGTAAGTGCTAATGTACTAATGTACTAATGTACTAATGTGTCAATTTTGTCTCTTGTTGGGCTGTGGAAAATGTTTTCCTAAAAATATGTCATCATTATGCATTTTTGAATAGTTGTCATACATGAAGGGGCTCGAAATCACCATGTTATTCGCTAATGCTAATCACTAGCATATCCCATATATGGGATTTCCTGTTGAAATTAGCATCGAGTTAGATTATTTATTTTCATGCATTGTGTCTATGATAAATCTATGATAATATCTTTGTATCTATGCAATACTTTATCTGTGCAATACTTTGTTTTGATATTGAGTATAGTTACTCCGGACTCCATTCTCTGTGCAATATTAAGGCTCTAAATGCAATATACTAAGTACTATGTGAAGTATTTCTATAATGCCTCATATTAACTAACTAGCAAGATCTCAGTGTATATAGAATGGTCATATATTTCATCTCGTTTCATATTATCTGCATACTGTATTTGTATATAACTCTGGGTAAAACTGTTGATTTTGTTAATACTTGGGTTGTTTATATTGTTTATTTTTCTATATTTTTTTCTATATTGTGTATTTTGTACTGCTTAACTGATTCTGTACTCTTGTAAAAGTCAGAATTGACATAATTTTTCAATTTTACAGTTCAATCTAATGACATTCAAAACACAAAAACGCACATTATTATTCACTTATAATGTGTTAACTACTCTGTACCGTAACCTCAATTAGTTGCCATAATTATGATGATTGTCCGTGTTGGTTTTGTAGTTGGTTAAATCCCCTCTTCAGGATCGGTTACAAGAGGAGACTGGAAGAAGATGACATGTACAAGGTTCTCCCCGAGGATGCTTCTGACAGACTTGGGGATGAGTTACAGTGGTAAGAATGACGCTTTTTGAACATTCAATAAAGTGTCTGGTGGGTCAAAGAACCACGTCTAAGTATGTAATAGCACCCTAATAACGAATAATACAGCGATTCAATTACGGAAAATAAAATAACAACATGAAACAGTCATCCCTTTTTAAGCTGGAGCCTATATTAGCTGGCTTTAGGCACCCTGTCAGGGTACATACTATATAGGCAAACACGCACACACACGCACACACATTCACACCTCAGGACAATTTGCAGTCTGCAGTTAAGTCCCTGGAGAAAAAACAAATAATTGCAAATATTTATCCGGTACGGCTGCAGAATTCCATGAAAATATTCAAAACAAGCAGTATCTAAAGCAGGGGTCTCAAACTCAATTTACTTGGGGGCCACTGGGCAAGGCTGGGCCGCATCAAGTTTTCCAAAAAAATTTAAAAAAACGCATTTATTAAAAACAGAAAAATATACAAACTTTTTCAGTGCTTTGGTTCCGATTTTCTACAATAAAAGCTCTGATAAAACATTCCACTGTTCTTAAATATCTTAATTTTTATTTTTCTGCACAAAATAAGATGAAAAATAAATAAACAAATCAAGAATAAAGAAAATCAATCAGTAATAAATAAATCTAATAATAATAATAAAACGGCAAATAATAAAAACTTAAGAAACCACATATAGTTGGTGGGTAGACAAATTATTTTTTTCAGATTAAAATGAACAAAGCATTATTAGAGCCCTGTAGACATGACAAAACACGACTATAGTCACATTTATACTCTTTTTATTTACAACATATTGCACAACTGCAGGGTCTTGAGACACATGCTAACTCGCAAACTAGTGCGCTAGCGACCTAAATGGTAGCCTTCAAGTTAATTCCTTTAAACTTAAATAGCCCAAAACTTACCACTTCCACACGGATAGGGAGGATAACTATTAACAGTTATTTAACCTTTAACATGAAAATTAATTGATAATGTAATAATTTTTTCTGGGTACATGATACCATACAGCCTCCATATCAAACTTGCGCGGGCCGCACTAACATAAGTGGGCCCACGCGGGCCACGTGTTTGAGACCCCTGATCTAAGGTACATAATAATATGAGTGTGTAAAAGCTAACCCGGTACACATGTATGTCGTGTAGTCTGTCCCCCTTCGAGGAAAGTTGATATGGTTGATAATGTGCTTGAAGTTCAGCCCCCTATATATAGAAAGTATCTCTCAGCCTGTGACACAAAAACAAGGCTGTTCTTTCCACACTTGTCGCTATTTTGGAGAGAGACATTTTTAGGAATGGTTTGACGTAATGTGTTTCGGTATAATGTAGTCAGCGTAGCAGCAGGTTGTCATGTCCAAGAACTGTAAATTAAAAATTAAAAATTAAAAATTAAAAATTAAAAATTAAAAATTAAAAATTAAAAATTAAAAATTAAAAATTAAAAATTAAAAATTAAAAATTAAAAATTAAAAACATTTTAAAAAAATTAAAAAATTAAAAAAATTTAAACATTTAAACATAATTACAATGTAACTAATAAATGTAATGACTGCAAACTAGCTGCTTATATGAGGGGAGGTATGGTGTCTCCCTTAGCGGAGGCCACTACTTAAGGAACCCAATCATACACATTTGTTTCCTATCACACGTGTTTATTCTTTTCAAAGGTACTGGAACCAGGAAGTCAAGATGGCAGCAAACGATATGCGGCAACCCAAACTTACCAGAGTCCTTATAAGGTGTTACTGGAGAGCGTATGTCGTCATAGGAGTATACATCTTTATCGAGGTATCATGCATCAACTCACGTTATTCCTAAAGATGGCTTATTTTCTTCATTCAGCACATTTACTCTTCTTTACCAGGAAGGCATCAAAGTCCTTCAGTCGTGGCTACTCGGGAAGCTAATTGAGTACTTTGAGAATCCTGATGCCACATCCCCAGCTGCAGTCTATGAGGCCTACAGCTACGCCGCCGGCATCTCGCTGTCCACTATCTGGGTGGCTGTGCTCCACCATCTTTATTTCTACCACGTACAAAGAGCGGGCATGAAGATTCGCGTGGCTATGTGTCACATGATCTATCGTAAGGTCAGCTCCATCAGGACGTATCAGTGCTTTATAAGTACAACACTGTTGAGTTATTATAATGCAACACATTTGTCCTGTCATAGGCTCTCAGTCTAAACAATGCAGCGCTGACAAAGACGACGACGGGACAAATTGTGAATCTACTGTCCAATGATGTCAACAGATTTGACGAGGTAATTGTCTTTATTAGTGCTGTAAATTCAGCGACACGCAAGACATAGACGGTCCCAATGATTGGGTTTGCAAATGACGAAATAGAACCGTGGCTGCATACTGTTAAGGTCATGTCAAGGTCATGATGAATGAATGCTGACAGTGTCACTCGGATTTATGTTGTGACCAAACTGGATGTACACCGTATGTATTTCTTTACATCCTTGTGTCCTAGGTAACATTGTATCTACACTTTCTGTGGGTTGCCCCCTTGCAAGCAGCCATGGTGATACCGCTGTTGATGTACTGGATCGGCCCATCATGCTTGGCGGGAATGGCCGTCTTCTTAGTTCTGATCCCAGTGCAGACCGTGTTTGGAAGATTGTTTTCCACTCTGAGGTCCGCGGCCATTCAGTATGCTGGAGTCGTGCTTACATTGGTTCCATCCTTGCAGTTGGTGTTTCTGTTCTTGTAGGGCGAAAACCGCTGTCCTGACTGATAATAGAATCCGCACAATGAACGAGGTCATTACTGGGATTCGTGTTATAAAGCTGTGTGGCTGGGAGAAACCTTTTGCTGCTCTTGTGGATGAAGTCAGAAGGTACGCTAAGCTGTTCTTGAGTCCAATTCATCCAATGTCATTCCAACGTTTCCACTGCACGTCATAACTCTTGCATACTTGCAATCTATTCAAATGAATACTGACAATATTTTCTCGTCATCGCACAGAATGGAGATCTCCACAATAATGAAAAGCTCCTACCTGCGTGGCTTGAACATGGCGTCCTTCTTTGTGGCTAGCAAGCTCATAATCTTCATCACCGTTTGCGTCTACGTGCTAACAGGCAACCAGCTGTCTTCCAGCACCGTCTTCATGGCCGCTTCCCTCTACGGCGCCATCAGACTCACCATCACGCTTTTCTTTCCCTTTGCCATTGAGAAGGTGTCAGAGTCCCTCATTAGCATCCGAAGAATTAAAGTAAGTACTGTACTGCTTATATCAATGTTGAATTGCATTGTATGAGTGAAGTATTAAAGTACACTCATTCTTGTTAGAATTTTCTCCTTCTGGATGAAGTTGCTCCTCAGCATTTGGGACTTCCTGTGGCAGAGAAGAAAGACTGTATGCTGAAGATTCAGGATCTGATATGCTACTGGGACAAGGTGAGGCCGTGGAGGTTAAAATAGATGAATTCCATAATTTTAGGTACAGAATATACTGTTCCCTTGTTTATTGCGGGGGATAGGTTCCCAAAATAGCTAGCAATAACTGAAATCTGCAAAGTAGCCAACTTCATTTCTTACCATTATATGCCTTTAAGGCTGTAAAAACCGTTACCATACACTTTTTACACTTTTCTTAGGCTACTGTGGCCTCTATTCTGTTCAGCTGTGGTGTTTTTGTGTCCTTGTTGAAACGTGTTGCTCATTTGTTGTTCATTTGTTTTGTGGTCGGATATATTGTTTCAAACACTCCAAATTCTTATTTTTTAAACTAAAAAAAAAACAAAAACATGAACAGATTGCACAAATCAAATATCTATTTTTAACAATAAGTAGCTACATTTTATCCACATTTTATCTACATTTTACCCGCCGAGTGACTTTAAATATGTCAATCAAATAAAGTTGCTCTGTGCGGTTCTATTCTTGTCAGCTGTGGTGTTTTTGTGTCCTTGTTGAAACGTGTTGCTCCTGCTGTTGTGTTTACCTTTCCTCACCGTCCTCCATGGCCTGAGGATTAATTTGTTTTGTGGTCGGATATATTGTTTCAAAGGGAGTGTATGCGGCTCACTCCAAATAATTTGTTTTAAACCAAAAAATACAAAAACATGAACAGATTGCACAAATCAAATACCTATTTTTAACAATAAGTAGCTACATTTTATCAAATTTCTATAAAATTGCAAATGCAAATTGCTAGCGTGTGTCATGTCGGGTGGCGGATCCCGTCGAGTCCTTTTAAATATGTCAATCAAATAAAGTTGCTCTCTGCGGTTCTATTCTTTTCAGCTGTGGTGTTTTTGTGTCCTTGTTGAAACGTGTTGCTCCTGCTGTTGTTTACCTTTCCTCACCGTCCTCCATGGGCTGAGGATTCATTCCAAATATTTTTTTTAAACCAAAAAATACAAAAACATGAACAGATTGGACAAATCAAATATCTATTTTTAACAATAAGTAGCTACATTTTATCAAATTGCTATAAAATTGCAAATACAAATTGCTAGTGTATGTCATGTCGGGTGGCGGATCCCGTCGATTCCCTTTAAATATGTCAATCAAATAAAGTCGCTCTCTGCGGTTGTATATATAAATGCTCCTGGCCACTGTATGACAAAAATATGGAAAAACTGCAATATGATATCTTGCTAAGAGTTACTGTATATTGTCTTCATAGATTCAAGAGTCTCCAACATTGCAGAATGTCTCCTTCACTGTGAGGCCCGGTCAGCTGCTTGCTGTAATCGGTCCCGTTGGATCGGGGAAGGTACAGGCGCCATCAGGAGGAACTCATAACTTGACATGGAAACAGTAACTTTTGTGTGTCAGTCTTCGCTCCTCAGCGCCATCCTGGGAGAGCTGAGTCAGGAAAGCGGCGTGATCAAAGTCAAGGGGGATCTCACCTACACCTCGCAGCAGCCCTGGGTTTTACCTGGCACCATCCAAAGCAACATTCTCTTTGGCAAAGCGCTCAACTGCCAGAAATACAACAGAGTCCTGAGAGCCTGTGCCCTGAAGAGAGTGAGACCGTGGGGGCACTTGGACACTGTAGCTTGTAGTAAGTCCACTCTGTCTCTGAATGACTCGGTAAAAGGCTGCGTTTGGACCTTGTCCAGGACATGGAGCTCTTGCCAGGAGGCGACTTGACACCGGTCGGAGACAGAGGGGCCAACTTGAGCGGAGGACAGAAAGCCAGGATCAGCTTAGCTAGGTCTGCACGCTTAAAAAGAACTACACTTTTTCTGTTTTTTTTTTTTACTTTAACTTCTGACTGAGGGTATTTTTCAGAGCAGTGTACCAGGATGCAGACATCTACCTCCTGGATGACCCTCTCAGTGCTGTGGATGCCGAAGTGGGCAAGCACATCTTTGAAGAGTAAATTCATATTCAACTAAATTACAATCCTAGATCAAATATTAATACCGTTACGTTATAACTTATGTGTGTTTAGGTGTATTTGTGGACTTCTGA
Source organism: Doryrhamphus excisus (assembly GCF_037039965.1). Classification (NCBI taxonomy): domain Eukaryota; kingdom Metazoa; phylum Chordata; class Actinopteri; order Syngnathiformes; family Syngnathidae; genus Doryrhamphus; species Doryrhamphus excisus. The sequence goes on from NC_136368.1 coordinate 19,724,414, forward strand.
GGAACAAGCCGTGTGTTCTCATCACTCACCAGCTGCATTATCTCAAGGCTGCGCATCAAATTATTGTCTTAAAGGAGGTGATGCAGCGCACTTCGACACGTTTGCACACCACGACCACAACAACGGACAATATCAAATTAATCCTCGATATGAATATGGCTATTTTTGTCAGGGTCAAATGGCGGCAAGCGGGACCTACAGTGAGCTGCAGAGCTCCGGTCTGGACTTCTCCTCGCTACTCAAAGAAGAAGAGAGTCCAGAGGAGAGACGGAGCGCGACTCCCACGCCGGGCAACACCCGTACGCTCTCTGACAATTCCATATCTTCCCTGTCCTCCTCCCACTACTCTCTGATGGAAGAGGAGCCACTCACACTGGTGCGTACAACTGGAGTATTAGTTAGTATTAGTATTAGTTTCACAGCTAGGAGGCCAGGGTTCGATTCCACCCTCGGCCATCTCTGTGTGGAGTTTGCATGTTCTCCCCGTGCATGCGTGGGTTTTCTCCGGGTACTCCGGTTTCCTCCCACATTCCAAAAACATGCTAGGTTAATTAGCGACTCCAAATTGTCCATAGGTATGAATGTGAGTGTGAATGGTTGTTTGTCTATATGTGCCCTGTGATTGGCCAGCCACCAGTCCAGGGTGTACCCCGCCTCCCGCCCGAAGACAGCTGGGATAGGCTCCAGCACCCCTCCGCGACCCTTGTGAGGAAAAAGCAGTAGAAAATGAATAAATGAATTAGTTTTAGGTAGTAATTTAATAATAAAGTATGCTTATTATTGTGGATATAATTTACTGCGTCACCATCATACTGATATCATACTGATATTTTGCTGATTAATTTTTACTAATGGTGAAAATAATCATAACGCAATACAGTTCTACAACTGTTAGTATGTTCTCTGCAGGCGGCATTATGAATTATCCTGACTGACCTTTTTTGCAGTACATTTAGCAAATGCTTTTATAGTTATTAGCCCATATTTCCACACAATAAGTACAATATGGTAGAACCAGAGAGCAATAAAGAGTGTGGAGTGATTTTGCTTTGTTCAGTTACAAAAACAATGTTTTTTAAAAGAAAATGTACTGTCATTAGAGAGTAAAGTCTTAATTTTAGGAGTGTTTTTTTTAAAATATACATATAACATATACATATATACATATAAATATACATATAAATATATCTTATATTAAAAACAACTTGTGGTTGCCGACAAACTTAAACCCTTGTCTTAATGCAGTTATAAATTTATGCTTACAAATTTTTAAAAATATTGCTACTTTATTCTCAAAATACTCTAGTATTTATCATCAGTGTGGCCTTAATACTTCATCTAATCTTAATAATAGTACTTAATGCCACTATTTAATATGTCTGATCTGGTTGACTATAAATGATGCATTATTAGAGAACTCAAGTAAATAAACATAAATAAACAAAATATGAAATTGGAACTCCTGACTGTATCAGCCTGCTGTGTTTTGATGCTACCACTAGAGGGCAGAACATACTTACTACTCCCTTTGCTGCTTACTCCCGTGATGCTGAATGAGTGACATTGCCCTTGGTGTGTATGTACTACATGTGCAGGCAGCACAGCCCACGGAAGAGGAAAGGCGCTCACAGGGAAACATCGGCCTGCAAATGTATATGAAATATTTCAGAGCAGGCGCTAACTTTATGGCACTCTTCCTTCTCATCATACTCAACGCTCTTGCACACGTAAGTTCACCATGCAAATGTACTAATGTTGAATTAATGATGAATATTTGATTTGTTGTAATTATGTTTTTCAGGTGGCATTTGTGCTTCAGGACTGGTGGCTTGCTTGTTGGTAAGATTTATAAAAACAAAATATTTTTTGTCAAAGGACAGTAATATAAACCCAAGCTGTCTTCAAGAAAATGTTTGACTTCTTGAAGAAGACCTTGTACTTCTCTGACAAATGTCTTATTTGCGCAGCTCATTCCCTTCTTTCCTTCACATTATCCTTGTATGGAGTTTTTTTTTGTTTCTTTTGCAGGTCCTCCAAGCAGCAACAGCAGCAGCAGCAGCAGAAGCAGCAATATGTGCACATAACACAACACCTCAATGGCAGCCTCCCCGCAGAACCGGACCTTGACCTGTACCTAAGTGTTTACGCAGGTGATGCTCGCTGATTGTACGCCTCTTTTTCAAATGTGTGTGTGAGTGTGTGTGTGTGTGCGCACGCCATGGAATACGGCATCCATTCAGAGAAAGGGATTGGCGGTAACCCAAGGCCTTCAAGGCCAACTCTGGGTACACGGGCCTCAGCTGTACTCAGAAGATAGCGTTGTCTTACTCTTGATTGTCTCCCTGTGACTCCGAACCTCTTCACTCTTTGTATTTACACTCAAGACAACAACACAAAAAAAAAAAAAAAAACCCAGTGGCGAATGAATCATTTAAGTGGGATACATCTGCTTGAATGCTGATTGACCTTTAAAACACCTGTCCTTGAAAGAAGAATGAAGATGGCAATGTGGTGTACTGATGGATTTGTATTTTTTTTTCTCCTTCTGTCGTCATGTCAGGTTTAACGGCCACATCCGTGCTGTTTGGCTTCGTTCGCAGCCTGGTCTTCTTCAACATCCTGGTGAAATCAGCCCAGACGCTTCACAACCGCATGTTTGATGCCATACTCCGGACCCCTGTGCACTTTTTTGAAATTAATCCCATTGGTAAGCGACTGATTTCCACTTTTTTTTAAATTTGAAAATAATTCTATGAGTGTTGAAGTAGAAGAGTCAACAAGGTTATTCTAACATCTCAACACCAGGGAGCACACTGTTCCCTCTTGTCTTGTCACCTATGTTCCCACTAAACTTTCTATAGTAAATTGCATTTGTCTGCAGAACATTTATTGATACGTGTATAGTACAAAAATATATAACTATAACTATACAAATAACTATATATAAAATATAAATAATATTGTGATTACTGAAAATCATCTGTAAGTCACTACTGTCCAATTAAAAGACCAAACTAATTGTAATGCAGCACTATAATTATAACTATAATGTACACAAATGCCTTCAAGTGTTGTGCACGACAAGACTACATTTTTTTAAATGTTGTAAATTTATATAATTATTTTTTTTTTTGCTAATTATCATTACCTTTCCTCACTAATTGACTGTCTGGGAGAAATCACATACTTCCACTGTCTTATAGTGAAGTGTGCGGCATTGGTTTAGCTTTAAGATACCAATTATGGTTCCTCGTACGGTAAAGGATGATAAAAAAAATATATATTTTTTTTAATTTGCAGTTTTCCTGTATGGTAAACATTAAAACTGTTACATTAAATAAGTAGTAAATTATGGATAGAGTGGTAGTATATCATTATTTTCACCTCTACACTGATTTTTAAAGGTTATATCTGCAGAATTACACATTTTAATAAGAAGGAAAAAATACTGCACCATCGCAATCATTTTATAGTTATTAATTATAGACTGATGCATTGTTCACCTGTCAGCAGATCGTTAGTCTAATCTCATGTGAACAACACAACCGGTTCGGTGGTTATGTGCAACAAGAGGGTGACTTGTACCTACGTATTGAGTCACGATCAACTGCTTAAATTTAAGCGTGTAAAGCAAATAGTCAAGCCGTGTTCCCTGCAAACATCGCTGGCCCGATAATCTTCCACTTGTGGGACTACCTGGTGTTTTATCTGGGTGTGACCTGAACTGGTAATCTATGCACAAACACTTTGAATAATGTAATAATCTGTAATATCGCCGCGCAGGAGAGGCTTAACACACACCGTTATCTGATGGGTGTCGCTATCAGGGACCGGTCCGGTTATTATTAGCTTGGCCTCCAGGAAGGCAAACACCGTGTGCGTCTACACTGGCTTTATAGTATGAATGTATCTGATTATGGCTATTTTTAATATGAATTATTTCCTAATATTTATACAGAGTGTAACATGTACGATAAAGCAATCAACCACATTAGGTATCTAAAGCACATCAAATTATTTCTTTACATAACTAATCATATTCAATTCTGCCTGAGAGGTAATAATTTACTAGTATCTAATATTATTTTTCTAGTTCTTTAAGAAGTGATTGCTTTTTGCTGTAATGCAAAAAACAACACAATAAAACATTTTTGATTTGAGGTATTTGTGCCTAGTTAGAAATTTGACAACTGTTTACACGTGTACGCCGCGTTTGAGAGTCGGCCTCAGAGGTAAAGGTTACCCTTTCAAGCGTCGCTGCACAAAGGTCTTATTTGTCGTCGTATGAATGCGCTCGCGTGACAATAACGGTACAGCAGCCGTGACTTTTAACTGATGGCAAGGCTTTTGTATCTATTCTTTATCAGCCATTCAATGCCATTCGTGTTGCATTCACTGACAATTTGTGACGGTGTTATCTTTGACGCTTTTCGGTGATTGCAACCTTTATATTTTATAATAGAAGTCGGAAGATAGGTAGTCAGTGTTGAGAAACCCAGTGTCAGTTCAGTGTATTCTTTATCAATATTACTTGCAATGACGGGGAGTAAAACACTGTTTAGTTTAAAATGTAACGCTACATCAATACACCAACCTCAGGGATCTGCACCCAAGTCATTAGGTGTCATAAAAATGGTTATTATATTGCTGTATACATGGAATGTGTGCACATTTTGAGTGTTTAAAATAGCATTCCGTCATGTATTTTTAAAACTACTTATTGATACTATTGATACTAAAAACTTATTAACTAATAAGTCACACCAAACGCCACTTCCTGTCCACCCCGTACTCAGCTCCCCTAGCACTGGAACGCATTTGAAACACACAAGAGCACAGGTTTTATGTCGTCAATGGCGTGTTTTCTGTTATGTGTACTCTATACCCTGTACTCTATACTCTGTACTCTATACATACTCTGTACTCTGTATGCTCTATGAAAATATTCCATATTATCACGGTTGGCTCTGGAACCAATTTACTGCGATAAACAAGGAATTACTGTACATCTGACATTTTTCAGTAAATTTAAAGCTCTTGTTTTTAATTATAATTAGGGATGCTCCGATTGATCAGCCGCCAATCAATATCGGCAAATTTATGTAAACAAAAAACAAAAACATATGCATATTGGCATATGCCGATAAATGCCGGTCACAAAGCTGATCGGCGTGTGACAGCAAAAACTACACACGTACCGTGCTTGTCAGAGCTTTTCTTCCCGTCACTCACAGGCACCAATGACCTGAAACAATGCAGATGAATTTTGGCATTTTTATGTTTTTGATTTGTTTTGGAAAAGAGTCTGAGTCTGAGTCTGAAACAGTGCCTGTACAATTATAAAAGTTTTATGATGATGGCGACAAAGTAAACTATGGAAAAGCGTTTCCAAATATGAACAAATTTGACCTTGACCTGAGTTATGAAATGGACTTTCAGCCATCTTTTTTCAGTCCAAAAAAAACATGAACTCGGCTGCACGGTAGTCGAGTGGTTAGCATGCAGACCTCACAGCACGGAGACCCGGGTTCAATTCCACCTATCTCTGTGTGGAGGTTGCATGTTCTCCCCGTGCATGCGTGGGTTTTTTCCGGGTACTCTGGTTTTCTCCCACTTTCAGCCATCTTTTTTTTTAGTCCAAGTGTTGATTAACTCGGCTGCACGGCAGTCGAGTGGTTAGCGCGCAGACCTCACAGCTAGGAGACCTGAGTTCAATTCCACCCTCGGCCATCTCTGTGTGGAGTTTGCATGTTCTTCCCGTGCATGTGTGGGTTTTCTCCGGGTACTCCGGTTTTCTCCCACATTCCAAAAACATGCTAGGTTAATTAGCGACTCCAAATTGTCCATAGGTATGAATGTGAGTGTGAATGGTTGTTTGTCTATATGTGCCCTGTGATTGGCTGGTGGCCACCAGTCCAGGGTGTACCCCTGCCTCTCGCCCGAAGACAGCTGGGATAGGCTCCAGCACCCCCCTGCAACATTTACAACTTAAATTTTAGTATTTCTTCTGTGAAATTGGATGAATTTACTCCCAACCGTCTCGATCCTTCTCTTGCGTAAATATACACTGTACATGTATATGTGAAAATATTGTGTTTCTCCTGTTTAGCATGAGGTACACTTTAGGTTGAGCCCCTTCATCCAAACGCGATGCAGTAGGCGCCGTGCAGACAGTGGTGGATGTGCTGAGCTGATGTTGATCCCTGTAATTTAGTGTCATTGAGTGGGTTAATCCCCTCAGAGACTGCAGGCCAGAGCCTCGGCTCATCAGCACAGTCAAGGAGAGGAGTTTCCATCAACACTACAACCCCCCCACCCCCCCGCCAACACACACGACCATGCTGACTGTCTACCTTTAACATCAGCACAGTGGGTCACCTCAGTGCTGCGTGTCACTCGGCTGCTGTTGACACGGGGGAACATTAGTTCCTCTGTAGTTCCCCATGTGAGATTCTAATTGTGTCTACAGAGTGAATGTTTTTTTTTTTTAAACGTCTGTATTTCAGGTCTGGGATGCAAGAAGCAAAGTGGGGGGAAGTGTTGCAGACAGGAGGATGATGATGATATCGAAGTGTGTAAATTGAAAGTGGAGATGGAGGAGTGAGCGCGCGCGTGTGTGTGTGCAGCGTGGCTGATAGAGCTCCCCCTCGCTCGGCACTTCCACTATTTAATTGCATGAAAGGGAAGGCACGGAGATTGCACAAGCCTGGCGGTGAGAGCGAAGAGAATGGATTTAGAATGTATTAGTATTGGCAGCAAGGTGCCGGCGGTGGGAGGCTGCCCCAGGCCTTTGGGGCCCTTCATGGAAAGTGCAGGTGAGCCGCGCCACCTCCAGCCTTGGCAGCCCCCCCACCTTTGCTCCACTCCCTCTTCAGTATTCCTTACATCAGGGGGTCTCAAACATGCGGCCCGCGGGCCAAATGTGGCCCGCAGGACACTACTTTGAGGCCCCCGCCTTGATATGAAAGTTTAATGTTAGTGCGGCCCGCGCAAGTTTGATATGGATGAAATTATTACGTTTGATTAATGTTCATGTTAAAGGTTAAATAACTGTTAATAGTTATCCTCCCTATCCGTGTGGAAGTGGTAAGTTTGATATGGATGCTGTATGGTATCATGTACCCAGAAAAAATTATTACGTTTGATTAATGTTCATGTTAAAGGTTAAATAACTGTTAATAGTTATCCTCCCTATCCGTGTGGAAGTGGTAAGTTTTTGGCTATTTAAGTTTAAAGGAAATAACTTGAAGGCTACCGTTTAGGTCGCAAGGTCTCTAGTTTGCGAGTTAGCATGTGTCTCAAGACCCTGCAGTTGCGCAATATGTTGTAAATAAAAAAAAGTATAAATGTGACTATAGTCGTGTTTTGTCATGTCTACAGGGCTCTAATAATGCTTTGTTCATTTTAATCTGGAAAAAATAATTTGTCTACCCACCAACTATATGTGGTTTCTTCTAAGTTTTTATTATTTGCTGTTTTATTATTATTATTGTTATATTTATTTATTACTGATTGATTGATTTTCTTTATTCTTGATTTGTTTATTTATTTTATTATATATATATTATTTTTATTATATATTATATTTTATTATTTTGTTATATATTATTATATTTTATTATTTTATTATATATTATTATATTTTATTATTTTATTATATATTATTGTATTTTATTATTTTATTATATTATATTATATATATATTATGTTATATTATTTTATTTATTATCTTATTTTGTGTAGAAAGATAAAAATTAAGATATTTGAGAACAGTGGAATGTTTTATCAGAGCTTTTCTTGTAGCAAAGTTTATTAATTTTTCTGTTTTTAATAAATGCGTTTTTTGTTTTTTTTTTGGAAAACCTGATGCGGCCCAGTCTCACCCAGACCTTAGCTCCAGTGCCCCCCAGGTAAATTGACTTTGAGACCCCCGCCTTACATTATTGCAAGGTCCCTCTAACTGTGCCGGGGCCCACACGTGGAGTCGTTCACTTATCGCGATGTTTACAGGAAACAGCGATTCGCCACACGCCTCGCTCAAGCCGGACCCCACTGTTCCACTTCTTCAAGTGTGATTGCGGGGGTCCCGCTCACATTATATCTCCACCTGGGTTGGAAAGGCTTGATATTTTCCGAGCTTGAAAGAAGTGGTGCAAATCACCGCTGGAGTCTTGAAAGCATGAGAAATGGTTAAGATCTTAATACTGAAAACACTGATAGTCGATATTGTTGACGACGCGTTGATTGAAGCCTTTGTCCCACGCCGATCTCACCTCATAGGCATTTTCCATTTGTGTAACAGCACCACTGTAATGCATCCTCTCTATACCATAGTGTCTGAAGCTCATCCCCCTCTGTGTTAACCGAGCCGCTTGTCAAGTCAAACAGCTGATAGCTGACTGATGTTCTCTGCTTTTAGTAGCCTCCAAGCGTTGCATGATGTAACAGGCGGAAACATATTCCTTTCTCACTTGCATTGTTTGTTTGAGGCTTGCATGAATTTAGGTCATCTATGGCTTAGACAGTAACATTACATAAAATATATTTGAATCCTGCTCAAACACGGTTTGTCGAGCTGTTTTCCAGGCTAAAGAGAGGAGATTCGTTGCTAGCATAGCAGCAGCAGCAACTCTACCTCCTTATTCGAACACCCACCCTCGGGATGTCTGCATGCTAAAGGGGGCACTCACACTGTGAATACGATTAGTCCGCCTCTGAGTGTACAACATGCTTACGCCACTTGACTTTGAATCAAGCGCTGATTTGGAGCATTGCTGGGTCGTTGCGGGGAATCATGTTTTGGCGGGGGTTTATGCAATGGCTGTTACGGGGGAGCCCGGCCTCGTCCGCATGCATGTTTTTTAGGCGGGAGCGGTATTTTGGATAAAGCTGTAAGCCGCTTACAGCCGTGGAGAGAGGTGATTACAGGGCCCACCTCCATAGCGGTGACTAGGAGGCAACTTTTAGGTCAGTGGTGCCATGGCTCCACCGGCGGGCCACAGACTCGCACTTTCTCCCCTTCCTCCTCCATCCCTAAACAAGTCCCACCTTAAAAAATAATGCATTCATGAATTTAGCTTGACAATAGTTGCGTGTCACAATGCAGCGATTGTGCCATAATTCATATATACAGTGTTATAAAAAACAGGTACATCCTCATAGCTATATAAGAAAAAGAGTTAAGAGATAATGGGCATAATTTCCCCACCTGTAGACAATATTGATACTTGCTATGGCTTTATTAATATTTTGTCCCAGCCTGAGATAGTATCCATGTCCGACGGTGGTGTAAATGAAAAATAAAAAATTTAAAAAAATTCTAAAAAAATAAAAAAATAAAAAAAAAAAATAATAAAAACTAACAAACAACAATAATTTTTAAAAATTAAATCAAAATAAATAAAAATAACTAAAATGAAAAATAAATCACATTGTTGACGTTTTGTCCCATCTTTAGTATCTAGACCTAAGTTTGTTGTATTGACATTGCATATCATTCATTCAATCATCCATTCATTTTCTACACACCCTGGACTGGTGGCCAGCCAATCACAGGGCACATATAGACAAACAACCATTCACACTCACATTCATACCTATGGACAATTTGGAGTCGCTAATTAACCTAGCATGTTTTTGGAATGTGGGAGGAAACCGGAGTACCCGGAGAAAACCCACGCATGCACGGGGAGAACATGCAAACTCCACACAGAGATGGCCGAGGGTGGAATTGAACTCAGGTCTCCTGGCGCTAACTACTCGACCGCCGTGCAGCCCACATTGCGTATCATATTGCATTATAATATCTGCATCTTGTGTATCGAAACTGTACCAAAACAGACAATTATGCGACAATTTCTATATTTTCTGCCACATCACAAATAGTATCAATATTATCTATGGGAGGTCGGTGTATCTGTACTGTACTGTACGAGATAATGATGCAATTTATTGATACAAGCCTAAACAGTATCAATAAATGTGGCATATCGATATTGTACTGTGAGATAACGATACAAGGAAATACAATATTGATATTTAGCTCTGCTTTACTACGTTCTTCTACAGAACATCCACAATGCTAAGATGAAGGTAGAGTGAAGTACGGATTGTCTATCATTGACTGCAGTAAATAGTGCATGAAGGCAACTGGAGTACAGTATAACCTGATGTGCCATCATGAAAAGATCATGCAATGAATGCAAACTCTACGTTTCAAATAAGAAACACCTGATGCAGATTGGAGGCATCTCAATTAACGTCAGCGATGCTGCCAGTCACAACAAGAACAAGGCAGGCATGCAGCTTGTTTTGCCCCCCCCCCCCGCCCTCCTTTTGTTCCCCAAACAAAAGCCTCCTGCACATATTGAGCCGAGAGATTTCAAAACAAATAATGAGTCATTGTTTGAAAGTTAAATAATCCTGTGTTTTCCCATCTGATCGCAGTGTATACGTATACCTAAGCCACTTTATGATCCGCCGTTATATAACGTTAGTGTACAGCCAATTAAAATATGTAATGATTTTATTTTGAAATGCACTGGAGGTTTCATTGGACTTCCAATTTGTCTCGCAATATTTCCGTTTACCAGCTTTACCAGAGTGCTACGGCTGCAACGTCTGAAAAAAAAGACCCCAAACAGATTGTTTCCGTCGTACCGTAAGGCCGACGAAGCTGTAGCTTCACCGCACAGACCCCCAACAGCTATCCCTATCCCGAGAGGCGGGGTACACCCTGGACTGGTCCCCAGCCAATCACAGGGCACATATAGACAAACAACCATTCACACTCACATTCATACCTATGGACAATTTGGAGTCGCTAATTAACCTAGCATGTTTTTGGAATGTGGGAGGAAACCGGAGTACCCGGAGAAAACCCACGCATGCACGGGGAGAACATGCAAACTCCACACAGAGATGGCCAAAGGTGAAATTGAACTCGGGTCTTCTAACTGTGTGGCCTACGCGCTAACCACTCGTACACCGTGCAGCCAATGCTGATTATGATAAATTAATTCATTCATTCACAAGGGTCGCTGGAGCCTATCCCAGCTGTCGTTGGGCGAGAGGCGGGGTACACCCTGGACTGGTCGCCAGCCAATCACAGGGCACATATAGACAAACAACCATTCACACTCACATTCATACCTATGGACAATTTGGAGTCAACAATTAACCTAGCATGTTTTTGAATGTGGGAGAACATGGGAGAACATGCAAACTCCACACAGAGATGGCCGAGGGTGGAATTGAACCCTGGTCTCCTATCTGTGAGATATGCACGCTAACCACTCGACAGCTGTGCAACCGAGATACATCATTGTTGTCAGAGAATCTTTGATATTGTATCCTATTATAAACTGTGTAGGTATGCTCAAACTCAAAATGACGCATCTGCATAACAAAAACAAAATGATGATGTCAATGTCATTCTTTTATTTCTAAATCCCGCCTTCTAAATCTCTTCTATTCTGTGGTTTGACAGGAAGAATCCTCAACAGGTTTTCCAAAGACATTGGCTACCTGGACTCTCTGCTGCCGTGGACGTTTGTGGACTTCACCCAGGTGAGTCTTCACCTTCCGCGAGTTCGGGCTGCTGGCACTGCAGCATGGGGAGGCCATTTCATGCCTGGCTAAACCTGCTTTGTGGTGCGGCTCCCCTAATCTGGAAACAATTACTGTGGGATTACCTGCCAGTGCGGCCCAGCGCCTTCACAGATTTAATAAAAGTGCCTCATAGGCTAGAGGACTTGGGGGGTGGGGGGGCGTGGCTCCCATAGTGCGACACAACAGAGGCGGCCTCTTCACAGAATGTGTACTCAGCCTAAGCAAGTGATTGGGGGAGAGAAAGGCACCACAGAGGAAATAATGGACACAGGATGATGGCTCTGATATGGGGGGGGGGTAGCGGGGAGGAGATGACAAGGACGAGGTGTTGAGAGTACGAAGAAATGAGAGCAGGGGGTGTGCGATATGTTTGGAGGGGTGGAGCTGCAAACATGGCTACTGGGAATGTACACAGTGTGGACTATATGTTCACATGGTTACTTTTAAGAACGTATACTTTAGGTATAGTTTTATCCACAATGTAATGGCGGCTAGCGTTTAAATAATCACCAATGAGTTTGCTCGTACTAAATTTCCTCGGTTTTGTACTCAAGTCCAAAGTCTAGCCATTTATTTATTTTGTTAGCATCACACTTTCAACTGTCGTCAGGTTGAGTTCCCATTATGCGTGACGTCAGATGTGATGGGACAATTAATACAAAAATTTCCATGCCGGTTCAGACGGTTACATTGAATAGTGGTTGTTGGTTGCATTGAAATGTGTCTGACATTCTGAAAAAGGTGAGTTTTCTGAGGTTTTGGTGATGTGTGTGCACCGTGCGCCTACACCAAGAATAGATCAGGTCAGAGCTGGCAATCTTTCAGGGCACCTTTCACAAAATGTTCACTCCGCCAAGCTAAAACTGTGGACACGTACACGTGTTCCGCTACGCCCATTTTGGCGCAGTCCAGTCTACCAAATTACCATGAAATTAGATCCCATTGTGTCATCATCAGTGACACAAACATTTCTAGGAAAGGTTTTAGTCTTAACACATAAATCCAGGTCCAGAAAACTGCATCTTAGAGTTGTAACAGTCCACTTGCATCAAGGTCAAGTGGAGGAAATGACTCACCAGATCCAGCAGATACCTTGCTGTGTGTGGTGGCTGGCGCCCACTTTGTAATGCACACCGCCACCACCACCACCAATAGGATTGGATCGGAACAACGTTGCATGTATTTTGTTTTTATAAATTTGGGAATTATCATTCTTATTTTTCCTTCAAATGCTTCTGATGGCGCAGTCCAGTCTACCAAATTACCATGAAATTAGATCCCATTGTGTCATCATCAGTGACACAAACATTTCTAGGAAAGGTTTTAGTCTTAACACATAAATCCAGGTCCAGAAAACTGCATCTTACAGTTGTAACAGTCCACTTGCATCAAGGTCAAGTGGAGAAAATGACTCACCAGATCCAGCAGATAGCTTGCTGTGTGTGGTGGCTGGCGCCCACTTTGTAATGCACACCACCACCACCACCACCACCAATAGGATTGGATATTAATAATTAATAGGATATGTAGTTTTTATAAATTTGGGAATTATCATTCTTATTTTTCCTTCAAATGCTTCTGATTGGCTGTGGACGGAATATGAACAGTTGATCCCCAGTCCTGTGTATGTCTGGACCTTAATTGGACCACATTCAGAGCTCTGAGCACAATTGGCCTAATGCTCCGCTGGTCTTAGGCCTGGTAGCCAAGGGCCACCCCGATGCAAAGCCAGGTTAGGTTACCCACGAAAGCCCGCGGAGATGCGCCAGCTCATGCACCTCGCTCCACAAAGAAGGGAATGTTCGCCGCACAATTCGAGGTAGAGGAGCAGGCGTGGCTCCTTGGTTAGGGCCAAAGAATGGAACAAAGGCGCAGTGAAAACGAATCCCCCCCCCCATCACAATGCCTGAGTGATGTTTGTGGCAGATACCCATCTCCCCGTAGACAAAAGCCATCTTAAATGCTGAAAGCACAAAAGATTATACGCACAAAAGCTTTTTTTGTCCACTTCATTTTGATAAGGTGAATAATGGCGGGAGTAAAATTATAACTTTGAGAGAAGGGCCTGCGGGCGTCACTGAAAGCAGTGAGACTCTTACAAGGTCGGGAGTGAAAACACATGTATGCATCACACCTAACTTAGTGCACCGAGTGTAATCGGTCTTTTTTTATCAGGAAGCACAAGTATGTCTGCAGAAGTTGATTAAGGTGACGATGAAATATGTGCAGGCCAAAGGTGGCATCTTTCGGACAAAGTGCTTTTGTTTGGGGCCGCTTGTTTGCAGGTGTCTTCCATAGATCATTAATGCTTTTAGGAAGGAAGGTTTTCCCTCTCTTTTTTTCTCCCTTTTAAATCAAAGCAGAAAAGCTGCTGATCCTGACTATTGTTGCTCATTCCTGCGAGGACATTTCCCCCCATAGTCTTTGTCTAAATGATTGTCAGGCGGGAATAAAGTGAAACTTCATAAACAAAGCCCTAACTGGTTTATCTCTCTCTATAGGCAGAGGATTTGCACCGCAGCCTCCCCTTTTATGGTGAAGTAAGCACTTTAGCACCCCTCCTATACCCCACCCGACAAGGGGATTCCCTCAACCTTGTTACACCCATACCAGCAAAAAAAAACAACAAAAAAAGGCTCTTATTTTGGTGTAATTTAGTATATTGAAAAGACAGGTCTTCTTTCTTACAGCCAAGCCACAAAGACAGAAATGTCAATTAAAAACACCTCAGGCTTTGTGGACTGTTAGCTTTTGTGCGGACTTGACCTTTAAATCCCGGGTTGCCTCTGTTTTCCCAGGGGGGGCAGAGCGGGAGGGGCAGGACAATAAGGGTGGGTGTTTAGAGAAGGGTATTTCAGTGCAGGATTTTTTTGTATGAGAACTTGTGACCGGTTACAAGACTAACTTTAGGCTCCATAGCTACTATATGAATATTCATTCATTTTCTACCGCTAATCCTCACGAGGGTCGCGGTGCTGGAGCCTATCCCAGGTGTCTTCGGGCGAGAGATGGGGTACACCCTGGGCACATATAGACAAACAACCATTCCCACCCACATTCATACCGATGGACAATTTTGAGTCGCTAATTAACCTAGCATGATTTTGGAATGTGGGAGGAAACCGGTGTAAACCCACACGGGGAGAACATGCAAACTCCACACAGAGATGGCCGAGGGTGGAATTGAACCCCTATCTCCCCACTATTGAACTCCTATCTGTGAGGTCTGCGCGCTAACCACTCGACCGCCGTGCAACCGAGATATGTCTTAATAAGTCAATTACGCTTAATGAACTTTCTTCTTCTGTGGAGGATTCTATTCTTTCAACGTTATGGGAACATATTAGGGAACCCCTTTTTCTGTTCCCTACCCACCCAACAGGCCCTGTGTCTCGGCTTTGACGTCAGTGACCTTTGAACTTGCAGATGTTCTTTTGGATGATTAAACGCAAATTCCCACAGACGCACTATGCAGAAAAGCCAAAGCTGCTGCAGCAAAAGACTACGTTGCCGCCATGACACATACTAATAAGCATTCCTTGCATATTCATTCGAGTTGAAAGCTTTCATTGAAGGCAAATAAAAGCATACAAATTGTCTCCTAATTCATGCATTAAAAGCAATAAAGCCTACAGTCATCATTAGAGAAAAAAATAGTTTGTTCGCCCTCTGCTATAGACACCAACTCAGCACAGAGGACACTCACAAAAACACACAGCAAAGACGTCTATTGTTTAAAAAACACTGGCGGGTGGATCTTTTTTTCTTTTTGTCTGTGTGTGTCTGTATATTGTGGCACATTGTGTGTCAGGCTTCTTCAGCGGCTTTGTGGGATATGAGAAGTGCTGACGTAACCACGAGGGCTGCGGGATGGGATTTCACCGTCTCTCTTCTCTGGTTCTTTACCACCCCCGGTGACAGAAGAAGTCAAGAATGCATCGCATGGCTTTAGGCGTTGCACAAGTTACTCTGGGAAGCAAAGGAGATGGTCCTGTATGCCGTGCGCGGGTTCCTACTCATGAAGGTGGCGAACTCGTGTCTTCACATCGTTTTTTACCGTTAATTCCAGTGTATAAGCTTAAAAACTCTAAATGCATGTGTATGTCAGTAACTACTCTACTCATTATTTCTTCATTAGTTCCACCGTAACTACTTTAAATTCATATAGTTTTAAGCACAATATCAAAAACATATCAATATACATAGACTGGATTTGGCACCCAAGTGCCAGCTAGTTACGGTAGTGGCGTTTTTAGTGTTTAATAGTGCTTTATGTATTACTTCCATATTGTTTTTTTTTTTGCCATACTATGGATGTTCATGTTGTTACGTCATTTTGCGCCGTTGTTTACACTCTGGAGCGGCTGTTAGCTTCCCCTTCGCTACGTGAGTAGGATAGGCTGCATAGCCGGAGTGAACAGCGAAAAAGACAGTATAAAGGTTTTTGTATAAAGACGGTATCAACCATGTTTAACATCATCGTATATTGATATTCTACCTAAATATCTTGGAATATGAGTTTTTGTCCATATTACCCATCCCTATGCCTTCGTCATTAGTTCCTCAGTAACTACTGTATGTCAACGTCACAACTTTACTTCTAGTTACGACAGCTCTGTATCTCCTGTGGTGTTTTTAGTGTTTAATAGTGCTTTATTTATTACTTCCATATTGTTTTTTTGTGCCATACTATGGATGTTCATGTTGTTACGTCATCTTGCGCCATTGTTTACACTCTGGAGCGGCTGTTAGCTTCCCCTTCGCTACATGAGTAGGAGAGGCTGCATAGCCGGAGCGAACAGCGAAAAAGACGGTATAAAGGTTTTTGTATAAAGACGGTATCAACTATGTCGTCATGGGGAATGTGCACTAAAGATTGAACATTATATTCAACTTTTTCTACATATATTTATTTTAAAAAACAATATATAATATTTTATTTCAGCTGCTATTTTTGTATAAGATTGTTTCTTTTAATAAAACTTTGCACACATATTTGGCTTTGACTAAATTTAAACATCGGGATATGTATCGTATATTGATATTCTACCTAAATATCTCGGAATAATGAGTTTTTGTCCATATTGTCCATACTGTATGTCAACATCACAACTTTACTTCACTCAAATTTCATAGTTATTAATTTATGTATGACAACAGTATGACACAAATGTTGAATACCTTCATTTTGGTATTATTTTTTCCAAACGTTTTATGGTGTCATAAGGACTTTTAAGCAATCGAGTGAAAATGGAGTGCACTACTTGTCTGCAATCAGCAGAGAAATGGTTGGCTCGATCTCAACAATACAATAAATGACAGTTGGGAACAACAGCAACATTATTCTGATAATAGATTATTCTGCCATGGAAACAGGAACTCAGAACATTCAGAGAGCGAGTAAAAAAAACATATTATTGTCTACTTTCGCCTGGAATACTTAGAGGTGTGATGCTGTATAATACATGCACCCCCCTGATCATAAATGTGGCTGTAGATAACCATCCTATTGGACATTTTCTGTTGTTTCTCCTGCACAGTTTGCAAGTGGATGACTTAGAAAAGGCATCCTTCATAAGATAAAATGTCATAAAGGAATTAAAATTTTTGGTGTTGAGATAGCATTTCTGGTCCGTGCCGACATCTCAAGTAGCGCTTCAAACACGCAAAATGTTCATCATAAAATAATACACATACACATAAAAGGTAGTGGCGGAGCAACTGTACATCCAATGCATCCAGGTGGATCATCATTTGATGGCAGGAAGCTTCAAGTGTGGTCCCACGAGTGCCTCGGTCCGACACGTCAGCTGCTGTGACTCACACATCCAGTCCGGGGGGGGGGGGGGGGGGGACTTCGGATTGGGGGTCCTTCAAGCCTGGGAACTTCCTTTTACACAGTCTTCAGCCTCGCCCAGAAACCTTCCCATGTGTCAAAATGATGAATCCCGGTCTTTCTGTCTGCAGCGTTGTGTTCGTTGCTGAGAGATTCACCAATCACTGCTCTCCCTTGTAGTTAAAAATGTGTTTTGTGTCGTGAGGAAGAGAAAAGAAGGGATGACTGAATGGCGGGCACAAATGATTTATAGTTGCAGCATTGGGCAGAGCACATTTCAAAGCCTTTCTCTTATTTCCAAGATGGGGTTGGAAATCAGCAGCTTGACTGAGCCCAAATAAGTGACTTCTTTTACCTTTTCATGGCACACAAAGGCCCTAATCCAAGGACTACTTGAGCCACCAATGTAGACCACCACAGTATGTGTCAGCCTCTCCTCATCACACAACAAAACACATTGACTGCAGCTTTATGAAGTGAAAATGGCCCAGAAGGACAAAATGTGAAGGAGGTGTCCACAGTCATTTCTCTCAAAGAAAGGCAGGCCGCATCTGGGCATTTAATGCTAAAATAAAGCCCAAAGACAGAGCAGAATGGATCGGGTCACCTCTATTGTTACACAGCCCGAGTGGAACAGCCCTGTTTTGTTTCAGTACCACTGACCCTTGCGGCTTATTGTGCCACCCTGTCACAGAAAAGTGTGGGCTAGAAAAAAAAAAAAAAATTCCAGCAATGACAGAGGACTTCTTTTGAGGACTTTTCTTTGCCGTGCTTTCCCCTCATTTCCTGTTTTGTTTGCACTTTTTTCCCAGTGGTGAGTGAGCATGCCGCACTGTCAGTAAATAATAGGCGAGTGGAAAGGGAGAGAAGAAGAGAGCCGAGCGACTCCTTGTGTCTGCAGGGATGTTTAATTAAAGCCCGGTGTTTACTTTGTGCCGTGCAACAAGGGCCGCTATCACTGCCCCAAACAAATATGGTGATTAACTTCAATTTTCTGCATTTATTACGACATCAAAGGGGCGATGCTATCGCAAAAGAAAATAAAGCAATTAGGGTCCGCCGGGATCGAAATGGACTCTGCACACAGCAGTTGTGCATGAATGAGTCAATCACATGCGTGCAGGAGCTTTCTTTTCCTCGCTAAAGAGCAATTAGCGCTAATTCTTTATTTGTACACAAAACCTTTCTTCCATTTATCCACTTTTATGTGCGGGCGGGATGTGGCTTTGGGAGTTTTCTGTTCCTGTGCGGCTACACCAAGAGATACGGATGTGGTCCGAGAGGGTGAGGATGACTTATCGCAGTCATCTGTGTGGTAGTGGTGGGCGGGAGCCGCGCCGTGTTCCCGATGCTGACACGATAAGCGGCGGGCCACGCAAAATGGATCACATCAAAACAGGGAGGCCGTGGCGACAGCGAGCCCCCGGGAGGGGAGCAGGAGGACCGCTATCTTAACGCTTCCTGTTCCTCGACGTGTCCCCTTTGATGACCCCCATCGTCAGATAAGGCGGGTCAGGCCCGGGCCCTGGTGATCCTCCAATTAGAATTCAAATGAACTAAGCAGTCAGCACATGAGCGAGCGATGTCACCGCAGCGCTGCCTAAAGAACAGTGCAAGGGAGGAATTTTTGTTCGCTTAATGTGTGTTGCCCTCAAGGGAAGGAGACGAGATAGCGTGCAGTAATGGACCGTGTGCCATCTCTCTCTGCAGTCTGGTAGCCTTCCATCAAGGCTCAGATTGAAACTTATGTAGTGTGAAATTCCCGGGATCGGATGTGCTCCGTAGTTTCCACTCCCTGCTTGATTGTGTGGGCTCCACTACGCTGGTGGTTGGACTGGTAATACCCTCTTATCTGACCCGCAAACGGAATTGAGTGGCTTTTCATCATAAAAAAAAAAAAACACGCTGAAAGTGATCATGCTTAAATGTGTGCCTAAATGGTAGATAGCGTCTGTAATTAAGGTGCTGAATTAAATGTCTGGTTGAAGGTAGACGCGCGATGCTAATCTTGACATTTTTAGCTTCCGCTCTTCGTAACGTGTCTAATTTCAAGGGGGTTTATCGGATTTCATACATGTATCGTTTTGTTTAGTCAAGTAAAAGCAACAATAGTCAACTTTTAGAGCCAACTTTGGAAATGACGTGAATGCTCAGGCCCCAGCATATCATAGCTTACGCCCCCGTGCCGTTTTCTGTGCACCCCAGACTGTTTATACCAGGGGTCTCAAACTCAATTTACCTGGGGGCCACTGGAGCTAGGGTCTGGGCAAGGCTGGGCCACATCAGGTTTTTAAAAAAAAACAAAAAAAAACGCATTTATTAAAAAAATATACAAACTTTTTCAGTGCTTTGGTTCTGATTTTCTACAATAAAAGCTCTGATAAAACATTCCACTGTATTCCACAGGAAGGAGACAGATACAGATCAAATCTGTCTATAGTGTCCTAACTATAGAAAAAACAATATCCATTCTTGACAGACTGATTCACCAATGTGCAGATGCTTTTTTTGGGAGTAGTTGGTTCTGGAGTTGGAGCTAAGACATACCTTTACCAATACTTGGTAATGGTAATGGTTTTATTTCATTTGAACATGCATCAGATTACAATTGAATGCATCACATAATCAGTTCACAGTTCCACATGACCAAAAGGAGTAGGAAGAAGCAAAGCTTATTAAATCCTACCCCTCCATTTGGTACTTTTACAATCAGTAACTGTTAATTTGTTCACTTCCTGCTTTCCTAATATAGTTGACATTTTTTTTAAGGCTAGTAAAAACCTATTTGCTGCCTGGGTGCATTCGTTTTCGTTACATTTGTTCACTTCTTGCTTTCCTAATTTATTTTTATTTTTATTTTTATTTTTATTTTTATTTTTTTTGTCACGTACCAAAGTACGAGGTGATAAGACCATCCGATGACATAATGGGTATCATACGTAGTAACTGTCAATATAGCGATATATATAGAACATCATGACTGGTTCAAGACTCTTCATCCTTGTATTTAGCAAACATCAACTGCTTGTGGATTGTAATATTTTTTGTTGGAATCAAATCCTACGAAACCGAGGATCCTCTGAACAATAAAATACAATACCGCCACATATTAAAACCAATACATATTTTTAAATATTAGGTGAAAAGTACGACCCTGTCATCCGACTCATTGTGTTGAGCAGCATGTGTGTATTTCCTAGTGATGTACCAGACAGCCGCAGTGTACTTGCTCGAGTCACTGTGGTCTGGCCCGGTGCCTGCCACCTCCACTTGAGGGGCCAGAGGTGTTGAAGGCTCAACCCGGGGGATCTCAAGTGCTAAATTTCCAACTGCTAAGTGAGAATTAACGCTGCCATCATTTTCTTTCCACGCATTGAGTCACCTAAGTTGCTTCTACTTTATTCTATTATGACGACAGCATGCGGACACAAGTGAAAAGTTTCTCTTGTTTACTCTTTAAAGCTGCTGTTTCCTTGTCTTCTCAGGTTTTCCTGCAGGTTATTGGAGTGATCGTAGTGTCCTCCATTATCATCCCCTGGATCCTCGTCCCGTTTGTTCCTCTTCTCGCCATCTTCCTGTGTCTGCGACGCTACTTCCTTCAGACTTCCAGAGATATCAAGCGTCTGGAGGCTACCAGTAATTTTTTTTTATTGGGTGGAGGGATTGTGCGGGGGCGTAGGCATGTCCATTGGTAGCGGTAGACAAAAGGCGGACCACAGGAATGCTAATAGACCATTGAGGAGTTCCGTGGTCATTAGCATAAAGGCTAAAGGTGGTGCTGGCCCATGACTCGGCCACACGCAATTTCCTCAAGAGACCCGGGGTTCATGACATCACGTACAAAAGGGAAAATGCCAAGTGGGCATGACTAGGTTTTCAGTTCACCTATTTTGAATGTGTACCACAAAGTCCCAAATGCACATTGGCCAATAGGTTCTGTCATCTTCAAGAATAAAAGGTTCCATTAAAACCCTCGGCAGAAACATTTAGGCTTTGTGAGCTTGACAAATGGAGACAAAAGACCGCTGAATTGCAACATTTCCATAAAATGGTTTAATATAGAAGCTGCAAATATTACAAGCTAACATTTTAAGTCTTTGCTTGACTGAGCTCTATAGAAACACTCAAGCACTGAATAGGCTGTTCATTATTTAAATGAATGTGCAGCGGGACGAAAGTGCAAACGGAGCATTTGGTAATTTGTCTGAGTAGCTAACTGTGTTTTTGTTGTTGTTGTTTTGTTTATTTACCCTCAGCTCGGAGTCCTGTCTTCTCCCACCTCTCTTCGTCCCTCCAAGGCCTGAGCACCATACGAGCTTTTAAGGTTCAGGAGAGGTTCCAGAAGATGTTTGATGACTATCAAGACCTTCACTCAGGTCCGAAGACCTTATGTGAAACCGGTTTATCACAGTTAATTGATTTATGTCCTGACGCCGATAAGTGAATTTCCATGAAGTAGGATTCAATATTACATAGTGTTGTAATGGAAGCGTAGGCAACCTGTTTGTGACCTGAATTTAACATTGTTAGAGCCCCATAGACATAAAATAACACCCCTATAGTTGTATTACCTCATATAGTAGGCATGATAATAAGACATAATAACTCTAGCAATGGGAAAGTTCCTTTTTCTGTCGTATCTTGAACGTGATGTGGGTCAATTACATGGAATCAAAAGATGGATGTCAGCCAGTCATCCATCCTCACGACGATGTTTGACACTTGACTAAGATAGAGGGCAGCGAGTCTGACATGTGTCTGGCATACAGTACACACTGTTTTTTTTCATTTTTTTTAGGTACCACCCATGATGTGCATTGTTAGCTAGCTTATGCCAACTAGTTTTCTCTCTGTATAATGCACAGAAAAGGGAAAGTGTTCATGTTTCACATAATGATGGGCAAAATAAAAAAAAGTGCAGTTTTTTTTGAGTGGGGAAGAAGCCAAAAATGTACCACTTCCACACGGAATTGGAGGATACTTTTTTGTGACTATGTCACATCAGACTCTGAATCCATGGTAGTGCAGAAGATGTTCAATAAACAATAATAAACAAATCAGGCTTTGGTACTAAGTGACAATGTACAGTTTAGCATGTAGCAAAATTCTGTATGTTAATATCAATATCAAAAATATGTTCAATCAATCAATACAGCTCTTGTATTGGATCTCATTACAGGTGCACCTTAGGTTATATTCATGGGCTCACTGTCATGTGTTTGCTAACAGAGGCCTGGTTCCTGTTCCTGACTACCTCGCGATGGCTCGCTGTACGTCTCGACGGGATCTGTTCTATTTTCGTGGCCATTACTGCTTTCGGATGTCTTTATTTCAGGGATGGTACTGTATGGGCTCTCATATATAGCCATGTGACACGTTCTTGACAACTTGATGTAGTCTCATTATTTGTTCCTTCATTGCAGAAATGGACCCCGGTGCAGTCGGCTTGGCTCTGTCTTATGCGGTGACGCTGACCGGCATGTTTCAGTGGGGCGTTAGGCAGAGTGCAGAGATTGAGAACATGGTGTGAGAACTTTTAAATGCATCTTATATTAACACAAGTAACCCAAATTTAATTTTTTTAATTACATTTTTATTTTATTTAATTTAAATTAATTTAATTAATTACATTTTTATTTAATTTAATTTAATTATTAAGATTTAATTTTACAGTTTTGTTGTTTTTTTTACACTTTTATTGCAATTGATCAGAGATTGGAAAACGTAAACATCAAACTCACAGGAGGTTTTTGGAGCTGTGTGTCAAAAATAGACGTTTTTATGAGCAAATACCATCCCCGCAAAACGTGGAGATCTACTGTATAGATCAGGGGTGGTCAAATATTTTGACTCGCATTGAGTTAACAAAATTGTCCGGAGGGCCAGATCACAGATCAACACCTACATACTATATTATGTTTATAATTTTCCTTGAATTATTTGTCAAATTTTATATCTGTAAAAGTCTTCTACTATTAGCTGTATGTTCTCATGTCACTTTTTTACATCAAATTATTAAAATTAAATTTTAATTTAATTTAATTATTAAAATTGTATTTTACTTTTAATTTTAAATGAAATTTAAATTTAATTTAAATTAATTTAAAGAAAATTTTAATTTAATTTAATTATTAAGATTTAATTTTTAAAATTATTAAAATTTTATTTTACTTTGAATTTTAAATTAAATTTTAATTTAATTTAATTATAAAAATATTTTACTTTTAATTTTTCATTAAATTAAATTTAATTTAATTATTTAAATTTAATTTTACTGTTTTGTTGTTGTTTTTTTTTTTACTAAATAAGACATGTCGCCAGTTTGTATGTTAAAAGTTGAAATACTTAGAAAGCAACTGGCGGGCCGGAGTCAAATGAGTGGTGGGCCGCTATTATTTGAGGCCTGTGGACATGAAATAACACCCCTATAGTCACTTTTACACTCCTATTATTCCTTCTTTGCAACACATTGCTCAATAATGTAAACACAGCTTGCTACCGAGTGAACTAGTTAGCCTCTAGTTTGTTTATTTTAAACTTAAGAAAGGGTTGGGGAAATGGAATGGGGAATATGGGAAAAAGTAAGATACCACTTCCACACAGAAGTGGAATTTTTTTTTCATTATATGACTGTGGCCACTGATCACAACACACAACAAAATGATGACGTTATGTACCAAAAGCGGCGTTTGACTTCACCGACGGGTTCAACAGCTACAGAGCAACCACCATCGCATCCGTTGTGAGAGACAGCCGTGACTGACAGCCGAAACGGCAATCATTTTATTTGGGCAGCAGCTTTAATTGGAGAATAATAGAAACAGGAGACCTTTTTACTATTCTAGGAAGACTTTCTTGCCTGTTTTGGATGTCTGTGGGTTTTTCTTGGCTTAATCTCTGTTCCAGTTCATCTCAAAGGTTTTTTTTGTGGGATTAAGGTCAAGTTCTGCCACAGCAGTTTCAAGAAAAGAGTCTTTCCGTACTCTTTCTACTAAGTGGAACTGTCAACATCCAATCAATATTCCCACTTGAATTCCATGAATACTTTGTGTCTGTAGATGACATCCGTGGAAAGAGTTGTGGAGTACACAGAACTTAAGAGTGAAGCAGCCTGGGAGACTGACACAATGCCACCGCCCGATTGGCCAAAGAGAGGCTTCATCACTTTTGACTCGGTCAACTTCTCCTACAGTGCAGATGATCCGTTGGTCCTCAAGAACCTCACTCTTGTCTTCACATCCACGGAAAAGGTCTTCACTCGCACTAAGCGCACACGCAATCACATACGAAGGAATGAGGTTCATACAGGGTTAAGCGCCTTATAAATAATCATATTCCTTGTTTCAATCGCTGAGATCTTTCTCCTAGAGGGGGGGGGGCACCGGTGTGCACAGGCCATGACTTAGATATGATATGCAGCTGGAATGTGCTGCATTGTTACGTGGCATTCTTTCCCAATCAATTATTAAAGGACAGCATATTGTGCCGCTGATTCTCCGGCACTATACCATTTGTGATTCATGGAATACATATCTTGTAATTAAGACTGTTCAAGTGGATCCATTCGGTCTCAATTTGCATTTTGAGCTACCTGGCGGTGACAACTGTTTATTCACTGGGAGAGAGAGCGAAGGAAGAGAAAAGGAGAAGACGATGGAGATGGTTGAGGATGATTGGGATTGTGTTTAATGCGAGGGGGTGTGTTTTTGCATGGCTATGCTTGGCCAGGGTGGGCTGATTTCACAATGAATAGGTTGATAAGTGTACAGCTCCTGGCTGGCAGGATTGGATGAGGGGGGGGGAGAATCTGTGTGGGGGGGGTTAGCGAGGTTATATTGACAAGCCATAGCATCACAGCCATCAAGTCACATACTGTTCATAAGCTGATTTAAAGCACATGCAACTCGCCTTTACTCAGATGTGACTGACACCAGCAAGAGACATTTTTGCACCAAACTGGATTACTTGGTCAATGGCTACCCACAATGCCAATGAAAGAGTTAGCATCTATCACAGCATAGCATTGCATCGTTTGGAAACACACATGCTCCCCGCCCCGCCCTGTATGTCCTATAATACTCTAACCTTTATTTTTTACACCACATTCTGGCTAAGCATGAGATCCATTTACCAGCCCTCACCCATAATAAAAACAAAATATTTTAAAACAAATGCACATAGTTAATAATCTGTTATGTGGTGCAACTGTGACCATATAACAAACTTTATTCACTGTACAAGCGCATTTGAAAGTAATGGTAATGGTTTTATTTCATTTGAACATGCATCAGATTACAATTGAATGCATCACATAATCAGTTCACAGTTCGACATGTCCAAAAGGAGTAGGAAGAAGCAAAGCTTATTAAATCCTACCCCTCCATCTGGTACTTTTACAATCAGTAACTGTTACATTTGTTCACTTCCTGCTTTCTTAATATAGTTTAAGTTTTTTTTAAGGCTAATAAAAAACAATTTGGTGCCTCCGTGCATTCGTTTGCGACCGCTTATCCTCACGAGGGTCGCGGGGGGTGCTGGAGCCTATCCCAGCCAATCACAGGGCACATATAGATAAACAACAGTCAATCAGTAACTGTTACATTTGTTCACTTCCTGCTTTCCCAATAAAGTTAATTTTTTGAATTTTTTAATTTTAGAATTTTTTAGTTTTTGAATTTTTGAATGTTTTGATTTTTAAATTTTTAATTTTTTATGTTTTTTTTTTTACATTTTATTTAATTTATTTAATTTATTGAATTTTTTTTTCACATACTGAAGTACGAGGTGATATGACCATACAATGACATAATGGGTACCATAGTAACCGTCAATATAGTGATGTGTATAGCGCATCATGACTGGTTCAAGGCTCTTGTGTAAAAGTGTAAAAAGAAGTTAACACCTGTAAAATGTGACAAAGTAACAAGTTGAGGTAGTTTTCCAGTTTAGTATAGTAAAATATATATACAGTAAAGTATATCCTGATAATATATTAGGATGGTCTCAGCTGAGCGATATTGGTCTATAAAGTAGATATCGGTTCATATTGGTAACGCTTTTTTATGATATTGTGCTCCACATAGCAACAGGCTTGCTAGCTCAGTATATCCAAGGTCCAGAATCATTTCCAAGTTTCACCTTTGGATTGTCCATCATGCTGCATTCATGCGTGGTTGGTATATCTCTAACTCATTGGCTACTAAAAACGTATTTATAGGGTTTTTTTCAACCCGACCGCTCACTCCCAAAGACGTATTTACTGTATGCATATGCTGTATCTATAAATACATATGCATATTTTCGAGTAGTAAGTGTTGCATAATCGGTGAAGCTACTGTATAACTGTCGGAAGTTAAAATATCAACTCCTTTCAATCAATCTTCCTTTTTGTTCTCTTGTCACACAAGCCGTCCGGTGGCGTGGCCCCTCACAGACATGACACTTCAACAAAAAGCCCCCGTGATGAATAGTCCGAAAAGGGAGCATGGCAGCAATTTGTCTTTTTAACGCAGGATTTCTCTGGCGTATGACTTAGTTCTCTATCTGCCCCCTGTAGGTGGGCATTGTGGGGCGAACCGGCGCTGGTAAGAGCTCTCTGATGTCGGCCTTATTCCGCCTGGCAGAACCCGAGGGCAGGATAGTGATTGATGGTTTCAGGACATCTGACATAGGTCTGCATACTCTTCGTCAGAGGATGTCCATCATACCGCAGGTCAGTGCTTCTATCACGACTAGATACCAACGGGTATGTCCATATAAAGCAAGAAATGCACAACATATAGACAAACAACCATTCACACTCACATTCATACCTATGGACAATTTGGAGTCGCTAATTAGCCTAGCATGTTTTTGGAATGTGGGAGGAAACCGGAGTACCCGGAGAAAACCCACGCATGCACGGGGAGAACATGCAAACTCCACACAGGGTGGAATTGAATCCTGGTGTCCTAGCTGTGAGGTCTGCGCGCTAACCACTCGACCGCCGTGCCGCCCTGCCTCATAGTTATAGACCACTAATATAGGTTACTTTATCACATGGATGAAAAGAATTGCTACTCTATAATGTATACCAGGGGTGGGCAAACTACGGCCCGCGGGCCACATGCGGCCCACCAACGTTTGAATCCGGCCCGCCAGTTGCCAGTTGAAGTTTTCTTTTATTAAGAAACCAGCATGGCAACAAATGTATATTCTACATATATAATAGTGTTGCCTGAAGAAGCCAGGGGTCGGCAAACTACGGCCCGGGGGCCACATGCAGCCCACCACTCATTTGATTCCGGCCCGCCAGTTGCTTTCTAAGTATTTCAACTTTTAACATACAAACTGGCAACATGACTTCCAAGTCAGATGTCTTATTTAGTAAAAAAAAAAAAACAACAAAACTGTAAAATTAAATTTAAATAATTAAATTAAATTAAAATTTAATTAAAAATTAAAAGTAAAATATTTTTATAATTAAATTAAATTAAAATTACATTTTAATAATTTGATGTAGTCTGATGTTTAAAGTGCTCCTGAAAAAAGGGACATGAGAACATACTGCTGATAGTAGAACACTTTTACAGATAAAAAATTAGACAAATAAGAAACATAAAATAGTGTGTGCGTGTTAAACATATGTTCTGGCCCGCCGGACAATTTTGTTAACTCAATGCGGCCCACGAGTCAAAATATTTGCCCACCCCTGATCTATATAGTAGATCTCCACGTTTTGCAGGGATGGCGTCCGGGACCAAAAGAAAATGCCGAAAAATCTTGAGTATTTGCCCATAAAAATGTCTGTCCAAAAACCTCCTGTAAGCTTGATGTTTACGTTCTCCAATTTCTGATCAATTGCAATAAAAGTGTAATTATTTCTTTCTTCAATTGGCCGTCCTTCATACCGTAGCAGCAATAAAAAACACTACGTTCTTTTAAGAAACGAGCAAGCCATTGAAATCATTTTCCAACTGTTCTTTTCGGGTGAAATGATGACATATTGTTGGGTTGTTATAGTCAAACCATATGAGACGTCACGATTACAGAAACCCCGGCACTTTGGCTGAGTTATTCACCTTGCATTAAAAAACAAGTACAGAGAATTACACTTGTCACTCTGGGGATTTCTCAAAGCGAGACAAAACGGACGCCCTGAGACAGTTTAACTTTATTTCCGCTTGTTGAAACAGATACGGCATTAGGAAAATGCCAGCCCGCGGGTGAGTGTCAGCAGAGTATAGGGGAGGGAAGGGGGGGGGGGGGGGGGGGGGAGGAGACTCCCACGGCCGGCACTGCGAAGAGAGCAGCTCCCCATCCCTGACAGGGGATTAGCCCTCTACCCCCCAAACATGGGAAAGCTGCTTAGAAGAAGTCTCCCCATCCTCGCAGTCAGAGTCCCCCTTGTATGCCGTCACTTAACCCCCCCGATCACAGCCAAAATTGCCCAAAACAGTTTCATTAATGCTTCGGTGCGGGTTTGATAGTTTTCTGGCATTGCCGCTTCTTACGAGAAAGTTTTGCATCCCCGTGCGGACTAGTTTGAGATAGATGTGATGTGACTTTTTTTCGGAAAATGGCAGGTGAAGTCACATGCTTTTCATACACTCCTAGTTACACACACATCAGATGCTTGGATGCTTGAAATGCTTGAAATGCTTGAAAAAGCGTATACTGTCTATATGTCAAAGATAACATGATATCCAGTCAGCCTTTCACAGGGAATAGATTGTTATGTCATTTTGAAGTTTCCTT
This sequence comes from Doryrhamphus excisus, assembly GCF_037039965.1. Lineage (NCBI taxonomy): Eukaryota > Metazoa > Chordata > Actinopteri > Syngnathiformes > Syngnathidae > Doryrhamphus > Doryrhamphus excisus. Next base: position 19,753,596 of record NC_136368.1, read on the forward strand.
ATTTTCAATGCAAAGAGTGAGATACTCTCGGATTTCATATGATAAGCTTCTACTGTATTAGCATATGACATTAAAAGAAGCCCTTTCAGATTGTATTGAATTCTTAGGAATGACTTTGTAATACAAAAATGGAAGCAAACAGAAGACTTAGAATTGGTGAAGCACATAATCGCTGAATGGAAAGTTGTGCTTGAAAGGGTTTTATTACCCGCCGGAACGTTGTATCCTCTATTAAAGTATGTCACAAAACTCGCTTGAATTGGGACTGTCTTAATGGCACGCTGCTATTTTTGCTGTCAGTGATGGGAGAAAAAAAAAAAAAAAAAAAAAAGCTTTTTGGATATGAAGTTCTATAAAAGTGTTATTTTTTTATAGTTACAGCATGGGAGTCTTTTCGCTTTAAGTTAAGTTTGTTGAGAACTGTGTTTTTGTTCGTTGCATCACATTGGGTGCTCAGCTGCACGGCAGTCGAGTGGTTAGCGCGTAGACCTCACAGCTAGGAGACCAGGATTCAATTCCACACTCTGCCATCTCTGTGTGGAGTTTGCATGTTCTCCCCGTGCATGCGTGGGTTTTCTCCGGGTACTCCGGTTTCCTCCCACATTCCAAAAACATGCTAGGTTAATTAGCGACTCCAAATTGTCCATAGGTATGAATGTGAGTGTGAATGGTTGTTTGTCTATATGTGCCCTGTGATTGGCTGGCCACCAGACCAGACAGCTGGGATAGGCTCCAGCACCCCCGCGACCCTTTTTATTAGTCTTAAAAAAAACGTATGAACTTATGAACAGAACGATAAATTACAGGATGCAGTTATACATTAGTGGTTACCACTTGTGGCTCACAGCCAGGAGACCCAAGTTCAATTCCACCATCAGTCATCTCTGTGTGGAGTTTGCACGTTCTCCCCGTGCATGCGTGGGTTTTCTCCGGGTACTCCGGTTTCCTCCCACATTCCAAAAACATGCTAGGTTAATTAGCGACTCCAAATTGTCCATAGGTATGAATGTGAGTGTGAATGGTTGTTTGTTTATATGTGCTCTGTGATTGGCTGGCCACCAGTCCAGGGTGTACCCCACCTCTCGCTCAAAGACAGCTGAAGATGAATGAATGTTCTCCAAAATGTTGCCCCTAAACGAATCCATGTGCCCTCTACTGTATTGACGCTGGTTGAGATGCTGGTTGTCGCTGTCACATTGTAATAACAGCCCTCATTTAAGGGTGGTTTACCTGTTTGAGGCGTCCTGTCACAGATGCACTTGACTGTCGTACATTTGGAGATGGTTATCACTAATCTTTACTAATTTTGCAACTCTACGGAATCTATTGTACTCCATTCTCAGCCTTTGTACGAGGGCTTTTTGTCTTAAAATAAAAGATCAACTCGGGGAAGCATAGTCGGCCAAAGTGCTGAATGGGACTCCCGAGTGTATCAAGTCCTTTGTGAGCACCTTTTCCCCGAGCACATTTCCTAGATGCGCTCCATAAAGCCTGTCTTAACCCTTTCATACATTTTAGCCCTTGTCATTATCTTTACCGGCCACGGCCTTCTCTTTCTATATCCATCTATCCACAGGACCCAGTTCTCTTCACGGGCACCATGAGGAAGAATCTGGACCCTTTCAGGCAGCACACAGATGAGGACCTGTGGAATGCACTCCAAGAGGTACTTCAGCCCGGCTCTGAATGATTCCCCCTTGCCGGCCCAGGGGGGGATCCCTCTGTCCCCCCGTACAATGCTGCCATTCAGCCTCCCTGCTCGCCACAAGTCATGGGGGGAAATCCCATTAGGGCTATGGGGCCCAGCTCAATGTGCGGCTTGTAACTGGGAAGCATTGAAAGTGCTGGGGGATGTGTTTGGGCAGTCAGGCCAATCAGGATGAAGGCTCCCCCCACAGTGAAGGGCTTCAGCTCCTGGTCCTGCGACTGAATGGGTTTGGTGGCCTGGATTAAAGCTAGAGGGCTGGCCACAAGAGAGCACTGGCCAAGGTCATCAGTGGACCCGGCCTTGCATTGTGCCAGGCGGTTAATGGGTGTGTTTGGATGGGTCTTTAAAGACATCTCCACGGGAGGCCTTTATGCAGGAGTAATGAAGGGTTGGGGCTCTGCGCTCCCCTCTCCGCAGGTGCAGTTGAAGGCCGTGGTGGAGGAACTGCCCAATAAGTTGGACACCGTGCTGACCGAGTCAGGCTCCAACTTCAGCATGGGCCAGAGGCAGCTGGTGTGCCTCGCCAGGGCCATCCTGCGGAAAAACCGCATCCTTGTCATCGATGAGGCCACGGCCAATGTGGACCCAAGGTCAGAGGAGTTTACTTTCAACATGCAAACGCCACACAGAGATGGCCGGTGGTGGAATTGAACTTGGGTCTCCTGGCTGTGAGGCGCGAGTGGTAACCAGTGCAGCCGTAATGTGTAACTGCATCCTGTGATTCGTCGTTCTGTTTATAAAATACAGCAAAAATTAGCGTATTGCACACATTGTAGGAAATAGTGATTAATCATGATTAATTAATTTGAAAACTGAGTAACTTTTTAATAACAAAACTGTGACATGTGTTCTGCAGCTGTAGACGTCCATGAATTCAATGTGTCCTCCAGTGGGATAGAATAATAATAATAATAATAAGGGGCGGCACGGCGGTTGAGTGGTTAGGAGACCAGGGTTCAATTCCACCCTCGGGTATCTCTGTGTGGAGTTTGCATGTTCTCCCCGTGCATGCGTGGGTTTTCTCCGGGTACTCCGGTTTCCTCCCACATTCCAAAAACATGCTAGGTTAATTAGCCACTCCAAATTGTCCATAGGTATGAATGTGAGTGTGAATGGTTGTTTGTCTATATGTGCCCTGTGATTGGCTGGCCACCAGTCCAGGGTGTACCCCGCCTCTCGCCCAAAGACAGCTGGGATAGGCTCCAGCACCCCCGCGACCCTCGTGAGGATAAGTGGTAGAAAATGAATGAATAAGAATGAGAATGAGAATGAGAATGGGAATGAGAATGGGAATGGGAATAAGAGGAGGAAGAGGAAGAGGAGAAGAAAGAGGAAGAGGAGAAGAAGAGGAAGAGGAAGAAGAAGAGGAAGAGGAGAAGGAAGAGGAAGAGGAAGAGAAGAAGAAAGAGGAAGAGGAGAAGAAAGAGGAAGAGGAGGAAGAGGAAAAAGAAGAGGAGGAGGAAGAGGAGAAGAGGAAGAGGAGAAGGAAGAGGAAGAGGAGAAGAAAGAGGAAGAGGAAGAGGAGAAGAAAGAGGAAGAGGAGAAGAGGAAGAGGAGAAGGAAGAGGAAGAGGAGAAGAAAGAGGAAGAGGAGAAGAGGAAGAGGAAGAGGAGAAGAAAGAGGAAGAAGAAAGAGGAGGAAGAGGAAGAGGAGAAGAAAGAGGAAGAGGAGAAGGAAGAGGAAGAGGAGAAGGAAGAGGAAGAGGAGAAGGAAGAGGAAGAGGAGAAGAAAGAGGAAGAGGAGAAGAGGAAGAGGAAGAGGAGAAGAAAGAGGAAGAAGAAAGAGGTGGAAGAGGAAGAGGAGAAGAAAGAGGAAGAGGAGAAGAAAGAGGAAGAGGAGAAGAGGAAGAGGAGAAGGAAGAGGAAGAGGAGAAGGAAGAGGAAGAGGAGAAGAAAGAGGAAGAAGAAAGAGGAAGAATAGGAAGAGGAGGAAGAGGAAGAGGAGAAGAAAGAGGAAGAGGAGAAGAAAGAGGAAGAGGAGAAGAGGAAGAGGAAGAGGAGAAGAAAGAGGAAGAAGAAAGATGGAGGAAGAGGAAGAGGAGAAGAAAGAGGAAGAGGAGAAGAAAGAGGAAGAGGAGAAGGAAGAGGAGAAGGAAGAGGAAGAGGAGAAGGAAGAGGAGAAGGAAGAGGAAGAGGAGAAGAAAGAGGAAGAGGAGAAGAGGAAGAGGAAGAGGAGAAGAAAGAGGAAGAAGAAAGAGGTGGAAGAGGAAGAGGAGAAGAAAGAGGAAGAGGAGAAGAGGAAGAGGAGAAGGAAGAGGAAGAGGAGAAGGAAGAGGAAGAGGAGTAGGAAGAGGAAGAGGAGAAGAAAGAGGAAGAAGAAAGAGGAAGAATAGGAAGAGGAGGAAGAGGAAGAGGAGAAGAAAGAGGAAGAAAAAAGACAACAACAACAACAACAACAACAATAATAATAATAATAATAATAATAATAATAATAATAATAATAATAATAATAATAATAATAATAATAATAATAATAATAATAATAATAACCTCTAACTTCATCTGAAAGTATGGCCAATTATTTTCTGCGCGGCGTCTTCCTCCTAGCATACCTGCCGAGCCATCGTAGTGTGCCGCGTCCAATCCCCACCCCGAGCAACTTTAGGAGTGTTTTGTTCTCAGCTCTTGTGTTCTGTGCCACTTTAGAACCGACAGCCTGATCCAGCAGACGATCCGGTACAAGTTTCAAGACTGTACCGTGCTAACCATCGCTCACAGGCTCAACACCATCATTGACTGTGACCGAATCCTGGTAGGTTAGGAAACAAGGAAACGGTACCACTGCATTGTGTGCTTTTAACAGGTAAAAACGCAATACAAAAAGCTTCTCATACATTATTTGCAATGCACAATTTCCTGGATTTTGACAAAGAATACCTGCAGCAAAAAACCACCCACAACTCTTTTAGCAACAGCTGGACTGCCTTTCCACTCACAGGGTTTCCTCTCATTGAATCTGTTCTCTTGTGCCACTTGATCTTTGGCCCTTTCCTGCTACTGCCTGCAGAGGTGCCAATTAGCGCTGTTTGTGGCACCATTTGTCAAGAGTCTATGAAGTGCCGGGCGTGACCTGGCGTCGCTCCCGTCACCGGGAGGGCCACGCAGAAAAAAAAACAAATACCGAGCAGCTGGGACGGATTCACACTTCGGCTTGTGTTAAATGCCCCCAGATTGGCATGGAACCTTGGAAGAGTTAAATGCCACCTGAGAAAGAGAATGCTAGCTCCCTTTCTTACTGAACTTTATAATAATTAAAGGAAAACATTCTGAAGGGTTTAATCTTTGAAAAATGTAAACTGTTTGAATGGGCATTATTTATGTTACTTATTAATATGTTACCTTACTGATTTCTTTGTTTTTGCACACTTAAAGGTTTCGGATTATGAAACAAATTTAAATCTTCGTCAATGACAACACAACTGAACACAAAATGCAGGTTTTAAATGAAGTGTACTACAGCACTGTGGAGGAATTTTGGCCCACTCATTTTTGCAGAATTGGTAATGGTAATGGTTTTATTTCATTTGAACATGCATCAGATTACAATTGAATGCATCACATAATCAGTTCACAGTTCCACATGTCCAAAAGGAGTAGGAAGAAGCAAAGCTTATTAAATCCTACCCCTCCATCTGGTACTTTTACAATCAGTAACTGTTATATTTGTTCACTTCCTGCTTTCCAATTTAATTTAATTTAATTTAAATTTAAATTTAAATTTAAATTTAAATTTAATGTGATGCATAATTTAAATTTAAATTTAAATTTAAATTTAAATTTAAATTTAAATTTAATGTGATGCATAATTTAAATTTAAATTAAAATTTTAATTTTAATTTTAATTTTAATTTTAATTTTAATTTAAATTTAAATTTAAATTTAAATTTAAATTTAAATTTAAATTTAAATTTAAATTTAAATTTAAATTTAATTTAATTTAATTTAATTTAATTTAATTTAATTTAATTTAATTTAATTTAATTTAATTTAATTTAATTTAATTTAATTTAATTTAATTTAGTAGGAGGTGATATGAGCATCCAATGCCATAATGGGTACCATAGTAAGTGTCAATATAGTGATATATATAGCACATCATGACTGGTTCAAGTTTACAAATTAATGTTGTATTTTAACGTATCTTTTACTCTGTTTACTTGTTTTTATTCTACTCCATTTTTCTGTAAAGTGTCTTTGAGTATTTTGAAAAGCACTATACAAATAAAATGTATTATTATTACTATTATTAATAATAAATCCAGCCAGCAAAGATGCCAATCTGTCTGTAAAATACATAGATGGTAACAGAAGATAAATTATGATTGCAGGTTCTGGATGCGGGCAAGGTCCAGGAGTACGATGAGCCTTACACGCTGCTCCAGAACAAGGAGGGGCTCTTCTATCAGATGGTCCAACAGACTGGCCCAGCAGAAGCTGCCTCGCTGCTCCACACGGCCAAACAGGTGCACAGAAAACTCAATACCGTACCATATTGTATCACATACTACAGTATTAATTGGCCCTGTACCCTAGAAACCGCCCATGAATGATACTGTGTCAAAGCCCCAGGGCAGTGATACTGATAAAATATAGACTTTAACCATGTCCAGTATCAGCCCGTGAAACAACCAATCAGAGAACAGCGCACGAGCGTGAACACAAAGTGTTTGTTTTGGTTTATTTAAATAATAATAATAAGCTCATGATTAAATAGTATGATAATAAGTGTGCCAGTACCTTCGGTCTCGGGCTGATACTGACACTTGGGGGCATGATACTGGGCCTGATACCAGACAAACCATGTGATGATCTTATTATCACATACTATTTAATCATGAGCTTATTATCACGTACTATTTAATCAAAAGACAAATTTGTTTCCAGAAAATGTTCAGTTTATTACATGTATTATATCTAAACAGTGTAAACACAATAATTGCAAAAATATTTCAACAATAATATCTTATCAACAGTCTTATCTTATCAATGTCTGAAAATTAAAGTTCCATTAATCAAGTTTGGGTTTTTTGGTGACTGGAGAAACACTAGGCACTAAGCACTCGTGCGCTGTTCTCTGATTGGTTGTTTCACGGGCACGATACCAGAGCAGCGCGCTCTGATACTGATACTGGACATGGTTAAACTCTATATTTTATCAGTATCACTGCCCTGGGCTTTGACACAGTATCATTTCGGCCTTTTCCCGTATCATTCATGGGCGGTTTCTATGGTACAGGGACAATTAATACTGTAGTATGTGATAAAATATGTTATCACATACTACAGTATTATTTGAAGAACAGCGCACAAGCGTGAACACAGCGTTTGTTTTGGTTATTTAAATAATAATAATAATAATAATAATAATAATAATAATAATAAGCTCATGATTAAATAGTATGTGATAATAAGTGTTCGGTTTCGGGCTGATACTGAGACTTGGGGGCATGATACCTGGTCTGATACCAGACAAACCATGTGATAACCTATAATTATCCACAAAAGCGTACAGTCACGATACCGCCGTTACGATACAAAAATAACTCTAATAAATTATTTTGACTCATGGATCATATTAAATTAAAAGAATTTTTGACATTTTTTCAAGCATAGGATGGTCCTTCACGATTGAAGATACGGTGGTTCTTTGTAGATTTAATCCTGATTTGATCTAGAAAGCCTCCTTTTCCTCACTCACATCATTTTCAGATCATTTTAAAAGATGACGCATGTCTGAAAATAAAAATATATATCAGCTTTTCTCTTAAATATTGAGTTTAACTTCATCACGATTCGGGTATAAACTCTCTATGGGGATTACTGTAATAGAGAATGTCCATATTTTTCCCTGTGAAATTCATTTGTGATGTATTTCCCCCTCGGACACTGACAAGCGATAAGAGTCCCTGCTATAGTCATTGTTCAATTCCATTCTACGTGCATCAGTCTGGGAGCGCAGATACGGCATTGCAACTTCAAACACGCCTTTTGTCCAATAAGAAAAAGTGGGCATCATTTCATTTTCTCTCTGTGTCCCGCCGCACAAGTTTATCAGCACAACTCCATCTCTCCTCAGCCAGAGGAGTGAAATGAGTAAAATAGTGGATTTGAAAGAGTCAGCACACTTGCTATTATTTGGTGCACTGGGAGGGGACGTATTGTTACAGCCGTTCCCGTTTTTCCTTTCCGTATTGTCGGACGCTTCGCCCCCTTTTCATCAGATTACAGTCCGGCGCCACTTATTAAATGCTGAAATGTTGTGTGACAAGTTTCTATAGTTGTCAGTCAAGTTTATATACGTTCAATAATCTGATATCAAGCTCTTGCTCTTTTTGTCCGTGTTCAAAGAGGCTCTCAGGGCACGTCGGATATCACACGGTGTGGACTTCCCGTTTGCCGCTTTTTCTTCCCCACGATGGGTGAATGACATTCTGTTCTTGGTGTGAAAAGTTAAGCTCTGTGTTACGTTGAAAGATGGATGTTTTTCTTGGAGAAAGAGTCGAAAAAAAAATGGGTCAAACGGAAGCTACTCCGCACGGATAATATTATATTATTATTAATATTATATACCGCAAAGTCCACATTCATTCATTTTCTACCGCTTTTCCTCACGAGGGTCGCGGGATGTGCTGGAGCCTATCCCAGCTGTCTTCGGGCGTGAGTCGGCGTACACCCTGGACTGGTTGCCAGCCAATCACAGGGCACATATAGACAAACAACCATTCACACTCACATTCATACCTATGGACAATTTGGAGTCGCTAATTAACCTAGCATGTTTTGGGAATGTGGGAGGAAACCGGGAAAAAAAACAGGGAGAACATGCAAACTCCACACAGAGATGGCCGAGGGTGGAATTGAACTCGGGTTTCCAAGCTGTGTGGCCTGCGCGCTAACCACTGGTCCAGTAAGTACAGTATGTGTCCTGGTATCCAAACACAGCATCCATGCAGGATGGATCATGGTTCCTTTACAGTTGGGACACTATTATAGACCAGTGGTGTGCAAAGTGCGGCATGTGGGCTGCTTTTCTATCGGCAAAAATGGGCGAAAAAAAGCCAGCAAAGACAAAAGTTCATGCTAACAGGCATGATTTTCATCTCTATCACACGCTATATCTCCATGTGTTGATTTCCATAACATACGTGGACTTTGGGGCGGCACGGCGGACTAGTGGTTAGCGCGCAGACCTCACAGCTAGGAGACCAGGGTTCAATTCCACCCTCGGGCATCTCTGTGTGGAGTTTGCATGTTCTCCCTGTGGGTTTTCTCCGAGTACTCCGGTTTCCTCCCACATTCCAAAAACATGCTAGGTTAATTAGCGACTCCAAATTGTCCATAGGTATGAATGTGAGTGTGAATGGTTGTTTGTCTATATGTGCCCTGTGATTGGCTGGCCACCAGTCCAGGGTGTACCTCGACAGCTGGGATAGGCTCCAGCACCCCCGTGTGAGGAAAATCCACTTCTAGAGTGTTGGACTTCTTCTCAAAAGAATCAGAGTCCATGCCCTAAGGCCACACAGCTAGGAGACTCGAGTTCAATTCCACCCTCGGCCATCTCTGTGTGGAGTTTGCATGTTCTCCCCGTGCATGCGTGGGTTTTCTCCGGGTACTCCGGTTTCCTCCCACATTCCAAAAAACATGCTAGGTTAATTAGCGACTCCAAATTGTCCATAGGTATGAATGTGAGTGTGAATGGTTGTTTGTCTATATGTGCCCTGTGATTGGCTGGGATAGGCTCCAGCACCCCCTTGTGAGGATAAGCAGTAGAAAACGAATGCACCCAGGCACCAAATAGGTTTTTGTTTGCCTTAAAAAAACTTAAAACTATATTAGGAAAGCAGGAAGTGAACAAATGTAACAATTACTGATTGTAAAAGTACCAAATGGAGGGGTAGGATTTAATAAGCTTTGCTTCTTCCTACTCCTTTTGGACATGTGGAACTGGGAACTGATTATGTGATGCGTTCAATTGTACTGATGATTGATGATAATCAAATGAAATAAAACCATACCGTGAGGATAAACATATTCATAGAAATACATTTAAAATTTTAACAGTTTCAGCGGATCTGCTGTATTTTTTTAATAATCCGCCTAAATTTCCACAAGACCAGACAACAGCGTCCATGACAATTTGTATCAGGAATTCAAGCATTCCCAACTGGATGTGGTGAACAGACGCCGCACTCCCTGGACAAACAGTCGGCGTATTATCCAATTTCCTCCACAAGCAAACATTTTCCCCGCTAAGTAAGCCACTTTTGCATGCTTGAGCGGCTGACAAATCCCTTCGACTGGCGCTGACTGCAGCTGCCATAAATCTGGCGGCTAACAGATCTCAGGTCAGATTGCGCCGCCTGTTCTTGTATTCCTTGACAGCGCTTTTTTTTCCGCCTGATATGCTTGCAGGTTCACGTGAACAAACGGCGACTGGGAGACTCGCGCCGCCTCAAGGATGTCGGTGTCGTCTTTGAGACGTCGCTCTGACACTTTGGAGAGTAGCTTTGACCTCCTCCGCGCTCGCCGTTACAGACCAAGCCCTTGCGGGAATATTTATTTATTTCGCTGTACTTCGGGAATTGTTTGTTCGGATGCTGCATTCGATGCACTCGAGTTTAAAACAGACCGCGGGGCTGTGCCTTTATTGATAGCGTGACTGTTGATTGATCGCACTTTGCTGTGTTATAATGTATGTGCTCTCTGGGGCCTCTTGGGGGGCTTCAATCCTGTGGCGGTGCTTTAAAGAGTGCACATATTGAATTTATTTATGCCCGTGCACTAAATTAATGGTGACTTTCATTATCCTGTTTAGCTATCTTGGCATTATTTTCAAAATGACGAGGCTAAGAGTATCTCTACTTATTGTGCCTGCTTCTCTTTCTCTTGTTGTGTTTGCAAGTCTTTTCAGTAAATGGGTCTTCCTGCACTTTGAATAAAGCAACCATACTCTACCTCAGCGCAAATGTTGCTAAAATGTCATCTGCCTTGCAACCCCATCACTTAAAAGCCATGATGCGTTCACTGACAGACAAGCATACTTCCAACATGGACGCCAGGACCTCAACAAAACAAAATAATATCAAACACCTAACTTTAAAAATAAACAAATTTGGACCACAAATGAGCCTCATGCATGAAAAAAGTGTAAAAAGAAGTCAACCACTATAATCGTAAAAAAACACTTTTTTTTTAAAATTGCCCCTCTGGGGATAAATAAACGATTTGAAAGTGAAAACCTTAAAAACGTAACTATGATAAAACATATGGGCATGCATGGTGACGCTGCTAACTCCGTAACTTTTAGCGCCGAGTCTTCGCTCGTTTATCGTGCTTCGTTGGTTCCAGACCCGACTGCAATAAATTTATTTCACTACGATAGGATTCAGTATTAATAAACTAAATATTGTCATCGCTGGAGCATGGAAAACCTGTTTGACTTTCTAAATATTTTTTAGAAACGTTATTAGAGCTCTGTAGACATGAAATAACACCCCTATGCTCACCTGGCTTCAACCTTTTTTGATGTTGAGACCCATTTTTTTCAGTGCAGAGTACCCTGAGGCCCTTATATTAACATGTATAGATTTAATTGATCTCATTAATTTGTTTTCAATAATAAATCAAATCCGCTCACAGTTTAACAAGCTAACAAGCTAAAACCAAATGTTGCTCTGATGTACTTGATGAAATCAGGATTGGACTTAGGTAAAAATTGGACTTTTAGCGGGGACTGGCAACACTTTTGTCTTCATATTTTCGTTTTAAAAACACGTCCATTGCTAGTTGCTAACATACTGTAGCATAGCGGCTAGCCTATCTCTGGTGTCTTCAGTTGATAACCTACTTACACAGTCCCACAACCCTCGTGGCCCACTTGTGCAAAACTCAAAGTTTTTTTGCGGCCATTTTGGTGGCGCTTGATGCCCCGGCTCTACGGTTAAGAATCACTGATTTAGACCATGTTGAGCAACTCTTATGCTGCAGGGACCCGAGAAGGATGCTAGCTACTAATCTGGCGACCTAACCAGTTCACCTCAAATTTATTTCTAAGAAGCAAAAATATTACCACTTCCACACATAATGGGAGGAGAACTGTTTTTCATCATCTCTTTCATCATGTCGGACATGCCATGGTTGGCTTCACTACCCGAACAACTTTTAACAACGCAAACAGGAAGTTACTCTTACTACTTGAGGCAGGTGGTGCTGAAGGTTCGATCTGCTAGTTGTTTAAAATGCATATTGGAATGCTTTTCTTTTCAATATGGACACCTATTTTTGTGCACTTTTTTACTGTTAGCACATTGTAATAAAAGTGGCATTCCTTTGATGTTTGCTTACTGTCTTTATTACCCATTATGTCATTGTTTGCTCATATCACCTTGTACTTCGGTACGTGACAAAAAAGTAAATACATAAATAAAATAAAAAATAAAAATTAATAAAAATTAATAAAAAAATAATAAAAAATTAATAAAAATTAATAAAAAATAATAAAAAATAATAAAAAATAATAAAAATTAATAAAAAATAGAAATTAATAAAAATAAAAAACCTAAACTATATTAGGAAAGCAGGAAGTGAACAAAAGTAACAGTTACTGATTGTAAAAGTACCAGATGGAGGGGTAGGATTTAATAAGCTTTGCTTCTTCCTACTCCTTTTGGACATGTGGAACTGTGAACTGATTATGTGATGCATTCAATTGTAATCTGATGCACGTTCAAATGAAATATTACCATTACCATTTAATTGAGCGTCACAAGTTGAAAGTAAACTCCTCTGATCTTGGGTCCACATTGACCGTGGCCTCATGTGACAAGGATGCGTTCTTTTTTTTTTAATTAAAAAAAAAATTAAAAAAACTTTTTTAGGAAAGCAGGAAGTGAACAAATGTAACAGTTTCTGATTGTAAAAGTACTGTACTAAGCTTTGTACTAAGCTTTGCTTCCTCCTACTCCTTTTTACTGCTTCCAAGCTTTGTACTAAGCTTTGCTTCTTCCTACTCCTTTTTACTGCTTTCATATTGCCGAAATGCAGTTTTGATGCCGAAATTTTGACACTTTAAAAGTGTTTTTTTTAATCCCGCCTGTCTGTGTGCAAACTCCAAAAAGCGCTAATATTGTGTACGTAATCCGCATTTTACATTTTTACATCTACAATAACTCTGCACTTGTCCAACATAATAGATGCAATATACTAGCATATCAAAGTAGCATAGCATATGCTAGCATAGCTATGCAGGATGCAGTGCTAATATGCTAGGTTAGGCTAGTCGATGAAGAAGAAAACCAAAATGATCCTCTTCAGCCTTTATTTTAAGATGTTTAGCGAAGCCTCTTTTTCGACAAAACGGTCCTGGCAAAGTGTTGCCTTCACACATCACGAATCATGAAGATTTTCTTCATTTTGGAGCAAACTAACGAGACGGATGATGGCTTTTTTCTCAGTAAAGGTGCGACCTTTACAACGTTCCTGGTGTGCCTCCTTTGCTAACGCGGCGTCCCGCTTTGCTGAATCCAAAAGACGGCCGTTGTACAATATAACGATGTTCCGATTCTTAACGTCATTTTGTCATTAGCGGCTCAATTAGCGGAGCGCTTGGCTTAGATCGGATGAAGAGAAATGGCTTAACCGCTCTTAAAAACAGCCACAGTTAAACCCGACCCAGATTTGGCTAGTGAACAGCGGACACACACACACACACACACACACACACACACACACACACAGACTTAAACAATTCATTAAAGCCAGTGAGTCTTGAGCCGATGTCATATTAAATGGTTACTTACTCTCAAACAGCCCCCCCGGGAGTCGAATTGTTGGCCTGCAAACAGATGAAAGTTTACATTGAAAAACAGAAATTGAATTTGGTTGATGACGGGGGGGGGGGCGAGGTGGGGGTTAATCAATAGCATAATGGACCAATGAGAAGGGGGGGGGGGCTTCTTGCCTTGAAAATGAAATTACCATATTTTTAATCTTAATTTTCCACTCTGTTTATCTGACAGTGCGGATGTGCAATCCAAACAGATAATGAGACACAGTGCGATATTGACACATAGTGGTGGGGGGTGGGGGGCATGCTGGGGGGGGTCTTGTTTCAGTGATTAAACGCCGTGATCGGTGATTACTTTGTGTCGTGATGTCAGGAATGGCGACCGCGGGGACGTCTCATGGCAGCTGGAGCACCTGACGCAGCATTGATAAACACACATCGAGTGGGGGGGGGGGGGGTGGGGGGGGGGCGGTGGCGGATACCACAGCTGCCACAATGGAGGCACTATCTACATCACAGTCAGCATAATATTGCTTCTGCACTCAGCAGGAAGTAGTATTATTAAGCGGATACATTCCTTATAATAATAATAATAATAATAATAATAGTGGCATTGAAAATCTGAATAGATGCGCACACAAGCACACAATAAAACACACAATAAAACACACAACAACACCAGTCAGCACAATGAATAAATAAAATGACAAATAGAGGCTATACACTCTCAAAAAAAAAAAAAAAAAAAAAAAAAGATGTCTCTATTATTATGATTCAGTTCCATATTTCCTTTAGCGGGCTGATAACAAGTGAGAATTGTTTAAGGTTTGTTTCTGTCCTGCCAGCGTTTTCTTTAGTGATGGATGCCGTTTGACAAATGGAAACAAATTGCAGGCAAGTTTGAGAGGAAGCCTCCAGCTTTGCTTTTTTTATTATTATTTATATTATTTATTATTTTTTTTATGACGGCGACTCCTGATTCCAAAGTACTTGTTGAAAAGAGAAAAAGCAGGATTTCGACAGGCTGTAGTGAAATTAGGAGAATTGACTATGGCGGCTTTGTTCCTAGCTGCTGACATGAGGAGGGAGGGGGGGGGGCGAGGGGGGGTGTCATTAGACAGGGAGCACCCCCCCCACCATCCCACCTCCACCTCCCGAGAGACTTCCACCATGCTCTTGTCTTTCTAAAAGTGACTACAAAGTGGATATGTGACAAGTTCCCAAGGCCTGATGTGTGTGTGTCTGTGTGTGTGTGTGTGTGTGTGTGTGTTGAGCAAAGCAAAACAAACAACAAACCCAGCGTTCAATTTCTAAATGTGGAAAGCGTTGATGCATACCCGTGTATACGTTTTAACGGCTGCCATCGCAGCCTTAAGTTGGCGCCGGTTTGTCAATTTTTGAACTTTATGATCACACAACGCAGTCCAGGATAACCTTTTATAGAACTTTTATATACTACCCAGCATGCATCAGCCACAATGATGGCTTCCGCATCCCAACCTGCCACGCTTATTCTTGTGGAAGGGGTACCGGTTCCATTCCACTTCAGTTGCTAGTTACATTCCATGTTTATTTAATGTGTCCCCCTCAAAAACACAATTTTAAATTATCATCTACTAACAACTGGGCTGCACGGTGGACGAGTGGTCAATTCCACTCTCGGCCATCTCTGTGTGGAGTTTGCATGTTCTCCCCCAGTGCATGGAAATTTCCTCCCACATTCCAAAAACATGCTAGGTTAATTAGCGACTCCAAATTGTCCATAGGTATGAATGTGAGTGTGAATGGTTGTTTGTCTATATGTGCCCTGTGATTGGCTGGCCACCAGTCCAGACAGCTGGGATAGGCTCCAGCACCCGCCTCGACCCTCGTGAGGATAAGCGGTAGAAAAAGAATGCACAGAGGCACCAAATAGGTTTTTATTAGCCTTAAAAAAAACTTAAACTATATTATGAAAGCAGGAAGTGAACAAATGTAACAGTTACTGATTGTAAAAGTACCAGATGGAGGGGTAGGATTTAATAAGCTTTGCTTCTTCCTACTCCTTTTGGACATGCGGAACTGTGAACTGATTATGTGATGCATTCAATTGTAATCTGATGCATGTTCAATTGAGATGAAACCATTACCATTACCATTACCATTACCATTACCATTACCATTACCATTACCATTACCATTACCATTACCATTTAATTGAGTGTCACGAGTTGAAAGTAAAGTCCTCTGACCTTGGTCCACATTGGCCGTGGCCTCATCAATGACAAGAATGTGTTTTTTAAAAATGAAAAAAAAGAATTTAAAATTAATACAAAAAACAAACAAACTTAAACTATATTAGGAAAGCAGGAAGTGAACAAATGTAACAGTTACTGATTTTTTTAAAAATGAAAAAAAAGAATTTAAAATTAATACAAAAAACCAACAAACTTAAACTATATTAGGAAAGCAGGAAGTGAACAAATGTAACAGTTACTGATTATGTCATTGTATGGTCATATCACCTCGTACTTCGCTATGTGACAAAAAAAATAAATAAAAATAAATAAAAATAATAAAAATAAATAAAAATAAAAACCCTAAACTATATTAGGAAAGCAGGAAGTGAACAAAAGTAACAGTTCAAATGAAATTAAACCATTACCATTACCATTACCATTACCATAAATTCCAGGCCATGCTCCGTCACTTTCCAAAAGTGCTTCTTTTACCAAAAATTTGAGGTAAAAGGGGGGGGGGGGCGCTTATCTCATTAGTAAATAAGGCTTATTGCTTAAAGCTGTACAAAAAAAAGGGCCTGTGCTTATTGATGATGTCATCCCTTTGTGGAAGCTTGATGAAGCTTGAGGCAGGGGGGATGTAATGTGTGTGTGTGCGTGTGTGTGTGCGTGTGTGTGTGTGTGTGTGTGGGAAGCCATCATCTCCCCAACTTGCTAAAACCTCCCCCCCCTGTGGACTTTTTGATATCATTTCAAATGTATGACATTTTAACTTGTGTGCCACTCAAATTGGACTCCGTCGTGGCAAACTAACCGGAATGCACTTCAAAGTTCCATGAGACCGGGAGGGGGGGGGGGGGGGGGTGCTTGTGCGATATATATATATATATATATATATGTGTGTGTGTGTGGCTTTTATCCGAAACCATGAGAGCGGCGGTTGATGTTCTGTGCATGTAAACGTGCGGCTTTGGGTAAAGGTGGCGACAGTTTGCGTGCCCCCCCCCTCTCCCCTCTCCATTATTGTCTAGTTGCATTCGCGCCAGCGGGTCCAAGGGCCCAGTGTGTCTTTTCAGGTTACGTTCTCATCATTTCTCCTAATGTAGAGACCCACAGGGTTGGTGGCAAGCGCACAATGCGCCTGTTGTACGGTTACTGTCAGCTCTCTCAAATAAGGCTTCCTGTTCATTAGACTTCTTTTCACCTCGCCACAATGCGCCGGCTTTGCGGCAATAGCGAGTCGACGCCCATCTCTTCAATGGCATGTGAATAGTTCTAAATAGTGTTTATGCAAGCCATTGTTGTCCATTGTGTGCCCCCCCCCCTCCCCGGTCTTAATGCACAGTGATTTGCCCGCTTTTTTGTAGCTCTGGATGCATTATCTGGCCTACGCGGCTTCAGATGAACGCCTGGCATTTGAAGGCCGGTAAACAGAGTAAAAGTTAACTCCCAGGGGACAATGCTGCTGGGGGCCTGATAATGTGGGGACGCATTAGAGCGACGTGCACCTTTCACAGTCTACAGTTAGCGTACTGACCCGGATAGAAGACCGGTTTTTGGAAAAACATTACAACAAAATCATATTTTCTCTTGTTGTATTGTGGTGTTCAAAAACCAAAACAATTCAGGAGGCAGATTTGCAGTTCACCCAGTTTAAGCACATTTATTTATATTGGCAGAGAAACTTATGGAAAACACGAAAAATTTAAAAAAATTAAATAGGAAAAAAAAAATGACTTGACTTCCTGCAGCCACCCCGCCACACAGCCCCGGCTGCTCCTCTTATAGGGCCCCCAATCTGCCCAGAATGTCCCACTTTCGTCCATCGTTTAGTCTATGGTAATGGTAATGGTAATGGTAATTTATTTCATTTCAACATGCGTCCGATTACAATTGAATGCATCACATAATCAGTTCCCAGTTCCACATGTCCAAAAAGGAGTAGGAAGAAGCAAAGCTTATTAAATCCTACCCCTCCATCTTGTACTTTTACAATCAGTAACTGTTACATTTGTTCACTTCCTGCTTTCCATAATACAGTTTAAGTTTTTTTTTTGTTTTTTTTTAATAATGCACCTCGTACCGAAGTCAATTTGTTCACTTCCTGCTTTCCTAATATAGTTTAATTTTTTTAATTATTTTTTATTATAAAATGTTATTATTTTGTTATTTATTATTAAAATTATTATTAAATTATTTTTATTATTTTTTTAATTTTATTTTTGTCCCGTACCGAAGTACGAGGTGATATGAGCATCATGAGCGTCAGGTGACTGACTCCCTTGGTAAGCATCCCCAGGTGAGACAAACTCTGTACACATGTTCGAATCCCAATTTAGCCTGCATTAACACAGCACTATTATCAATGACGTAACTCCACAAACAACGAAATCCTGAATACAACAACACAAGTGATGAGTTCAAACTCATTCACTTTGTCCCACCGCTGCATTTTTAATATTTCCTGTACAGTTAATAAAGGATTTATCAAAAAACTTTGTCTAAAAATCCAAACATGAGAAGTTCGAATTTTCTTTTAGTATATAATCATAAGAATTCCAATTAAATCCCGAGCTGCCGCCATCATGCGTCTGGCTGCAACCCCACAGTTAAGTTGACGTGGGTGCTGAAAGATTAGGCTGACGCTATCTGTCTCACATCTGATGCAGAATGTCTCGTCGCTGGCTCGATTTATTTTAAACGCTGTGTCTTTATTCGCAAAAAAAAAAACCACCAGTGCGAAAATGGGAGGCGGGGATGGGGGGGATGCAGCTCGGCGGCCGCCTTGCTAATCTGACACACATCACAGTCGAAGAATAAAAAAACGTGCAAAAAATCTGCAAGATAACGTCAAAATGATCTAATGGAAAATTTGATGTCTCAGGAGTCCCGTCAGTTAGCGTCTCATCGTCAGTTTTCTACGGTTTTTGTTTTTTGAAATTTTGCCGACATATTGTACGATTCCGCAAAATCGAGTGCCGAAAGAAAATGCGAAATAGCCTGCCATGGGGCCAAAGAAAGTTGTGAGTACCAGCACGTAATAATAAAGGTGAATTGCCAGGAAATACAGGCCGCCGGTAAAAAAAACACAGGACTCGTAGCTCAAAGCCAAGAGGGAAGCTGACGTCATTGCAGCTTCCCACTGAATGCGTTGCTCAGATGTAATGCCTTTTTTTTGGATTGATTATCATATTAGGTCAAGTTTGTGTATTTGCCAGGTGTACTTTTTGAAATACAGGCCATCAGTAAAAAACAGAGGACTCGTAGCTCAAAGCCTAGAGGGAAGCTGACGTCATTGCAGCTTCCCACTGAATGCGTTGCTCAGATGTAATGCCTTTTTTTTTGATTGATTATCATATTAGGTCAAGTTTGTGTATTTGTCAGGTGTACTTTTTGAAATACAGGCCATCAGTAAAAAACAGAGGACTCGTAGCTCAAAGCCTAGAGGGAAGCTGACGTCATTGCAGCTTCCCACTGAATGCGTTGCTCAGATGTAATGTCTTTTTTTTGGATTGATTATCATATTAGGTCAAGTTTGTGTATTTGTCAGGTGTACTTTTTGAAATACAGGCCATCAGTAAAAAACAGAGGACTCGTAGCTCAAAGCCTAGAGGGAAGCTGACGTCATTGCAGCTTCCCACTGAATGCGTTGCTCAGATGTAATGCCTTTTTTTTGGATTGATTATCATATTAGGTCAAGTTTGTGTATTTGTCAGGTGTACTTTTTGAAATACAGGCCATCAGTAAAAAACAGAGGACTCGTAGCTCAAAGCCTAGAGGGAAGCTGACGTCATTGCAGCTTCCCACTGAATGCGTTGCTCAGATGTAATGCCTTTTTTTTTTGATTGATTATCATATTAGACAAGTTTGTGTATTTGTCAGGTGTACTTTTAGAAATACAGGCCATCAGTAAAAACAGAGGACTTGTAGCTCAAAGCCTAGAGGGAAGCTGACGTCATTGCAGCTTCCCACTGAATGCGTTGCTCAGATGTAATGCCTTTTTTTTGATTGATTATCATATTAGGCCAAGTTTGTGTATTTGCCAGGTGTACTTTTTGAATGTTAAGTTGCTGTGTGATGAATTTAGTGTTGTAGTAAGAATTATGTAAGTAAGTTTCATATCCATTTGCCATTTTGTTTATATTTTTGGGTGTCTGGAACAGATGAATCAGATTTCCATTATTTCTACATATTATATTTATATTCACTTTCACTTTTCAGTACCGCTGTAACCTATAATATTAGTTATATTCATTGCAACCTGACCTGCTGTTACTTATGTGTTTAAATCAACATTGTGTACTGCACATACCTGCAATGTTAGCTTCGACGTCCGTGCTAATGCAACATGAGAAGTGTCCTGGCTGGTCCAAGTTGAGAATTTAAATAACCCTGAAAAAAAAAAAAAAAGACAGTACGTTATATGCTTCATGTGTTTGCTGTATTGTAGTCACTGGAACACATCACCCGCAGAGAGTAACTGATAGCTCTCACCATTCACTACTGTGATGGACGGACACAAAAACAAGAAGCTACAGGCGGCACACATGACATGCATGGTCTCAAACAAGCTGTCAAAGATGCTCTTAATGCAGGCCGGGTGATTACAGGTGAGGAACGTAACTGATAGCGGGCTTGTTATTGTGCTGGGGGTTTTTTTTTTTTTGGCGCGTTTGATGGCCTTGAGCATCCTGGCCGAAATGAGAGGCGAGAAGAATCCCGGAGCATACTGATGATCCAAGAGGCTGGTGGGACCTCAGGGTGTGTTTACACAACAATGATGTTTGAAAAGTTTGGCACACAGAAGACATGAACACTATCATTCATATCTCGGTGTGTACCAAACATGTGCGCTACTACATACTACTACTACATACTACTACTACATACTACAAAAGCCATAGTCATGATGTGCTATGCATATCACTATATTGACACTTACTATGGTACCCATTATGTCACTGGATGCTCATATCACCTCAAAATAAAAAAATACAAAAAATAAAAAAAAATTAAAAATAAAAAAAAATTAAAAAAATTTAAAAAACTTTTAAAATAAAAAAATATGTAACTATATTAGGAAAGCAGGAAGTGAACAAATGTAACAGTTACTGATTGTAAAAGTACCACATGGAGGGGTAGGATTTAATAAGCTTTGCTTCTTCCTACTCCTTTCGGACATGTGGAACTGTGAACTGATTATGTGATGCATTCAATTGTAATCGGACGCATGTTCAAATGAAATCAAACCATTACCATTACCATTTAATTGAGTGTCACAAGTTGAAAGTAAACTCCTCTGATCTTGGGTCCACATTGGCCGTGGCCTTATCGATGACAAGGATGCGTTTTTTATGAAAAAAAAAACAAAAAAACAACTTAAACTATGTATATTAGGAAAGCAGGAAGTGAACAAATGTAACAGTTTCAGATTGTAAATGTACTGTACTAAGCTTTGTACTAAGCTTTGCTTCTTCCTACTCCTTTTGGACATGTGGAACTGTGAACTGATTATGTGATGCATTCAATTGTAATCTGATGCATGTTCAAATGAAATCAAACCATTACCATTACCATTTAATTGAGTGTCACAAGTTGAAAGTAAACTCCTCTGATCTTGGGTCCACGTCGGCCGTGGCCTTATCGATGACAAGGATGCGTTTTTTATGAAAAATTAAAAAAAAAAAAACTTAAACTATATTAGGAAAGCAGGAAGTGAACAAATGTAACAGTTTCAGATTGTAAAAGTACTGTACTAAGCTTTGTACTAAGCTTTGCTTCTTCCTACTCCTTTTGGACATGTGGAACTGTGAACTGATTATGTGATGCGTTCAATTGTAATCTGATGCATGTTCAAATGAAATTAAAACATTACCATTACATATTGTACTATTTTTACATTGTGTGTCTTCATTTTCCCAACAATTCAATAACAAGATAAAGCGTCAGGAAGGCAGAATCTAGAAGATCTAGAAAGCTTTCTGCGTGTTATTGCGTGTAGCCGCTCTACAGGAGTCCACAGCTCAATACAAAGGGTCGAAAATGAGCATAAAAATGCCCCTTTGAAGAAGTTACGCTGCTTATTTATAAAAGACAAACACCATTACTGTCTCTATGGGTGCTCTTCGACACCCGCCGAACTCGAACCCTGTTCCACACGCATGTCCCTCATTACACAAGAAATAATGATGGTGTCAATTTCAAACACCTTCCACTTTGAGACCTCCATTTTCAGCTAAAAACCTTAACGGGTAAACCGTTGGAAGTCGTCTTTGCGTCTATATTGGACCTCCATTAGCCCACCAGGTGTGTCTCACATTTGATTTAATAGAGCACAGTCATGAGGTAATTGGACGTCTGCCACGGTCCTCCGACGAAAAAAAAAAACCACTCTTCTTTTCACGCCCACTGCTGACTTGTGTTGCTTCTGGCTGATATTTTCATTAGAGGCCTTCTTCTTATCAAATAATGAAATAAAGAATCTGTGTTTGAGCCCAGCGCTATTATATTACCCTGCGAATAAAAAAAAAAAAAAAAAAAAATGTCTCATGTCTTGCCTCCCCATGCCTATTAATTTTCTCGCCCCGCACTACATACTAATGCCACTTTCACCGGGATAATAGCACACAATGAGCCCGCCGCGGTCCCGCCTAATTAATAACAACACAAAACAAACTTAAGTTAATTGAAATTTGAGCATCCTTTCATTTCCTATTAGAAACATACAATAGCTCGTGTTGTTGAATTTCTTATAATAATAATAATAATTATTCCCATTTGTCACATACGTATTGATCTCGGAGGAAGTATAAGCGAACGATGTAAACAAGAGGCAACACATTCAACCTCGACATTGATTCCGACAGATATTAATATTCCACCTCCTGCAGATAATCACAACATGGTGTATGATTTGTTTTCATTGATTAAGTGACACCTCGTAGTGTGGTTATTAATACATTTTGCATTGATATTATTTCTGCGTTAAGAACGATATCAGCACGAGAGATGGAGATTGCACGCCGGATGCAAATGAGCAACAGGAAACTGTAATCAGCGACGCTTTTGATACAAAATCTTTACAACTTTAATCAATCTCGGCGGTTGAGCTTTACAAAGTTTTGAATGGCGTCATTTTTTTTTTTTTTTTTAAACGTTTTTTTTTTTTTTTTTTTCTAAAGAGGCTGCACCCTCCTGTCAGATAACTGCTGTATTTTGCAAATTAAAAACCCTTCCAGGAATATGAATTAGGTCGCACAAGCGTTGACTGTCGCCTCCATTCATTCATCGGCGAACATTTCACTTACCTTGGAATTCTTTCCCGTTAATGCAATCAGGCCCACAATTCCCAGCTAGCATGGGGCTGTAAATGCACACAAAAAGGCACAATCTGGCACCCATGTTTTTATTTTTATCACACTTCTTTTGTCACACGGGCCCGTGAACGGAAATAGCTAAACAAAATAAAATAAACAGATAAACAGGAGGCTGTCGCTCGGGCTTTTATGCGGCGTTCTTCCCGAGCCAAGAACATTTCTCAACTTAATGGTATTTATGTTCCCGCGGTGTTGGTCACAGTCTGTCACACTTTATTTGCATCTGCATGTCCGATTAACAAATATGACATATTCCTAAGATCAGGCTCCTAGCGCTCTAACCACCCACCATGGCAATTAACTGTCTACTAAGCTAACAGGCGGAACACACATGCCTGACGCAAGCTAGTCACATATCGAGCTCCTCTTCTGGAGTCATTCCGAATACATCCGTGTAGGAACGGGATGGAAGGGAGGGCCAAGGGAGACCTCATTTCGGGTGGGAAGTGGTCTTGGATAAGATAAGATGACTTTTCTATGCCAGTCTAGTCATTAGCCACGTTTACATGGACCCAAATACTCCAATTCCAATCGGATTATTTGCTCAAACGGAAAGAATGTAACCTCTCTTCTGGAGTCACTCCGAACACATCCGTGTAGGAACGGGATGGAAGGGAAGACCAAGGGAGACCTCATTTCGGGTGGGAAGTGGTCTTGGATAAGTTAAGATGACTTTTCTGTGCCAGTCAATTCAAACGGAAAGAATGTAACCTGTCTTCTGGAGTCATTCCGAATACATCCGTGTAGGAACGGGATGGAAGGGAGGGCCAAGGGAGACCTCATTTCGGGTGGGAAGTGGTCTTGGATAAGATAAGATGACTTTTCTGTGCCAGTCAATTCAAACGGAAAGAATGTAACCTCTCTTCTGGAGTCATTCCGAACACATCCGTGTAGGAACGGATGGAAGGGAAGACCAAGGGAGACCTCATTTCGGGTGGGAAGTGGTCTTGGATAAGATAAGATGACTTTTCTGTGCCAGTCAATTCAAACGGAAAGAATGTAACCTGTCTTCTGGAGTCATTCCGAATACATCCGTGTAGGAACGGGATGGAAGGGAGGGCCAAGGGAGACCTCATTTCGGGTGGGAAGTGGTCTTGGATAAGATAAGATGACTTTTCTGTGCCAGTCAATTCAAACGGAAAGAATGTAACCTCTCTTGTGGAGTCATTCCAAATACATCCGTGTAGGAACGGGATGGAAGGGAAGACCAAGGGAGACCTCATTTCGGGTGGGAAGTGGTCTTGGATAAGATAAGATGACTTTTCTGTGCCAGTCAATTCAAACGGAAAGAATGTAACCTGTCTTCTGGAGTCATTCCGAATACATCCGTGTAGGAACGGGATGGAAGGGAGGGCCAAGGGAGACCTCATTTCGGGTGGGAAGTGGTCTTGGATAAGATAAGATGACTTTTCTATGCCAGTCAATTCAAACGGAAAGAATGTAACCTCTCTTCTGGAGTCATTCCGAACACATCCGTGTAGGAACGGATGGAAGGGAAGGCCAAGGGAGACCTCATTTCGGGTGGGAAGTGGTCTTGGATAAGCTAAGATGACTTTTCTGTGCCAGTCAATTCAAACGGAAAGAATGTAACCTCTCTTCTGGAGTCATTCCGAATACATCCATGTAGGAACGGGATGGAAGGGAGGGCCAAGGGAGACCTCATTTCGGGTGGGAAGTGGTCTTGGATAAGATAAGATGACTTTTCTGTGCCAGTCAATTCAAACGGAAAGAATGTAACCTGTCTTCTGGAGTCATTCCGAATACATCCGTGTAGGAACGGGATGGAAGGGAGGGCCAAGGGAGACCTCATTTCGGGTGGGAAGTGGTCTTGGATAAGATAAGATGACTTTTCTATGCCGGTCTAGTCATTAGCCACGTTTACATGGACCCAAATATTCCAATTCCAATCGGATTATTTGCTCAAACGGAAAGAATGTAACCTCTCTTCTGGAGTCACTCCAGGTGCTACAATTAGGGCTTACCAGTGCAAGCACATTTGCTGCTCATGATCCAACCTCTGATCCTACCTAATGTGTATTTCCTTTATTGTCCGCTGTCAGCTCTTGCCGACATTCCCCATATATGTTTATATGTGTGTATATATATATATTTTTTTTAAAGTTATCCTCTCATTCCGTGTGGAAGTGGTATTTATTTTTTTTTTTGCTTTCCACTTTGTCCTTCTTCCCCGCTCTATTTGAAACCCTTTCTTAAGCCAGAATAAAACAATTTACAGAGTATCTATAGGTAGCTCGGAAGCATGCCATGTTTAAGCGGCGGCCATCTTTTGTGTCCCTGCAGTCATCCCCATAGCCCGCACATTACAGTTTAGGAATATATTAAACTTAAACTAAGATTAACAAAAGTGTCAATGTGACTATAGGGATGTTATTTTTTTGTCTACGGGGCTCTAATAACAATAAGTGAATGGTCTGAAACCAATGAACTGCTAGTAACTGCTTTAATGATAAGGAAAGTCTTTTTTAGATTAGATTAGATTAGATTAGATTCAACTTTATTGTTATTGCTCATGTCACTTGTACAGGGCAACAAAATTTGCACAATTTGGACACAACCATTATTTTTTTTAAATAATTATTTATAATTATAAATTATAATTTATTTATAATTTATTTATAATGTATTCATAATTTATTTAGAATTTATTTAGAATTTATTTAGAATTATTATAACCCAATTAATTAATCATAAATAATGCATTCAAGTTGCAGCCCCTGTTTGTCAATTTTCCTGCTAAATTGTTATGCTAAAACGCAGTAAGACCTCTTACTATTCACCGCTTTCATTTATTAAAAAAATAAGCGTTATGCCGTGTGGCAAATGATAAAACATAAAACAATAATAATAAAACATATTGTTAATTTAACACCTCTCCGACTAAGCGCCTAAAACGAAGCATTATTATCTTTGTATGGGATATTCTGCAATGTCTGACTGCTGCTATTTATTTTTTTTATCAGAGTTAGAATCTCCAGGCAGAGTGATTGTTGTCACCAAACTAAACTATCTGTTCTGCTTCTTTAAACCACTGACCGTTGGGGCATAGCCAATATGGAGGCTAATCCATTCTTGTGTCTATACGATGGGATGCTGATGGAGGCATATTTGCTTAGGGCAGCCATGCAAATTATTACTTACTGCCCCGTAAGCTGATAACACAAATTAGATCTCCCATTAAAGTTGAACAATGTATGTAAAACGAGAGAAGATGTGGCGAGCGATACCTCGGAGGGATGCTTAAGTTGCAAAATACGCCTCATGCTGGCAAACTTCAAAAGTGGAGAGATGTTTATCCTCGGGATTGGAGGGTTCATAATGGTAATCTCCTGCGCACAGAGGCAGCTGCCAGGTGGAGGGTAGCACAGCGCATGTTTATGAATGGAAATCATTACCGGGGACTGGGGAGCATGCCAGCACGGACCAGTGATACAGAACTTTTCTATCCGAGGGGGGCTCTTAAAAGTTTTGTATGTGGAGTGCGAGGCGGTGGTCATTAAGATGAATGTGGGCCGTATCGGAGGACAATGAGGCTGTTAATTCCGTCCCCCCGCCGGAGGAGCAGGGCGGCGTTGACGAGGCTCCGCTATTCCGGGGTCCCGCCACCTTCTCTGGACTCTTTTTTTCCTTTTTTCTTCTTATTTTTGTCATAATGTGACTGTAATGATAAAAGATTATGGGAGGCGAAACTCAACTCGGAGCCCCGATGTCACTTCCTGTCCGCCACTCACTCTGCTTTTATAGCCACACACTTATTTACTTCGATCATGTCTGCTATATAGTTAAAATTAGTGTAAATGTGACTATAGGGGTGTTATTTGAAGTCGAGAGGTCTCTAATAATGTTATTTAAACTCAACTCGGAGGACCGATGTCACTTCCTGTCCGCCACTCACTCTGCTTTTATAGCCACATACACGACTTATTTACTCCTAAAATGTCTGCTATATTGTTGAAAATTAGTGTAAATGTGACTATAGGGGTGTTATTTGAAGTCGAGAGGTCTCTAATAATGTTATTTAGAAAGTCTAAACAAATTTTCTTTCCTCTTTACTATGAAAATGCGGAAATTCACAGATCTATTTTTTTTATATATATATTTTTTTTTTCCTTTTTTCTTCTTGTTTTTGTCAGTAATGTTACTATAATGATAAAAACACAGGCTACTGTTATGGAGGCGAAACTCAACTCGGAGCCCCGATGTCACTTCCTGTCCGCCACTCACTCTGCTTTTATAGCCACACACACGACTTATTTACTCCTATCATGTCTGCTACATTGTTGAAAATGTGTTTAAATGTGACTATAGGGGTGTTATTTGAAGTCGAGAGGTCTCTAATAATGTTATTTAAACTCAACTCGGAGGACCGATGTCACTTCCTGTCCGCCACTCACTCTGCTTTTATAGCCACATACACGACTTATTTACTCCTAAAATGTCTGCTATATTGTTGAAAATTAGTGTAAATGTGACTATAGGGGTGTTATTTGAAGTCGAGAGGTCTCTAATAATGTTATTTAGAAAGTCTAAACAAATTTTCTTTCCTCTTTACTATGAAAATGCGGAAATTCACAGATCTATTTTTTTTATATATATATTTTTTTTTTCCTTTTTTCTTCTTGTTTTTGTCAGTAATGTTACTATAATGATAAAAACACAGGCTACTGTTATGGAGGCGAAACTCAACTCGGAGCCCCGATGTCACTTCCTGTCCGCCACTCACTCTGCTTTTATAGCCACACACACGACTTATTTACTCCTATCATGTCTGCTACATTGTTGAAAATGTGTTTAAATGTGACTATAGGGGTGTTATTTGAAGTCGAGAGGTCTCTAATAATGTTATTTAAACTCAACTCGGAGGACCGATGTCACTTCCTGTCCGCCACTCACTCTGCTTTTATAGCCACATACACGACTTATTTACTCCTAAAATGTCTGCTATATTGTTGAAAATTAGTGTAAATGTGACTATAGGGGTGTTATTTGAAGTCGAGAGGTCTCTAATAATGTTATTTAGAAAGTCTAAACAAATTTACTATGAAAATGAAAATGCGGAAATTCACAGATCAATTTTTTTTTATATTTTTAATTTTTTTTTCCTTTTTTCTTCTTGTTTTTGTCAGTAATGTTACTATAATGATAAAAACACAGGCTACTGTTATGGAGGCGAAACTCAACTCGGAGCCCCGATGTCACTTCCTGTCCGCCACTCACTCTGCTTTTATAGCCACACACACGACTTATTTACTCCTATCATGTCTGCTACATTGTTGAAAATGTGTTTAAATGTGACTATAGGGGTGTTATTTGAAGTCGAGAGGTCTCTAATAATGTTATTTAAACTCAACTCGGAGGACCGATGTCACTTCCTGTCCGCCACTCACTCTGCTTTTATAGCCACACACACGACTTATTTACTCCTAACATGTCTGCTATATTGTTGAAAATTAGTGTAAATGTGACTATAGGGGTGTTATTTGAAGTCGAGAGGTCTCTAATAATGTTATTTAGAAAGTCTAAAAAACTTTTCTTTCCTTTTTACTATGAAAATGCGGAAATTCACAGATCTATTTTTTTTATATTTTTATTATTTTTTTCCTTTTTTCTTCTTGTTTTTGTCAGTAATGTTACTATAATGATAAAAACACAGGCTACTGTTATGGAGGCGAAACTCAACTCGGAGCCCCGATGTCACTTCCTGTCCGCCACTCACTCTGCTTTTATAGCCACACACACGACTTATTTACTCCTATCATGTCTGCTACATTGTTGAAAATGTGTTTAAATGTGACTATAGGGGTGTTATTTGAAGTCGAGAGGTCTCTAATAATGTTATTTAAACTCAACTCGGAGGACCGATGTCACTTCCTGTCCGCCACTCACTCTGCTTTTATAGCCACATACACGACTTATTTACTTCTATCATGTCTGCTATATTGTTGAAAATTAGTGTAAATGTGACTATAGGGGTGTTATTTGAAGTTGAGAGGTCTCTAATAATGTTATTTAGAAAGTCTACAACTTTTCTTTCCTTTTTACTATGAAAACGCGGAAATTCACAGATCTATTTTTTTTATTTTATTTTTTTTCATTTTTTCTTCTTGTTTTTGTCAGTAATGTTACTGTAATGATAAAAACGCAGGCTACTGTTATGGAAGCGAAACTCAACTCGGAGGACCGATATCACTTCCTGTCTGCCACTCACTCTGCTTTTATAGCCACACACACGACTATCATGTCTGCTACATTGTTGAAAATTAGTGTAAATGTGACTATAGGGGTGTTATTCGAAGTCAATAGGTCTCTAATAATGTTATTTAGAAAGTCTAAACAACTTTTCTTTCCTTTTTACTATGAAAATGCGGATTCACTGATCTATTTTTTTCTCTCTGACCTTTTCCCTCTTATCTGATGCTTTAATTCATGCGCCAAACACCATCGAATATGCTCAGTATCTTCCAAGAGATGGAAGTTTCCAGTTTCCAGTGCGATAAAGCAGAGAGGAAGTGGCGGCTAATTGTTACTTTACTTGTTGTCTTGTTGAGTCCCTTTCCCTTTCTGCTCCTCCGGCCTCCTGATAGGGATTCATCTTTAACCCCCTACCCCCCTTTGGTCCGGCGGACCGTGCGGTCAGCTCTTTTTTTTTTTTTTTTTTTTTTTTTTTTTACCCCCTCCCTTTGGACTGACAACTTTCAGTGCTTGGCGGTGAAAGAGATGAAGCCGAAACACAAAAGCAAATTAAGAGTACAAAAACACTCTCTATTGTCCCATTGTTGAGGGTCACAAATCGTCAAGTAAAAGCAACACAGCGGTGGTTGAAATGTATTCGCCTCTATCCCGTTGACCCCCCGATAGCCCCCCCCTCTTTTCTCTCTCTCCCCTGGCCTCTCTTTATATTCATTAGATTCATTATAGGCCACAAAGGATTGCCAACAAAACAGCTTGTGATTTTTAGTTGAATTTGTCCCCCTCGGAGGCCTGCAGGGAAATTAAAGTAGGTGACTATCACTGGAAAAGAGAGGGGTGGGGGGGGGCAGGTTTGACACATCTGAAGCTTTCAGTGATGCTAATAGCCAAGCGTATCCAAAATACACAGGAGCTGACCTCAAACAGATTGCAGGGGGGGGGGGGAGTTTCGGAATCATTAGTTTGCAAATGAAGCGCAAGTACATTGCTTCAATGGCGGAATCATCCCACTCTCAACCTTTTGATTAGTGTTTGTCAACTCCCCCCCCCCTTTTTTTTTCTCTCTCTCTCTTCATACGCCTCCACCCACCTCGTGCGCCAGAAAATTAATAAAGCAGACATAGCGACACTTTGCAGCCTGGCTTCTTCAAGCACCTGTTAAACAAATGCACTTAAGGCAGGAGTCGAATCAGCAGCCGTGTTGGAATTGGTGTAAAATCTTCATTTAGATGACGTCCCCGGGGGTCCGCTCATTACTTCAGATTTATATGGCATTAGTTCTGCATCGCAAATGTGCTCTGCGCCATTCCACCTCACTGAAATATGAAGAGGTTTGATAAAAAAAAAAAAAAAGAGATTTTCTCATTTTGTGTGTGTGTGTGTGGGGGGGGGGGGAAGAAATAAATGCAAAACCTTTTAGAGATCCATTAATTTAACTTGTGGCACGCGGCGCCGGCTCCGTGGCCTTGAGCGGCGAATGTTACACGTTGATCGGCGCACTGTAGGCTGCTTGAATTGGACTACACGTGTGATGCTGAACGCATGTCATCGCACGGTACATGTTTACATGCAAAGCTGCTTTTGGAGATTTTGACATCTGGGTTTGACTTTTATTGCAGTAAAAATATACTTTTTTTTTTATTACATCTTTGTGGTATTTAATTCCATTATGAATCATACGGACAACAAAAAGGATATGTATAGACAACAATCGTTTTTTTTAATGTGCCATACATTTTCATTCTTAAAATTGCTTGCCTGGCTAAATAAAAGTAAAAAAAACAAAAAATCATCTAAAATATTCCTGACCAGTTTCAGCACAGCATGGCACACAACAAGTTAGTCCGTTTACCCTTGACTGCAAGGGTACTCAATTGCACAGGGGGCCACCACTCAAAGACTACTGTTGGGTTGTGGGGTGAACTTGACAGTACCCCCCCCCCACTCACCCACTGGAGACCACAATAGGAAAAACAAAAAAATGTCAAAATGATATGTACAGTCAACAATCGCTACTTATCAGATGATTCGTTTTTCATCTAAAATGTTCCTGACCATTTTACTTTCGGTTTCAGCACAGCGTGGCACAGCGTGTTGAACTTGACAGTACCCCCCTACCCACTACTGACATGGACTGGAGAAATTTTTTTGTGTCCATTTATACCTTCTTATTGCACAGGGGGGGCACCACTCAAAGCCTACTATTGGGTTGTGGGTTGAACTTGACAGTACCCCCCTACTCACCCACTGGGGACCACAATAGGAAAAACATTGTAAATCAATGTTATGCAACAAATGATATGTACAGTCAACAATCGTTTTTTTTAATGTGCCCTACTTTTCAGATGATTTGGTTTTCATTCTTAAAATAGCTTGCCTGGGTAAATAAAGGTAAAAATAAAAACGAAAAAAAAAATCATTTAAAATGTTCCAGACAATTTTACTTTCGGTTTCAACACAACATAGCACAAAACAAGCTAGTCCGTTTACCCTTTACTGCAAGGGTGTCGTACTCAATTGTCACACAGGGGACCACCACTCATAGCCTACTGTTGGGTTGTGGGTCGAGCTTGACAGTACCCCCCCTACGTACCACTGACATGGACTGGGGAAATGTCCATTTTTTTGTGTCCATTTATACCTTCTTATTGCACAGGGGGGCCACCACTCAAAGCCTACTATTGGGTTGTGGGTTGAACTTGACAGTACCCCCCACCCACTGGGGACCACAATAGGAAAAAGATTGTAAATCAATGTTATGCAAAAAATGATATGTACAGTCAACAATGGTTTTTTTTAATGTGCCCTACTTTTCAGATGATTTGGTTTTCATTCTTAAAATTGCTTGCTTGGGTAAATAAAGGTAACCCCCCCCCCCCAAAAAAAATCTGTTAAAATGTTCCCGACAATTTTACTTTCGGTTTCAGCACAACGTGGCACATAACAAGCTAGTCCGTTTACCCTTGACTGTAAGGGTACTCAATTGCACAGGGGGCCACCACTCAAAACCTACTGTTTGGTTGTGGGTTGAACTTGACAGTACCCCCCCACCACCCCACCCACTGGGGACCACAATAGGAAAAACATTGTAAATCAATGTTATGCAAAAAAATAACTTTCTGGGGCGGGTGGCACGGCGGTTTAGTGGTTAGCGCGCAGACCTCACAGCTAGGAGACCTGAGTTCAATTCCACCCTCGGCCATCTCTGTGTGGAGTTTGCATGTTCTCCCCGTGCATGCGTGGGTTTGACTCCGGTTTCCTCCCACATTCCAAAAACATGCTAGGTTAATTAGCGACTCCAAATTGTCCATAGGTATGAATGTGAGTGTGAATGGTTGTTTGTCTATATGTGCCCTGTGATTGGCTGGCCACCAGTCCAGCGTGTACTCTTGCACCAAGACAGCTGGGATAGGCTCCAGCACCCCCCTGCGATAAAGTGTAACTTTCTGAAAATGTCCTCAGTTTTGGGGCAGATGGAAAGTAGCAACCATACCAGAAAGGACGGGGGGTGGGGGGTCCACTTGTGGCAGCCCCCCCCCATTGAGTCTGTCTGTTTCAGTCGCCAATCTGTTTTTGTTCTCCGCCCTTTTCAATTTGTTTACATTTGGCCTCTACTACAGACGACGGTCTATTGATTTATTGTCCCACGCTTCCTGCGAGTGGCGTTAAGAGCGCGGAGACCCAAGCCCCCCCCCCCAACCCCATCTCCAGGCTCAGATATTGTGTCCCCGAGATGCTGGCCCCTGATACAAGACGGTGAGGAAAGGAGGGGGGGCAGGCATGACAAGGACCTCACAAGTAAAAAAAAAGGATACATGAAGGCCTGAGAGACGGGCGTTGTGGTTCAATGTAGCTTTCTGTGAATAGCAAAACATCGTGGGACGTTTACCTCCCACGGGGGTGTTTTTCCACGTCACTGGTGTCCTATGAAACTGCTGATTTTTTTTCCACAAGGAAATTACTGAAATTGTTAGTTGTAATTGTTACATTACTGAGATACAACAATGATAAAAAATAGTCGTAGATAATGTTTGGTGCAGGGGTGTCAAACTCAATTTACTTGGGGGCCACTGGAGCTAAGGTCTGGGTGAGACTGGGCCGCATCAGATTTTCCAAAAAAAAACCCAAAAAACACATTTATTTGGTTCCAATTTTCTACAATAAAAGCGCTGATAAAACATTCCACTGTTCTCAAATATCTTAATTTTTATTTTTCTACACAAAATAAGATGAAAAATAAATAAACAAATCAAGAATAAAGAAAATCAATCAATCAGTAATAAATAAATAGAAACCACATATAGTTATTGGGTAGACAAATTATTTTTTTCAGATTAAAATGAACAAAGCATTATTAGAGCCCTGTAGACATGACAAAACACGACTATAGTCACATTTATACTTTTTTTATTTACAACATATTGCGCAACTGCAGGGTCTTTGAGACACATGCTAACTCGCAAACTAG
The DNA here is from genome assembly GCF_037039965.1 of Doryrhamphus excisus. Classification (NCBI taxonomy): domain Eukaryota; kingdom Metazoa; phylum Chordata; class Actinopteri; order Syngnathiformes; family Syngnathidae; genus Doryrhamphus; species Doryrhamphus excisus. The sequence goes on from NC_136368.1 coordinate 19,787,358, forward strand.
AGAGCTAGCGACCTAAACAGTAGCCTTCAAGTTATTTCCTTTCAACTTAAATAGCCAAAAACTTACCACTTCCACACCTATCGGGAGGATAACTATTAACAGTTATTTAACCTTTAACATGAACATAAATGAAATGTAATAATTTTTTTCTGGGTACATGACACCATACAGCATCCATATCAAACTTGCACGTTAAACTTTCATATCAAGGCGGGGGCCTCAAAGTAGTGTCCTGCGGGCCACATTTGGCCCGCGGGCCGCGTGTTTGAGACCGATGCTCTATAACCACATATAATAAACATATTGTTAAATATAAACCTCAGTTATTTCCTTTAAACTTAAAAAAGCCAAAATTTTACCACTTCCACACGGATAGGGAGGATAACTATTAACAGTTATTTAACCTTTAACATGAACATTAATCAAATCATTTTTATAATAATTTTTTTCTGGGTACATGATACCATACAGCATCCATATCAAACTTTCATATCAAGGCGGGGGCCTCAAACTAGTGTCCTGGTTGAGAACCCTGGTTTGGTGGAACTCCAATAAGAAACGTAAAGTTATCTTTTTACATATCTATGATGATGCAACGGTGATTGAATACTGAAAAAATAGTTTGTATTCATGTTTGGTGACATCTCCTTTTTGCAGATTGATATCACCCCCCCCCCCCCCCCGCCACTCTACAAAAGCACCTGTCTGAAACTTCACAGCACAATTTCCAAGAGTGAAAAGAATCATTTCAGATGAAAGTTGAAATGCTATTGTCACGCGGCCTTTCGCTTTTCCCGCCGCCTTGAAGATAAACAATTTCCCATGAATATATGGCTAGCCTCCTCCTATCTATCCATCACAAAAAGTCGGGAAGCGTTCCCATATTGAGCCTATTGTAGTCTATTAAAGGAAATCCTTCCCTGTGGCAACCGTTTTGCTGCTTTCAAGTAGATAAATGCCTTCCAAGAGGGATAAGAATGCATTTCTACAAAACTGCATTAAAGAGTAATGTTTGTCAGAGGCTCAGATAAAAACTTCACAATTTTTTTTTTTTTGAAACATTTTTTCCTCCAAGGTAGAATCAAATGCATTGGCAATGTGTAAAGCTGATTGGGAGGGGGGGGGGGCTGCCTACAGGTTAGCAGGCCTCATTTCCAATCTGTGACAGCAATATGTGAGCATGCACGCTCCAACATGAGCCGTGGTGGTCACTCTATATATGGAAATCTCTGTCTGCGGGGCGAAATAAAATTTAGAAGAAAAAAAAAAAAAAAAAAAAAAAAAAGAAGAAGAAGAGGTGAGATTGGCACTTTAACCCCGGCGCCCTCCCGGAAAATATGTTTTAGTCCGATACATTATACTAGCACGAATTATTTATCAAGATGATACAAGCTTGATATTTGGGCCAAAATAATGAGATGTTGAGGTGGCAGCTGGAATGTTCCGGTCCGGCGAGCAGCATCTATGAATGGCGGGAAATGAAGTAAATATGGCGGGCTGGGAATGTGAAAGAGTGCAAATGCTTTGGTGGCGACTGGACGGAATGATATCTTTTTATCCGTCTGTCTTTTGTTGACGGGGATAGATGCATCAAATTTGATCCTTGCGGTCCTGAATCCATTAATTCACAATTTTTCATAAATCATAACGCATGCTTGAATGCATGATAAAATGATTAAAGCGTGTAGTATAAATTAGTGAATATACGAATACAAATCTGAATTTCTGACTCTAAAACAATCCATTAAGAGTATATGGAGTCACTTTTAAATACAAAAAACACATGTTATATTATATTATATTATATTATACTTAGCAACTTATCAATGTTCTCTCTATAGAGGATAGATAACCTGAGGGCCAGGGGCCGTAAACGGCCCGCGAGAGTATTTGATCCAGCCCGACATGCAATTCCACATAACACAAAACATCAAATAAAACATTTAACCCACAAAAAAAAAAAAAACGATAATAAACATTTGTTCCAATTGTTGCAAAATATGTCATCATCTGAGCTCTGCTTTATGCGACGCTTGAACGCTCACTTTTGAGGTTTATATTTAACAATATGTTTATTATATGTGGTTATAGAGCATCGGTCTCAAACACGCGGCCCGCGGGCCAAATGTGGCCCGCAGGACACTACTTTGAGGCCCCCGCCTTGATATGAAAGTTTAACGTGCAAGTTTGATATGGATGCCGTATGGTATCATGTACCCAGAAAAAAAATATTACGTTTAATTAATGTTCATGTTAAAGATTAAATAACTGTTAATAGTTATCCTCCCTATCCGTGTGGAAGTGGTAAGTTTTTGGCTTTTTTAAGTTTAAAGGAAATAACTTGAAGGCTACCGTTTAGGTCGCTAGCTCTCTAGTTTGCGAGTTAGCATTATTATTTTATTATTTATTATTTATTTTATTATTTGCTGTTTTATTATTATTATTATATTTATTTATTACTGATTGATTTTCTTTATTCTTGATTTGTTTATTTATTTTTCATCTTATTTTGTGTAGAAAAATAAAAATTAAGATATTTGAGAACAGTGGAATGTTTTATCAGAGCTTTTATTGTAGAAAATCAAAACCAAAGCAAAGTTTATTCATTTTTCTGTTCTTAATAAATGCGTTTTTTTTTGTTTTTTTTTTTTGGAAAACCTGATGCGGCCCAGTCTCACCCACATCCTAGCTCCAGTTACCTCCCCAAGTAAATTGAGTTTGAGACCCCTGTTATAGAGCATCATAATAGGAGCGGTTTCTAATATTTTCATCACTATTTGATTCACACGGAATACAAATCAATAAAACACTGACATGAATGCCTCTTTTGTCAGTGTCAATCAAACACATAAATGTTTATAAAGGCGATATTTTCTGATTGTGCCGTCGAGTGCGTGCGAACAATGTAAGCGTTCTAAGAGTGTTCTCCTCTGGGTGCATACAGTCGCTCATCACGGAGCATCTCAAATGTCAACCGGGAATCTTTCAAACACAAAAACAAAACAAAAAGGAGAGTGTCGCGCTAAGTTGAGTTGAAAGAGGCCACCTGTCGACGGCGCCGCCGCGTTCACGGAACAAAGTCACGCAGTTGTTGCAAGCAGACAAAAAAAAAAAAAAAAGAAAATCCATTCACTGACGCTGAATGCGGCGGAGGGCGCGTTTTCTTTATGGCGGATGACTCGAAAGAGCACAAGACAAGTGTTTTAATTTGACGCTTTTCACTCGTCAGGTCACGCAATCAAGGTAAACCCTGACATGTTCTATTATTTTAGCTTCTCCTTTGAAGACGTAAACAATGAAAAATGTATTTGAATGGAACATGTGCAGACAGATGGGTGGGATTGATGATGCAATCAATGTATAAGAAATGTTTTGCAATGCATGATTAAGGAGGAAAGGGTTCCTTTCGATACACCCGGACCTCCATCTTCGGTCCCGTTTTGTGTATTTCAACTTGTTGACTGAATTAGGCAAATCAAGTGACTGAAAAAAAAAAAAAAAAAAAGGTGTCTTTCCAGCGTCGCCCGCAAACCCACTTCTCCCTCCTCCTCATGCTAAACCATTTGTTTTGTTGTATTTCATCCTCTCAGAACATCCCAGCGCTTTTCAGGACCCCCCTTTGTTCTTGGTGAAGGGGTCTTTTATTTGGGGGGTGAAAGAAAAAAAAAAAAATCTCCCATCTCAGACTCTCGCGCTTTTGCCTTGATGCAGATCTTCATTAATCTCGGGGGCGCCCGCTGCGGGCTCTCCAGCGGGCTGACGTTTTGATGGGAATTGAATTTGATACCGTATTGTGACTTGTATGGAGGCCCACAATGGCCCGTCTTCCTTCCTCTGTCTGCACACAATTGGAGAGACCCAATTAAATAATTTGGGACAATAAAAGGCCGACAAAAGGGATACGAGGGCGCAAAGTGAGGGCTCCAACGTTTGGATTCTACCTATTTCTGTATCATGTTAATTAATTTCGGGGTTGAAACCACAAGGGAGGGGAGTGACGCCGGGGACCAAAATAGGAAAAATATTGTAAATCAATGTTATGCAAAAAATGATATTTACAGTCAAATCAGTTTTTAATGTGCCCTACTTTTCAGATGAGTCGGTTTTCATCTAAAATGTTTGAGCGGGCCACCACTCAAAGTTGAATGTCGAACTTGACAGTACCCCCCCTACTCACTACTGACATGGACTGGAGAAATGTCAATTTTTTGTGTCCAAAACCACAAAAACATCACAATCTCAAAGCCTACTGTTGGGTTGTGGGTCGAACTTGACAGTACCCCCCCTACTCACTACTGACATGGACTGGAAAAATGTCAATTTTTTGTGTCCAAAACCACAAAAACATCACAATCTCAAAGCCTACTGTTGGGTTGAACTTGACAGTACCCCCCCTACTCACTACTGACATGGACTGGAGAAATGTCAATTTTTTGTGTCCAAAACCACAAAAACATCACAATCTCAAAGCCTACTGTTGGGTTGTGGGTCGAACTTGACAGTACCCCCCCTACTCACTACTGATATGGCCTGGAGAAATGTCAATTTTTTGTGTCCATAAACACAAAAACATCACAATCTCAAAGCCTACTGTTGGGTTGTGGGTTGAACTTGACAGTACCCCCCTACTCGCTACTGATATGGACTGGAGAAATGTCAATTTTTTGTGTCCAAAACCACAAAAACATCACAATCTCAAAGCCTACTGTTGGGTTGTGGGTCGAACTTGACAGTACCCCCCCTACTCACTACTGATATGGACTGGAGAAATGTCCATTTTTTGTGTCCAAAACCAAGAAGAGTTTGCAGCTGTGGAACGGGCAGATTTCCCAGCATGCTTTTGGAGATTTTTACATTTAGGTTTGTCAAAACTGTAAAGATGACTTTTACTACAGGAAAAATATACGAAGGGTAAATAAGGTTATATACAGTCAATCGGTTTTTAATGTGCCCTACTTTTCAGATGAGTCGGTTTTCATCTAAAATGAGTGGGGACCACCACTCAAAGCCTACTGTTGGGTTGTGGGTTGAACTTGACAGTACCCCCCCTACTCACTACTGACATGGACTGGAGAAATGTCAATTTTTTGTGTCCAAAAACACAAAAACATCACAATCTCAAAGCCTACTGTTGGGTTGTGGGTTGAACTTGAAAGTACCCCCCCTACTCACTACTGATATGGACTGGAGAAATGTCAATTTTTTGTGTCCATTCTTCAAATTTCTACTTTCCGATAGTCGGATATAGGCGATGGTGGTTTTGACCGAGTTGTTTTTTTGAATCGTGATTGTTACCCAATCACCTCTTTATCATTCTTTCAATGTCCGGGCAAAAGTTACACTATTTTCTATCAACACAAAAACATCACAATCTCAAAGCCTACTGTTGGGTTGTGGGTCGGACTTGACAGTACCCCCCTTACCTACTACTGACATGGACTGGATAAATGTCAATTTTTTGCGTCCATTTATACTTTCTTCAAATTTCTGCTTTCCGATAGTCGGATATAGGCGATGGTGGTTTTTGACCGAGTTGTTTTTTGTTAAATTGTGATCGTTACCCGACCACCGACCAAAAGTTACACTATTTTCTATCAACACAAAAACAACAGAAATATTGAACTGGAATAAATAGTTTTTATTTTGTTGTTAACATTATACTTGGATGCAATTATTTTAAGAATATTACTCCCCATTTTTATGAATTAGAAACAGCATCTAAAGACTGTGACAAAAAAAAAAAAACCCGGCCATTAAACGACAATGTGCAAATTGCACCCTATGTAACTGCTTTTGTTGACGCCAATATGTCACATTCAATGAAAGGCTTTTTTTTTTTTTTTTATAACCTGGAAGTGTGTATGTGATAAGCAGTGATGGGACACATATGGGGCTGTCAGCCGACCGCTGGTGGGCTCTGTGTCGCCCGGTCCAGCTCCTATAATTGAAAGAAATGAGCCATGGAGCTGACACATTAGCAGGGTCCCTGGAGATGCACCACAAACACACACACACACACACACACACACATTCTGACTGTTTAAGCATACCAATTCTATCTGGCTGCAAGTGTAACCCAGACAATGTGGGGGCAAACTGGTGCCCCCCCCCACACACACACACCCACTATTGGAAGTGACACCAGCATCGGCCACCATCACTGAGGGGGGAGAAGATGAGAAACTGCCCCGCAGTGAGTTAATCAGCTCTGCCAGCACCGCCGTTTTATTCGCCGTTTATTCTCACGTTCACAACCCCCCCGGGGGCGGGGAAGGGGGACGGGGGGGGGGGGGGGGTTCCCTGTCTGTAAGGGCAGCACCTGCAGCTTCCCCAACGCTTGATTTAGAGCCGCGTATGCAACATCGCGAGGACCAGATTGCATCGAGCAGCGATGGGAACTTATTTGCACTCTGATGAGACACGCTGACCATGCATGAGTAAACCTGGCAACCGGATTCCGGCATTGCTCTGATCCTGATGCCTTGCTCAAAGTTGACAAAAAACAATGCTTTAATTAATGCTTTAATTTAATGCTTTTTTTCAGTGGTAAAATTTGGAGTTTAAGCAAAATATTTGGTTTCTTTTGGGGGGGGGGGGCACCCTCAGCCATCTCTGTGTGGAGTTTGCATGTTCTCCACGGATTCCGGTTTCCTCCCACATTCCAAAAACATGCTAGTTTAATATATGATTTTCATTCATTCATTCATTCATCTTCTACCGCTTTTCCTCACGAGGGTCGCGGGGGTGCTGGAGCCTATCCCAGCTGTCTTTGGGCAAGAGGCGGGGTACACCCTGGACTGGTGGCCAGCCAATCACAGGGCACATATAGACAAACAACCATTCACACTCACATTCATACCTATGGATAATTTGGAGTCGCTAATTAACCTAGCATGTTTTTGGAATGTGGGAGGAAACCGGAGTACCCGGAGAAAACCCACACATGCACGGGAAGAACATGCAAACTCCAAACAGAGATGGCCAAGGGTGGAATTGAACCCTGGTCTCCTAGCAGTGAGGTCTGCGCGCTAACCACTAGACCGCCGTGCCGCCCAATATATGATTTTAAAATATGAAAATTAAAAATCATCCGGGCTGCACGGCGGTCGAGTGGTTAGCGCGCAGAGCTCACAGCTAGGAGACTATAGTTCAAATCCCACCCTCGGAAATATGCCTCTTTTTACTGTATTTTATGACCAAAAAACATTGAACTGTGTTCAAAGACATTATGTCATCTTTTAAGTTGAATTCACGAATAAAGTTGAGTGTGAATGGTTGTTTGTCTATATGTGCCCTGTGATTGGCTGCCCACTAGTCCAGTGTGTACCCCACATGTGGCCCGAAGACAGCTGGGATAGGCTCAAGCACCAGGGTATAAGCGTTAGAAAATGGATGGATATAATGTCATAACTTTATCGAAACTGCAAAAAAATTTATACCGTTTATGAAATTGACAGCGATAAACCCAGCGTCACTCAACGGTTCCCTCGGTGTAATACAACGATATACACACGTGAATACACTCCTGAAGTACACATATCATATCATCAACAAACACCGCATACGACGTTGAGTCACGCTTTAGAAACGCTCTCCGGTGGTCTTTGAGTAGCAAATTTTCCCTTTTTTTTTTTTTTTTTTTTTAAATAAAGACCATCGGCGATGTTACGGCAAACATGAGCCTGAACAGCTAGCTCCAGTACGTAGTCCGCTGGCAAGGTCTCTCATCCACTTGTACGCAGAGGCTATGAATTAAACTGTTTTCTGATCCGCTCTCACCAGTCTGCTTTCCATTATTATTATTAGTCACATTTAGCGTATTATAACCCTGATGCAAGGCCCATTTCCAATGGGGGGACTTGAACGAGCGGCAAATATACTACAGAAAAAAAAAAAAAATTATTGTAAGAGAAAAAGTACAGTAAGAATAGAAAAGCAATAGACATAATGGGAAAGCTTTCTCTCTGAGAGCTCCCTTTTCTCCAAACAACCTTCCTCTCTGTGCCATCAGAGCGGATTGTCATTAAATGCATCCATGCATCCTGAAAGAGGCTTTTAATTTGGAGTGGAGCTCAAACAAAAAAGGAGGAAAGCTGAGGGGCGCCGAGTATGACTCAATGTTTATAACCTTGCTATAGACAATCTACCAATGGCGAGCAAATGAATGACGAAGGCTTTAAAGCGCACCGGGGTGGAACTTATTTGCATTATTGTTTTGTCCGTGATGCTAAAGTGATGCGTGGTTTGCTTTTGTGAGATGTTTCTGAATAATCTCAACTCAAGCATCCTTATTGTCGAGGAGAATGTGCTGGAGAACTCAAGCTGGTGTTTTGTGTCTCTGAAAAGGAACACACTTTTAAACGGGAAGAATAGGATTGTATTTATTGATTTGCAGGAGCTTGAAAGATATGAATCTTGAAGATGAATGTACACTTATGATAAGATGCAAAAAGCATTTTTTTTCCAAAGCTGTCAGCCCCCCCCTCGCCCTCCTCCTCTCTCCATTTTGCTAACTGATGCTCAAAGCTGACCAAGCATCAGCTGATAAATGGGCCTTTTGAATTGATGGCAAGCTGGAGGAAAAAGAGATAATCCCAGATAATGTGGACACAGTTTTCATTTCTTGTCACCCAATTAAACTGCAATTATCCCGAGTGCAGGAGAGGAGAAAAGTGGAAAGAATGGCCAAAGAATAAAAGAGCGCGGGGCTCCCTGGGACACTCTCTCTAGCAGACACATTAGCCCAGATTCGCTCCGTTCTGATAAAAAAAAGAAAGCCCCCCCTTTTCTTGCACTTGGCAGCGCACAGTGAGAGGTGGACCATCTGCAACCTGGGGCTGCACACAAGAATGCCTGTACAACGTTTGCGCCATTAGAAAAAGATCCAAATGTAAACAGGTTGTGCCCCACAACCCCCCCGCGCGTTTTTGTGCGGCGCTCCGAAGTGTCTTTAACCGAGCGCATAAAAGGTTTGATCCGTGTAGATTTTTCATGTTATTATCATGCTAATGTCCGTGACACATTGTCGGCGGGGACAAAAGTGTATATTTTGTGGAGGCTTTGTCGTCAGTGACTGGTCATGGTAAGAACCCGTGGAGCAAACCACACAGGGGGGGGGGGTTCAAGAAGCAACACACAAAGCTTGCGGCACATCCAAAAACTGCTTGGACAGAGAACTTGGGGGCATCTACAGGTCCAAAAACCTCAGTCGCTAGTTGCTGATAATTCATAAATATATAAAGAACCTTTACGGACTGACTTGGGAATGTTTTCATGTATTTATACAAGGGCTGTCGAATGATTACAAAATGTAATCTAATTAATCAGTTTAGGTTTCAAATTAATCACGATTAATCACCATTTCCTACAATGTTTATTTTTGCTGTATTTTATAAACACGACGATAAATTACAGGAAACAATTATACATTACGGCTGCACGGCGCAGAGTGGGTACCACGCAGGCCTCACAGCTAGGAGACCCGAGTTCAATTCCACCCTCAAAAAAAACAAAAAAACATGCTAGGTTAATTAACGACTCCAAATTGTCCAGGTATGAATGTGAGTGTGAATGGTTGTTTGTCTATATGTGCCCTGTGATTGGCTGGCCACCAGTCCAGGGTGTAACCCGCCTCTCGGGCGAAGACAGCTGGGATAGGCTCCAGGACCTTCGAGACCCAAGCAGTAGAAAATGAATTCATAATTAATCATGATTAATCACCATTTGGGCTGCACGGCGGACGAGTGGTTAGCCTCACAGCGAGGAGACCGGAGTTCAATTCCACCCTTGGCCATCTCTGTGTGGAGTTTGCATGTTCTCCCCGTGCATGCGTGGGTTTTCTCCGGGTACTCCGGTTTCCTCCCACTTTTCAAAAACATGCTAGGTTAATTAGCGACTCCAAATTGTCCATAGGTATGAATGTGAGTGTGAATGGTTGTTTGTCTATATGTGCCCTGTGATTGGCTGGCCACCAGTCCAGGGTGTACCCCGCCTCTCGCCCGAAGACAGCTGGGATAGGCTCCAGTATGTCCGCGACCCTCGTGAGGACAAGCGGTAGAAAATGAATGAATAATTAATCATGATTAATCACCATTTGCCCTGCACGAGTGGTTAGGCTCACAGCTAGGAGACCGGAATTCAATTCCACCCTCGGACATCTGGAGTTTGCATGTTCTCCCCGTGCATGCGTGGGTTTTCTCCGGGTACTCCGGTTTCCTCCCACATTCCAAAAACATGCTAGGTTAATTAGCGACACCAAATTGTCCATAGTTATGTGAATGGTTAGGGTTAATTAATCATGATTAATCACCATTTGGGCTGCATGGCGGTTGAGTGGTTAGCCTCACAGCGAGGAGACCGGACTTCAATTCCACCCTCGGCAATTTTCTGACTCCCTCTCCAAACGAACCTACTAGTTTGACGTTCTCCGATTTCAGATCTACATTTGCAATAAGAGTGACTGTTGTAGTCATTAGATGAGATCCAGCTCCAGAACCCTCGCAGTATGCCTCACACACCTATGACGTGTATTTGAAATGTACCGGTACTCGCCACTAATGAACAGCAGCCGTGATGCGTTCAACAACCGCCGAACAAAGTGCGAATTCTCGATACTTTTCGATAAAGCGTTGTCAGCGAAGCATACAAATTTTTATTAAATTGATCAATTCCAAAAGTTTTGTGTTTTCAAGCTTTAAAATGTCATCTTAATAAATAGTCAACATGACGCTGTTGTTATCATCTTGTGTGAATAATAAAACAACCCAGAGATGCTTTTGTAAGGTTTGGGTGAACTCTCCAGTGGCAGAAAATCTAAAGAGGTGAATTAATGCCTTTTGTAATTACACTTCCTCTTAGCAATTATCACTGGGGACAATTTATGGATTAAACATATTGATTTCACTTGACTCTTGGCAGGACTTAATTTGAGCAGAGAAGATACTTTAATCCTATGGGATGCAAACAGCCCCCATGGGGGGGGGGGGTTGAGGGTGCTCACGGAGGAGGGGTGGCAGCCCTCTTTAGTCAGCATCCCCGAGGACGATAATGCAACACTAGCCAGGCCCCGGCCTTTTGTGAAGCTATCTATTTTGAGTGTATACCTTTCTGTGAATATTGACTTTCACCAAACAACTAAAGTGCAAACCGGAGGAGCATTTTCGGATGAGTAAATTTATTAATCTTCACGCAGCCGATTAGCGCTTTGAAGTGTGATTTTTGAGCGGGGAATGTTCCTCGCTTTGCTCGTCCTACCCTCTGAGGCTGCTTAGATAAACCGAGGGGGGTAGGAATGGAAGGCAATAAACAGATTACTTCAAATCATTAGACAAACATCTTAACACACTGGGCGTCTGCTTTACCGATAAGTGGAAGTCGTCTGAGAAGGAGGGAGCATCCATGGTTGTTATGCCGGAATCAGAACCGGCGATGTTGCTGATGATGCCGAGTTGGGAACACTATGTCGACATTTTATCAATACAACCCCTGCCAGTGATGATCTCCCTCTCTTCTTCACTCACTCACCCCATCATGAATAATGGCCCGATTGGGCGAGCGACACCAGAGGACTTAGCATAAATGTTGTCTTGTGTTCATCAAAATAATGAAATCATCATAGACAGCCGCCCCTCCCCCGCAAACATGCTAGTGCTGACAGGATATGCGCCCTCTCATTGATCACTGTCATTCAGAAACATACACACGCCATGCCAATGCTACCGTGTATAAGAACACGGTATTTGCATGTGGAGTATCTTCCCTTACATGTAAACAGAGCTCACGTTTACATGAGGAGTTTTTCTCTTTCCGAATGACCTTTCCGAAAGCAATGGTGTACATGGAAAGGAATATTCCAATCGCGTGTCTCCATGCGCCGCTATAATCAACCAGAATAGTCAATGGGGCATGCCCAGTAAAACGTAAACACCAACATCACGTGATACCGACTTCCTGGAGTTTTTCTTCCACTTGTTGGAATAACTCCGTATTGCCAGTTTTTCCTTCGTCCAGTCTTGAAATTTTGTTTGAATCAAAAACAAACTTTCCTTAGCAGTCCAGTGCTGATTGGTCGCCTCCATTTTTTAAAAACGGAAGAACGTCTGGAGCTGCGTGTTACGTCATATCTCAGCATTGGCTGAAAGAACGCACCCGGGAACAGGAAAAGATAAAGTTCAATCTTGCTAATATTTGATAATGAAGCTGGGCACATGTTTTATATAGATATGTATTTTCTTTTGGAATAAAAGTGGACTTGTGAATGGCGTATAGAAGGGTTTAGATTCTGTTCCACAGATGGCGCTAATGCACACCAAAGCTGCTTGCCAACCGCCAATAAACAACAGAAGAAGAAGAAGAACGCAGTCTGACAACTTTCCGTTTGAGCGGGTACAAGATACCTCAATCGGATTGGGGAAAGGAATATTCCACCCCTGGGAATCCCATTATATATTCATTGGGATTGGCACTTTTCTTTGGGAATGAGGTGTATACAAAGGTTACATTCTTTCCGTTTCAGCAAATAACCCGAATGGAATTGGAATATTTGGGTCCATGTATACGTGGCTAATGACACACATAAACGGTTCCAGTATTGACGCTTTCATTCTGTTGAAGTTCTGATTCCTCGGTCGGTAAAAGTGTTAATTGGCCTGCCGGTTAGCATTTGCACCAATCAATCAGTCCACTTCAGTCCACAAGTGGTTAGTTGTGTTAGTCCGTTGGTCGGTCAGTCAGTCAGTCCAATATTTTGTTTGTTAGATTGACATCATTGAGTTGGTTCATCAGTTAGTTGAGTTGAGTCCACTCTTTCGTTGTTATTTATATGCTTGGTTGATTTGTCAATCGGTTGGTTGGTTGGTTGGTTGGTTAGACCGTTCACTTGTTTAATTGAAGAACGCAGTCTGACAACTTTCCGTTTGAGCGGGTACAAGATACCTCAATCGGATTGGGGAAAGGAATATTCCACCCCTCTGAATCCCATTATATATTCATTGGGATTGGCACTTTTCTTTGGGAATGAGGTGTATACAAAGGTTACATTCTTTCCGTTTGAGCAAATAACCCAAATGGAATTGGAATATTTGGGTCCATGTAAACGTGACGATTGGTACCATTCGATAAGATCGATTTATGGCATAAAAAATGGATATCAGTTCATACTGATTAGCAACATTGGCACACAAGTGATATCGTGCTCCACACCTTTCACCTTTGGATCGTAAATATGTGTAACCGACATCCAGAGACCAAAGACCAATTTACTCAATTTACCTGGGGACCGCTGGAGGTAGTGCCTGGGTGAGGCTGGGCCCCATGAAGTATAGGGAGTATTGCTCGGGAATTTTACGGTACTTCACAATACAGTATGATACGCAATTCATGGCTCATGATAATGAGAAACTAAAAAATGTCCATCACAGCTTTTGTCGTGACTTTTTCCGAATGGAATCTTTCTGAATGACTTTTCCAAAAACAATAGCCATGTTTACATGAGGAATTTTTCCTCTTTCTGAATGACTTTTCCAAAAACAATGGTATACATGGAAAGGAATATTCCAATCTCTTGTCTACATGCGGCGCTATAATCAACCAGAATAGTCAATGGGGCATGCCCAGTAAAACGTAAACACCAACATCACGTGATACCGACTTCCTGGAGTTTTTCTTACACTTGTTGGAATAACGCTGTATTGCCAGTTTTTCCTTTGTCCAGTTTGGATCAAAAACGGGCAGTGTGCTCACCGCCATTTTTAAAACTGATGAGCATCTCTAGCTACTTTTTAAAATGGAAAAAAAAAATCAGTTCTCGGGTCAAGCTGCCGCCATCTTAAAACCTTTAACTGTACTTGCTTATGTTAAACAGATGAAAAACTTAAAGTCTCATTTTATTCCCAATGTTACATGTAGTGAAAGTCACACTCAATTAAAACGAATGTGACCTCGAGTGTACATCGAATGTGTCGCAAAAAAAAAAAAACTGCAAAAAGTTAAAGAATAAGCAAATAACACGCAGAAGTAGTCATTTGATGCTCAAATGCTTTGCAACTAATCATATTTTTCATGAAAATTGCGGTCAGAGTCCAAAGTTCAATATCTCGACAAACAAATCCAAAGCAACTCAGTAAACTCAGTAGCCTGTACCTTTAAGAAACCCAAACAAAGACAACTCTAAAGCTAATTAATATACACTAATTTAGTTACGTATTGAGGGTTTGTTTCGGAATAAACGTGAACGCAACCCCAAGTCAGGGTTATATTTCCACTCCAATAAATTACATCCTTGTCGTTTGTCCTGTATACATGGTCTCATGAATATATGATTTGATCATATTTAACTTTTCACTCTTTCCTTTCTGCTGGCATGAGCATTCTTGACCCCGGACAGTAATAGCAACTCTTAATGCATTCTCACCTTTTATTCGCACAACACAAAACCCCACACTATCGCGGCATTACCTCGCCCGCTTCGCGAACGCAGAGGGGGGGAACTTGCGGCAGAGGTTAAAGGTGACTAATAAGCTGGAAACGCTATTGCAGACAACTTCTGCAGCAAGGGGTCTTTGATGTGGCGCATACATATACGCACGACAAACAAGTCGCACATTCTTGTGTTGAAGGACGGCGGGGCTATGAAAGCCAAAAAACGCTGCCCGTTACGCAGCGCTGCCACGGGGGGGGGGGGTTCAAGGAGATTGGATCACGTTTTGTTTTGCGGCGCTGCCTCGATTCAGCCTCCGATATAAAAGAAGAGAACAGTCTTTGTGGGGTTGCAGGGAAACCTGGCGGGAGAGCGGGGCTAAGAATGAAAAAAAAAAAAAAAACCTTAGTGCATCACTTTTCACCGATCTTCAACTGGAAGTACAACACGTAATCAGAAAGATGCGTCTTTTCTTCTACCAGTTCGCTGTGATGAGTTAGCAAGACCTGTAGTGATAAAAGCTGATAGGATAGGGGTCGCTATCAGGTGGCAGTGTGGGTAATTACAACTCTCTATTTGGGGCTTTGCAGCGATGCCGTCGACGATAAGGGCCGCATATAATGAGGAAGAAAAGGGTGCCGGTGATAATGTATCTGCTAAATGGTTCAAAATAGTCTATCTCAGGGAGAAGTCATAGCCTGCAGGGAGGTGTGCATCTCACGAACCAAGGATATGTGGATGCTAAACATCCAGCTTCCAGGCTTTAGTGATAATCACAAATCAAAAAAATCTGACTTTTCACCAATCACATCAGTTTTTTTTTTTCTTCTTCTTAACAATTCAGGGCATTTGCTACTATTTCGTTTGCCCCGAGACACAGAGGAGATATTCAAGCAAGGTGAGATTACATTTAATACTATGACAAGCTCAAGGTTTGAAGACGGAGGTCTTATCGAGTTCCCGAGCGGCACACCCATTCTCCTTCCATAATGTGCTTTCAAAGTTTGTTGTACACGTCGGCTCAAGTCCTCCCAATGACTATCAATCCTCTTTTCTCCCTCTTTAGCGTCACATCACAAGCGCTGACACAAACACTCCGCTCAGTCCTGAGGGCAGCATTGTGATTCACACACACACACACACACACACAGGATCATGACCACCATCAATAGTATTTGCACTAACGTGATTAACTTAATACTGCGGTCTATGACAGGATTATTTCTCAATTCCTCCTGATATGCGTAATATTTAGGTGGTGGTTGAGTAAATATTTTGGTTCTTCACCAAAATAATTCTCACACACACACAAAGACACGAAAGTCTGCCCCGAGGTGCAATAAAGACTGTATAATTAGAATGATTAAAGAGCCGCACAACTAATTTGGCAGCCGTTGAATGCGTTTGCGAGTACACAGCGTTCAAAATAGGTCACATCTTTAAAACCACAAGCAAATACTAAACTTTATTCACTTGAATTATACCCGTGTGACTCATTTGGAGGTGACGCCGAAGTCGACATTGTCTCCTTATATGCAAGCCCGTCATTATGTCGCCCAACACTTAAGCGCGCTTTCTGTGCATTGTGAGAGCCGTAAAGAAAAAAAACCTCATTAGCCAAAATGCCTTCTAATCTAAACAGAGTCATCTTTAAATAGAAATCCATTGGATCTTTTACACGTTTAAACTGTTTGTCATTAGCACTTTATCAAAGGCTCGCTTGAGATAAGATTCTGGCTTCTAATGGGATGTGGCTTGTGACTAATTGACCGTCAATATCAATCACATCATGTACACAGCACCTTTGTCCGATATGTATGCCGTATATATCCAGTGTTTTCATTTTGTGTCCTCTTTTCTAAAAACACATGCACATTATTTATGGCGCTGTTATCATAAGCTTCCTGATTCTATTTATCCCATCAGTTAATTACAAAACTGGACTAATATTGGTTGAAACAATGCACACACACATTTAGACAGAAAATCAATCAGTTCAGACATCTTAATCTGGAAAATCTGGATTGCTGAAAATGAAAGAAAGATGGAGGACGGTGCACAATGTTGAAGGAAGGCCATGTTTGCCATTGATGGAATAAGATGCAGGTTGCTGAAGTTGAAGAAGATGCAGGCGAAAAATGCAAGGTCGGTGAACGGTGCCGAGCGTGGAAGATGAAGACACGGGCAGGAAGGAAGGCACCGCATCCGAGCGAAGACGATGCAGCCAACGCAAGGTGAGACGTGCAGGCAGAAGGGTCGGGTAGCCAAAGGAGGAGGAGGAGGAGGAGGAGGAGGAGGGTGCATACGGAAGGTGGGAGGCTCATGCAGGTAAAATAAAGAAAAGATAAGACAGTAGAAAGGTTAAAAAAAATGGGAATTGAAGGTGCAAGGAAGCAAGGAATGAACATGAAACCCATGAAGACAGGTGGAAGACAAATCAAGAGGAAGGTTCAGGAAGTTGAAGAACAAGAAGGCAGGCATTTGAAGGAGGAAAGTGATGGTTGGATGCAACAGAAGATGCACGTACGCAAATGTACGCACAGCGTGTGACGTTGAGGAAGAAAGATATGGCTTCAGGTGCTTCATGCAGGAGACAATTGAAGGCAATTGAAGTCAACATGACGACAAGGAAGGTGCAGGAAGTTGAAGGACACCTTCTCTTATAATTCAGAACTTTGTACACAAAACAGACACTGATTAAAGTTGCTGCAAAGCTCCATACTGTATTATTATTATTATTATTATTATTATTACACATGAAAAGGCTGTTTATATTTTATTATCCCCATTTAGAACCTGTCCTCCCTGTGCTGTATTTGTGGCTGGTTGAGCAGAATAAAGTGTTTTGGTGATATCATAAAGATCCTTGCACCTTCAGGGGATGCTCTATTTCAGAGTGATGGCTGCCTCACTATGTTTTTTTTTATTTTTTTTAGTGGGAGGGGGAGTCAAATGTGTGATCTGTGTGGGTATAGAGGACAGTGTCCCCATGGGCTTGTTGTTGCTGTCTGCCTTCTATATTTGCATGCTATTTTTTTTCTTCTTATTCAAGTCTTATCTGGTCTGTGTGCTGTGAGGTGGCAGCGGCTGGCACATGGTTCCCGTCTCAGAGGTTGCATGGACCCATGCAGGGAGGCTTTATCTGCAGGTAATTCTCCCAGCGCTCACTAACTCATCTTGAATTATTTAAGTGTTATTTCCAGGCTGACATGGAAGGGTTGGAAAGATGGGGAGGACGCAGGTGAGGAGGGTTTATGTTATTATGTTTGTTTTGTTTTTTTTTTTTTATTATTTGTGGGAGCATAACTTAATAAAAGCCACTTGTGCATGTAGGAAAAAAAGAAATACCCCCAAATGAGAATACATATATATTTTTTATATTGCATAAAGAGGCCTAAAAATGAAAAAAATAAAATAAAGTAAATAAATAACGTGCAAATTTAAGAAATGCAATAGATAAATTATGCAAGGAGAAATGCAAATAATGGATTTGTAATAACAATAATTACAAAATATATTTTTTTAAACTACAAGCTCAGAGACAAATATGCATAGTCATTTCCCGCCATAACTTATTCAAATTAATTCATTGCAAGTTAACCCTTTTTTTTTTAACCACGAGAGCCACGTGCAACGCTGCTGCGCGTGCAGGAAATGGAGCGACTCATAGCAGGAATTCTATCCAACTATTTTTATTTCATCTCTCACCTGTTTATCCAATATAATCCACACCACAACAAAGTCAATTCACGAAAATATGTAATAATAATAAATGCTTTCCATAAATATAAAAATGAAAATATTACAGCAGCAATGAAACAATTCAATTTTGGCACGTGACTTCATTTTGGCACGTGACAGCTTTCATTGAAAAAGCAGTCAACAATTCTTCAATAATAACAAAAATTAGCATTATTGTTACTGGGTAAACAATATAATTCACTATTTTTTTTAAAAAAAAAAGCGAATTGAATTGAATTCCATATTAATTTAAACGCTGGACCTGCAGCCTAATTCGTCTTTTATATCATTATTCCAGTCCTCTGTTGTATCCTTCGTTTTTTTTTTGTACATATTTTGTACATATATAATAAGTAGAGAGAAGAACAAACCACTTAAACCAACAATTTACTCAACAAGTCCGAGCTGATAAGTGTAATTGCGAAGTAGAATCTTGCAGTTGTCGACTGGCTGCCCTTGGGAGGGTCTTTTGAAGTGAAAGGAGAGGAAAAGTGGGGGGAATTAAAAAAAAAAAAAAAAAAGAAAAAGAAAGGACGGCTGGTGGTTTGAGGAAAGTAATTAATTTTAACCAAGCGCGATTAGAAACACTTCAAACCTCCTCAGTGGCTCAATATTGGAGCCAAATGTGAGGATATTAAAGAATATATGGTTTGCTCGTATAGTCGCTAAAGGTGTTGGAATGACGTGGGGAGGGGGGGGGCATTTAGAGGTAAAATAAGGGCAGGTAAGGCCGTGTGAAATGAATTCAAAAATACCACCAATATGGACGCCCGCATAAAAGAAATAAATGATTAAACAATACAACGACAAAGACTGCCCTCCATATCTAAAAAGTGGTTTTGCTTCTCTTTTAAACACAGAATGAGAATTTACAGGAAGTGGGGGTAAAAAAAAAAAAAAAAAAAAAAACGCTTCCATGATGGTGGCGTACTGCGCATGCGCCAGAGCGCACTTTCACTACCTGCCACACAGGCAGTATTTCACACGGGGCCACGCAGAGTTCTCATCCACTTGCGTGTACGCTGCTGCTGATGCTGGAGGACACTCCGAGTGGTTTTTCTTACAGCATCTTTTGCTTTTGTCGTGGATATTATTAGCATGAATTGGATAATACAACATTCATAAAGAGTTTTTTTTTTTTTAAATCAGAAGACAATCACGGCTGTGATGAAGAATTGAAGTTTCAGTAAGTATACACACTCATGACGTGTGGCTTGTAAATTAATTTGAAGTGTATATTATTTATGTATATACTTTATTCTACTATATAGAGAGTTGGTGCCAACTATGTCGAAACCAATGGATCACGTAAAGCGTCCTATGAATGCCTTCATGGTGTGGTCCAGAGCACAGAGGAGGAAAATGGCTCAGGAGAACCCCAAAATGCACAACTCGGAGATCAGCAAGAGGTTAGGCGCCGAGTGGAAACTTCTCACGGAGTCCGAGAAGAGGCCCTTCATCGACGAAGCCAAGCGGCTCCGAGCCATGCATATGAAGGAGCACCCCGACTACAAGTACCGACCCAGGCGGAAGCCGAAGACCCTGATGAAAAAGGACAAGTTCTCCTTCCCGGTGCCGTATAACCTCGGGGAGCACGACGCGCTTAAAGTCAGCGGCCTCTCCGCGGGAGGTCTCCCCGAGAGTGTCATCGGGAACCCGGACAAGGCTGCGGCTGCAGCTGCCGCCGCAGCCGCTCGGGTCTTCTTTAACCCGTCCATGTCCACGAACCCTTACTCCTTTTTTGACTTGGGCTCCAAAATGACAGAGCTTTCCCCGCACTCTTTCCCTTACGCGTCCCCGCTGGGGTACCCACCTGCAGGGGCGACTGCTTTCACGGGTACAGGGGGTGCCGGCGTCGGTGGAGGGACCCACACCCACTCGCACCCTTCACCCGGGAACCCAGGCTACATGATCCCTTGTAACTGCACCGCGTGGCCCTCCACTGGACTCCAACCCCCACTCGCGTATATCCTGCTCCCCGGGATGGGGAAGCCTCAACTCGAACCTTATCCCGCCTACGCCGCGGCGTTATGATCGACGCAATGACAGAATTAAAAAAAAAAATAATGATGCAATAGTTTGGTTATGCATGCACAAACGTGTACATGTGATAACGTGTGCATATATCACATGTACTATATGGATCAATACCTTTATTTAAGGTCTCCGTGAGCGCTCGCCAAACTTTTGCCAAGGGATAAAAATGGACACTTCAATGTGGCAGAGACGTGGAAAAGACGAAAAAAAAAAACTTGTATCCACTTTGCACCTGTTGGAATTGGACATTCGTGGGTCCATGCACCGTGGGAGGATTGTGACACTCACAATGTGTACCTGCAAGACAAAAAAAAGAGAAAAAAAAACATGTACAGTCCAGTTATTTGCCGTTCTAGGCTTTGTGTTTGAGACATCTCCAAGCAGGATCAGTTCACTATAGCATCATGTGTACATTTAGAGTTTTTAAACCCTTTTTCTAGATGTCTGTAATATTTATTGTTTTAGTGGAATCTATGGTGAGCAAATAAAAAGGACAAGACTGTATTTGCACATGAGAGAGGATGTAATTTATTTCCCCCTCAAATAACAAATTAAAAAAAAAACTTGTATTATGTGCAGCAGGGATTTAAAAAAAACAAATTTTTGTACTAACTCTTAAGGAATTTGTATTTTTGTGTTTTATTTGACAGTTTTCACTTATGGCAAAACACCACAATAACATTAATAATCACAAGAACAATAAAAGTAATTCGGATTATTAATTATTTCTGTGTGCAGTTGAAATGTAAGTGTAAAATATAATCCACACCAAAAAGGCCACTCCCCCCCCCCAAAAAAAAACAATTTAATACAATTTCTTTGTATTTAAAGTGCATGCACCCACAAATGTGCATTTATAATCTGAATTAAATGGGACGTGCACAACCTGCTGATCACCTGTCATGTATGTGTATGTGTGTTTATGTGTGTTTATGTGTGTGTGTGTGTGTGGACACTGAATTTCAATTTATGCCCCTCCTAGATTACATTGGGAGATTAATTCACAAGGATTGAAGCGATTATGCAAAACTAATTTGGACAGTCCAGGGATAATTATCTCCGTCATGGTTAATTAAACCCTTTGAGTGGAGCAACACCCTGATCTCTTCCCCTCCACAGAACTTCCTCCTTAGAGGGACTGCCACCACCTTTTCCCTGAAAAAGAACAATTTGCCAAAATAAATTAAATCACACTTGCTTGACTATATTATTTATTTTAATTGAAAATTGAGTCTTTAATATTTCTGGACTAGTTATGATATAACATAACCCTTTAAGACGGTGTAATGGAAATGCATTAAGAGTTCAGGTTCTTCAATTTCTTTCTTCTTCTTTGGCCTTTTTATTATATTTTCCTTAGAAGGGGTGGAAAAGGGAATGAATGCTGAAAGAACTTTTCGCCCCCCCCCCTCTTCCCGTCTCTTCTCTGGGAGCGTTTAGACGGTCGAGGAGGTTTTGTTTGCGAACAAAACGTGGGTTGGGAGGTTTTGTGAAAGTGTTGTTTGTTGAAGTGGAGCTGGGAGAAAAGCGGCTGCTCTCCCTCATTGTGAGGAAAGCAATCAGTGGTATTTGGAAAACTGTTAGCATTGTGCACTTCTTCTGTGTCCATTGTGCAGGATTTCTTTTCACAAGGTTTTTTTTCTTTTTTTTTTTTTCTTCTTCTTCTTTCCAAGCGATCCAGCTGGCCGGAGTGAATAGCGGTGCAATGTGTACACGCTTTGTCCCTGCAAGCCCTTCAAGTAGCCCACACTGAATGGAGTGAGTTGACACTGCATGACAGTGAAACAACATAATAAAAAATACATGAGCCCGTGAATAGGAGCAGGCGCATAAATAAATAAAATGGGTGGCCAAAACTGGATAAACTGAATGACAAAACGGTGAAAGAAGAGGGGGGGGGGTGACAAAAAGATATTTAACACGGCAGATTAGCATTAGAATGCCATCTACAAACCAGAACAATTGATGAATGGATTCACCGGCCAAGAAAGAAATGGACTAAATGCCTTTTGAATGGATAGCCTATGTTTTCTCTGTCTAAGACAGGCCTTGAATGGGAAAAGGTGGAGATGCAACTATGGAAAAAGAAGTGGCAGAAGAAAAGAACTTCCTATTAAAATGTTTTTGGGTCTGGGCTCCAAGGTGTTCAAGTGAACAAGGCCCAGGTTGCAAATTATTACATTTGTGAGGAAAAAACATGTCAGGTGACAAGATTAAAAAGTCACAAGTCTCAAAGTTAGTAGTCATATTTGTGGGGTTACAGGCAACAGTCAAGTAATAGTCAGAGAGTATAAGCCTGCTATCACACCTAACAAGTTGCAAGGGTGAAGTCACAATATTAGGAGAAAAAAAGTCATCAGGCTCTCAGATTAATGTCATATTTGAAAAAACATTAAGTCATTTTAAAAGGAAAAAAAGTTGTATGGACATGAGGACGTTACAAGAATCAAACTGTAAAGTAATCAGAACGTAAGTCAAAGGTGGTAATATGACATAAGTTGGAAGTGAAGTCCAAAAATTTTTAAATCGGGCACAATAAAAAGGTATGACGATTCGGAATTTTCGGAAGTCACAATATTAGGAGAAAAAAGTCATCAGGTTCTCAGATTAATGTCATATTTGAGAAGACATTAAGTCATTTTAAAAGCAAAAAAAGTTGTATGGACATGAGGACGTTACAAGAATCAAACTGTAAAGTAATCAGAACGTAAGTCAAAGGTGGTAATATGACAAAGTTGGAAGATTACAAGGAAAATGTCAGCAGGTTTTTCAAATAAAGTCCAAAAATGTTAAAATCGGGCACAATAAAAAGGTATGACGATTCGGAATTTTCGGAAGTCACAGTATTAGGAGAAAAAAAGTCATCAGGCTCTCAGATTAATGTCGTATTTGAGAAGACATTAAGTCATTTTAAAAGGAAAAAAAGTTGTATGGACATAAGGATGTTACAAGAATCAAATCATAAAGTAATCAGAACGTAACTCAAAAGTGGTAATAAGGTATGACGATTTGGAATTTTCGGAAGTCACAATATTAGGAGAAAAAAAAGTCATCAGGCTCTCAGATTAATGTCGTATTTGAGAAGGCAATAAGTCATTTTAAAAATAAAAAAAAGTTGTATGGACATGAATGTAAGTCAAAGGTGGTAATATGACATAAGTTGGAAGATTACAAGGAAAATGTCAGCAGGTTTTTCAAATGAAGTCCAAAAATGTTCAAATCGGGCACAATAAAAAGGTATGACGATTCGGAATGTTTCCAGAAAGAAGTTCCAAGTCTTAACGTTACAGGAATGTTAGAAGAATAAAACTGCAGTATTGCATGCAGATTGTGAGAATAAAGTCGCAACATTACCAAGAAAAAGTTCGAAAGTTACAAAATGAAGTTATAAAAGCCATATCGTTACAATTGAAAACATTGTAAATCATAATGTTACTAAAAAAAAACATGGTAATATTGCATGAATTACAGGAAAACACATGTAAAAATCTGAAAATAAAAGTCAAAGAACAAAGATTTTTTGAGTCCTATTGTTACGTGAAGAAAATCGCAATGTTAAGTGTATCAAAATCAGGATGTTACAAGAAAAAAAGTGTGAATATTCATTAATTTTCTACGACGCTTATCCTCATTAGGCTATGCTGGAGACTATCCCAGCAAATTAAACATCTCAAAAATAAAGTCCAAATGTACAGTATTCTGAAAAAAAGTCATAACATGATATGAGTAGGATTTTAATATATGAAAATTAAAAATCATCCAGGCTGCACGGCGGTCGAGTGGTTAGCGCTAAAAGCCTTAAAAAGTGTGTTTTGCACTGTTTACTTATTCTTTAAAGGAGACATTATTATGTTTTAAAAAATTATATAATTAATTAATAACACTATGTCTGTGACTTGCTATACAGTATATATGCAAAATACCCCAAGCATCAACAATTACGGCACACATAAAATGCTGTGTTGCACGGTGTTTGTGTGGTTAGCGTGCAGACCTCTCAGCTAGGAGACTATAGTTCAGTCCCACCCTATCTCTGTATGGAGTTTGCATGTTCTCCCCGTGCATGCGTGGATTTTCTCTGGGTACTCCGGTTTCCTCCCACATTCCAAAAACATGTTAGGTTAATTAGCGACTCCAAATTGTCCATAGGTATGAATGTGAGTGTGAATGGTTGTTTGTCTATATGTGGCCTGTGATTGGCTGGCGACCAGTCCAGGGTGTACCTCGCGTCTCGCCCGAAGACAGCTGGGATAGGCTCCAGCACCCCCGCGACCCTCGTATAAGTAGAAAATGATTGAATAAAAATCCTCCACTAATGTAAACGCACCAGTCTGAGTGTCCATGTATTGTTGTCTAATAATATAATTAAATGACTTTAAAATGGTTAGACGACTGAACAAGAATGAGGAATTTCATTCTTTGTCAATTTTATCTTTAAGTCCATCTCTACATAGTTTTTATTTTCATAATTCAATCATTTCATGTGTGTAGTTTTTAAATTGTCCTCCTTCCTTTCCAGGCAGAAAAAAAAAATCTAGTCAATATTATTTTGTCATTATCACTCACCTTGAGCCCTGGAAGAATCAGTTTGGAGTTTTTGTTTCTAATTCAGCAAAAGAAGAAGAAAAGATTGAGTAGGAGTTTCTTTCGACACAAAGTCATTCCAATTAATGAGGACCTGGCCCTGATGTGAAGATGCTGAACAATATGAGCGCTCTGCACAACATTGGAGAGACTCAAGTGGTTGCTCTGCATGGGAAAATTGATTCCGTTTTACTATTCAAACTATTCAGACATTTGGGGCTAACTAAGTGCATTTTATTTTCTTGCATTAGAAGCGCATCAAGGCTATAGGCAAAAATATACATTTTGTACATTCACATGAAATGTAGTCTGTTTTTATTATTATTTTTTTTAATTCATGACAAAGCAGTGGAAGACTGAAAGTATTCTACACCACTACAAACCACCATGATAGCGTTCAATACCAGCAATTCAAAACTGAACATTAATGTTTTGATACAGCTCAATAGATTCAATAGTAGTTTTCATTTATTTTGACATGCAAACAAGTACTTTTAGAGTGACGGTATTTCCCCATATCGCCACACAAAATGTTACACATGGTAAATAAATGGTTTGTATGTTTGTATCTTAGCTGACCTTTTTTATAATACATTTACTGAGTAGAGTGACGGTATTTCCCCATATCGCCACACAAAATGTTACACATGGTAAATAAATGATTTGTATGTTTGTATCTTAGCTGACCTTTTTTATAGTACATTTACTAAGTGAAGTGTACTTTTAGAGTGACGGTATTTCCCCATATCGCCACACAAAATGTTACACATGGTAAATAAATGGTTTGTATGTTTGTATCTTAGCTGACCTTTTTTATTGTACATTTACTGAGTTAAGTGTACTTTTAGAGTGACGGTATTTCCCCATATCGCCACACAAAATGTTACACATGGTAAATAAATGGTTTGTATGTTTGTATCTTAGCTGACCTTTTTTATTGTACATTTACTGAGTGAAGTGTACTTTTAGAGTGACAGTATTTCCCCATATCGCCACACAAAATGTGGCACATGGTGAATAAATGCTTTGTATCTTATCTGATCTTTTTTTATAGTACATTTACTGAGTTTGGTTTGTATGTTTGTATCTTAGCTGACCTTTTTTATAGTACATTTACTGAGTGAAGTGTACTTTTCGAGTGACAGTATTTCCCCATATCGCCACACAAAATGTTGCACATGGTAAATAAATGGTTTGTATGTTTGTATCTTAGCTGACCTTTTTTATGGTACATTTACTGAGTGAAGTGCACAGCTGACCTTTTTTTATAGTACATTTACTGAGTGAAATGTACTTTTAGAGTGACGGTATTTCCCCATATCGCCACACAAAATGTTACACATGGTAAATAAATGGTTTGCATGTTTGTATCTTAGCTGACCTTTTTTACAGTACATTTACTGAGTGAAATGTACTTTTAGAGTGACGGTATTTCCCCATATCGCCACCCAAAATGTTACACATGGTAATACCAGAGAGCAATACAGAGTACAATGACTATAATCAGGACAAAAGGGAAATACAGTTTGAAATATATTTGATGTATTTCACCGTGATACAAAAAGCTCTCAGTTACAATATACTCCCTGATGTTTCTTTTAAAAAGCTCCCATGCCGATGCCCTGATATGATTGTATGTTGTTAAAGCCTTATATGCCTGTAAGACATTTGTATAAGTGAGATTAGCTAAATTAACATACATATGTATCAGCGGTTCAACCATGTTGACCTCAGAGGGGTGCACAATGGTTTCCCACTCCCTAATTCGCCCCCGGGCCGGCCCACGAGCATGTGGATTATCACCTGATTCCAATGGCTTCAGATGGATCATTTTAGTATTTTTTTTTCTCTTTGCATGAATAAAACATCAATATCTTTGAGGATATTTCTTGTATTTGTTTATGAGCTTCTCCTATGCTCACCTGGTTGTCATTGCTTGTGTGTGTATGTGTGTGTGTGTGTGTGTGTGTGTGTGTGTGTGTGTGTGCGGACAGACTGTCAGGAACCTCAAAGAGTGTGATCACTGACTTCTTCCAGCTCATTTTAGGCAAATCAAAGTGTGAAAAGTCTCTCCTGCAGCAATATCTCCTTCATCGGCTCAGGTCAAGAATGTTTATGAAGGCTGTGTGTCATATTACCTGTAATCTCCACACTGTGAACCGCTATATTTCGGAATTCTCTGTGCTCCCAGGAGGGGAGGAAAAAGAAGAAGAAGAAGAAAAAAAAAATGCCAAAATTATCTTGCATTGCACCTTTTCCACGACAGCCCAACGTGGCAAATCGAAGCCTGCCAACGGTACATGTCGCTGTGCCCAAGGTCACTGGGAGAAATGAGGAAGTCTGTGTACTCCTACACCCCCCCCCCCTTTTTCCCTATAAACATGGCACACAGCCTCTGAAGTCTGACTCTGCCTTTAAGAAGTTTGTTTAAAAGTAGCTCATGCAATAAGTGGACAGAGTTCAGAGCAGGGGGGGGGGGGGGGGGGGGCTTGAATTAGGCAGGTGGATGGTGTGGGGTCAACTAAGACAGGTAAATGGTGTTTGGTAAGTGGGTGGTGGCTGTCGGTATAAGTATGAAACGAAGCCTTAGAGCTAGAGTGGAACATTTAACAGACACTCCAGGAATTTGCGATGTTGTGAGCGTGCCAATTCGGGAGTTCTGTCGCAGTTCTGTTCAATCCCTCGCACATTTTGTCGTTTTTCGCTGAGCTGCTCTCGAATGTGCGGCAATCAATTGCTTGAATGTAAAGTAGTGAAACAGAAGAATAAGTTCTTAGCAGAGAATAACCAGTATTGGACCGATACTACTGTAATTAGATCAGTTGTCTTCTAGCTTTATGTCAGGGGTCTCAAACTCAATTTATCTGGGGGCCACTGGAGCTCGGCTCTAGGTTTTCCAAAAAAAAAAAAACGCATTTATTAAAAACTGGGAAAAAAATCAATTAAAAATCTATCTTCAATGCTTTTGCTTCTGCTATATCCTACACTTTTTCAGTACTTTGGTTCCGGTTTTCCACACCAAAATATCTGATAAAACATTCCACTGTTCTCAAATATCTTAATTTCTATTTTTTTATACACAAAATCAGATAAAAAAATAAACAAATTAAAAATAAAATCAATCAGTAATAAATAAGTAAAATAATAATAAAACAACAAACGTAAGAAACCACATATTATTTTTTCAAGATTCAAATGTACAGTATTAACAGTTATTTAACCTTTAACATGAACATTAATGAAACTTAATAATTTGACCCAATTAGCAAGTTAGCATCGTACTCAGTTCCATCTGGGAGCAGCGTCTTAACTTTAACATGTTTGATGAGATGCTTTATCTCGACGTTGTATTTTCCGTTTTATTCCAAATAATTTCCTGCATTTATTTGTACCCAGCGTCATAAGCCTTTAGCTTCATTGCTAATCCAAAGCAAAACAGGGCGGGGTAACATGGTAGGGTAACAGTATGGGCGGAGCAAAATCATGTTAATTGTGTCCGGTGTGCACACGGCTTTAAGCTGTCATTTCAACATTAAACTTTGGTATCAAGGTGGGGGCCTTAAATGAGCGTCTCGCGGGCCGCATTTGGCCCACGGGCCGCGAGTTTGAGACCCCTGCTTTATGTGCATTTGTATACATACTATGGTAGAGTGGTACCTCAGTTAACGTCGCCGATTAGAGCTTTTTTGCCTTGGTTTGCATTTGTCTGCTTGGCTAGCGTGCAATATGGCGCACACTTTGGGCTTTCCATTTCCTAAAATGTATCTAATTAACTGTTATCATCATCATATCATTAACGTATCATCACTAAACTTCTTTTCTCATTTTGGTTATCAATAAACTATGTAAATTAGACTTCATCCTTAGTATAGTAAAATCTGTTACATAGTGTACTGTACATTACCTGTACTTTTTTTCATCTCTTAAATACTCTATTCTATATTTTCATGAAATGCCCTACTGAAAATAAGCATCATTTTATTTAGTACATATAAAATATGTCACAATATGATTCAGTTCATGTCACAAAGTGGTTGGGTTTTCAAGGTCTATATAACATAACACGTGCAATAGAAACACAATCAACACAATTACATAACAAGCCAGTCTAATCAAAGACAATACATATCTAAAGAGGGTGTTTGTAGGGTTCAAAATGCAAGCTGTGCAAAAACAGAAACACTCTATAGCGCCCACTGGCGTCCAAAGTGACTAACCACACACTATTGAACACTTAAAATGCAGAATTCATAAAATAAAAAAAGGAGTCTACTTTTAGAAGTTCAATTGAAATTTTTGAATTGATGAAAATATTGCATGGCTGCTTGATAGTCAATGAAATCATTAAGTCAATAAGACAAAAAATAAAAATTATTCTGTGAATCCATCAATAAATTAAAATAAAAGGGCGAGAAGCACTAAAAAAAATTCTCAAACTGATGTGACATTATTTTGTTCTATTTCCAAATGACCGCTGGCAGAGATTGTCGGCTTTGGTATTAATTCTCAGGTTTTCAAGGAGAAGGGGGTGAGAAATATATATATATGTATATATATATTTATTTATCATGAGCAGAAATAATGATGTTGAGGAGCTGATGCCCCGAGGGGCAGTCACAAAGAATTCTATCTTTCTTTAACACAGGACACAAGCAAAAAGATAAGTACCTGTCAGTTGGCGTACTTTGCTGCTACATGTGCCTATCAATGTGGGAGATTATTTTGCCCATTACAGCAAAGATCTGGGGGCTCTAAGAGACTGCACCTTTTAATGACAACAAATCATTTCCCTCCTGCACACTCCCGAGCGAGAGACTCCCTTAAAGCCAGCGGTTGTAAGGCTCTCTCACTCACTTTCAAAAAAGAGGAAGTACTGCCAACACTCATTCACAGGGATTATTTATTTGGCTTTAACAGGATTACAGGAGTGCAGTGTGCGCATTGTAATATCGCAGTTTAGCAGTCAAATGCTTGCAGACTTGTTGTAATTAACAGAATAGATGGTTGCCAAATGATATGTCGATGCACGACTAATCTTTGGAGGGCCCGTCTTTCTGCCCGCCTTTTTTTGGGGGAGACAGTCCTAAACTTCATGTCATAATAGCTTTTATCCATTTGTATTGAGCACTTATTTTAAATTGAGTAACAAATAAAGTAATGTACAGCAGTAGAAATGCACAAGAGCTGGATTAAACATTGTGACTTCACAAAAAAATAATAATAGTTCCAATAGTTTCTGTTAATGCGTTAAGCTACATAAGCTAAGAATAAGAATGTGCACTCGGTATGATACATTCACTCACGAGGGTCGCAGGGGTGCTGGAGCCTATCCCAACTGTCGGGATGTTTGGGCGAGAGGGGTACAGCCAATCACAGGGCACATATAGACAAACAACCATTCACACTCACATTCATACCTATGGACAATTTGGAGTCGCTAATTAACCTAGCATGTTTTTGGAATTGGAACGGGGAGAACATGCAAACTCCACACAGAGATAGCCGAGGGTGGAATTGAACCCTGGTCTCCTAGCTGTGAGGTCTGCGCGCTAACCACTCGACCGCCGTGCCCCAGTATGATACAATGTATCACTATATTACACTAATAGCTTTCTTACAGTGCCACCTAAACTGAACATAACCATAGTATTCTGTGGGTCGACATTCCTAAAGCCAACAAATCCATCATTCCCGCCCTGCATCTTATCAAATGTGGCAGAAACATGGCCGCTGTCTCATGAAACGCACCATTAGTTCTACTGATGAATAAGCATGACTTCATACCTTGATTAGGAGCTAATGCAAAGTGTCCTCAGAACCAATCTATTATAAATGGTCGGTGCACACATCACAAGCAAGAGGGGGCGGGGGGGTCCTTGAGAGTTTGCGTATTCTTGTTAGCCAAATCATTATATTGTTCCGCATCTGAATTGTGTAACTGGGTTCTTTGTTGCTTCAGTGAGGGATTTTGTGGCATTTTAGTCACATTTGCAGAACTGTAAAAAAGATATAGATTTGCGTTCAAAACCAAATTGCTACACTGCAAGGCTGGAGCAATATCAGGATAGTAAGCATTCATGTACAAGGCCTCTACAGAATCAAATTCTACCTCGTCAATCTCCATCAAAAGATATAAGCTCCACTACGTTCTATCCCACCTGACCTGTACTAGCCTTGAAAAGTTCTAGGTTAATTTCTATTTGTCACAGGAGGAAGGACACAAGGGCCAGGGGGCAAAAACATTACAAAATATCTAATCTGTCTGATTTAAACGCTATCTGAATCAAGGGCAGTTGTCGTTTATGTACAGCGGTATGAAAAAGTTTGGGCACCCCAGGTAATTTTCCTTTATAAATAACTGTTATATCATATATCAGAAAAACACCGATTTATGAGAAGTGAAAAAAATCGCCTAGACCCATTGCACAAACATCAGTTACAGCCACTACAACCATTTGGAATGTCCTGATGGTCTTCTAAAGTACAGATGTGGAACAGGTAGACCAAAAACATTCTGACAGAAACATTCTGTGAGCTGCACAGAAAAAAACTAAAACTGTTAGTGACATCAGAAACAACCTGCAGAAGGCAGGAGTGGAGGTCCCGTATTACTATCTACTGTTCATAGATGACTTAGGAGTACAACAAAAGTACAACGATACACCAGAAGATGCAAACCAGTCATTAGCAAGAAAAAAAATAGGGAAATGCGAAACGCTGGGAATGAACGGCAAAATGCGGTGGTTCTGACAAGTATGCCGTAGGATTTTCAAAAGAACATACGAAAAACCACTATGGCAGAGGTATCTGGGGTCAAAGGACTTTCATGCGAAACGCCGGGAATGAACGGCAAAATGCGACGGTTCTGACAAGCACGCCGTAGGATTTTCAAAAGAACATACGAAAAACCACTATGGCAGAGGTATCTGGGGTCAAAGGACTTTCATGCGAAACGCCGGGAATGAACGGCAAAATGTGACGGTTCTGACAAGTATGCCGTAGGATTTTCAAAAGAACATACGAAAAACCACTATGGCAGAGGTATCTGGGGTCAAAGGACTTTCAATTTAAAAGTATGACCAGAAAATGTATCAACAGTTTCCTTGGGTCCATCCACAACGATACACCAGAAGATGCAAACCAGTCATTAGCAAGAAAAAAATAGGGGAATGCGAAACACCAGGAATGAACGGCAAAATGCGGCGGTTCTGACAAGTATGGCGCAGGATTTTCAAAAGAACATACGAAAAACCACTATGACAGAGGTATCTGGGGTCAAAGGACTTTCAATTAAAAAGTATGACCAGAAAATTTATCAGCAGTTTCCTTGGCTCCACCTGTCCATCAGCGATTATTGTTGTTATAAAAAAAAATCATGGTACCCCAAACGGTAACAGCGCAAATGACATAGAATTCTGATAAACACCAAAACTTTTAGTACAACCTGGATGTCAGTTGAATATTTAGAGGCTATAAGTGCCATCAGTTCTTAAGAATTTATGTCCGATGGGAAAATTTACAAATCCAGATAAATCAAAAGGTTGACCATAGTTCTGGAATGAATTATTCGACCTTTAATGTTCTAGTGCAGATCCCAAGATGTGAGATATTGTTAAGGTCAAAGTACATACTGCGCGGTCACAGATTTGAACACATCTTTTTATGGCTTTCATGGTTTAAGAGCTCCTACCATAGCCAATCCATGACGCCTGAGCTAGCTGGGGTCATAATAGCGGATCAGCGTTATCAGATCTCTACCTCGACCTCTTTCTCCCTGCTAAACAGCTAGCTGTCATTGTAATTTTACTTAGTCTCTTTTTCATCCAAGTCTGTCTGTGTAGAAAAGTACAAATAAAAGATATAACTTTTGAGGGCTTGTCATTCACATGGGATGTTGAAAACTCTGTCAGGTTAACTAGGACGCAATAGCGGAAAGTAAAGCAGGGCAAATTAAACAGAATAAACTGCAAATAGCAACACCTCCAAAGAAATTGAAGCCATACAAACTCTCGCTCGAGACACAAATGTGCTTGAACGTCTAACAGCAAAACAGATGTCAACAACAGCACAGGGTGGTGTAAAAATATACAGACCTTAGCTAACAAATAGGAAAAAAAGAGATGTGTGAGTGTCGGGTGCTAAAAAAAGAGACACACAGTCGACGCCTGGCGCTGTCGGGCTCATTTCCGTGTTGCGTCATTCACCACGGCAGCACGCGGCGAGGCCAAATATGGCAGGAGGCGCTATATCGCGCGAGCTCTCATGGCGCGATCTCTTGTCAGGCAAACAGATGTTGAATTGTCGGATGTTTGTAAACAAGTTGAAAATATTTTCCCTCTTAATTTGATGCTCAATGTAACCTGACAGCTAATTCCATTCAGGTAGAGTTAAGATCCAGTGTCACATGTCAGTTCCTTTTCTGTTCACACAGGTGAAGTTAGTTGACGAGCAAGAAGCTAATCAGTTGGTGTCGCCTCTCGCCGAAGTGTAATATTATCACCTAGGTCTGACCCCATCTAACTTTTGAGTCAGTACACCGAGCGGGGATAAAAGACCACATGGGAATGAAGTGTGTGGAACATTGTTGCCGGCGGCATGAAAGCGAGGTAATGTAACACTTGGAGGGGATACTGAGACAAAGCTCATTGTGCCTCCTAAATTGCTGGACAGCTCCGGGGCTGACATTCAAAACACAACATCACCAAACAAAAAACACATTAAACCGCAGAAAAGCCGAGCAGGTGGCTCTGAGCGAAACCTGAAATTCAAGTTCCTGGCGACGGCGGCTGACCCAAATTTCCTGGCCCCTTCTCCTTAACATGCTTGCGCAAGCCCGGGGTGACATATCCCTTACACAGGGATTGCCGGTGCATTTACATGCAAGCATGCTTAATGAGAGATCAACAGCGGCAAAGAGCCTTGAATATAAAGCTTTCTTGTAAAAATAATGAGCGAGCGATTGATCCATACTCAAACAAGCCGGTTTGCTGAGCTAATACCAAAGGCAGATTACAGCCGGTGCCAAAAGTGCCCTGGCGTGCGACGCCTTTTTTTCGCTCGCAGGGTCCCCAAATTTGTCATCACATTAGCACATGGTCAAGGAGTACATCCTAGCACTCGCGTAATCTGCTTTCCTGCGCAATTAGTCTTCTAGAAGAAGGCTGTAGACTGACAGCCGGAGGGTGGTGGGGGGGTGGGTGGACGAATAAGAGTGGAATCACTGAGTTTCACACAAGATGGATAATTTACAGCCGATACAATGCAATAGTCAGATGTTATTGCCTTTGCACCTCACCTGCTAGGTCCTCACATTTAAAAAATGGGGTTTAAAAAATTGCTTGGATAAAGCTCAACAAAACGGTTATTGGAGATCGTAAGGGTGCACTAACGGCTACTGTCCAATGTGTTGAGCTCATAAGAGCAGACGATGGAAGACTGGCGGGGAATGGCAACTTTTTACTGAATAAAATATTAGATAATTTCATTTCGACAAAGGCAAGTAGACTATGGGCAGAGAGGGAGAACAAAATAGCAGGAAAGATGGAGAAAGGAAGTGTTTTTTTTTATGAAAAGAATAAGAAGAATTCAGTGCTGCTTCTTGCAAGGGGAAAAAAAAAAAAACATTGATGACACCCAGTTCCATTCTTCCACTCTCCCCTTTCTCTGCTCCTCGCCTCGCAGCACGGCGGGCTAAGCTGGGAGCTGTAATGTCATTAAATTGCAAATGCTTTTTTTTTCATTTCCGACACACACTGTTTACTTATCTGGCAAAAACATATGTTGGAAGGAATCCGTTAAATTCTGCCCATTGCCTTGGGTGAAAGTGCAATAGAAACGGGCCCACTGAGCTCCTTCTGTCGTCTCCTTTTAGCACTTTGCCTTATCTACAAGGCTGCTTAGCAGCAAACTGGCGAGTTCAATGAAAAATGAAGATACAGTGCAAGATTAGTGAAGAACAGTGAGGGGAAAAAATGCTTGGAGAGAGGGTCATCCCATTGCAAATGATTTCACTCCTCTCCATCTGCATAAATGACTATTTTTAAGGCATCTCGGGCGTCTGTATATTTTTCTCACTCTGCCACACATTTAATTTCACGCCCCGTGTTCTGAATATGCTTAAATGCATATCTCTGATGCACCTTTAAGCCAGAGGAAAGAGGATGGGGTGGGTTGGAGTGGGGTGGGGGGGAGACAGCGGTGGCGGCAGGGAGGGTACGAAAGCAAAATTAAAGATAAAATGGTGTGATTTGCACTACAAGTCTATTACTTTATGGCATTTACATATAGTTTACCTCTGCAATTCCAAGATTTTTTTACCCCCCGCGCCACACCACTTTCCTATCAGTATAGTCGGGCTTGTATAAATATGTATAAATCTTTGTTAAGAAGGAAGAGGAAAAAAAAAAAAAAACAGAATTCCTGACACTGTGCTGGAAAGTTTTGAGGGTGCACTTTCTTGCTTCAACTTCTTCCTGTTGGTCCTGTGAGGCTGTCAGGAGACACGCTGGGGGTGTTCTCCCCCAGCCTGCCCCCAACAAAGACCGAGGATTCAAGCACTTTGTGCGCCATGATCTGCTGACACCTCCCCACAAACGCTCAAAGGAGGGAGTGAGGGGTTGAGGCTAGCTGGAGAGGAAGGGCCTAATGTAAGTGAGAAGAGGCATCCTTATCGTGCAAGTGTGTGTGTGTGTGTGTGTGTGTGTGTGTGTGTGTGTGTGTGGAGGGGGTGGACTCCAAGCATGTCATGCAGATAGACCCACAGAGTCCTGTGATGAATAGAGCATGCATGTCTTCTACTGCTCTGCTATCAGGTGCTACAGTGGCGAGGAGTTGAAATCCCGCCCCCTTTTCCATGGCTGAGGATTGGCCGGAAGGGGGTAGTGAAAGGGACAGGGAAAGACTATTCAGGGCACGATTCCTTCCCCTCATTGTCTGCCTGCTTCAATTTGAATGCGCTCACTCAAAGCAGACGAGAGAAGCGCTTCAGTCCGCTGCATTGTTGCCTTTCTCTCTGCTCTTTTCTATTTGCAATTAAATGCATTTCAAATGGAACAACTGTACAGCAAGCTTTGCCGATAAGGAGGGAGAATTCCATTGCCTTTAACCTCGTTTATAATGCCTTTGCAAATTTGAAGTGCTCTTATTGTGAAAACTAGGCAATCAAAACAGGAAATTTGAATGGAAAATGCCACACGGCTAAAAGTATTGCTTCAATGAAAATTAAATTGCTTTTGGAAATCTCTGTATTGCTTCTTTAAAAGAAAACGGCAATCTTAAGTGTTTCGATTTAGAGTCCTTTATGTGCAACATTGTGTGCAACATTGTTGCCTGGACAGCAACATCACACACACACACACACACACACGGGTCCCAAGCATGGGATGAGATGAGTCGATTAGAATTAATGTCATCTGGTCATTTACAGCTAAACACCCTTCACATGCATTGTGTTTGCTTTGTGTGCAAGGCGTTGACTGCAAAACCAATCTCATCCCGCAGACATGGACATTTTTTTTTTTTTTTTGAAGGATTTGAACGCTGTAAATAACTCCCAAACCCCTTCTTACGAGGTTTACCCCTGCAGCACTTTGTAACTTATCAGGGCTGCCTTGTGCCTCCTCTAATGCAGGCATTATGCTCAAATGTAAATCGGTAAAGCTGCCAGAGAGGTGGGCGGGAATCACTGAAGAAAGACTCACTTGAAGGGGTCGAGCCAATATTCTGATTAGGACACCACAAAATAAACAGTAAATTAAAAAAAAAAAAAGTACAGTTTTCTTTTGAAGAAACCAGTGTGTCACACTCCTTTTCGTAATCGCTATTGTTCCTTAGTGTTGCACAATTCTAGAACCGTACGCATCCATTAAGGATGCTGCGAACGATCAGCCACCAATCAATTAAAAAAAATGCCAATACATGTCTTTCAAAGCCGATCACGATTAGTGTGGGCCGGCAAATACTACATATATGCTGTGTCACGTGGGGTTGCCAAGAAAATGTTGAGCTTGGGAGAGGAACCTATCTTCGGTCTACCGTTCTTCCGTCTTTGCCGAACTGTTTCTGGTTGTACTTTTCATTGGTGGCAGCTAGCTAGGTGTTATCCGTTCTCTTTGGTTTTTGGATTCCTAATATGACTTTTTATTGTGGTGTTTTATAAAACAAACAAGCACTGCAGTTAGTTTGGAGCCACAAGTAGATATCACAAATTTTCAAAGTGTCACTATCAACTTTACTTTGTTGTCATACTAATTATGGCTATTTGTGTGTGGTTGCTTAATGAACATAAACATAGAGTGTGTCTAGCCCTATGATGGTGATACTGTCACAGGGGTCTCCTATCTGACTTGCTTAAGATTTTAGTCAATTTTTATTGACTGTTGAATTCAGACTTTATGCCTTAGTGTGATGACAAATGAACACAAAATAGCATCACGACGATGGCCACCCTGTTAATAAAGTAGTGTACAATTTATTCTGTTTTAAGTTGAGCTTTTTGTCTCATGTAGATACATTTATTTCTAATATTTTATTCAGTTAAATCTGTTATTTTGAGTTTAAAAAAATAATTATTGAACAGTTTATTTCCCATGTATTCATATTACACCAGAACATGCTTAAAATTAAAATCTTTAAAAATACGACCTTAATGTTTATTTTTTTTTAATATTGAGCTATTTGCCAGGGGCCCTTGGTGTCACTAATCAGTAGCACTCATCATGAATAAATTGAGAAATGTACATTTTGTCCATCTGATCATATCGGTTGATCTCACTCATGGATCATCGGTATCCGAATCGGATCGAAGCTTTCCTAGCAATCACTTATGACTAGAGATTCAATATCATGGTCAATTTATTCATTGATGACGACTGAATGAATTGAAGCAAAATAGAGCGCACTACTTAGCTGCAGCGGGGCTGGCAAGTACTAGTGATTCAATCGGTTTGCTGTTTAAAAAAAATAGGAACATACATCAGCTACAGGAAGTTGTGCTACATCCTGGAAAACCTCCAGGCAGCATGATTCATTGTCTATTTTAACAATAAAATTATTATAAAAAATCATTTTTCTCATAATGGATCAATGAATGTACGTTAAATGTCCATCCTTATGACTAAATATTGAGTGTTGGTGTAAAATGACAATCTATAGTATTTGAAAAAAACCCCACTATCATTAGTATTTTCTGCCATCTAAAATTAAGGAGGAAACAAAATTAAACCAATTGTTAATTTTCCTCCGAGTTAATGTAAGAAATTTATGCTAAATGCCCTTCCTACTTATGACAAAGTTTGACGGTTAGCGCAGTAAAAATGACACTGATATCCAGCTAAAGTAAACTTTAATATATTCTGAGTGAATGAGGCCCAAGGCTCTGTTTTGTACTTCTAATTTCCATCTCTAATGTTACATGAGTCTGATTAGTAATTAGGGCAGCCTCATTTAAATGCATGTAATGAGCATTATAGGTTTCTGTTCTACTGCTAAGTGGATAGCATCTTCACCGATATGAACGCATATTGACCTCTAACGACGCAGCTCTTCATGTCCTTCAATTGGAGTGTAATGAGTTTATCGTGGCATCTATCAAATAATTGACCTCAAGCGCGTTCCGCAGCATAACTATTAATCTTATTTTCCAGTGAATAATTTGAACAGTCTGCAAAGAGGAGAAGTGGCTCACACACAGAGACTGCACGTGGAGGGATGTGTGGCCCCTAGATATTAATTTGGAGATGGATAGGAGTCTTAAAGAGGATTAAAACTCTATACAGGCTACTCATTTCACATGGCTGCCTACCACCCAGGCTACTGTGTGCACTCCCAGCCCGCCGCTCGGCACGGTGGAGATTTTAAATGGTGACAGTTAAAGTACAAAGATGTCCAATCCCAGACTATTTCATGGCATATTTGGCCAAAGCATCCTGAAGGAAATGCAAACTGTCAAGAGAAGACGGCAGTTCCCGTGAACGCACGGCAACACTGCCCCCCTCCTTTTGTCTGCTGGTACTGCACTAACCTGCTCCCTGCATGACAATTACCTGCCTCACTTGTACAGCCTCTTATGCTGAATATAAATACAATATATCACCACAGAAATCACAACTAAAACTGTTTTACAATGAATGTTTTCATCAACCTTATTAACCAGATATTAAGTTATCAAGTTTTATATGCAGTAATTATATTGCTATAGTTAAACTGTATACACTATAGTGCTTATTGTATCGAGGTTGCAGTTGGCAATGAAATATTTCCCCCTAAAGCGGCATAAAGAAACAACCAAAATAATAACAATTATTCTTAAATTATTTTAAATGCCTTTCATAATGTTATTGTTTTTATTTCTAAATTTTTGACATTTTTATTACGGCTGTATTAATGTGAAAATTATATTTAAATCTGATTAATTTCATCATAATGTATAAATAAATTCATTTTTTTATTTTTTTTCCCCAATCTCACCCTCTTGAGTGAAATTCATAGCAATCACACCTTGTTTCTCCACAGCTCTTTGGCACCATCCTGTGTTGAGGTAGGAGTCTGGAATGAATCATTTTAGGTGCAAATCAGCACATTTGCATATTTATTTGTTGATATTACTAAGCAGTCTAAAACATACAAGATTGGTGTGTGTCAAAAGGTTGTGTATTTTTTTTTGTTTTATCCCCAAAAGAATTAAAAACTATACAGTTTTTCACAGGATAGCAACAATATAC
Organism: Doryrhamphus excisus; assembly: GCF_037039965.1. Classification (NCBI taxonomy): domain Eukaryota; kingdom Metazoa; phylum Chordata; class Actinopteri; order Syngnathiformes; family Syngnathidae; genus Doryrhamphus; species Doryrhamphus excisus. Next base: position 19,826,856 of record NC_136368.1, read on the forward strand.
AAATACAAAACTCAAAGTAAGTTCATTTTTAAATATATACGTTACAATTCCATGCTCGGGAATCAGAGTTATGGCTCTGTGTATGTTTAAAACACATAAGCAAAAGGTTGAAATCTTTGCTTTAAGTGTGAAGTGTCAATTTTATGCAGCGAGTCTTCAAATACACAATCACGTGCTTACTCACGTTTACTCGTCCATGGAATTCTTTTCAACTAAGTTTATTATTTTAAACTCTGCTTATCTTCCCTTTGATTTGATTTCAAACGTGTGCAGCGGATCCCGCTTTTAGCGGGCAAAACAATCAATCTGTTGCACGCCAAGCCTCGACTGTGACAAATGGAAATCACATCAGATCCATGGTTCATTTATCCGATGTTGTACTTACACACTTACAGAGACCTGATAAAAGCACAATCATTTCTACATTCCAGTTGACTCCGGGCAAGAATTCTTTTAATCCCGTTCAGTCCAGTGAAGCTCACAGGGCCTCTTGTGTAAAACACTCTGTGGTCACACGAGCTTTCCCATGACGCCGTGTGTACGTCTTCACCATCATGCTACTACTACTACTCCTACTTAAGGCTACGTGCATATCACTGTTGTTATCAGTTATATGGTTTAAAAAAAGACATTACAGGAAACTCATTAAAGAGTGAAAAGGCTGCGAATGTAACCTTGTTTTTCCTTTGCTTGGAAATCATTGCAGTATTGTTGTAAAATAGATGGAACGAAAAGAAATGATGACATCAATGGCAATGAAACGTGGGTGGATGTGATTCAATTCACTCAAATTACAGCTTTTGCACAAAAGCAATGAGCGAAAACATCAAAACAATTTTCTCCTCACGGTCGTCCAGTCTTGCGTCGGACACTGAATTCCAAACACTGACTTAAAGTGTCAGCAGTCACATGGCGTGTGGTTGGAATGCATCAAACAATGGAGTCAAGTCAAAGAGTCAAACCCCTGCAGTCATGAGTCCGAGTCACAACTTTGACGCGTCCATCTGGAAGACCGCAGTCACAAGTACAACCTCAGGAATTGTCAAGATAGCCTTGTGATTCCCTCTCGCATACAGGACAAAGGGAATTACAGTCAAGATAAGATCGGTAGAGTCAAGCTTGATACATCCAGGTTTTAGTCACTGTCTTTCTCCAGCTCACATCCTTGTTTTTTTCCGAAACCTGATTTGACATTGATTGATGAAATCAATGAGGCAGATTCTGTAGGAAAATTTGCTGTCTTCCTGGGAATTACAGTATATAATGGTCATGTTAGTTGAAGTCCTCGGTCATTGATGTCTTAGACCAAGTCGAGTTGTAAGTCTTGATGACACTAGCCACGTTTACATGAGTTTTTGACCTTACCAAAAGCAATGGTATACATCGCGTGTCTACATGCGCCGCTATAATCAACCAAAATAGTCAATGCGCAGTAAAACGTAAACACCAACATCACGTGATACCGACTTCCTCGAGTTTTTCTTTCACTTGTTGGAATAACTCCGTATTGCCAGTTTTTCCTTCGTCCAGTCTTGAAATTTAGTTTGAATCAAAAACAAACTTTCCTTAGCAGTCCAGTGCCGATTGCTCGCCTCCATTTTTTTTAAATCGAAGAACGTCTTGAGCTGCTACGTCATGTGTTACGTCATATCTCAGCATTTGCTGAAAGAACGCACCCGGGAACAGGAAACAATAAAGTTCTATCTTGCTAATATTTTATAATTAAACTCGACACATGTTTTATATAGATATTTATTTTCTTTTTTAATAAAACTGGACTTGTGAATGGCGTATAGAAGGGTTTAGATTCTGTTCCACAGATGGCGCTAATGCACACGAAAGCTGCTTGCCAACCGCAAATAAACAACAGAAGAAGAAAACACCACAAAGAAGAACGCAGTCTGACAACTTTCCGATTGAGCGGTTACATGACACCTCAATCGGATTGGGGAAAGGAATATTCCACCCCTGTGAATCTGATTATATATTCATTCGGATTGGCACTTTTCTTTCGGAATGAGGTGTATACAAAGGTTACATTCTTTCCCTTTGAGCAAATAACCCGAATGGAATTGAAATATTTGGGTCCATGTAAACGAGCCCAAAGTGATCAAAATTGATCAATCGAGTCAACACCTCTGCTATAGGCTATTGTGTGTAATTTCCAAATTCCACTATGAATACTTAACACCAGAAGTATAACACGCACGCAACAATGAATGAATGAAACAATGAATGAAACACTTTTAGTGTTCAGTCGGCTCCATTGACTCCTGACCCCCATACTTTGAAATAAAATAAACTTCTACATGACTCCCATTGTCGCCATCAGCAATGATCTTCTCCATTTAATGTTACCAAGAATCATATCCAAATTATGCCACTTGAGAGGAAAAAAAAATCTTAATTGTGTCTATAAGCATGTGGAGCAAATCACGTGAATCCCAGCAGTTACTCTCTGCATCATCCATGCTTCTGGAAACAATGTGAAACATTCACACTAAAGTCTCTTCTGCCCTCAAGATAGGTTTGTTGTTTTTTTTTTTCTAAGAAAATGTTTTGCCAGCTAAAACCATAATCTGATTTTTCTTTTTTTTTTCAGAGAACTAAATGACTACAGTCTGGATAAAGTGAATTATGGTCTTACGTCTAATGGTTCCTTCAGGCGAACATGTTCCTTGGAATTGGTTCACGTCTCAGTCCAGCTCACAGCTTGGCTGTCAGGTGATCGTCACAAGACCAGGAGGCTTAATCCCACCCAGCTCTACTAAAGCCAGAACGCAAAATAGTACGGTCCTCAATGTGCATGAAACCAACTGGAACACAAGATGATTCGACTTTAAGTGCCATTTCCACAAATTATCTTTGCATCTAATTTGAAGATACACAAACAAGGGGTTGTGGCTGCGTGGATTTTCCACATTTTGTGCTTGGAGAACTAATTTATCCGCTTGTCAATCAGCTGATATTTTGCCACTGACCGGAATAAACAATCCGGTGGAAAAATGACAAGCTTGCTCCTTATTGGTCTACTTTGCTTGTTTCTGCAACCTGTTGGGGCTCAATTCCCTCGGGTTTGCTGCACAGTGGAGGGGATCCTGTCCAAGCAGTGCTGCCCTGCTCTGGGCTCCAATCCTGCCAACATATGTGGCACCCTGACGGGGAGAGGAAACTGCACTGCTGTTCGGGTGGACACTAAACCCTGGGGAGGACCATACAGACTAAGAAACATTGATGACCGGGAAAGATGGCCCACAAAATTTTTCAACCAGACTTGCAGATGCAATGGTGAGTGATTATGCTTCTGACTGCAAAATTGGTCATTTGACCTTTTTTTTGTGTGTTTTAGGCAACTTTGCAGGCTTTAATTGCGGTCAATGCAAATTTGGCTGGACCGGACCCAACTGTGACCAGAGAAAGGCACCTATCGTACGAAAGAACATCCACTCGTTGACATCCGCTGAGCTCCAGGAGTTTCTGGATGCCCTGGAACTGGCTAAGACCACCATACACCCAGACTACATGATCGCCACCCAGCACTGGCTGGGAATCCTGGGGCCAAACGGAACGGAGCCGCAATTTGCCAACATCTCCATCTACGACTTCTTTGTCTGGCAACATTACTACTCGGTCCGAGACACTCTGCTTGGTAAATACACTCAAGTCTGTCCTTAAACGGAACTTTATAGTATTGTTAAAATCCTCCATTTCATTTTGGCTCTACCTATTTTAAGAAGAATTAATTTTCTCAATTCCAGACAGGTAATTTTAACAAATATTTGCCCCTAGGTCCTGGTCGCCCCTTCAAAGCCATTGATTTCTCACACAAAGGACCAGCCTTCATCACCTGGCATAGATACCATCTTCTCAGCTTTGAGCGAGACATCCAGGTGTGTGTTGTTTTTTTGTTTTTGTAACAAGAAAATTCCTGATAAAATTTAAGCTTTAGACTCTGAACTGAACTGAACAATTATCTATATCACTAACATTTTTGTGAATACATTCATGTGTGAATTTGACAAATACAGGAATTGAACAAACCAACTAACATCCATACAATGTGTTTTTCTCAGAGGCTCACTGGCAATGAAAACTTTGCGGTCCCTTACTGGAACTTTGCCACAGGTCAGAGTGATTGTGACGTGTGCACGGATGCTCTTCTTGGAGGCCGAAACCCTGATAACCCCTCCCTCATCAGTAACCAGTCCAGATTTTCCAACTGGGGGGTGGTGTGTAACAGGTCTGCAAAAAAAACATCAATGGGAGGGGGTTATCCTACTATACATTGTGTATTGACTGTCACAAATCACAAAACCATTATGTTCTTCGATTCAGTCTGGATGACTACAATCGCCTGGTGACTCTTTGCAATGGCACCAATGAGGGTTTGATCCAGAGAGGTATCATGAGAGGTGTCAACATGACCATGCCCACCATGACGGATGTCCGAAGCTGCCTTGGTATCAGGGATTTTGATAGCCCTCCGTACTTCACTAACTCTTCCTTCAGTTTTAGGTAGATCCTTACAGTCAAACCGGGTTCTGCCGTCCATGCCCACTGCTAATGTTCAACTTCTCGACCAACAGAAACGCCCTTGAAGGCTATGATAAACCAAATGGAGAACTTGATGAATCAGTCAATAACCTTCACAATCTCGTCCATGCTATGCTCAACGGAACCAGTTCTTTGCCTCACTCTGCGGCCAATGACCCCATCTTCCTGGTAAGAGTTCAGTTTCATAAAAGTCAAACTTCAGTTGCACTGAATTCACAATGATCCCTTTCAGGTTCTCCATGCTTTCACCGATGCCATTTTTGATGAATGGATGAGGAGATTTGTTCCGTCCAATGCCACTTTTCCAGATGAAATGGCCCCCATTGGTCATAACCGTGACTACAACATGGTTCCCTTCTTCCCTCCCATCACAAACGAAGAGATCTACATCACATCGGCGCAGCTGGGCTATTCCTACGCCATTGATTTTGAAGGTAAGCTGGTAGGCAGTTGTTGGAGTTGGAAGAATTTAGCACCAATATGATGTGAAATAAAGTAGAAATAAAAGGAGAATCTATAGACCTGTCCGCAAATTACGTGTGTTGTGATCTGGTGCTATATAACTCATGTCATCGTCACAATTTTTCGCTTTGCCATCACTGGCATGCTCACAAAAATCACAATTTTTTTTATGATCTAGGTTTTCAACATTAAAATGTTTATTATGAAATTGTGAAATAAAGGTAATGCATGCATGTTGGTTAATAACAGATAACCAAGAGAGCCTACTTGCAAAGTCTAATTCAGTTCTTTGGCTCTTTTGCCAGTACATTACAAGAAACACACTATAATATATGCTTTACAAATACATAAGAGGGGACAGAATGTCACCTTTGTAATCCATATTGGCCAAGGACACGTATGCAGTATCCCTGGCCAATAGTACACATTATAAATAAGTGAAAAGGTGTTGACAATGATGACAAAATACCATCTATGACCAAAGACTCAATTTCAGATTGAGCTTTTCACATTTATTGTGCCTTACAATAATGTCTCTAATTTTCAATGGTGCAGAAATACATTAAAAACAACCCAAATTAAATAATGTATATTCTACATTAGAAAATGAGGAAAAGTTTTACAATTCCTACCGTTTAGTTGGAACCTCTTTGTTGTTTTTTTTCTCCCAGGATTCCACAGCAGTCGCAATGATATGGAGTGACACTCTAATAAAAGAAAACAACAACCCACAGTGTTGGGAAATGTCCACAGACGACGCCATTTTTGCAACTACTTAGCTAACCTAGAGTACATTAAGTTACGGCAACAGCGGGATACACAGCTTATAAACAACACAATTTCGAGTGTCTAGATTGGAAAACGTTTACAAAATAAAACATACAAAAGTAAGCGGCGCACATGGAGTAAACATTGATAAGTATTTAAATGAAATGAATCCCGCTACCTGCTCTAGATGTTGGTTTTCTATGATCAACTCGTCCTCTTCTTCTTCTACGGTTGAATCGCGCAGGGGAACCAAAAATTGAAGACAAATAAAGTTATAAATAAAGTTTAAATAAAGTTGCTCTAGAACGGTCCCTGACTGGTAGTATTTAACTCCATTTACTAAAGTTCAAACATTTGTAAATATTTACATTGTACTAATGTCATCAATACGATTCTTATATAACTTAATAAAGCTAGCAAGACGCTTTATTAGGTACACCTGCACTCCGAGATAGCAGTAGTTTATTTCTCTACAGTTGCAAACACTGCTTTATGATAAACTTTTTTTTTTTTAAATTGTATTTCTTTAAGATGTAACGTGTTTTGGGGATTTACATTTTATTAAGGTCCAAAGAAGAACGATTCCTAATAAGGGCTACTTCCTGTCCGTCACTCCTTTTCCTACCCAACCCCGGAACAAATCTTCCCATGGCAACACATGCGCAAATACAACACATAATACCCCTAAGGGTCATTGCAATATATTCAAAACACTAAGTATTAGATATCATAATATTATACAGCTGTACCCAATGTTGTACCAGTGATGATGCTAATGTTCCAACACAAGCATATACAATACAGTATCATTAAATCATTAAAGTGTTATACACACACAATGATGGTACTAATACTTGTCTCTTGCTTCCTTTTCTTTTTTCTTTATAGCGGATGAGGGTGGAGCTGCTGTGTTCGTGCTCGGATCCACCCTTGGGGGTGTCTTCATCGGTCTCCTGGTGCTTCTCCTTATCTTTGTGCTGTACCTTCGCCAGAGAAGAAACACTGGCTTTGAACCGCTGATAAAAGCTGACTTCACGACTAGGAAGTACACGGAGGAAGCCTAGATTTCTATCCGCCTTGTGGGGCAGCTCGGTGTAATGCGAGTGAAATGGAGCGTATGTTATTATATCAAGGCCTGACTGAAACAAGAGGAAAATATTAATATTGTAGATGAATGACAAATGGAACCAAATGAGAATCATGATAATAATTGATTGAGGCTTTTAACAAGTAAAAATCAGACTGAATTTATGTAAAATGTTTTGGAAATAGTGTAAAAAAAAAACAGAAAATGCATTTTTTTAACAAATATTTATTCTCCAGAACAGTACAAAAAGCACTGGATGCAATCAATTTTGATTGCATTAACTAGTAAGGCATATTTGCTTATCTGGTTGTTCATTTGAATGTAACATCGTACAACAACAACAATGCACTGATGTAAAAAAAAAAAAAAAAAGAAAAGAAAAAAAAGCATTTTCTTGCTGTGGTTTTTCAGTTCACGTTGCTTTTCCCAACATTTTATTGCAAAAATATTAACCATTAAAGGTTGGAATAATACAAAACATAAAAAGCATTCTCTGTGAGATCATTAGAAATAATATATATTTGCACTGTATATGTGTATGAAATTATGAAATGAAGACAAGCCTAGTTGCCAGGTCTCGGAATGATGTGCACACAGGCTGGTTTTTGTCCACAAACACACCACCCAACCTCAGCAGGCAGCACCGGTACGCTCTGCTGACAAGATGCATTCAGGCCTGTCCGCTCTCCACTCTCCACGGATTCTCATTTCACAGGTGACTGTGGTCGGGCTTCCAGCCCGCCTGCGCTGCACACACGAGCATTCAGGCTTCACAGACAAGACCCTTTTCTTTGCATTTGGACGCTTCCTCTCTTAATAATCCCCTCACATTCTGCATTATTGTGCCGCTACTTCTATAGAAACTGCACAAAGACATGTATAAAGTACTTTTTTTGTGCTTTTTAAACATTTCCGGGTATGCCATTTTGGGGGAACCTTCCTGGGAATGTCGATGATACGGTACTGGAAACAATACTTCCAAAAATGTACAATCAATATTCATTGACTGTTGTAAAAATAATTAGAATACACTAGCCTCTGTTACACTGCTTTCAAGCCATAACAGAACATTAGCATTCATCCACTTGTGGCTTTTATACACAACAAAGTGAAATACAGTCAAACCTCGGTTTTCATACGCTACAATTTTGGTATGATTTGGTTTTCAGCAAAAATGTTCACTAAGATTTTGCCCCAGTTTTCATACAATATTGAATATGACAAACGAGTCCGTGTTTGCACTGTACTGTATTGTATTTTACTGCTAAAACAAACACGTTGCTGACTCACCTTCCATGCATGCTAAATAACCTGCCATGGGGCCAAAAGAAAGTTGCGAGTACCATCAATTTGAAGATGAGAAACATTATTGCATTTGATTTGAATTTGAGAAAGTATGCATCAACAATACATTCCATCCACATCCATTAGTCATTTTTAAATTTGAAAACGACCTTGGAATTAATAACAAAAAAACGGGGATACAACTACATTTCCGAAACTTTCTGTGCACATTCAGACGTTCGTATGCGGTATTTCTCCTGCGTCTGGTGTGACGTACGGATGTTTTCCAAGCAGTGAAAATTGCTTTCAATACAACAGGGTGGTTGACGGTTTAAAATTCATATCTTGGTCCTGGAATTCCGAGGGTTCCCTTTTCCTCCTATTTTACGACACTGACACCAACTGTGAAGCAGGAACATTGTACATCAGTCCCTTGTTTTTGACACAGAAAGATCGATTTTCCGGGCTGTGTAAAAGGAGCTAGTGGCATACTGTAGGGTGCAAAACTTACCCATCAAACCCAATAATTGATTACTTGTTTACCATCTTTAATTGGATGGAAGAATTAACATTTAAATGGTCTGGACTCCTTTTTTTTTTACATGAGTTGAGATGAGAAAGGTTTTACGTTGAACTTCTTAAGACAGGAAGTTAGTTGAGACTGAATCAAAAAGCGCTTGAAACCAAGTAGTGCACTTCATTGTGATTATTCAGTCAGAGTTTTGCAGAATGCAAGCATGCATCACAGTTCCATTTACTGTCCTCTGAAAATAAGTCAACACGCAACCATTGTTGTCTTAAACACAGGTGAGTAGTGGGCATGTCCAAAGTGTATCCGTAGTGTCAATATTTAGCATACAGCAAGTAGTAGGAGTGTCTTAGAATAATTAATTCTGTATAATGATTAATCGATTCGGAGGAATCTGGAAGGAAGAGTCTTAAACCAGTCATAATGTTCTATACATATCACTATATTGACACTTACTATGCTACCCATTATGGCATTGGATGCTCATATCACCTCAAAACCAACAAAAAAAACCTTAAACTATATTAGGAAAGCAGGAAGTGAACAAATGTAACAGTTACTGATTGTAAAAGTACCAGATGAAGGGGTAGGATTTAATAAGCTTTGCTTCTTCCTACTTTTTTCGGACATGTGGAACTGTGAACTGATTATGTGATGCATTCAATTGTAATCTGATGCATGTTCAAATAAAACAAAACCATTACCATTACCATTAAATAGCCTATTTTCATACAAAAACATTTCAATATTGACCCAAGGAATCAGATGAAACTATATTAAAACCCTGAGTCCATGACAGCCTGAGTGAGTACTAGTGATCGAGTGATGTAGCACTCAACTGTCTTCAGGTTGGAAAAGTCTGAAAACACCATCACTTGTCAGTTTTCTCAATAAAACAAGTCATCTTGGAGGTTTGTTTTACTCCTTATCATGTCGGAAAACTCAGTTTTCCGAGGGAGGGAGTCATGTTCTGCTTAGTGTCGGAGTTATCGATTAGCTATTCATACGTGTTGAGTCATTTTCAGTGGATAGTAAATACTGTCATACAAGCTGTACATAGCTTGGATAGTGTGGGTCTGCAATATAAATGGTTGCTGAAATGTGAGGGGTGTACTGAGTTTTGTGCTCCTGTCATTAAAAAAAAAAAATCCATTCATTGCATTTCAAAATCTAAATATCATGTGGTGCCACCTTTAGTTGTAATAATAATAATCACATTTGAAATGCTTTGACACACACGCAGTTATTTTTTTTCTTAACACAAATATAGAAAATAATGAAAGTGCGTGCTAGATTTGTCCACATGGAGGCAGACATTACTGTCTGTTGTATTTTTTTTTTTTTTTAATATAAAATAGTTTTAATCTCTGCAGCAGAGTTTATGGGATCAGCATCATCATTGGACAGAGGAATGATGCTGTAAAAGTCAATGAATGGTACTGTGCATTCTTTGGGAAAATGGGAATATCAATGTCTGGGAAGTCCCAACCTGTTTCCCCCCAGCATTATCTCCAGCGCATGTGGAGTGCCGAGACTGACAGGACCAACGCAGTCAAGAGGCCTGGAGGGGGCATGCGGGTCGATGAAGCTCCGCCTACAGGCTCGCTCCGGTCTGCTTCCACGAGAGTGGCTTCGGAAGCGGCCACATCGGTGTCTGTGGGGCAGGCCTCCGTGCAGCCACTCCCGCTACCTGAACCGCTGCCCTCGTCGCCTGCAGTAGTAGAATCAGACAAGTAGTCATTAGACAACTGTGTTCTATATTGCAGCCGTTTAAGCTGACAAAATGACACTTTATTGATAATTTTACTCCATATTAGTGGAATCATCATCATCATCATAAGACCACAGCCTCACAAAATTGTGTATTCGCTGTTATTTTTTGTCAGGTTGCGTAGAAATCCTCCCCCTGAGGACTCTAAGTGGGTTTCGAATAGAGGATAAGGGAATCTTAAAGAACCAAATTATAGAATGAGAACCAGATTGTTTATTCCTGACAACAATACCTAATACAGACGTACCTGTATGCCTACAAGTAAGCAGGTCTTATTACAGCGCAGCTGCAAAAAAAGCATGCTTCTTTTCCCAAGATTGTGTAAGAGGCTGGATTAAGAGGCCTGCAGTAAGAGGGTCATTTTAATTAATTCATTCATTTTGTACCGCTTATCCTCACGAGGGTCGTGGGGGGTGCTGGAGCCTATCCCAGCTGTCTTCGGGTGAGAGAGGCGAGGTACACACCAGCCAATCACAGGGCACATATAGACAAACAACCATTCACACTCACATTCATACCTATGGACAATTTGGAGTCGCTAATTAACCTAGCATGTTTTTGGAATGTGGGAAGAAACCGGAGTACCCGGAGAAAACCCACGCATGCACGGAAAGAACATGTAAACTCCACACAGAGATGGCCGAGGGTGGAATTGAACTTGGGTCTCCCAGTTGTGAGGTCTGCGTGCTAACCACACGACCGCCGTGCTTAAAGAACCAAATTATAGAAATGAGAACCAGATTGTTTATTCCTGACAACAATACCTAATACAGACGTCCGGGCTTATCTGCAGTCCCTGTATGCCTACAAGTAAGCATGTCTTATTACAGCGCTGGTCTTTTATACACTCAAGATTGTGGAAGAGGCTGGATTAAGAGGCCTGCCGTAAGTATCCCAGCTGTTATCGTGCGAGAGAGGCGGGGTACACCCTGGACTGGTGGCCAGCCAATCACAGGGCACATATAGACAAACAACCATTCACACTCACATTCATACCTATGGATAATTTGGAGTCGCTAATTAACCTAGCATATTTTTGGAATGTGGGAGGAAACATTCCTTAACATTCATTAAACTTTCAGACCGTTTAAGTGTAGTAAATACATCTGCATCTTATACTTTTGATGATGTGTGTCTTTATTTGAGGAGCCCAGAGAGGGGCTAACGTCATTGCAGCACCCCATTGAATGCGTTGCTCAGATGCAATACAGTATGGGAAAACTTTTAAGGAGTGTTTTTTTTATATTCTATATATTGGTACATGTTTGTATATTTGAGTGTGAAGTTGCTGTATGATGACTTAAGTGACTGTTATATTGTTATATTGTACATTCATACCTATGGACAATTTGGAGTCACCAGTTAACCTAGCATTTTTTTGGAATGTGGGAGGAAACCGGAGTACCCGGAGAAAACCCACGCATGCACGGGGAGCCGAGGGTGGAATTGAGGTCAGCGCGCTGAGGGTCATTTTAAATTTCTTAAAAGATCCTGAGGCTTATGGAATAAAAAAAAAATCAAGAGGTAGACTCAAACAGCCGGAGTTGACTATATTAATATTTTCCACAAATACTAACTCAACAAATGTCGACTAAATCACTCACTTGTGTCCTGAAAATAGATGTCATTGCCGTTGTAGGCGTTCTTCAGCTTGTTGGTCATCACCCGAAGCGCCATGATCTGCTGACGGATGAACGTGTCCGGACGAGTGATGTCGACGTTCACCTCTGGGTTGTTCACCTGGTTGGTCAGTCCGTCTGTTACCACTTCAGGGAAATACCTAACAAAAAAATCAAACCAAATCTCTAAATACGATCTGTACTGTAACAAACAAATCATTTGTGTTTTTAAAACTGAATAACAATAATAAAGATAAGGAAAAACATCCTGCGGGTATGTATCCAAATCACTGCAAAATTCCATTTCATCGTTTAAATGATATTCCAACATCCGGTGTGCCGTGTCTTCGGGGGAGGGAAACTCATCAGCTGCTTGACCGTCTGATAAAGTAGCATCAGGTTGTCATGTTTTTTTGTTTTTTTTTCCCTTTGCGCTTGACAAAGCCCTATTTGTTGTCTTGTGAACAAACCACATTAAACGTAAAGTATAAGCTACCCTGGTAATTCCCTAATAAACAGTGTGTGAATGCAGCCAATGAGACTATTACACCCAAAAACATAATAATAACTGTCCGCTAACGTAATACAAATTTGCAGCTTTTAATGTAATAATCCCGCAATTATAATAAATTTCCCACAAAGGTAATAAAATTTGCCTACTGCAAATGTAATACTGAATTACTGAAATTATTACAAATGTGCCAAAGTGAAAATCTGTAAATGTAATAACTTCCGACAAATGTAATATGAGACAAAATAATGATCTTTGTGGTTCTTGTTGTTTATTTGATTACTTATAAACCTGCCAATTGTGACTGAATGTTGACAGGCAACCATATTTTTGCTAACAATCTTCCAGATATTCCTTGTGTCATGACTACATATCTACATGTCACTTGTGTGTGTGTGTGTGAGTGACAAGAAAAAAAGCTCTGACTTGCTAGGGGGTGTGTGGAGTAATTTGGTGCCACCTGTTGGTTTGCACGTATAGATCAATACGTCACAAAAAAACTCAAATTATGAAGGTGCTGGAGCCTCTCCCAGCTGTCTTCGGGCGAGAGGCGGGGTACACCCTGGACTGGTGGCCAGCCAATCACAGGGCACATATAGACAAACAACCATTCACACTCACATTCATACCTATGGACAATTTGGAGTGGCTAATTAACCTAGCATGTTTTTGGAATGTTGACCGGAGTAACCGGGGAGAACATGCAAACTCCACACAGAGATGGCCGAGGGTGGAATTGAACGCTGCTCTCCTAGCTGTGAGGTCTGCGCGCTAACCACTAGACCACCGTGCCGCCCTTATGAAGACTAGAAAACAACAATATAAAAGATACATTGGTTTTCATACACCTCAATTTTTATAGCAATGTTTACTATGTTTACAATGTTTACTATACTTGCCAGCAGTCTGTGATTGTAACCCAACAGACCACCTACGGTAGACCCCATTTACCTCCCCTTTGTGTGTCCGTTCCAGCAGTGGCCATCAGTGGTATTCCCGGCAGTCAGTCTGGTCTCCACACACATCTCCTCAGGAAGACTGGACCAGAATCTCTTTGATTGCTTCAGTTTACCTTTTATGTCAACAACCTGAGCATAGAGAGAGAGAGAGAGAGAGAAGAAAGGCTGTTCAAATCCCTCCTGTGGAGTCATTGATAACACTTTTACATCACTATTCCTACCGTACAGATTGATGAATGAATGATATTTCATAATATGGCTAGTTTGGGTTAAGGGTGCTGGGGCCTATCCCAGCTGTCTTCAGGCGAGAGGTGGGGTACATCCTGGACTGGACCTTACAACATGAATACACTCATTCATTCATTAATTTTCTACCGCTTATTCTCACGAGGGTCGCGGGGGTGCTGGAGCCTATCCCAGGTATCTTATCTTCGGGCGAGAGGCGGAGTACACCCTGGACTGGACCTTACAACTTCAATATACGTATTCATTAATTCATTAATTCATTTTCTACCGCTTATCCTCACGAGGGTGGCGAGGATGCTGGAGTCTATCCCAGCTGTCTTCAGACGAGAGGCGAGGTACATCCTGGACTGGACCTTACAACTTCAATACACTCATTCATTCATTAATTTTCTAACGCTTATCCTCACGAGGGTCGCGGGGGTGCTGGAGCCTATCCCAGCTATCTTATGTTCGGGTGAGAAGCGAAGTACACCCTGGACTGGACCATACAACTTCAATATACTTATTCATTCATTCAATTTCTATCGCTTATCCTCACGAGGGTCGCGGGGATGCTGGAGCCTATCCCAGCTATCTTATCTTTGGGTGAGAGGTGGAGTACACCCTGGACTTGACCTTACAACTTCAATATACTTATTCATTAATTCATTTTCTACCGCTTATCCTCACGAGGGTTGCGAGGATGCTGGAGCCTATCCCAGCTGTCTCATCTTCGGGCGAGAGGTGGAGTACACTATTGACTGGACCTTACAACTTCAATATACTTATTCATTCATTCAATTTCTACTGCTTATCCTCGCAGGGGTCACAGGGGTGCTGGAGCCTATCCCAGCTATCTTATCTTCGGGTGAGAGGTGGAGTACGTCCTGGACTGGACCTTACAACTTCAATACACTCATTCATTAATTTTCTACCGCTTAACCTCACAAGGGTCACAGGGGTGCTGGAGCCTATCCCAGCTAACTTATCTTCGGGCGAGAAGCGGAGTACACCCTGGACTGAACCTTACAACTTCAATATACTTATTCATTCATTCAATTTCTACTGCTTATCCTCATGAGGGTCGCGGGGGTGCTGGAGCCTATCCCAGCTATCTACCTCTTATCCTAACAAGGGTCACAGGGGACGTTGGAACGTTTTGTGTGGGGACATTGTGGGACTGCTTTAAGACTTTTGGAACTTGAAGTTATCATGCTAGGTGCTATCATGGTAGCCATTAGCATGTTAGCATTTAAGCCAATTTACTCATGTTTAAAGGCAAATACACACATGGCATGATGTAGGGATGTTATAGGACATCTTTGGTTCTTTCTAAACTTGAGGCCCCCTTGCTAGGTGCTAGCATGATGACTGTTAGCATGTTAGCATTTTAGCTAATTTACTAATGTCTAAAGGCAAATACACACATGGCATGATGTAGGGATGTTATAGGACAACTTTGGTTCTTTTGTAAACTTGAGGCCCCCTTGCTAGGTGCTAGCATAACTGTGAGCATGTTAGCATTTTAGCTAATTTACTAATGTCTAAAGGCAAATACACACATGGCATGATGTAGGGATGTTATAGGACAACTTTGGTTCTTTCTAAACTTGAGGCCCCCTTGCTAGGTGCTAGCATGATAACTGTTAGCATGTTAGCATTTTAGCTAATTTACTCATGTCTAAAGGCAAATACACACATGGCATGCTGTCGGGAGGTTATACGACAACCTTGGCACTTTCTAAACTTGAGGCTCTCTTGCTAGGTGCTAGCATGATGACTGTTAGCATGTTAGCATTTTAGCTAATTTACTCATGTCTAAAGGCAAATAGATATGTGGCATGATGTGGGGACACTATGGGACTGCCCCAAACTTTTCGGGAACCTGAGGCTGTCTTGCTAGATGCTAGCATGGTAGCCGTTAGCATGTTAGCATTTAAGCTAATTTACTCATGTCTAAATGCAAAAAGACACATAGCATGATGTGGGGACACTATGGGACTGCATCAACCTCTTCGGTACTTGAGGCCTTCTTGCTAGGCGCTAGCACGGTAGCCGTTGGCACACCGGGCCCGAGGTTCACGGCACAGGTGGCAAGCCCATCAAAATTTCCGCGGGAATTTTCTAGTTACGTAATTGTTATTTCCATTAAGATCAATGACTATGAGATTTGACACAAAGTCAATAATAACGAGGAAGTCCTTGCAATTTACTTCCAGATGTCACTTTTATTATATGCTGTCACTTTTCTCCAACTTTCATCAAGCACATCAAATTTGGCATATTTTTCAGCAGGGCAGAGGGGAGTGCCAGATAGTGCACCCCCTCGCCCCCTCCTGCACCCCATTATCTTGCAAGTTGTGCTCATGTGAAATTGCAGTGAACCTGAGCAGAACATGAAAGGTGGCTGCGCTAAGTGCGCGACGCCGCTGTGGGGCCTCGACGCCGCTTTTGATGTGTTAATCCTGTCACACTGATGCCAAGGCACCTCAGCAGCTCTGATGCTGCCCAGAGGGTCACGGCTGTGCTGGGTGCTACAGATTGACGGGCGATGTTTGACTGAAAAAAAAAAAAAAAAAAAAAAAAAAAAACCTTCAAGATTAGCTTAATGTAAGTCGACATCTGCTCGGCCCCGTGAAAAAAGACGTGGATGGAAAACAGAATGAAATGTTACATTTTACTGATGCAAATATGTAGAAATAAGTTTTCTTCTTTTTAACGTGATGACACTCATCTACTGGAATGTTGTTTCATTATTGTTGCTACACTCGCATGATTGAGGCTCTTTGTGCAGAAGCATGAACGCCATCAAAATGTATTTAAAAGCCGCTTTTCAGACGTATAAAATGCAACACACAAACTTCTTCGTACTCAAAAGGTCTATTTCTCGCTAATATTTTTCACAAATCCTTTGCCAAGATAATCCATCCACCTGACAGGTATGGCATATCAAGATGCTTATTAGTGCATATGCTGGCCACAATAAAAGGCCAGTCCAAAATGTGCAGTTTCACTGCATTGTCCATTTGCTGTAATGGACATTTCATTCAAGGGCAGCAGCTCTGGTGTACTTGCAACATCTGTGGCACAAACGGCACATTCTGGAATGGCCTTTTATTGTGGCCTGCAAGAGGTGCGCGTGTGCCATAATCATGCTTTCCAACCAGCAACTGGATATGCCACATCTAGAATAAAAATAAAAATAAAAATAAAAATAAAAATAAAAATAAAAATAAAAATAAAAATAAAAATAAAAATAAAAATAAAAATAAAAATAAAAATAAAAATGAAACAAAATATAATAATAACAATTTCAATTCCACCCTCGGCCATCTCTGTGTGGAGTTTGCATGTTCTCCCCGTGCATGCGTGGGTTTTCTCCGGGTACTCTGGTTTCCTCCCACATTCCAAAAAAAAAAAATAATAATAATAATAATAATGGTCCAGCATATCCCTGCAACCCAAATGAGGATAAGCGGTATAGAAAATGGATGGATAATAATAATAACAACAAGCTTATAGTTGTACGTAAATAAAAACACAAAACAAGAATAGTAGATTATTACTTTTTTGTTGGCTATCAACTATTATATTTTGAATTTCATTCTTTTATTTAGTAATAATTTTATGTTTATTATATTGTCATATAATATTCTAACCCCAATTTCTACTTCATAAATTTATACTTTATATTGAAAATTTTTGAATACATTTTTAGCAAAGGTATTTTTTATTTTCTGTAGCCTCCACTCTGCCAAACAATCCCTTATAAATACAATTCTGACTATGATTAATTATCAAATAATTCTGGCGCTCACTGAGGGAAAAGGCTTGTGTATCAGATGATTAATGGAGGACATTTTCAAGAGAGTAAAAATGTTTTCACAGAACAATAAAAAAAGATGCTTATGGAAAAGGTCAGCCAGCCTGCCTCTTTTATGGCAAATAGGCAATAAATAAATGGCAAGCCCAGGGAGCACTTAGAGGGTGTAATAAGACGCAATGGCCAGTAGATGGCACTATGTCCAAGCGAACTATACATAAGACGGCTTAGAGACTCGAGGAAGTAGAATTAGAAGACAAGGGACAATTATTCCTGAACGTGACAGAAAACAACAACAAATAATCACTTCGTCTGAAGATTAAAATAACATTTCAGTTACATTTGGCTGTAATAACCTTTGTGTAATATGATTTATTCCCAATTTTTGAACAAATTAAAATTAAAGAAAGCAGGAATCAGTCAGAAAATGCACACCTTATCATCATTTATACTATAAATTCCATCCATTTAATTTTGGCATGCACAAAAAATATGAATGAGGGAAAAATGCTTGAAAAAAGCAACAAAAATAACTAAATAAAAAATAATAAAAAATAAAAACAAAACAAAATACAAAAAAAGACAAAAAGACAGAAAAGTTAATGTACACACAAGGTAAACCATACTATAGCTACTTTGCAACAGAAATATCAACACTTTGGTTTTTGCTTCCATTTTTCATGAACTAAAACTTCAGGAATCAATCAGAAAATGCACACCTTATCATCATTTGTGTGTGTTTATCGAACACTATGAATTCCATCCATTTAATTTAAAAAATATGAATGAATATGAATGAGGGAAAAACGCTTGAAAAAAGCAACAATAATAACTCAATAAAAATAATAAAAAATAAAAACAAAACACAAAACAAAAAAAAACAAAAAATAACAACAAATATAATTGTAGACAAAAAATATTAGACATACAATTGCATTATGTATAAAAATAAAACAAAAAAATAACTCAATTAACTCCAGTAATATAAAATTGCACTTTGAGGAGTAAAATTGAGGTTTTATTCAGAATATTTCAGTTATTATTATCATTATTTAGTTTAGTTTAGTATTTATCATTATTATAATATTATTATTTAGTTAAAATTATTTACCTTATTTAGTTACATGCTTATTGGAGACTTGTCCATTGGTATGAATGTGTGTGTGGTTGTCAATATGTGCCCTGTGATCCAGGGTGTAGAGGGTGTAGTCCGCCTCTTGCCCAAAATCAGCTGGGATAGGCTCCAGCATACCCTTGTGATTCTAGTGTGGATAAGCGGCATCAAAAACGGATGGATAAATGGGTGGGTAAAATAAAAGCAGCACAATGCAGTGCAGTTCTACATTACTGCAAACTACAGCAACAATAATACCATATTCATATTATAGCCGCATTTGGCATTTTTCTGCAAATATGCCAACCAGAAATGCGTTATGCTTTATTTGTCGCTCTTGAGTCTTCAACTTTGAAAGGAGTTTCCTGAAGCAAGGGCAAACCTTTATTAGGAAGTGAAGCCATAACTGCTTTTATTGTCCACGCTCTTTGATCAAAGGCAGACACGCATCGCAGCGACTCTTTTAAAAAGAATGTATGCTGCTAGAAACAATTCCTACTCCATGCAAGCAAGCCTGTCATGAAGCATCTATTGTGTCTTTCTCTCGCTTGATCTCCTCTTTCTTTGCTCTCAATCGCCGCTCTCTCCGTCCTAAGTGAAGGTGAAGGTTCCACAGCTTCACTTCACTTCAAAAACGTTTCTCTTTTTTATATATCGCTCTGGTTGCAATAAAAGTACACTCTCATCACGACCTGCTTGAAACTTCCAAAAAGTGGTGTGATGTGTTATCAATAATACAAGCAGTTGATGTTTGCTAAATACAAGGATGAAGAGTCTTGAACCAGTCATGATGTGCTATATATATCACTATATTGACACTTACTATGGTACCCATTATGGCATTGGATGCTCATATCACCGAGTACTTTGGTACGAGGTGCATTATTTAAAAAAAACAAAAAAAAGCCCTTAAACTGTATTACAGAAAGCAGGAAGTGAACAAATGTAAGTTACTGATTGTAAAAGTACCAGATGGAGGGGTAGGATTTAATAAGATTTGCTTCTTCCTACTCCTTTTGGACGTGTGGAACTGTTTTTTTAAATTAAAAATTAAAAAATTTAAAAAATGTAAAATTAATAACATTTAAAAAATAAAAAAAACAAAAGAAAAACAAAACAAACCTTAAACCATATTCAGAAAGCAGGAAGTGAACAAATGTAACAGTTCATGATTGTAAAAGTACCAGATGGAGGGGTTAGGATTTAATAAGCTTTGCTTCTTCCTACTCCTTTTGGACATGCGGAACTGTTTTTTTTTTAAATTAAGAATTTTAACATTTAAAAAAAATTTAAATTAGTAAATTTAAAAAATTTAAAAATAAAAAAAAACCCCAAAAACCTTAAACCATATTCGGAAAGCAGGAAGTGAACAAATGTAACAGTTACAGTAAAAGTACCAGATGGAGGGGTTAGGATTTAATAAGCTTTGCTTCTTCCTACTCCTTTTGGACATGTGGAACTGTTTTTTTAAATTAAAAAAATTTAAATTTAAAAATAAAAAAAATTAAAATTAATAAAATTTATAACATTTAAAAATTAAAAAAACAAAAAAAACCCCAAAAAACAAAAAAACCCCAAAAAACTTAAACCATATTCAGAAAGCAGGAAGTGAACAAATGTAACAGTTACTGATTGTAAAAGTACCAGATGGAGGGGTAGGATTTAATAAGCTTTGCTTCTTCCGACTCATTTTGGACATGTGGAACTGTTTTTTTTAATTGAAAATTTTAAAATTTAAAAATAAGAAAAATTAAAATTAATAAAATTTATAACATTTAAAAATTAAAAAAACAAACAAAAAAAAAACCCTCCAAAAAACCCTTAAACCATATTCGGAAAGCAGGAAGTGAACAAATGTAACAGTTACTGATTGTAAAAGTACCATATGGAGGGGTAGGATTTAATAAGCTTTGCTTCTTCCTACTCCTTTTGGACATGTGGAACTGTGAACTGATTATGTGATGCATTCAATTGTAATCTGATGCATGTTCAAATGAAATCAAACCATTACCATTACCATTACCATTACCATTACCATTATCAATAAAAGAGCCTCCTTTGCTAAATATAAGGGCCATTTTGTCTAGCAAACAACAACAATCAGAGGATTAAGTCAGCAGTAAACACAACTTAAAAGTCTCCTGTAAAGTATTACAGCTGAGGCGGCTTAGCCCGTCGCCATGTCTGCACCTTTAAACAGTCTTCCCCCGCACACGAGCACGCTGCATCTACAGAAGACCGTTTATTTACTTGCTTCCATGACACGTATAAACACCAGGAAGTGTTTACAGAGAATGATTCATTAGGAAAACAGCCAATGAGATAATTGTTGTTTGCGGGCTTAAAAGTTGTGCAGACGTTCCCAAGTATTTCTTCCAATATTTGTCCTTTGTTGTGTTTGTGTGTGCATCAGCATGGGTCACGAGTCAATGTGGATCTCCGCATGCAAAATGGCGGCATGCGGCTCAGCTCAGCGGTTGCACCTTCACTCGTGACCTTGACTGTTCAGAAGCTCCGAACCTCTCAAAGCTGGGTTGCTTCCAGTGGTGACTACTCAAAGTCATGAGTACACACACACACACACACACACACACACACACACACAGACCATGTTTCAGTGTAGCTTCTCAAGGTAGAACACTACAGACAACAGGGGTGGGCAAACTGCGGCCCGCCAAGTGTTGCTTTCTAAGTATTTCAACTTTTAACATACAAACTGGCGACATGACTTGCAAGTCGGATGTCTTATTTAGGGTGGCACGGCGGTCAAGTGGTTAGCGCGCAGACCTCACAGCTAGGAGACCAGGGTTCAATTCCATCCTCGGCCATCTCTGTGTGGAGTTTGCATGTTCTCCCCGTGTTTTCCCGTGTTTTCTCCGGGTACTCCGGTTTCCTCCCACATTCCAAAAACATGCTAGGTTAATTAGCCACTCCAAATTGTCCATAGGTATGAATGTGAGTGTGAATGGTTGTTTGTCTATATGTGCCCTGTGATTGGCTGGCCACCAGTCCAGGGTGTGCCCCACCTCTCGCCTGAAAACAGCTGGGATAGGCTCCAGCATCCCCGCAACCATTGTGAGGAAAAATTAGAGAAAATTAATTTTTTAGTTATTTGTCTTATTTGTTTTATTTGTCTTATTTAATAAAAAAAAAACAACAAAACTGTAAAATTAAATAACGTAGTTTGATGTGGTCTGATGTTTAAAGTGCTCCTGAAAAAACGGCCGTGAGAACATACAGCTGATAGTAGAAGACTTTTACAGATAAAAAATTAGACAAATAATTCATGGTAAATTCATTCATTCATTCATTTTATACCGCTAATCCTCATAAGGGTCACAGGGGGTGCTGGAGCCTATCCCAGCTGTCTACGGGCGAGAGGCGGGGTACACCCTGGACTGGTGGCCAGCCAATCACAGGGCACATATAGACAAACAACCATTCACACTCACATTCATACATTTGGACAATTTGTTCACTTCCTGCTTTCCTAATATAGTTTAAGTTTTTTTATTTTTTAAAATTCTTTTGAATTTTTTTGAAATATTTTTGAATTTTTTTGAATATTTTTTAAGTTGTATTTTTTAATTTTTATTTTTTTGGTCAGGTACCGAAGTAGGAGGTGATATGAGCATCCAATGCCATAATGGGTACCATAGTAAGTGTCAATATAGTGATATATATATAGCACATCATGGCTGGTTCAAGACTCTTTATTCTTGTATTTAGCAAATTTATTTTATTTATTAATTTATTTTATTAAATTTTATTAATTTATTTTTAATTTTTAAAATTTTTTGTAATTTTTTTGGTTTTGTTTCCCGTACCAAAATAGGAGGTGATATGAGCATCCAATGCCATAATGGGTACCATAGTAAGTGTCAATATAGTGATATATATAGCACATCATGACTGGTTCAAGACTCTTCATCCTTGTATTTAGCAAACATCAACTGCTTGTATTGTTTCTTGAATTGGCTCATCGTTTGATTCCACATACTGACATGCTATGGCTTTTTAACGTAGTCCGTAGTCCTTTAAAGGGCCCAATTAAGCAAAATAGGCTTTTTAATTATGTAATAACAGTAATATGCCTCTAGAACTTGTTTATGATCACACACACACACACACAGAAAAATAATTTCTCTCACTTGTCTTCTGCACTTATGAGAGGCCCTAAAACGGTCGCTTTTGAAGTTCTGGGTTTTCATAACGTCATGAATTTAAAGAAAATCCTTCCTCATGGACATGATACCATCTCTCACTCACCTCTAGCTAAATACCCCCCCCCCCAGTGTATGCACTTCATAGTTTTGTTAAAAAAAAAGTTACACAAATGTCATCAGCAGTTGACTCTTTTACATTCATAGTTTGTATAAAAGGCCAATGAAAGGACTAAAAGATCATTTCAAGTTACTTTTACTCCTGCACCAAAAGACACCATCCTGTTATTTATTGCATTCACTGGCGTTTCTCACCTTCTTTG
This sequence comes from Doryrhamphus excisus, assembly GCF_037039965.1. NCBI lineage: Eukaryota > Metazoa > Chordata > Actinopteri > Syngnathiformes > Syngnathidae > Doryrhamphus > Doryrhamphus excisus. The sequence continues at coordinate 19,850,048 of NC_136368.1, forward strand.
TCAAAATGCTGGCACTTTTCTTTGGCGCCGTTTTGTGTTATTGAAGACAGAAACACCCCTGAATCTACGAAATAACTCATAACAGACAAGTGGTGGTGCAGCAGAAGGTAAAAAAATGAAAAGGAAAAAAAAAAAAGGAAAGGAAAAAAATGATGCAAATGATGGCTAGGAGGATCCGGGCCGGTGCTAAAATGACGCTAAAGATGGAGACTGACATGTCCGACAGCAGTTCCAACCCACCTAAACACCAAAACCCAAACAGAAATAGAAGCGGAACTCGAAGGAAATACCAGGCCATTTGCCCGGCGACACCAAACGAGCAGCATACAAAAAGTCGACCTGGATTTTGACAAATAGTCAAGGTATGTTCATAAATCATGCTTAATGTGCTTAATAGAGGTAGCAGTAAATAAGCATTAGCATATCTCATAGCATTATGAGATGTTAAAATACTTACTGTATTTTAAACTCAATTGGTACTTCTACTGTATAGTTCCCAGGTGCTTTTTGAGTGTTAAGTTGCTGTGTGATGACTTTAATGTAAGATAATACCGCTTATCCTCACAAGGGTCGCGGTGGGTGCTGGAGCCTATCCCAGCTGTCTTCGGGCGAGAGGCGGGGTACACCCTGGACTGGTGGCCAGCCAATCACAGGGCACATATAGACAAACAACCATTCACACTCACATTCATACCTATGGACAATTTGGAGTCGCTAATTAACCTAGCATGTTTTTGGAATGTGGGAGGAAACCAGAATACCCGGAGAAACTCCAAACAGAGATGGCAGTGGGTGGAAATGAACCCTGGTCTGCTAGCTGTGAGGTCTGCGCGCTAACCACTTGACCGCTGTGCCGCCCTTATTATATTATATTAAATTAAATTAAATTAAATTATATTATATTATATTATATTATATTATATTATATTATATTATATTATATTATATTATATTATATTATATTATATTATATTATATTATATTATATTATATTATATTATATACAGTATTACAGCATCTATTACGTTGTGAAGAGTTATAATGTTTATGTAAAAAGTGGATAAAGTGCACAATAATGCTTATTGGAGGCTCCTACTGCCAGATACATGCATGGACAAACACAGCTTATTGCATTATTATTATTATTAAAGCACCTGATCCACTTTTAAACCGTCCATATTCCGGCATCAAGGCTCGATTTCTAAGAAATTTAGAATACGACATTTTCTCGAAGCGACTTTATTAGGCATTCTATGCTGCATCTTCTTCCACCGACAATTAGTCCCTTTCAGAGCATCAACCCGGGGATGCCAGGCCTGCCTGACACTGACTTTCTACTGCGACTGCAAGTCCTGAGCTAAATTAGCGCATGCTGGGTTTAATCATAGAGTCCCGCAGAAGGTCTCGCCACCAAACCACAAGGGGCAGACGACTCCTCGATTATCTTGTTTTCCCTGGCAACCGCTCCGGCAGTCTGCGTTAAAAAATAGTTCTTTTTTCCATTTGATACCCAGATGCCGTATTCTTCCTGCATCTCAATTACAGAGAGGTCAGGGAAGAGGCTGAGCTCATACCAGACCCCCGCCAGGCCTCGGCCTGTCCAGTGACCGCTTTGAGGAGAGATGGAATACTTTCTCATAGGCAGGAAGGCCACGGTCGGAATAGTGCTGCCTCCTCATCGGATTCTTCATGAACCGATTTTGTTGGATCCGCCCCTTCAGCTGTACGATGGTTAAACAGGAAAAAAAACACTATGGAAAATTAATACACGTCTTTCTGTCTTTGTTGTTTTTCTTTCCCATATTTGCTGTCGAGGGCTGCATGGCGGTCGAGTGGTTAGCGCGCACGGCTTGGAGACCCGAGTTCAATTCCACCCTCGGTCATCTCTGTGTGGGGTTTGCATGTTCTCCCCGTGCATGCGTGGGTTTTCTCCGGGTACTCCGGTTTCCTCCCACATTCCAAAAACAAGCTAGGTTAATTAGCCACTCCAAACTGTCCATAGGTATGAATGTGAGTGTGAATGGTTGTTTGTCCATATGTGCCCTGTGATTGGCTGTGTGTGTGTGTGATCATAAACAAGTTCTAGAGGCATATTACTTTTATAACATCATTAAAAAGCCTCTTTTGCTTAATTGGGACCCTTTAAAGGACTACGGACTACATTAAAAAGCCATAGCATTTCAGTATGTGGAATCAAACTATGGAATGGATTGAGTAAGGAAATCAAACAATGCACAACGATGAGCCAATTTAAGAAACAATACAAGCAGTTGATAATATATATATCACTATATTGACACTTACTATGGTACCCATTATGGCATTGGATGCTCATATCAACTCGTACTTTGGTACGTGACAAAAAATAAAAAAATGTAAAAATTGTAAACATTTAAATTTTTTTTTAAAAATTTTAAAATGTCAACAAAATTAAAAAATTTAAAATAAAATAAAAAAATAAAATGTAAAACATTTAAAAAATAAAAAAAAAACTTAAATTATATTAGGAAAGCAGGAAGTGAACAAATGTAACAGTTACTGATTGTAAAAGTACCAGATGGAGGGGTAGGATTTAATAAGCTTTGCTTCTTCCTACTCCTTTTGGACATGTGGAACTGTGAACTGATTATGTGATGCATTCAATTGCAATCTGATGCACGTTCAAATGAAATAAAACCATTACCATTACCTTAAATAGTTTGTCTTTATTCTTGTAAAATTACTCATATGTTTTACAGCAGAAATGGCCGTGATTTTACAAGTATAAAGTCAAAATATTAAAATTAAAAATATTAATATTATTGTATTATAAATATTAATATATTAAAATAAAAAATAAAAATTAACTATATTAGGAAAGCAGGAAGTGAACAAATGTAACAGTTAGTGATTGTAAAAGTACCAGATGGAGGGGTAGGATTTAATAAGCTTTGCTTCTTCCTACTCCTTTTGGACATGTGGAACTGGGAACTGATTATGTGATGCATTCAATTGTAATCTGATGCATGTTCAAATGAAATAAAACCATTAATATATTTTTGCAGTGTTATTTTCACATTGTGGAATCACATCTAAACTTGTTGCATGCAAATACAATGACAATAAAGGCCCGAGTCAAGGAAATGTGATTGCAATGATGACCCCTGTGATGATGTTCTTTGGGCTCCTTGCCTCCATTGCTGTAGAACACACTTCGACGCAGGCTGTTCATTCCTATCAATATCTGTCAACATTCAATTCTTCTTCTTCACCGCCCCAAAGACAAAGAGAACCATTATTAAAAATGTGATAAAAGCTTCCTTTAGGCCACTGCTTCCTGTCTTTTCCCGCACACACACACACCTAGCGTGAACCTCCCCCCTTGTTTCCCGTGATTACAAGCGATTATTAATCTGCCACAGTGAGAAACTACAAGATGATTTAACACCGCCAAGTTAACAAAGCTTCCGCCTGTGCATCGCGTACATCTTCCTAATAGCTCCCGCTGACAGCAGTGACAGTGACAGCCCTGAGAGATCCTTATCAAGCCGCCTCCCGGGAGTGGACACTTCTTGACAAAGTGGTATTCTTGTAGAGATTTTTTTTTTTTTGCATTCGAGGAGCACGTTTAAAACACAAAAGTGGCTGATGGAGATTCTACCAGTAATGCATATTTATCGCTTGTCACATTGTTCTACAAGCACAATTTGATTAAAAAGTGCTACCTCAAAGAAACGCCGACTTGGATCGGCTGTCAAAATCTCTTCGGATTCGACACTAATTTTAAAAGGTAAATCTTGTCACACCCTTGAGACATAACTTTATTTTCAACTCTCGTAACGTGTTGTTGGGAGAAAATGAGTCACTGTGTCCTTAATTTAATGTGATGGAAAATCTCTGTGTTGAAAAAACATAAAAGAAAGACAGAAAGTTGGTTCCAAAAATAGACGCGACTGACGTTTGTCTACGCTCCGTCTGGAATTGGGTTGGGATTATCACTCTGCATGGAAGCACTGGAAGGAGGATTAACTCACTTTAACCCGTTGACTTCTTGGTTCCCCAGCAAGGCATCACCGATTAGCAATGATTTTTGCCAATCGTTCAAAATGCTAAAGTACAAAAATCCCGTACATGTAGGCCGAGACCTTTTCCAACCTCAAAAAGGGGTGCTAAGTAGAAGAATATATAGGTATATATATATTTATAAATAACTTTGCAGTATTTTTATCACTGTCATTTCTGGTGGTATAAGCCACTATTATTTTTCTGCAGCTCATACAGCTAATTCATGACCATGTTTTAATCTTGTGACATCTCCTATACTTCAGAACTACAACAAATCATTGAAATACTGTGCCGTTAGCGGGTTAGCAAGGAAACGGTAGATGTTTCTTTGGCAGGAAATTCACCCAAGAACTCATATAACAGTCTAATTATCTGTGGCATCTTACAAAGAATGCTAAAATCATCACACAGCAACTTAACACTCGAAAGGTATACCCGAGAAATATACAAGACATAACAATACAGGTTTAATTTTTTTTTTTACCTTTTTCCCCATAATGCATTTCTTCCAGCAGAGCAGCTCATTGGCCAATAGCTGCCATGGCTACCAGAGGTAGCAGCCATGGCTGTCGGGACACCATGGCCGCCATTAGCCAATTAAGTAGCCACCAAAGAACTCATAACAGGATGATTCACAGTGTCATCTTACAAAGAATGCTAAAATCATCACACAGCAACTTAACACTCAAAAAGGTATACCCGAGAAATATACAAGACATGTAACAATATGGATTTAAAATAAACATATTTTATCTTTTTCCCCATAATGCACTTCATCCAGCAGAGCAGCTCATTGGCCAATGGCTGCCATGGCTACCAGAGGTAGCAGCCATGGCTGTCGGGACACCATGGCCGCCATTAGCCAATTAAGTAGCCACCACAGAACTCATAACAGGATGATTCACAGTGTCATCTTACAAAGAATGCTAAAATCATCACACAGCAACTTAACACTCGAAAAGGTATACCCGAGAAATATACAAGACATGTAACAATATGGATTCAAAATAAACATATTTTATCTTTTTCCCCATAATGCACTTCATCCAGCAGAGCAGCTCATTGGCCAATGGCTGCCATGGCTACCAGAGGTAGCAGCCATGGCTGTCGGGACACCATGGCCCCCATTAGCCAATTAAGTAGCCACCAAAGAACTCATAACAGGATGATTCACAGTGTCATCTTACAAAGAATGCTAAAATCATCACACAGCAACTTAACACTCAAAAAGGTATACCCGAGAAATATACAAGACATGTAACAATATGGATTTAAAATAAACATATTTTATCTTTTTCCCCATAATGCACTTCATCCAGCAGAGCAGCTCATTGGCCAATGGCTGCCATTGCTACCAGAGGTAGGAGCCATGGCTGTCGGGACACCATGGCCGCCATTAGCCAATTAAGTAGCCACCAAAGAACTCATATAACAGGATGATATCACTGTGTCATCTTACAAAGAATGCTAAAATCATCACACAGCAACTTAACAGTCAAAAGGTAGAAATATATATATAATAATAATGCATTTCGTCCAGCAGAGCAGCTCATTGGCCAATGCCTGCCATTGCTACCAGAGGTAGCAGCCATGGCTGTCGGGACACCATGGTCGCCATTACCCAATTAAGTAGCCGAGACCTTTTCCAACCCCAAAAAGGGGTGCTAAGTAGAAGAATATATAGGTGGTCTTTGTGTTCTGAGTTCCGAGTCCATACCCCCGCGACCCGAATGAGGATAAACGGTATAGAAAATGGATGCATGGAAGTTCTACACAACGTTTGTCACCTAATGCTTGTGCTTTGTAAAGGAAAGCCCCAAGAGCGAGACACTAAATGAGCTACCATAATAACACATATAAAAACACACCTACAATAACAAACAGAAACAGAAAATTGTGAACGGTAATGTGGTTGGATAGGACATCCTTTGCAGCCCCAAGTTCTCCCAAATGTAATCATGGTAAGATTGATCATATCTTTCCTCACATGAATAACTAATTGCTATGCGTTTTCCCATACTGTCAATGTAGGTCATACACAGTATCATGTTTTACACACGTATCGCCTCCAACTACTCACTCAGTCCCGTGATAACAACCCCGTTGGCCACTACCGTTCATCACTGCAAGCCATATGTATTACACGACAATCCCACAGCGAGGCAAAAAAAATATGACAGAAAATTGATGAAACAGTAGTGAGTTCGTGCTTGTGATTTGCCCGAGGCGACGACAGCGGTAGTTTGAACAAGAGAAGATGATTAAAGGGAAGCGATGCTCTGTGGAGAACAGAGTCATCATCGACGCTCCCCAGAGAAGCATGCAGCCGGGAGTGTTAAAGGGCCAATGTGTCTCATTAGTCTATTGACAAGAATGAATGGTCCATGTGAAGGAGAGGACAATGTAGGCTCTGATTTTGACCGGAATAACACCGCTGCTGACCTCTGCTTTGAAAGAATAAGCATCATCATCGGACCTAAATACCTTTATAAATATTTAATCACTGTCATTTCTGGTGTTATAAGCCACTAATATTTTTCTGCAGCTCATACAGCTAATTCATGAACCGGTTTTAATCTTGTGACATCTCCTATACTTCAGAACTACAACAAATCATTGAAATACTGTGCCGTTAGCGGGTTAGCAAGGAAATGGTAGATGTTTCTTTGGCAGGGAATTCACCCAAGAACTCATATAACAGGCTGATTATCTGTGGCATCTTACAAAGAATGCTAAAATCATCACACAGCAACTCAACACTCGAAAGGTAGCCATGGCTGTCGGGACATTAGCCAATTAAGTAGCCACCAAAGAACTCATATAACAGGCTGACTCACTGTGTCATCTTACAAAGAATGCTAAAATCATCACACAGCAACTCAACACTCGAAAGGTATACCCGAGAAATATACAAGACGTAACAATAGGGGTTTAAAATAAACCTATTTTACCTTTTTCCCCATAATGCATTTTGTCCAGCAGAGCAGCTCATTGGCCAATGGCTGCCATTGCTACCAGAGGTAGCAGCCATGACTGTCGGGACACCATGGCCGCCATTAGCCAATTAAGTAGCCACCAAAGAAGCCACTGTGTCATCTTACAAAGAATGCTAAAATCATCACACAGGAACTTAACACTCAAATGGTATACCAGAGAAATATACAAGACAAGTAACAATGCCATGGCTACCAGAGGTAGCAGCCATGGCCACCATTAGCCAATTAAGTAGCCACCAAAGAACTCATATAACAAGCTGACTCACTGTGTCATCTTACAAAGAATGGTAAAATCATCACACAGCAACTTAACACCCGAAAGGTAGAAATATATAATATAATAATAATGCATTTCATCCAGCAGAGCAGCTCATTGGCCAATGGTTGCCATGGCTGCCATGGCTGTCGGGACACCATGGCCGCCATTAGCGAATTAAGTAGCCACCAAAGAACTCATATAACAGGCTGACTCACTGTGTCATCTTACAAAGAATGCTAAAATCATCACACAGCAACTCAACACTTGAAAGGTATATCCGAGAAATATACAAGGCAAGTAACAATATGGGTTTAAAATAAACATATTTTATCTTTTTCCCCATAATGCATTTCATCCAACAGAGCAGCTCATTGGCCAATGGTTGCCATGGCTACCAAAGGTAGCAGCCATGGCCGCCATTAGCCAATTAAGTAGCCACCAAAGAACTCGTATAACAGGCTGACTCACTGTGTCATCTTACAAAGAATGCTAAAATCATCACACAGCAACTTAACACCCGAAAGGTAGAAATATATAATTTAATAATAATGCATTTCGTCCAGCAGAACAGCTCATTGGCCAATGGTTGCCATGGCTACCATGGCTGTCGGAACACCATGGTATTCCAATTAAGTGCTCAGTGCTTAAGTGCTTTAAACTCTTGACTTTTCAATACATGAAATGTTCAAAAAGTTTTTTTTTTAAATAATAAACACAGAAACTCAATGCAGGGGCAAAGTGAACATTCAGCTGCAAATCATTTTCTCACTTTATTTTACTTTTACTGTGTTTTAGATTTTAGATCAGGTAGAAAAAAATACATCTTATATAAGCATCTCCATATGTCATGTGAATGTAGGATCGATTTGCCCGTATTAGAACAAAAATCTGTTGCTCTCCCTTCTTATAATAAACGGACTCTAACACATTTTTATGAAGAGACCCAGATGGATTCACTCTGGAATGAATTGGCTACGGAGATCATGTGGCTACTAAAGCTCACCTCATGCATCTTTTAATATAATTCACATTCCCACAGGTCCATTAAATGTCAGCGCACAGTATCAAGTGCGGAACAATATGGCGTCCTAAGAAGTGAGGCTGTCGGCTTGGTTGAGCCACAATGGCTTTTCGTAAAACCGTCATTTCAGTTCACTGTTCCCCTTTCTCTCTCGATATATCTTCTTCGTTTTTTTTTTTCCTGTTTCATCTGAGACCTCGTTATTGTATGTTGGATAGTACACAACTACCAAAAATACCTTATAACTAAATGGCATATTGTCATAGGTAGAACAAATAAAACCTCTTTAACATGATTAGAGCCCTCTAGACATGAGATAACACCCCTATAGTCATCTTACACGCCTATACAGTCGCAAAGTAAGAGTGAATAATAATTTAAGATATAAATAAGACTCGTGTTTGTGTGTGATGCCTATCGGGAGCAGATGGAGTCGCAGATAGGAAGTAATTCCGGGGGTTCAGACTTGAGTTTCAGCTTGCTGTAGGTTTTGGCTCGCAATGTTGTGGCGATCAGCCGGCAATTTTTATGCTTAGGAACGCTTAATTTAGGTGAGTGTGAATGGTTGTTTGCCCTGTGATTGGCTGGGGACCAGTCCAGAGTGTACCCCGCCACTCGCCCAAAAACAGCTGGGATTGGCTCCAGCACCCCCGCGACAATTGTGAGGAAAAAGCGGTAGAAAATGAATGAATGAATGCACAGTTGTGCATCGTTTTTCTGTCCTTGTTAGACCCAGTGTGTGCTGCTCTCTGAAGGGAGTAGTTAACAGCACGGTAAGAAATTTTTGTTTAGATTTTTAGATGGGTTTTCTAATAATCTATTAGCTTTATAAAATTATTAACTTGGATTAGCTAGACTATTATTCAACAATTTGAAATAAATATCAGCGATCAAACATTAGTGTAATTTGTGTGCATCGTTTTTCTGTCCTTGTTAGACCCAGTTTGTTCTGCTCTCTGAAGGGACAGACATGATTAACTTGGATTAGCCGCCATACCAGGAGATTGATGCAGAGGACTGACAGTTGTTGATAGTAGGCCTCTATGCAAAAATGTACATCCTTCTGATTAATTTTAATTGTTTGTGAAATGGAAAAAAAATATTTGTGAAATACATGAAAATGTTTTTCTTTGGAAAACAAAAAAATTTCCAAGTGATCCCAAACTTTTGAGCGGTAGTGAACATATAAGACGTATAGCAGCTTCACCGCTGAATCCACCCCCCCATGTGGTTAGTTTGTAACAGGAAGTGATGATGCCTTCTCATTTGGACAATCACATTCATTTCCAAAATAAAAGCTTACTCACTTTGTGAGACTTTTTCCTTTAAAGAGTGACTGAGTGACTCTAGAAGCCCTACATCTGAAATGCTACATGCTACATTCAGTCTCCTGTGACGTCATCGCCACAGGCCAAATCAAATCATACGAATGCTTTGAAAGTTGAGTCCAACTTTGAGCCTTTCAAACTCATGGATCGGACCATAAGGACAAAAATAAGGACTTTAATATACTGTATATAGTACATTTCTGTGGTCATTAAATTTCATTAAAAAACTGATGGTGCCCTGGAATTACTGTGTATGATTTTCTTCCCTGGATTTTTGATGATTAAAATTTTTTACTTTTAAAACAAATTTTAAAACAAATTAATTTTGTAGTACGGTCGTATTTGCCAAGGTCCGTGGGTCGATCGCAGATTTGTCTTGACTCCATAATAAAGCAACGGGCACAATTTCTCTGTATAAAAATTTGCTCTAACGTCTTTAATACTTGGATGAACAAATACTTAAAGTATTTAGCCTTATTTTGATGAGGTGTCCCTCAAGGTTCAGTCCTGGATCCCTTACTTTTTATTATTTAACTTCTTCCCCTTGGCGTTATTTTGGTATCCGTTTTTATTGCTGAGCTGACGACATGCAGATATGAGGTATCAAATTAATGCTCAAGTCACGTTTTAACTGATTTTTTTGCCGATAAAGTTACGGAATTACCGATTTATAGTTAGCTGGGATAGGCTCCAGCATACCCACGACAATAGCGAGGATAAACGGCATAGAAAGTAGATGAATGGATATTTATAAACCCCTCGGTTTGAATCTCTATTTGTACAAAACATGTTACACAATAAAAGCGGACATTGAACATTTATTTTGACGAGGGGTCAGACCAACAGGAAGTGATGATGCTTTCTCATTTAAACAATCATATTAATTTCCACCAAAGCAGTTCATGTTTAAAATAAAATCTTATTTCTTCACGGAGGAAATTGGAAAAAATGCAATATACCACGACACCGCCGCATGTGCGCTTACAGTGTAGTTACTTTATGTGGTCTAAGGAAGAGGCATGAGTTATGTTCTGAATCTCCGGAATCTACATAATTACATGGCCCGTTAGGCGCAACAACTCGCAGAGCGAAGCCGCGGACAGAACAGACCTTCTTCTGCTTCCATTAAACTGGATCCAATACAAGAATTTTCCCAGTGGCTTTGACGCTGCATTATATTTCTGGACTGCAGCTTCTAATGTCAGGGTCAAGATGTTTGGGAAAGGAGTGGTTGGGCTTTTATTCCTGACAGTTGACTTCACAAACCGCATTCGGATGTTTTATTCAGTGTTTCCTGCTGAGCACGGAGGGAGGGGAGCGAGAGACATAACAATTTAACTGTTAAACTACATGAACGCACACATTAACCTCGCCGGGATGAGTAGAAAAAAAAAAAAAACCACGAAGCTCAACACACAATCACACGGCACACGGTGCTTTACAAGTTTTCTAGCAAGGCATAGAACTGCAAACCTCACAATGAAGGCAAACGTTCAAAAAACTTGAAGACTGAAGTCCAATTCTTGCTGAGTAGAAGATAACGATTCAGCAAGCTGACACTTTCTCGCAGTGAGAGGTCTTAACCAGAAGACACCCCCCCCCGCGACCCCCCCGCCCCCGGTCCCTTCTGACTTTAATTTAAGGCTGTCTTGATTAATCCCTTCAGGGGAATTAAAGCTGACTTCTGTTTTTTGTGGCGTTCAGGTGTTCACAATGGCTGTCTATGAAATGGCTACCTTGTCCAGACAGTTCTCATCGATAAAGCTCGAGTACGCAAAAAAAAAACTGAAACCGAAAATTTGTATTTACCGTTTTTCCATCTATACAAACCCAACATGACGTAAGAATGCACACACCGGTACGATATCTTTGTAGCGCCAACTTCGAATATATCGATTTATATTCCTGTGATCCATCAACATCGATCTGCGTTCAGCAAGCTGCTAGAGCAAGCTGGAATTAATCACAGACTTGATTTAATTCAACTTGTGAATTAATTCATTGTTAATTCAACCTGCAGTGTTGGTTCCGCTTTATTCAAATAAAATGTAAAAGCATTTGAAATTAATTGTTTGAACATGCATCAGATTACAATTGAATGCATCACATAATCGGTTCACAGTTCCACATGTCCGAAAGGAGTAGGAAGAAGCAAAGCTTATTAAATCCTACCCCTCCTACCCTGGTACTTTTACAATCAGTAACTGTTACATTTGTTCACTTCCTGCTTTCCTAATATATATATTTTTTAATTTTTATATAAAAAAAAATAAAAAAAATTTTTTTGTCACGTACCGAAGTATGAGGTGATTAAAAAGTATTAAATGACATTTTTAGCTAATTGGTTATTTTTCACCTCATGCATTATTTTAGCTGTTTTGAAGATGAACTATATCAGCAAGTTGAAGTATTTGTGATTTTCGAAATAAGGAGTTAGTCTTAGTTACTAAGTCCATAATGAATTTATACCTGAGTTAAACTTGATTCCTGAATAAGAAACTTCACCTACACTGTCCAGTATCCAGCTATTAATTTCATAGTCAAACTGATTTTTTTTTTGCTATAAAGTTACGGAATTATCGATTTATAGTTAGCTGGGATAGGCTCCAGCATAACCACGACAATAGCGAGGATAAACGGCATATAAAATACATGGATGGATATTTATAAACCCCTCGGTTTGAATCTTTATTTGTACAAAAAACATGTTACACAATAAAAGCGGACATTGGATATTTATTTTGACAAGGGGTCAGGCCGAAGGGGCATATCTTACCCAAGGTAAGATATGTTTTTTTGTTTTTTTTTCAGCAGCTGGTCAAGGTAGGTGGTGGTAGGTGGTGAAGGCACCAGGGATGAGCAACTGTTTAAATGGGACTGGAGGCAAAAAAAAAAAACCACTTCAATCCAAGACAAAGATTTATCTATTTACTTGAAGTCAAACTAGGCAGAACAAATAGGGAAGACACTGACAAACAACACACAGAAGGCCCAAGTTGTGCTTGTCTTGTTAATCCTCGTATGCGCTCACATTTATCCAGCAAACCCGTCGAGAAAATCGCTTTCGAAACCAACTTACATGTCTTTAAATTGAGTCTGTGAATTGTTTTTTTTTTTTTTTTTTTTTTTTTTGCGGTAGGCGATTTTGGACAAACCTCTGTGTGTGCGCCTAAATACATGTTGGATACCCAATGTTGATTGTTTACTGACAATGTGTGCCTCTTTCAGCCGAATGAAAATGTTTAACATGGCAAAAGATGGCAAGGAAAGAGTCAGCAGTAAATTATATCTCTTCTGTGAAAAAAAAAAAAAGGGGCTATCATTTTTTTCTGCAATGATAGCTTTTACAAATGGCGTGAGGTCACAATAATCAAGCTCTGTACGTGATATTTGAACATCTCTTCATTGCGCTGCCATATGCTACCGTCGGCGGTTAAGTTACTGTTTTATGGAACTTTTAAAAAAAAAAACTTTGATAGGGTCTCGATTTTTTTTTTTTTACGACACATTGAATCTTAATTTTCGTAATTATTTCAATGCCAAAATTAGCATAAGCTACGATATGCTATCGTCGGCACTTAAGTTACTGTTTTATGGAACTTTTTAAAACAATCACTATGATAGAGTCTTGATTTTTTTTTTTTTTTACGACACATTGAATCTTAATTTTCGTAATTATTTCAATGCCAAAATTAGCATAAGCTACGATATGCTATCGTCGGCACTTAAGTTACTGTTTTATGGAACTTTTTAAAACAATCACTTTGATAGAGTCTCGATTTTTTTTTTTTACGACACATTGAATCTTAATTTTCGTAATTATTTCAATGCCAAAATTAGCATAAGCTACGATACGCTACCGCCGGCAGTTAAGTTACTGTTTTATGGAACTTTTTAAAACAATCACTTTGATAGAGTCTCGATTTTTTTTTTTTTTACGACACATTGAATCTTAATTTTCGTAATTATTTCAATGCCAAAATTAGCATAAGCTGGGATATGCTACCGCCGGCGGTTAAGTTACTGTTTTATGGAACTTTTTAAAACAATCACTATGATAGAGTCTCGATTTTTTTTTTTTTTACGACACATTGAATCTTAATTTTCGTAATTATTTCAATGCCAAAATTAGCATAAGCTGCGATACGCTACCGCCGGCAGTTAACTGTTTTATGGAGCTTTTTAAAATGATAGAGTCTCAAATTTTCTTTTTACGACACATTGAATCGGATACATGTTTCTTAAATATTTCAATGCCAAAATTAGCATAAGCTGCGATATGCTACCGTCGGCACTTAAGTTACTGTTTTATGGAACATTTTAAAACAATCACTTTGATAGAGTCTCGAAAAAAATTTTTTACGACACATTGAATCGGATACATGTTTCTTAATTTTTTCAACGCCAGAATTAGCATAAAATTAAGTATCTTGTATAACATAATTTAACAATGGTATTTTGAACATGCATACTGGTTACACTGGAATACGTCGCATTTTACAATTCACAGTTCCAAATTTGTACACTTCCTGTATTCGATGTGTACCTTTAACCAATTTTGAAATAGAAACCAAATTGAGATATCAGAACTTGATGAGGCAGTATCACATATATCACATATACGTATGTATCACAATATGTTACAATCGAGGTTATTAGAGGCTGTTATATATTGATAACTCATGTCAATTTGACAATAAATAATAATAAGCTGTATTTGTGTGAAAAGTGGACGCAAAACCACACAGACACACATCACACATAAAAAAAAAGTGTGTTATTGTCATTGTGCAACCGGAGTCAACATCAAGCCGAAAGATGATTTAATTGTTTATTTGGCTTTCTGTAAGATGTAAAAGTTTGGTGATATCAAGATACAGTATGTCAATGAGATTTATTAATTCATTAGAATTATTCATATTTGAACATGACCCAAACGGATGTAAATAAATTATTTGCCACCATAGCAGAGATGAGGATACTGAGGTTCTCATTGGGAGTGACCAGGATAGATAGGATCAGGAAGAAGTACATCAGAGGAACATTACATGTTTAGAGGCCTTGGAGATAAAGTCAGAGAAGCCACACTGAGATGGTCGGGACATGTCTAGAAGATAGCTAGTGAATATATTGGTAGAAGGATGCTGCCAGGTAGAGTTGCCAGGTGGTAGATGTAGAGAAGGAGGAGATGAGGGCAGTTGGTGCGAGGAGACAGATCGAAAAGATCGATTTGAAAAGCCGAAAGAGAAAGAAGAAGATGTGCTACCATAGTTTTGTAGTTCTTGAACTGTTTACAAGTGTACAAATGCGGGTGGCCAGATGTTCTTGAGAACTCTTAAAGTCTTTTTAAGAGTTTCTGGACCTAGTATTGATCTCGAAACTTTTATAATACATAACAACTACGCAGCCTGTGATAAGCGAAGCAAAGTGGACATGAATTTCCAGTTGGAGTCACTCCAGTATCAAAGGAATTCTCCATAATGGTCCACCAAAGCCTACTTCTTCCATTCGTGCCAATGAAGAAGTGTGCTAAACTTGAGCAAGGATCAAAGCGCTCACGTTAGCCAATCATGCCGCATTTTTTACTGTGAAGTGGGGTCCCCAGCATGGTATGATTGGCTGTGTTGCAATATTTTGGATTTTGTTTTTAAAAGATATTTTTTATTCAGTATGAAAATGCGAGACAAGCTGTCTGCGACTGCCGTGGTTGGGAGGTTTTTTTTTACCGGGACATTCTCTTTTCATGCACGACATAAAAAGGAAATAAGAAGTTGAACCGCAGTGCCGGTTGCAGCTTTTGAAGACAATATGACATGCCGTTATTGTTTTGCGCTGCTTTGTCTATGTTACAAATAGAATTACGTGTCACATAGCTGAGCGGCTGCTTTGTGCAATCATTAGTGTAGCCGAATTTACCTGAGGTATAAATGGATTCCATGCGTAAAGCACATCTTTGTTTTTTTTTTAACGTATCGGAGCACAATAATTACCCAAGACAGCGACACCGTTCCCGCTTGTGAAAAGTTGACAAGAGTTTAACTTGCCCTTTGATAAGAACTTCTTGTGTGGATTTACAGCCATACGTTTGTTAGTGAAGGAATACGGAAAAAAAGATGGCAGGCGCAAGAGGGGGGTGGGAGGAGTGGGTCCACCTCCAGCTCAATGAGCCATGACGCTTTAATTGCCTGACATTCTGTCAGAGCACACCCCCCTTCCGAAGATTCAGAGAGAAATGGAGATCATGAAAGTCCAAAGTAGTGATAAAGCCACCACAGACTGTCAGGCGCAGAGGCGTATTGTAGATAAGGAGCAAAGTGTTGCATTTTGCTTTGGTTGTTTTTAAAGGACTTCATATTACAATTGAATGCATCACATAATCAATTCACAGTTCCACATGTCCAAAAGGAGTAGGAAGAAGCAAAGCTTATTAAATCCTAGCCCTCCTTCTGGTACTTTTACAATCAGTAACTGTTACATTTGTTCACTTCCTGCTTTCCTAATATAATTTACATTTGTATTGTATTTTTTTATTATATTATTTTATTTATGTATATATTATTTTATTATTATTTTATTTATTTTATTTTATTTATTATTTTTTTATTTTTATTTATATATATATTATTATTTTATTTATGTATATATATTTTATTATTTTATTTATGTATATATTATTTTATTATTATTTTATTTGTTTTATTTTATTTATTATTTTTTATTTTTATTTATGTATATATATATATTTTATTATTTTATTTATGTATATATATATTTTTATTTATTTTATTTTTTATTTGCTCAATGTTACAGTCAGACTCACGGTGTCATCTTACATTAAACTCATCACACAGCAACTTATATTTGTTCACTTCCTGCTTTCCTAGTTATTTTTAAGTTATTTTTTGTCATGTATGAAGTACAAAGTGGTACCGATGATGTCATTGTATGGTCATATCACGTTGTACTTCAGTATGTGACAAAAATAAAATAAAAAAAAATGTAAAAAATAAAAATAAATTAAAAAAAATGTAACTATATTAACTATATTATAATGTTCGGTGAGACACACAAGCACCAGATTTGATCACTGGAACAACAGGCATGTTTGAATTATCTCACAACCGGCAGAATAAACCCGAATAAAATTTTCTAATAAAAACACACTGAGCTGAAACTCAACTCTGAACCCCTGATGTCACTTCCTGTCCGCTTCTCTTTCAGGTCCCAAAGGTGAACGCATTCATAGTCACGCATTTATGTCTTATATAGCTTATTTACTTATATTTTGTATAGTATATTGGGTATGTAACCATAGAGTATGTGACTATTGATATGTTATTTCATATTTAAAGGGCTCTATTAATAGAAAATAAAACATATTTAGAAGGTTTTAAATAAGTTTTCTAAGGTCTAACCATGAACATATTTCATTTCTAAATAAGGAATCCTACTTAGCAGAAATGGACTCATCACAGCCAGATCCGAAACTAATGAACTGCGATAAACAAGGGATTGCTGGGCTCTAGTTTTATTCCAATTATACTAAAGGTTAATTTTTTGGGCGCTTCCTGGAGGCCAGTCAGGCAGCGCCCTTAGCATCTGCCTGTATTGCCAGCCTGTTACGATGGTGGTGATGAGTTGTCAAGTGCTGGACCCCCCCCAGTATGCAGAGAGAGACTCAATGTACAGGAAAAAAAAAGTATTTTAATTAAGCACGGGAAGGCACACGAGCAATAAAAGTTGACGGAGAAAAAGGATCTGTGAAACCGTTTGTTGACCGCTTGTGTAGGCTACACAATGACAACGATCCAGCATGAGGAGTTTTTCTCTTTCCGAATGGAATCTTTCCGAATGACCTTTCCGAAAGCAATGGTATACATGGAAAGGAATATTCCAATCGCGTGTCTCCATGCGACGCTATAATCAACCAGAATAGTCAATAAGGCATGCCCAGTAAAACGTAAACATCAACATGACGTGATACCGACTTCCTGGAGTTTTTCTTCCACTTGTTGGAATAACTCCGTATTGCCAGTTTTTCCTTCGTCCAGTCTTGAAATTTACTTTGAATCCCAAACAAACTTTCCTTAGCAGTCCAGTGCCGATTGGCGGCCTCCATTTTTTTTAAAATCGAAGAACGTCTGGAGCTGCGTGTTACGTCATATCTCAGCATTCCCTAAAACAGGGGTCTCAAACTCAATCATGTTAATTGTGTCCGGTGTGCACACGGCTTTAAGCTGTCATTTCAACATTAAACTTTGGTATCAAGGTGGGGGGCCTCAAAGTAGCATCTCGCGGGCCGTATTTGGGCCGCGAATTTGAGACCCCTGCGCTAAAAGAATGCACCCGGGAACACAAAGGTTACATTCTTTCCGTTTGAGCAAATAACCCGAAATGGAATATTTGGGTCCATGTAAACGTGGCTTGGATGGAAAGAGTAGCCTGACGGAATTGGGTAGTTGGTACGAAGCAGGTAAGCTAAAGTGACTATATTTAGTTACTATATTTATTTATTAAGTTTACTTTAATATTTAGCAGCTGGATGCAAGCTGCAGGAGTGAGTTCACAGCAGATGTGCACGGTATTTCAAATATGACCTCAAACACCTCCATCAATGTAGAAAAAAAAAAAAAAAAGAAAAACGTACTTGCATCATTAACAAGACTTCTATATTTTTTCACGGTATGACTCAAAAATGATGAAGGTCAAGTTTGACGAACTTCTGCACACTTTTTTACAAAAGAAACGCCGGTATTCCGATGCTATTTTCAGCATGCACTTATGTGTATGTATCACAAGTTCTGCAATCTCCTCTCTGAATGCAGACTGATTATTCATGAGCAGCGTCCCGCCTGCCTCGATTGGCCGCACCATTAGAGCAGATGCTGGCCGCACGGTTCTGTCAGGGCGGGTCACCTCCTGATTTGTTGGCTTCTGTAAGGACTCCGTGCTATTACTAATGTTGGACAGGGGTAATTCCAGAATAGACGGGTTAATTGACGAGACGTCCTCGGTACAAGAGGTCAGGCGGGCATATGGTCAGCCGTCCTTGATGTGTTGCTGACTTTGGATTAAATAAAGATCCAAAATCAGAATCTGTGCTCTATGTGATATACGATTAGTTACTAGGGTTCAATTCCACCCTCGGCCATCTCTGTGTGGAGTTTGCATGTTCTCCCCGTGCATGCGTGGGTTTTCTCCGGGTACTCCGGTTTCCTCCCACATTCCAAAAACAAGCTAGGTTAATTAGCGACTCCAAATTGTCCATAGGTATGAATGTGAGTGTGAATGGTTGTTTGTCTATATGTGCCCTGTGATTGGCTGGCAACCAGTCCGGGGTGTACCCCGCCTCTCGCCCCAAGACAGCTGGGATAACAACTACAAATACAATCTTCATTCGGTAAATGTGCTGCAAAAAAGGCTAGTAAGGATAATTCATAATGCCGCCTACCCCGCCTCTCGCCCGAAGACAGCTGGGATAGGCCCCAGCACCCCCCGCGACCCTCGTGAAGAAAAGCGAATGAATGAATGAATGAATGAACTATAAAAGCAATCTTCACTCGCTAAATGTACTGCAAAAAAAGGCCAGTAAGGATAATTCATAATGCCGCCTACAGAGAACATACTAACTCCTTATTTCTAAAATCACAAATACTTCAACTTGCTGATATAGTTCATCTTCAAACAACTAAAATAATGCATAAGGCTAAAAATAACCAATTAGCTAAAAATGTCATCCAATACTTCTCTACAAGAGGAGAAATATGATCTCAGGGAAGAAGTACATTTGAAACACTTCTATGCTAGGACTACGTTATGCTAGCCATAGCATTTCAGTATGTGGAATCAAACTATGGAATGGATTGAGTAAGGAAATCAAACAATGCACAACGATGAGCCAATTCAAGAAACAATACAAGCAGTTGATGTTTGCTAAATACAAGGATGAAGAGTCTTGAACCAGTCATGATGTGCTATATATATCACTATATTGACACCTACTATGGTACCCATTATGGCATTGGATGCTCATATCACCTCCTACTTTGGTATGGGACAAAAAAAAAAAAAAAAAAAATTAAAAATGTTAACATTTTTAAAAATTACAATTTTTTAATTATTTTTTTAATTTTTATTTTTTTTTAAATAAAAAAAACTTAAACTATATTAGGAAAGCAGGAAGTGAACAAATGTAACAGTGCTCAAATCACCTCGTACTTTGGTACAGGACAAAAAAAATTAAAAAATTAAAAAAAAATTAAAAAAAACCTTAAACCATATTATGAAAGCAGGAAGTGAACAAATGTAACAGTTACTGATTGTAAAAGTACCAGATGGAGGGGTAGGATCTAATAAGCTTTGCTTCTTCCTACTCCTTTTGGACATGTGGAACTGTGAACTGATTATGTGATGCATTCAATTGTAATCTGATGCATGTTCAAATGAAATCAAACCATTACCATTACCATTACCATTACCAGATTAAGTGGCATCCTTTGAGATTAAACTGACACATTCCAACACAAAATGATTCCTATAGTAAAGCATTCCAGGCCAAACAAGACTGGTCATAATCAATCAGTCACTTTTCAAGCAATTGAGGCAAAATGTGTCGCAATAATGAGCTGCAACTAGCGGAGGTGTCGTTAATTCCGTCTCAACTTGTGACAACATGACGTCAGCCGCAGGAAGTTGGCCGTAATTATTCCCCATGCAAAGCTTGAAACCGGAGTTCAGATCATTTAGAGATCCTTTCCAAATTAAAATCCTATTTAAAAAAAAAAAAAAGACAATGAATTGCTTAATTTAGCATTCATTTCCCCATCCAGCAAATACGCTCAAATGCTCATCCCTATTTAGAAGAGTAGAAATATGTGGAGGCTTACGCTGTGTTGCATCGTGTTCCAAATAATCCTCTGGTTTGCAGCATAGACACAGGAAGGGGGGGGAAAAAGTCTTCATTAATTCAGTGTAGGTGGACAAATTAGTTTGTGCAAAGTCGGAAAAAAAGGCAGGCGCCAAGAGAAAAACATCAAAAAATTGGGTGAAGGATATGCAGAAACATAATTAGTATTAGACCAAACACATTGATTTTTTTTTTTTTTTGAAGGTGCACAAAAACACAAATGTTAAAATCATTCATGCATGGTGTAAATTACCTTAATTTAAACTGACATAAAGTCCCGTATCGACCCAAATATACACCATTAAGAAAATACGAGTATTTAGTATACATGCAAACCAAGGTGCTGGTACTCGTGTAAAGAGAATATTTTTATTCGTATACGTGTTTTTTTTAAGTCAATTACTTCTTCATATTCAATTTTGTATCGGATTTATATTGGGTGTTGGACCACATTAAGTCAGTTCATGCTTGGAAAATAATAATAATAATAACTTAAAGGCATTCAAATTCATGGACTTTCATGCGCGGGTCCCCCCCGGGGGGTCGAGAGGTTTCATGTTCGTGCAGCCATGCCAACATGTACTCAAAATGCAATTAGACTCTTGAATACGCTTATATGATGTACATTTTGTTGTATTTTATTGTTCAGTACAGTACAGATAAATTAATAAATATTATCAGTTTGTAAAGTATGTCAAATCGGCGGGGGGTGGGGGGGATGGGGGGGGGGCACTGCTTTAGCATCACCTTTGCTCACCTCACCCCAATAACACACACCATAGTATGGGGTGTGTTCACCGCATTAAAGAGTTTTTAAACAAATACTCAGTTATGATATCATAATTCAAAATAATAATTCCGAACTATGGCTGTGTTCGAAACCGCATACTAACTCCTACATACTTCCATGCGCATACTATCCACCCAATCCATCAGACAGTATGCAAAGCGTTTACACTACAGAGTAGTACATGATAACCCACAATGCATTGCGCTCCTACCTGAGCCGGAATCAAAAACAGACTGAAGCTGATTTCACTTTAGTTTTAAACTCTTTTAAAAAAAATCACTTTATTGAGATTTTTTTTAATAAATCAGGCGAAAAAGTGGCCGTTTAGATCCCGAGTGTGCCATTTATTTACAGGGGTGGGCAAACTACGGCCCGGGGGCCACATGCGGCCCACCAAGCGTTTGAATCCGGCCCTCCAGTTGCTTTTTAAGTATTTTAAACTTTTAACATACAAACTGGCAACATGACTTGCAAGTCGGATGTTTTATTTAGTAAAAAAAATATATATAAAAAATATATAACACTTTTACAGATAAAATTTGACAAATAATTCAAGGAAAATTCTAAGCATAAAATAGTGCGTGTGTTTGTTAAATATATGTTGTGGTCCCCCCAGACAATTGAGTCAAAATATTTGCCCACCTCTGGTTTACAATTTCGTTTGGATGAATGCTGCAAAATTTAAGCTAGCTGAAATGAGCAACGCACTTCTGGTTATTTTCACAAATTTTTATTATTTTTGTTATTTTTCACACTGCTTTTACTTTGAAATCAAGAAACGAACCAACTGAAAGTATATCCTGCTTGACTGGCTCGGCGTTCAGCCATCGTTTTTTGTTTTTTTTTTCGCGTTGACGTCACGTCGCATTGCATCCTGGGTAATTTGAGTGTGACTAGTGTTAAATATATGTTCTGGCCCCCCCGGACAATTTTGTTAACTTGATGCGGCCCACGAGTCAAAATATTTTCCCACCTCTGGTTTACAATTTCGTTCGGACGAATGCTGCAAAATTTAAGCTAGACGAAATGGGCAACGCACTTCTGGTTATTTTCACAAATTTTTATTATTTTTGTTATTTTTCACACTGCTTTTACTTTGAAATCAAGAAACGAACCAACTCAAAATATATTCTGCTTGACTGGCTCAGTGTTCAGCCAACTTTTTTGTTTTTTTTTTTCGCGTTGACTCAAGAGTATACTCAAAGAGTTAGTATGAGTATTAGGTAAGTATGCGGTTTCGGACTCAGCCATTGATTCCTGAAAGAGTGATCGGATCAATTGGATTTTTATACCGTAACTAATGCCATCAATTTAAAGGGCAAGAGACGCACAAATGCGTCATGGCTGCAGAAGTATTTATCCCATGACGAGAACGACGCTTCGACTCGACTCGGCTGTCAGCACATAACCTTTATTCCGATGCAGCATTTTAGCCCTGAAGGTTATTTGAGATGGAAATACACGTATCACGATCCAATCCCACAAACATGAAGCCAAATCTGATATAAAATAAAGGCTTGCTTTTCAGCAAACAATGGCCGTGGTCGACCTCAGAAAAGCCCGGTCTGTTTGCCAAGTACGCAGACAGGCAGGATGAAGGGCACATGTCGGGGGGGGGGCCACCTCACTCGCTCGTCTGTCTGCGATGTTGATTCATTAACAAACACAAATCGATAGATGCGCCTCAATGCGGGACGAGCACAGAGAATGAATTTCCCGTCCGCGGCGGGGGGGGGCTGACGATAGCAAATCACCAGCTTTAATCAACAGTGTCAAGTCAAGTCAAGACAAATAGTGTTTACGCTTAGCCAGAAAACGGTGCTATTTGATGCCCTTACCAGTCTGTCCAGGCTTGTGCCAGCTGCCGTGGTGGGACGCTCGTCTGGATTGTACGGCCTGAAGCGGGCGTTGAACACATCCGGAACGCCACGGGTAGACCTACTCATTCCTGAGGGTTTTGGCTGGCCACAACCTTGAAAAACCTGCAATTAGAAAAAAAACATGGGCACTTGACTCTTGGGGTCTGAAATGACTTTGGAGGGAGAAAAACACGGGAAAAAAAACATGTTTTGTTAGCGTTGTGCTATTCGTTGAACAACAGACTGCTGGTAAAATGGGCCGCTTCGTGTCATGCGGAGTCGACCACGGTGATGCTGTAGGTGATTCAGCTGGACTCTGACCAATGTGGTATTTAACTTTACAGCTTTTGAAAAAACACTACATCCAGTACTGTATACAATAAAAAAAAAACTATTTATTGTATGAGACAGCCCAATAAAAGTGGAAAAAAAACTACATTTTTAAACATTTTTTGCTTCTGGCAGCAATTTAGTGGGTTTGGGAAAACACAATAAAAGCCATGAAATACTGTAAAACCGGCTTTACACGTTCCCAGCACCAATGTAGTACCGATATGTACTGTTTTTCCATACATGGATTTTCAAGCGGCTCTGAATATCATAACATATATAACAACTCGTATGCCCAAAATACATGTTTTACGACATGAGTACGGCGCCGACAACACAAAAATCAACAATAATACATACGCTGCCGCTCAAAAGTTTAGGATCACTTGGAATTTTTTTTTGCCAGTCTGAGATATGGCTTGTTTTTTTTAAAGTCCAGCATCCTAAAGTCACCGCTTCACTCTTGATACTGAGACTGGTGTTTGGCATCTTTGGCATCTTTGTCTTAAACTACACACTCTGAGATATTTGTCTTCTTGCACGGTTGCGCATCGTTTTTCTGTCCTTGTTAGACCCAGTTTGTGCTGCTCTCTGAAGGGAGTAGTTAACAACATGATTAACTTGGATTAGCAACCATACCAGGAGATTGATGCAGAGGACTGACAGTTGTTGATAGTAAGCCTCTATGCAAAAATGTACATCCTTCTTTGAAAATCATCTGATTCATTTTAATTGTTTGTGAAATGCATGAAAATGTGTTTTTCTTTGGAAATCAAAGAAATTTGCAAGTGATCCCAAACTTTTGAGCGGTAGTGTAAGTAAGACAAATATTAAAGGTCCCATATTAGACTATTATTCAACAATTTGAAATAAATATCAGAGATCAAACATTAGTGTAATTTGTGCGCATCGTTTTTCTGTCCTTGTTAGACCCAGTTTGTGCTGCTCTCTGAAGGGAGTAGTTAACAACAAGATTAACTTTGATTAGCAACCATACCAAAAGATTGATACATCATTCTTTGAAAATCATCTGATTAATTTTAATTGTTTGTGAAATGCATGAAAATGTGTTTTTCTTTGGAAATCAAAGAAATTTGCAAGTGATCCCAAACTTTCGAGCGGTAGTGTAAGTAAGACAAATATTAAAGATCCCATATTAGACTATTACTCAACAATTTGAAATAAATATCAGAGATCAAACATTAGTGTAATTTGTGCGCATCGTTTTTCTGTCCTTGTTAGACCCAGTTTGTGCTGCTCTCTGAAGGGAGTAGTTAACAACAAGATTAACTTTGATTAGCAACCATACCAAAAGATTGATACATCATTCTTTGAAAATCATCGGATTCATTTTAATTGTTTGTGAAATGCATGAAAATGTGTTTTTCTTTGGAAATCAAAGAAATTTGCAAGTGATCCCAAACTTTCGAGCGGTAGTGTCAGTAAGACAAATATTAAAGATCCCATATTAGACTATTATTCAACAATTTGAAATAAATATCAGAGATCAAACATTAGTGTAATTTGTGCGCATCGTTTTTCTGTCCTTGTTAGACCCAGTTTGTGCTGCTCTCTGAAGGGAGTAGTTAACAACAAGATTAACTTTGATTAGCAACCATACCAAAAGATTGATACATCATTCTTTGAAAATCATCGGATTCATTTTAATTGTTTGTGAAATGCATGAAAATGTGTTTTTCTTTGGAAATCAAAGAAATTTGCAAGTGATCCCAAACTTTCGAGCGGTAGTGTCAGTAAGACAAATATTAAAGATCCCATATTAGACTATTATTCAACAATTTGAAATAAATATCAGAGATCAAACATTAGTGTAATTTGTGCGCATCGTTTTTCTGTCCTTGTTAGACCCAGTTTGTGCTGCTCTCTGAAGGGAGTAGTTAACAACAAGATTAACTTTGATTAGCAACCATACCAAAAGATTGATACATCATTCTTTGAAAATCATCTGATTAATTTTAATTGTTTGTGAAATGCATGAAAATGTGTTTTTCTTTGGAAATCAAAGAAATTTGCAAGTGATCCCAAACTTTTGAGCGGTAGTGTAAGTAAGACAAATATTAAAGGTCCCATATTAGACTATTATTCAACAATTTGAAATAAATATCAGAGATCAAACATTAGTGTAATTTGTGCGCATCGTTTTTCTGTCCTTGTTAGACCCAGTTTGTGCTGCTCTCTGAAGGGAGTAGTTAACAACAAGATTAACTTTGATTAGCAACCATACCAAAAGATTGATACATCATTCTTTGAAAATCATCTGATTAATTTTAATTGTTTGTGAAATGCATGAAAATGTGTTTTTCTTTGGAAATCAAAGAAATTTGCAAGTGATCCCAAACTTTTGAGCGGTAGTGTCAGTAAGACAAATATTAAAGGTCCCATATTAGACTATTATTCAACAATTTGAAATAAATATCAGAGATCAAACATTAGTGTAATTTGTGCGAAGAAAGTCAGTACATATAACATCTGAGTCACGGTGTCATCTTAGAAAATGACACTAAACTCATCACAAAGCAACTTAACACTCAAAAGATGTAGCCGACAAATATACAAACATGTACCAATGTGAGTGTAAAAATGGAAAAAAGCAGCTCTTAAGGTTTTCCCATACTGCAGTGCGTCTGAGCAACAATTCATTGGGCCACTGCAATGACGTCAGCCTCTCCTTTTTCTGGCTCACATTTGGTGAGGTGGTTATTTATGTAAATATTTCTTCCTTGTAGTTTCCTCCTCCGGTTTGTTTTTCCTGTTGAAGAGCCTAAAAAAGACGGGCGGTATATTGGTACCGCGAATCGACGTGAATCCCTCTGGCCGCCGATTGTTCTCTGGATCTGACATCCAGCTTGTCAGAATTCTCTCCGTTGTTGTTGCCGCTCTTCACTGCCCCACAGAGTGGATGTGTGGGGTTTCACCTGGAGGCCTGTGATTATCACGTCATTGTGGTGCATTGTTCCAAAAAGGTAAGCTACTTGTCCCTGTGGGTGTGTCCCAAGTGGCGAACAGAAAACACGCATTGATTTTAATCCTGGGGTAGGCTCCAGCTGAACCATAACCGTCATAATGATAGAAAATGGAAGAACGGATGTCAATCTGTACATGAAACTCTTTTTACTTCTCGTGTAAACGCACCCTAAGATTATCCAACCAACCCAACATGTGATTTCCATCCAAAAATCCTAAACTTGGACTTAATAAGAATGTGTTAAATTACACAGGAGTAACTCTCGGCAATTTACCGAAACTTTGACATACCTTGTAGGAGACCTGGGCACTGTTATCTTGCATATTCATGATGGCCTCTGAGATCTTAACATCAATGGGCTCCATGACGGATTCAATATTGAACGGACCCTCCAGCCTCTGAGCCACCAGCAGCATGGCATCTGGTTATGAAAAAAAAAACACAGAAATAAGTGGAATTGCAGTTTAAAGAAATTTGATTTAAACTGAAATGTTAACACAGAATGATATAATAACTAAAAAATGGAGCATTTGCCAGATATAAAGACATCAAACGGCAATATCTTAGCGGCAGATGTCTACTTTTCCCAGGATGTGTCTACTTTTTGCAAATGAAAAAAAAAACAACATTTTGGGAAGATTTTCAAATTGAAGACAATCATCGTGTGATTTTCATCGTTTTCTCTATTACAGGAGTAGGGAACGTATGACTCGGGCGAGAGGCGGGGTAAACCCTGGACTGGTCGCTAGCCAATCACAGGGCACATATAGACAAACAACCATTCACACTCACATTCATACCTATGGACAATTTGGTAATGGTAATGGTTTTATTTCATTTGAACATGCATCAGATTACAATTGAATGCATCACATAATCAGTTCACAGTTCCACATGTCCAAAAGGAGTAGGAAGAAGCAAAGCTTATTAAATCCTACCCCTCCATCTGGTACTTTTACAGTAACTGTTACATTTGTTCACTTCCTGCTTTCCATAATACAGATTTTTTTTTTAAAATTTTGGTTACTTTTGCTGGAGTTTCTGTCCTAATTTAGGTGTTGCAATGAGTCAGCGGGTCATCTCAAACACCACAACAGTTGCTCTTTCTTTGGCAGGAGCCAATTACGAGCTATCAGTGTACTCACAATGACCTTGTCAACCTGTTGGAAATTGAAGGTCAGTAAGTAAATAAGGTAGGTAAGGTAAAGGTAAATGTTAGATTTGTTCACTTCCTGCTTTCATAATGTAATTTAAGTTTTTCATTCATTCATTTTCTACCACTTATCCTCACAAGGGTCGTGGGGGTGCTGGAGCCTATCCCAGCTGTCTTCGGGCAAGAAGTTGGATACACCCTGGACTGGTGGCCAGCCAATCACAGGGCACATTTAAGTTTTAAACTTTATTGTATTAATTTTAATTTTAATACATTTAATAAATTAAAATTAAAATTAAAATTAAAATTAAAATTAAAATTAAAATTAAAATTAAAATTAAAATTAAAATTAAAATTAAAATTAAAATTAAAATTAAAATTAATTTCTCTTAGCTGTGAGGTCTGCGTGCTAACCACTTGTCCGTCGTGCAGCCTAAACAATACATAATAAATGCAAATATTCCATTTACATCTTCATTTTTGTAATAAAAACCCCAAATAGCAGAATTAAAACATTGCCATTTGCCTCCTTTCACACACACACAATAATAAGCCATAGACGCTTTTCAGGACAAATTAATTTTTTATGCTGATTGACCTGTTCACGCTAAGCAAATGTGGTTTGGCTGCATGCAAAAAAAAAAATCACTTTTGAGTCATTGATTTAATGAAAAAGCCAACCAGCCTCGTCGAACCAGCTGCAGGCGCTACAAGAAGGTCAACGCCTCATTAATGTCATTGTGTGGACTCCAGCCAGAGCTCCTTTTGAACACTGGACGCTCGCCATGACTGTCTATTTTGTTTTCAGCGCTTCAAGTCAGAAAACCACCTTTTAGAAACAGTTTCAATTGTGTTATATTAAGAACACACATTCCCGAGGCTAAAAGAACAAAAAAAAAAAAAGTTTCAGTGAGGTACAAGCTGGCAAACTTGGGGGTAAAAATCTCATGTTGCATTCACTGAACTCTTCTTAGTTTCATTTCAGTGCGGTACATCCACAAATTCAATATGTCCCTCGGTACAGTTTTACAATCAAGCTGCTAAAATCTGAAAATGATCATCTTTTAATGTGCACTAAACCCCATCGGGTATGTATGCCGATGCAGGATTGCGTCTCAAGTGGTACTTCCAACTAAAAGCAACTCACTAAAAATGGAGCGTTTCGCAGCGATGAAGACTTCAAATAACAATATCTTAGCACCAGATGTCTACTTTTCCCAGGATATGTTTGAGGAATGAGGGAAAAAAAAAAAAACGTCTTGTTGGGATTTTAAAATGGTCTAAAATGTCCTTCCTTCAGTCTGCATGCACATGTCAGTCAATATGTAAGGGACTTAAACAGGAGCATCATTATCTGCAGTGCTACACGCCAGAAGAGTTGGAATTTTTTTGTGTGAGACACAAAAACCTATCTATGAAGGGGTGGTGGTGGTGTGGCTCAAGTGGTAGGAGGTTGTTGGTTCAATCCTCAGTCCTGCCATGATCATGTCGAAGTACCCTTGAGCAAGATACTGAACCCCCAGTTGCATCAGTAGGTAATTGTGCTACATACACAAGTGAAAGGCTATTTACCATGAAGGTAAACCTCAGGGTCGCGGGTACACCCTGGACTGGTCGCCAGCCAATCACAGGGCACATATAGACAAACAACCATTCACACTCACATTCATTTTGGAGTCGCCAATTAACCTAGCATACATGTCTCCACGCAGAGAAG
The DNA here is from genome assembly GCF_037039965.1 of Doryrhamphus excisus. Classification (NCBI taxonomy): domain Eukaryota; kingdom Metazoa; phylum Chordata; class Actinopteri; order Syngnathiformes; family Syngnathidae; genus Doryrhamphus; species Doryrhamphus excisus. The sequence goes on from NC_136368.1 coordinate 19,879,437, forward strand.
CAGAGATTCGAACCCAGGTCTTCCTGATCCTCCTGATCTCTGACATTTCAGTTCATGTTTTACCTTTACTGAAGATGTGATTGCTGACAAAGACACAACATGGCCGTGAGATGAATGCGGACACCACCTTTGTGTTTTTGCCAGGAGTTATTTATTGAATTAAATAGTGTTTCCCACCTCAAGTGTCTGCTTTTCTTTTCATCACATGCTGAAAATAACACAAAATGGAGCCAAAGAAAGTTTCAAGTGCCAGCATAAGATGGTGGGAAAAACCAATACTGAATTGAAGAAATGACTTCTGGCAAAACACGGCGACTGTGTCTGTTGTTGTCTCGCTGTGACATCGCCGTCTTTGTCAACAATCACGTCTTCAGTCAAGGGAAAAGGAACCTTAAATGATCATTTATCACTTCTTTACTGATATATGTGCCTATATAAACACGCATTTTGTGTTAACATTGTTGTGGCATAACTGTGTCAGTTAGCAAAGACCTACAAAGTCACCTGCTGATGACATCATAGACGGGCGACAGAGCTCTGTTTCCATGTACAGTATTAGCAAGCTGTTAACAAAACAAACATTTTGTAATAAAAACTCACTAAGAACACAGTTGGACTCATGCAATGTATTACTAACACAGGGGTCGGCAACCTTTACTATGAAAAAGAGCAATTTTACCCCCTTGCACACATGTACAGTATTAGCAAGCTGCTAACAAAACCAAACATTTTGTGATAAAAAAACACACTAAGAACACAGTTGGACTCATGCCGTGTATTACTAACACAGGGGTCCGCAACCTTTACTATGAAAAAAGCCACTTTACCTCCTTGCCCACATGTACAGTATTAGCAAGATGCTAACAAAACAAAACATTGTGTGATAAAAAACACACTAAGAACATAGTTGGAGTCATGCAGTGTATTACTAACACAGGGGTCGGCAACCTTTACTATGAAAAAAGCCATTTTATCCCCTTACAAACGTGTACAGTATTAGCAAGCTGCTAACAAAACAAAACATTGTGTGATAAAAACACACTAAGAACATAGCTGGAGTCATGCAGTGTATTACTAACACAGGGGTCGGCAACCTTTACTATGAAAAAAGCAATTTTACCCCCTTGCCCACATGTACAGTATTAGCAAGCTGCTAACAAAACAAAACATTTTGTGATGAAAACACACATTGGACTCATGCCGTGTATTACTAACACAGGGGTTGGCAACCTTTACTATGAAAAAAGCAATTTTACCCCCTTGCCCACATGTACAGTATTAGCAAGCTGCTAACAAAACAAAACATTTTGTGATAAAAACACACTAACAACACAGTTGGACTCATGCAATGTATTACTAACACGGGTCGGCAACCTTTACTATGAAAAAAGCAATTTTGCAGATTAGATTACAGTAGAAAGAAGTAGTGTTATTTGAGTCATTGAAATAGTTCTGTTTTACCACTACTAGTGTGGTTTGTACTGCACTGAAAGTGAACCCGGCAGTTTTTTTTGGTACCATGCAAACATGGCTGCCTTTTGACTGAGTTAGTATCAGTGCTATTCAACACCGACTAGTACTGATTGAATAGTGTCATGCACCACCGGGGATAGGCTCCAGCTTCCATTTGGGTCATTATAGTAACATATGTGAGCACTGCTGTCCCTGCTGTTCAGATCAGCTCCTGTTCCATTTACTTGTCAATTATGTGCATGCCTTAAAAAAAAAACCCACTTGTGTTTATTGACACTGTGGATGGGAATAAGCTTGTGATGCGCCTGTGAGAGTGTAATACAGGGCCTGCGTCGCTGCCAAATGGTTTTCTGAAGTATCACTTCAGTGGCGCTGCAGCCGTGAAGTCTGTAAGTGTAAACGACACCTTCATCAGGAGAGCAAAAAAGTATGAACTTGCCCGATGATGACGAGTCGTCGCCATGTGTTTATTGACGCTGACCTTCGCTGCGCTTTGTTTGAACATCTGTTGACACCGCCATTCGGCTTTAGCTTGATGCAAAAAGTAGTAAGAGCATTTCATGGCAATTTAGGTCAAACGAGACAATTGGGAAGACATTATGCTAAGTGAAGAAGAATAAAGATAATTATGACCGATGATGCTTGCTGAAACTTATCCGAGACACTGAAGACATGGACCGCCACTGAACAAATGTCTCTTATTTAAGAGCTATGGACCACAAAAGCATGACGGCCACTCTCAGACAAATTTCTAAGATAGGCTCACATCCAATTGCGAATTTTTTTTTTTATCATGCACAAACAGCCATTCAGATCTGGTACAATATTCTAAGCTTAAGGGCTTTTAAAGACAACATCTGAAACTCATATTGTCTCACGAATACGGAGCTGAAGCAACACAATCTACTCCAGCTTTACCAATAGGTGCCCCACTTAAAACAACATCACAATAGCTACTCTTTGATTTTTTTTTTTTTTAATCGGGATTGATGTCCACTTATGTCGGGGCGACGAAGCTGCACCAGACAAGAACAAATAAGAAAAGCCAACAGGCTAGTTTGTCTGTGGGGAACTCACATGGATGAAAAATAGCAGTGGTGCAATTTGGCTTCTGCAGCTCATCTGTGGTTCAGTCAACCAAGTAATGGTGGCATTACCCAAAAAAAAAAAAAAAAAAAACTGGGATGGGAAAACAAAAACAACAGATAGTTCCACTTGCTTACACTTTCCTGGGCCATTAAATACAACACACATCTGCTTAGACACATGAACGAGCGCTGGCATTTGTGCAGAATTAAAAACATTGTCTGTAAAATTGAATTCATTTTGTGGTCCGATGAAAAATGAGCCGAGTGTGACTACACTAGTAGAAGTGGGAGATGCATTTGGTACCGGGGCCTTCAGTGGGCATTGAACCGAGTTAATCTACCTCTTAATAACACCAATGTCATGTCGCAATTATTCATTCATTCATTCATTTTCTGCCGCTTATCCTCACAAGGGTCGCAAGGGTGCTGGAGCCTATCCCAGCTGTCTTCGGTACACCGAAGGGCACATATAGACAAACAACCATTCACACTCACATTCATACCTATGGACAATTTGGAGTGGCTAATTAACCTAGCATGTTTTTGGAATAAAACCTGTTTATGATTTACCGAAACAGGTTTAGAGCCCTGTAGACATGAAATAACAACCCTATAGTACACATCATGTGACAATAAGACACAATAACTCACATTATGCACTACTGCTGGCTTTGTTTACAGCTCTTACATGCAGGATCTCTACATAAGGCACATAAGAGAGGGCTACCGCGCTAACAAGTTAGCCTCGAATTTAATTATTCTAAACTTAAAAAAAGGGTTTGAAACTGAGCGAGGAAGAAGGACAAAGTGAGAAGCCAAAAATGCACCACTTCCACACTGAATGGGAGAATTTTTTTTCAATACAGTATGTGGCTGACTCCATGTTAAGGTAATGTAATGTAAGGTAATGTTTGATTAATAATAGACCATAATCCACCACAAAACAGCAATCTACACAGCCAGGAGGAGGCCCGAGAACACCCTGGAGATACGTATACACCTCAGTGTTATCCACCCCCAGTGGAACTGGAATGGGCGTCTCCCAACCTGAATCGATCCTCGATCCTCACGGCGAAGTATCCTTGGGCAAGATACTGAACTCCCAGTGGTTCCTGATGTTTCCATACCGCGACTGATCTTAAGGAAAATGGCTGCATGGAACAATTAAGTGTAACCTTTGCCATCAGAGAACCAATACAACAGATCCGTCGCTATCTGGTAAGGAGAAAACTACTCAGTCACCATTAAAATGGCTGATGAGTTCAATAACGGAAGACATTGAGTTCATCACCAGAAGTCGATAAAGCTGCTGAATGCTGACAACTGATTAAACAAATACATTTTGTTGCGATAATATCCACAGTTGGTAACGGCAACGGTTTTTGACCTAGTGTCAACAATTGACCACGGTTGTTATTTGGTTTTGCAGCCCACGGACCCCAAGCAATAGGAGTTAATTGCATAGAAGCGTTAACTAGTTAACTATTAACTGTTAACTATTATGCTCTGTATGGTATATTGGTCAGCTCTCCCGACTTTGTTTCCTGTGATACGAGTTCAAATCTCGCTGGAACCTTTAAGGTTCTTGTAAATCATGAGTCGGCTACAGGGTGGGAAATCGATCTCACACTCGCTACATCACCAACTGTGATTGGTACGTATATCTTACCTACATACATACAGTACCGTTGGCTTTACAGAATACTTTAAAGTCTTGAGTAAAGGAGTTTTAAAGAGCACAAACAATCATTACAGAGACCCATTCAGTTCAAGAGGTGTAAGAGAAATGGGTTTTCAGCGCCATTGTTCAAGCTCAGTGCTGTTCAAAAGCATCTATTATTAAGGCTTCACACAGGAAGGACACATTGCGGATGAACAGAGAGTGCAGCTTGATAAGTACTTGTCTTTCACCTTACATAGGACGGTATTCAAGGTGCTCTGTACAATTACTGACGGTCGCAGTAAGATAGATGTATCAAAAAAGTTCCTTAAAGTTATACAACTATGCAAGTAACGATTATTTTAGGAGTTGATAAATCTGAAAATTGTTGTTTCGATTAATGGAAAAGTCGGTTAGGCCCCAGATCAGGGGTCTCAAACTCAATTTAGGGAGCTAGGGTCTGGGCAAAGCTGGGCCGCATTAGGTTTTCCAAAAAAAAAAAAAAATGCATTTATTAAAAACAGAAAAATATACAAACTTTTTCAGTGCATTGGTTCCGATTTTCTACAATAAAAGCTCTGATAAAACATTCCACTGTTCTCAAATATCTTAATTTTTATTTTTCTGCACAAAATAAGATGAAAAATAAACAAATCAAGAAAAAAATCAATCAGTAATAAATAAATATATTAATAATAATAAAACGGCAAATAATAAAAACTTAAGAAACCACATATAGTTTGTGGGTAGACAAATTATTTTTTTCAGATTAAAATGAACAAAGCATTATTAGAGCCCTGTAGACATGACAAAACACGACTATAGTCACATTTATACTCTTTTTATTTACAACATATTGCGCAACTGCAGGGTCTTGAGACACATGCTAACTCGCAAACTAGAGAGCTAGCGACCTAAACGGTAGCCTTCAAGTTATTTCCTTTAAACTTAAATAGCCAAAAACTTACCACTTCCACACGGATAGGGAGGATAACTATTAACAGTTATTTAACCTTTAACATGAACATTAATCAAACGTAATAATTTTTTCTGGGTACATGATACCATACAGCATCCATATCAAACATGCGCGGGCCGCACTAACATTAAACTTTCATATCAAGGCGGGGGCCCGTGTTTGAGACCCCTGCCCTAGATAGACCAAATCAATATGAACTAAACACAAACAGTTAATGCTTTGGTCCACAACATATTCACATTTGTGAGGCTGAAATCAGAGGATTTGTACGTTTTTAAATAAAAAAAACAATGAATGGGATAACAAAATAGTTGTCGATGAATTCAATCCCATGACTCATCCATTGTTGCAGCTCTAATTGTCAGCATCTTTTTTGTTCCTCGAGAGTTCCGACTCTTCAATTGATTACACAAACCGATGCATAATTTACCACGCATCAGCGGGACGAGGCTTGTATTCTAAGTGAGGGTCTAATAAATACTTTCTGCTGACAACGGTCATCAAAAACTTTTAAAACTAGAATTCATTAGGAATATCAGAGCTATGCAACTTTTACACGATACCCATGATTTCATATGGGTTGGGACCTGGGTGAATATTCTATATACACATTCAAATACACTGCCTAGCCCCAAAAATAGGTCACAACCTGGGATTAATTAAACTAGGGTGACCATATTTATATTAGCAAAAACCTGGATACTCGGCCTGGCAATGAGATACTCACATTATACTGGAAATTTACTCTAATATGCATTACAACTTCCATCCATCCATTTTCTATACCGCTTATCCTCATTAGGGTCGCAGAGGTATGTTGGAGCCTATCCCAGCTGTCTTCAGGCAAGAGGTGGGGTACACCCTGGACTGGACCTTACAACTACAACACTTGTTCATTCATTCATTTTCTACCGCTTATCCTCATAAAGGTCGCGGGGTTGCTGGAGCCTACCACAGCTATCTTATCTTTGGGCGAGAGGCAGAGTACACCCTGGACTGGACCTTACAACTTCAATATACTTATTAATTCAATTTCTACCGCTTATCCTCACGAGGGTCGCAGGGATGCTGGAGCCTATCCCAGCTGACTTCAGGCGAGAGGCGAGGTACATCCTGGACTGGACCTTATAACTTCAATATACTTATTCATTAATTCAATTTCTACAGCTTATCCTCATGAGGGTCGCGGGGGTGCTGGAGCCTACCCCAGCTATCTTATCTTTGGGCGAGAGGCGTTGTACACCCTGGACTGGACCTTATAACTTCAATATACTTATTCATTAATTCAATTTCTACAGCTTATCCTCATGAGGGTCGCGGGGATGCTGGAGCCTATCCCAGCTGTCTTTAGGCGAGAGGTGGGGTACATCCTGGACTGGACCTTACAACTTTAATACACTCATTCATTCTTTAATTTTCTACCGCTTATCCTCACGAGGGTTGCGGGGTTGCTGGAGCCTACCCCAGCTATCTTATCTTTAGGTGAGAGGCGGAGTACACCCTGGACTGGACCTTACAACTTCGATACACTTATTCATTGATTCATTTTCTACCGCTTATCCTCACGAGGGTCGCGGGGATGCTGGAGCCTATCCCAGCTGTCTTTGGATGAGAGGTGGGGTACATCCTGGACTGCACTTTACAATTTCGATACACTTATTCATTGATTCATTTTCTACCGCTTATCCCCACGAGGGTCGCGGGGATGCTGGAGCCTATCCCAGCTGTCTTTGGATGAGAGGTGGGGTACATCCTGGACTGGACCTTACAACTTTAATACACTCATTCATTCATTAATTTTCTACCGCTTATCCTCACGAGGGTCGCGGGGTTGCTGGAGCCTACCCCAGCTGTCTTATCTTTAGGCGAGAGGCGGAGTACACCCTGGACTGGACCTTACAACTTCGATACACTTATTCATTGATTCATTTTCTACCGCTTATCCTCACGAGGGTCGCGGGGATGCTGGAGCCTATCCCAGCTGTCTTTGGATGAGAGGTGGGGTACATCCTGGACTGGACCTTACAACTTCGATACACTTATTCATTGATTCATTTTCTACCGCTTATCCTCACGAGGGTCGCGGAGATGCTGGAGCCTATCCCAGCTGTCTTTGGATGAGAGGTGGGGTACATCCTGGACTGGACCTTACAACTTTAATACACTCATTCACTCAATAATTTTCTACCGCGTAAAAGAGTGGGCTGGCAACCTACCCCGTACCTCGGCCGAAGTCAGCTGGGATAGGCTCCAGCATACCTTATGAGGATAAGCGGCATAGAAAATAAAGGGATGGATCTTAAGGAGGTTCTAAGTAGAGACCCAAAATGAAAATGAAAAATACATTTTGGAGGAGGCAATTTATTGTAAACAAAAAATCATAGCCTTTAAAAGCCAAAATCTGGTTCATTGAAAAACATCCACAGTCCAAAATGTCCAATGACACATTGATATGATATCAGGTAAATATTCTAAATTTCATGTCGTTCTTATCCCAGCCAAGGTCAGCATTGCACAGATTAACGACTGACACCACGTGTTAATGTGGTCATCATCTAATTAACGTAATTCAATTCTAATCCCACTAATTCTTTTACTTTTACCAACCAGTCCCATACAATAAAACCAGAACCGTAGTATTTCTGTTTCATGGTTGTACAAGGAATTGTTTAATAAAAAATGTGTTGTTATAATTAATGCACAAAGCATTTGTTGTCTCGCAGAACAGGCGAGCTCAGCAAGGATTTGCAGTCCAACAGGAACAAATGGATTTAAGAGCGGCTACTCAGCAGAGCCCATTTAATCTGCTGTGTGATTAATTGTGATGCGATTTAGTGAGTGTAACACGAGCAAAGACATACAGATTAGAATTACACTCATGCTCGGTTAAATGACTGTACAGATAAATGTGAAAATGATAAATAATGCACATACGGATCGTTCCTAAAGTGTTCAACACCCCAAATGTCAAACAATTTGGCAAAAAAATGTTGCACGGACACGTCACGGCAAACGGCAGACTACATCACTGCAGCTCAGTTCGGCGAGCATTAAAACGATGAACTGTGTTTTGTGCTTTTTCTTTGGATTTGGGTGTATTTTTTCAGCAGAATGCAATGTTAGCTCAAACAGCCTGTTTTGTTGTATTAACTTATTAATGGTTGACTTCTTTTACAGTCCTATGACAGTTACATTTCTGGGGATCACAATAGATATAATAGATAAAATAGATAATATATGATATAATAGATAGATATAATAGATAAAATATGAGCTGGAAACCTCATATTACAAATATAGTACAACATAAGGTGGCCAGAAATATTTCAATATTGAACAAAGCAAAATGTATCACTCGATATAAATGTACTGCAAAAAAGGCCAGTAAGGATAATTCATAATGCCGCCTACAGAGAACATACTAACTCCTTATTTCTAAAATCACAAATACTTCAACTTGCTGATATAGTTCATCTTCAAACAGCTAAAATAATGCATAAGGCTAAAAATAACCAATTAGCTATCACATTGTACTTCGGTACGAGGTACAGTATAAAAAAACCAAAAAAAAAACCTAAACTGTATTATGGAAAGCAGGAAGTGAACAAATGTAACTGTAACTGATTGTAAAAGTACCAGATGGAGGGGTAGGATTGAATAAGCTTTGCTTCTTCCTACTCCTTTTGAACATGTGGAACTGTGAACTGATTATAGGATGCACTCAATCTGTAATCTGATGGGATAGGCTCCAGCATAGAAAATGGATAAATGGATGGATGTCAGTTCCGTATGTTAAAATGTGACTTCAGAGTTGAAAGCTATAGTTTGATGCTTCAACAGATTCATTCAATTTCCTGCAGATGCATTGTGTCCACCGTATAAATCTCGACCTACTAAAAATTCATCCCGCACACTATTTATTAAAAAAAGTGAAATGAAACCAAAATGATAAAAGTGACAGTAATGGATTAAAATTTTATAAAACCTTGGCACAGCTCATCACCCATGTGTATTAAACACAATTTATAGATAAATTTTAATATGCTTGTCTAATTAATCCTTTGCTCCAGGCCAAGAAAAACAAGTGTGTGTGCACACAAGGACTTTAATTTAACAATAGCACGATAAATAGAAGAACAATCTGGCACAAAGGCATCTTTCTTTTGAGAATATTAAAGCGAATGCATGTCACTGGCTCAAGATTCGATTTTTTTCAACCCCCAAAAAATATGAGAACATGACCACTGGCTAGCATATGCTACCAAGATCAGATTGAACAAAGAAATATTTATATTATTAAGAAATACGAAGTAAACTCAATACAAATTGGTGTAAATTGTTGTTCGGCTCGATTAAAAATTTCCGTCGTGCCAACACACACACACACACACACACACACACAAAACAATACAATTGCAATACAATTTCTCAGATATACCTTTTGGGTGTTAGGTTGCTGTGTGATGAGTTTTGTGTTCTTAGGAAGATGACCTAGTGAGTACACTGAAAGCTCTTGATTGGCCACTGCCCAAAGAAAGAGCTAACAAAAGTGGCACAATTTTTAAACAATTAGTCGTTGTTCTGAAATAAAGATGTCATCAGATTAAAACTTAGTTTAAGAAAAACAAAGTTTAAGAAAAAAGTAGCAGCTTATACACCGGAAATTAAGGTACTCTACTCATAGTAGTTTTTCTCTTTCCGAATGAACTTTCCGAAAGCAATGGTATACATGGAAAGGAATATTCCAATCGCGTATAATCAACTAGAATAGTCAATGGGGCATGCCCATTAAAACGTAAACACCAACATCACGTGATACCGACTTCCTGGAGTTTTTCTTTCACTTGTTGGAATAACTCCGTATTGCCAGTTTTTCCTTCGTCCAGTCTTGGAATTTAGTTTGAATCAAAAACAAACTTTCCTTAGCAGTCCAGTGCCGATTGGTGCTAATGCACACGAAAGCTGCTTGCCAACCGCCAATAAACAACAGAAGAAGAAAAAGAACGCAGTCTGACAACTTTCCGATTGAGCGGGTACAAGATACCTCAATCGGATTGGGGAAAGGAATATTCCACCCCAATGAATCCGATTATATATTCATTTTGATTGGCACTTTTATTTGGGAATGAGGTGTATACAAAGGTTACATTCTTTCCCTTTGATCAAATAACCCGAATGGAATTGGACTATTTGGGTCCATGTAAACGTGGCTAATGTCTCAGTCCAAGATCTATACTTACTGTGTTGCTTGGTACTTCCTGCGTTCTCTGTCCTCCTTAGACTTCCGGGAGCCTGGCAGCTGGTGCTACTCAGCAATTAGCGTTGGCACTACTTAATCTCCTCGCGCTAACCCTTGGGTATTGGAGTATTTCATTATTTGCAATGCAGGTCTATTTGGAGTTTGCACGGTGTCTCATGTGTGACTTCTCTCAGATACTCCAGCAAAGGTTTGTTAGAGAATCTAAATTGTCCATAGGTATGAATGTGAGTGTGAATGGTTGTTTGTCTATATGTGCACCGCGATCACCAGCCCCGCCTCTCCCCTGAAAACAGCTGCATACCCTCGTCTCACTCCCATTGCTTCTTTTTCCATTTTGAAGCTTGACTCAGAACCTCTGTAAAATGTAAATTCTTTTCAACTAGTCTTCAAATTTTGATCAGGAGTGTATTCTCTCCTCCTACCGCAGAGAAACCCGTCTTTATGAAAAGATCATCAAAGGACGTTTTGGCTGAAGATAAATGCGATAAAATAGATCAGAACCATAAGTAATAGCGCTCCAACCATCCATGTTCCTTTTGCTTTTCCCATTTCTCACTGAGAAAATGAATTAAATGTGTAGGTGAAAATATATTTCTTTCCCACTGCAGGGTCCAGGCACAACACCGCATACGTTTAATATAAAGAAGTCTGCAAGAAGAAGCACAAGAAAGGAAGCCGTGAATCCAAGTTTTAAAAGTCGTCTGGTCCGTGTAAGCACACAGCCCTGACTGATAGGTAGATAAAACATGTGCACTTTGATGCTTTGTCCTCTTCTTTACTGCTAAAAACGACCTGAGGTAACCCTCTGAGAGCATGCGGTAATGGTGCGACTTCAAGGAAGAGCTTCTAACCTCACGATGGGATTTCAGTGTTTTCCTTGCCACAGGCTGTCAAGCCCAGTCACCCTTTATTGTGTCGCTGCAACATGACATCCTACCTGCCGGAATAATCTTTGTTAAGACCTTTCATGATGTGTGAAATTAATAAATAAATGTTACATTGATGTCGGGCGGTCTTTGTCTCAGCTCAGCGGGAGCATCTCCTCGCTAAAGTTGACATTAACACCTCCGCCGCTGTTACAAATCCCTCCCGTCAGGCTTGACGGCGGCAGAGACGACGAATCCATTGAAGAATAAATATCTTGTCACGCGACGAGAAAGTCTGTTTCAATGGTTACATTTGTCGATTATACGCAGACTTTGACAAGTTGACAAATTGACAAGATGGGGATATTAGTGCGGCCCATCTGCTCTCATCAATATTCAATTAGCAGGATGTGACTCACGGAAAAGGACTTATACAGTAAAGTCTCGTTATATCGAGACTATATTCTCGGGAGTCGGAAAAAATACCGATATAACCGGACTATCCATATATCCGATCCTGCGCCGAACTGCACTAAAAGTGGGCAATAATGCACTCGACATTGTTCTATAGTATAGAACAGCTTTCAGTGTACTCACTAGGTCATCTTACTAAGAACACAAAACTCATCACACAGCAACCTAACAACCAAAAGGTATACCTGAGTTTTACGTTTTTCTGGGCATGCCCCATTGACTATTCTGGTTGATTATAGCGGCGCATGGAGACACGCCATTGGAATATTCCTTTCCATGTATACCATTGCTTTTGGAAAGGTCATTCAAAAGATTCCATTCGGAAAGAGAAAAACTCCTCATGTAAACGCGGTTACCGTTTGTGCAAAATAAGACAAATACCGCAATATGCAATACACGGTTCATAAAAAGTGCCAAAACATTGCACCCGTAGCGATGTATCGATGGAAAACGCCTTGCTATGTCCACGTGACTTTAGATTTAGCTTTCCTTAGTTTTCACATTGTTTCTGTTTCTTATTTTGGTTTTCTTTTTCCTGTTTGTCACCACGTGCAGCTGCTTTGTGATCCCAGTAAAGCATGTGCAGCTGGACTGGTTTCTTTCAGCTTTATAAGCTACTATTTAAGTAGAGCCGCATTACAAATTGCATATTTACAAAGCAGACTTTGAAATAATCCCAGACCCCCCAAAATACTGTGCTTGTTGCTTGTCTGTGGAACCATCATGACTTGTTTGGCGACATCATTACCAGTCGAAAAATGTCGAAAAATATAATACAGATACAGTCCGATCTTCACTTTAATCGGATATGCTTGACAAAGTTCATATTTCAGTCCTTCACTACAAAGTTTTCTAGTTTCATCAACTTACGTGTCACAGAGTCGTGTGTCACTTACCGATGTAATGGTTCCACTCCGTGTCCAGATCAGCTTGATTGGCCAGGCAGCCCTTCATCACGTTGAGGCAGTAGTTCTTGCAGGGCTTAATGGCGGGCATGCCTTGACAGAAGGGGCAGTACGACATCTTTGTCAGCGCTCGCATGCATGCTGGAGTGCTGCTTACCTGCGAGAGCACACAGTGCGAGAACACGTCATCGTCACTTGGCGGTAAATGTTGTAATTAGCACCTTTATTCAATAAACCGCAGGGTTTCGTAATTAGTGTCAGGTCCAAAACATACTGGCATTAATGGCGGTGACTGAAGGCGACTACACAAGACGGCAGTAGAACTATTTTAACCCTTAGATGCACGAGTGACTGGACTCTGCACTCTTTCATAAGTGGGTCAAAAATGACCCATACTAGAATCAATGCGTTTTTATGCCAATTTCACCATTTTGGTTAGGAATAATCACTTTATGATATGATATTTAGTATTATATTTAGGACCACACAAGAATGATTTCATGTTAGAAACATCTTAATTTTTCACTTTTTTCCATGTTTGAAAAAGAAAATGACCCCGTACAACAATTAAAAAAAATATTTTTAAATTAAAAAAATATAATTAAATTAAATTTAAAAAAATGAAAATATATATATATTTTTTTAAATAAAAAAAATAAATTAAATAAGAAAAAATAAAAAAATATTTTAGGAAAGCAGGAAGTGAACAAATGTAACAGTTACTGATTGTAAAAGTACCAGATGGAGAAGTAGGACATGTGGAACTGTGAACTGATTATAGGATGCACTCAATTGTAATCTGATGCATGTTCAATTGAGATAAAACCATTACCATTACCATTTCATTGAGTGTCACAAGTTGAAAGTAAACTCCTTTGATCTTGGATCTAAATTGGCCGTGGCCTCATCAATGATAAGGATGCGTTTACAAAAATAATAATTACATTTTAATTAAAAAAAAAAAAATTAACTACATTAGGAAAGCAGGAAGTGAACAAATGTAACAGTTTCTGATTGTAAAAGTACCAGATGGAGGGGTAGGATTTAATAAGCTTTGCTTCTTCCTACTCCTTTTGGACATGTGGAACTGGGAACTGATTATGTGATGCATTCAATTGTAATCTGATGCATGTTCAAGTGAGATAAAACCATTACCATTACCATAAAATGTATTATTTATAAATAGTTTTGCGTTTACATGATTTGTTATGAGAAAAATTTATTTGTCCTTTTTGTTAGTATTAAATATTAGATCTTATACAATGTATTTTTACACATGTATGATGGTTAAAATGTTACTTAAAACATTTTCGTCCAGCTTTTACTCTGAACTTGACATTATTTCATATGGGACGTCAACTTTCATGTCCCATATGCTTTTTCCCGGCCTACGCTCTCTCTCGTTCCAGCTGAGAGGAGACAGCAGCGGAGCTGCCTCACACTGCAGATACAAGATTGTCTCTCTCTACTGAGAACCACCTGCTCTCGGAGTAAAACACGTGTCACCCACGGGCCCGCTCTTCACAATAAACGAGAAGATGAGCTCCCCTCGCTCCTCCCAGCCTGTCATATATCTTGAGGATGAATTAAGCACAGCCGCCATGTGCTCACATGGGTCTTTCGCACACACGTTCATAAATCTAATCTCTGATGGTGTCCACACACCAGGAATCAGTCGAAAGTGCAGTAGTGAGTTTCATCTGCCCGCAAAGAGGGAAGGGGACACTGGGAGACATTTGAGAGGTGGTCATGTCTTCTCTGTGGGCCTCCATGAGCCTCTAGGACTCACTTAGAGGTGTCGGAGTAATGGATATTGAGTGATCGCCGTGTCTGAACTTGGCTCATTAGTGCACCATTAGTTCAAACAGGTCACACATGCAGTCAATGCAGACTTTAATTATTATTATTATTAATAATAATAATATTTTTATTATTTAATTTGGAGTTGCTAATTAACCTAGCATGTTTTTGGAATGTGGGAGGAAACCGGAGTACCCGGAGAAAACCAAGGCATGCACGGGGAGAACATGCAAACTCCACACAGGGTTCAATTCCGAGGGTGGAATTGAACCCTGGTCTCCTAGCTGTGAGGTCTGCGCGCTAACCACTAGCCCGCCGTGCCGCCCCTAAAATTCATTCAAAATGAATAATAATAATAATAATAATAATAATAATAATAATAATAATAATAATAATAATAATAATAATAATAATTATTATTATTATTATTATTATTATTATTATTATTATTATTATTATTATTATTATGAGCGGTTGCATCAACACACACTACACCGCGTATTCATTTTCATCAGGTTGAATTCATTTTTACTGTATTTTCAGGGGCGGCACGGCGGTCTAGTGGTTAGCGCGCAGACCTCACAGCTAGGAGAACAGGGTTCAATTCCCCTCGGAATTGTGTGGCGTTTGCATGTTCTCCCCGTGCATGCGTGGGTTTTCTCCGGGTACTCCGGTTTCCTCCCACATTCCAAAAACATGCTAGGTTAATTAGCGACTCCAAATGTGAGTGTGAATGGTTGTTTGTCTATATGTGTCCTGTGATTGGCTGGCCACCAGTCCAGGGTGTACCCTGCCTCTTGCCCGAAGACAGCTGGGATAGGCTCCAGCACCCCCTGCGACCCTTGTGAGGATAAGCGGTAGAAAATGAATGAATTTTTTTTTTATTAAATATGCTTTATTTATTGATTTATTTATTTTACTGTAAACAGTTCCTCCTTGCTCTGACTAATTTCATTTAAATAGCTTAAAATATTTCAATGGAACACAGCAGATAATCTAACAGATGGTCACTGCTTTCCCCCTTACTATCTAGCAGCAATAATTAAGTTGTACATACCCCTTAATATTCTGTTTGATGTAACGCCACTTTAATGCTGCTCCTGCTTATATACCATATTACCCCAGGAGTGTTTGCAGTTTTCATCACGTGCGGTGTAAGATTAAAGAAAAAGGAACCAGGCGAAATCATGTCTTCATTTCCATGTGTTCCAGTGCACGCTAGTCGATGCTGGTTGACTTCCAAGGTGTTCCAATTTGGAAAGGAATAATGGAAAGTGAAAATAGAAAGCAAATTTTTCGCAGGGTCAAACTGTTAAAACCGTTACATACACACTTATGTAACACTTAGGGAGCATTTTCCGGAACATGAGACGTGTAAAAAAAAAAAAAAAAACAAGTTAACAATATACAGTAAACCTCGGATATATCGGATTCAATTGTTCCCACTGGTTTTGTCCGATATAAGCGAAATCCGTTATATGCGTATACCGGAAAATGTCCGTTTTACGCATATATCGGATTTATAACCGGTATATGCGTAAATGCGTATATGCTGCAAATGACGTCTTATAGCGGCCTGTCACGATTCGCCGAATCGGAGCGCCATGATGCGGCCATCCGATATATGCGAGGAAAATTTAATGGAAATGCATTGGAACGGGACTGGAGATTTTGTCCGAAATAGGCGAAATCCGTTATAAAAAATCCGATATATGCAATGAATTTTTATTGGAAATGCATTACAAAAAAATTGGTTCCTTTTTATCTGTCCGTTGTGAGCGAATTTCCGATATATCCGAGTCCGATATATCCGAGGTTTACTGTACTAACATATAATAAAATACAATTGCAAGTTGAACTGAACTGCGTCAATTGTTGGAAATGTGGCGTATTTTTAGTGCTTCATTTCTACCAGGAAATACGCGGTTATTTAAATCTCGGGATACACAAAATACTACTCACGGATACAGAGTAGCTACAAACAGAAGCATATCCTAAATTATTAAAAATAAAATAGTACATTTGATGTTTTTTGGGATGAAATCTTGTGCCAGAGTTTCTGCAGCATCCTGTGATCCAAAACTACATCCAAAAAGTGTTTACCAGCACACTAAAACCAATGTAGTTTCAAAAACAACATCCAAGATCAGCAGGCGTAACTGTTCTATAATTTATACTCCATGTCCTTTCTCAAAGTACATAGAGGTTTCCCCCTTCAGGCAAGAGACGTGATAGTGGAATTAAAAGAGCCAGAACACTGAATGCTTTGTAAACTAAGAGCCAAATTTTGTAGTCTGAAACCAGCAATCAGTCAGGCATGATTTCAGAGCGTAAATGCCTGTCTGAATAGAACGTAGATGCAGATGAGTTATGAGTCATGATAATCCTTGGGAAGGCTGCTTTAGAATACTTGTAAACGGAACTATTGAGCAAAACTGAAGAAATACTGCGATTTTTTTATTTGATATCTTGATTGTACTGATACAGTATGCACATCTACTTTTTCTTTTTATACTTTCATGTTGTAGTTGTATGTTATATTTTAACATCTTCACGCAGGAGCTTTGTTATGAGGGGAAAAAAATGCATACAAAAAGGGACCAAAGATAGAGTCCTGAGGGACCCCACAAAAAGAACATTTTACCCCATTACTCTGGAGAAATATATAAAAATACCAGTGATAACTTTGTTCAATAATTCTGTTAAATGTTCTAGCATAACAGAGGCAAATGTAGTCCCCCCCCCCCCACACACCCCACACACACACATTCTGACGCTTTACTGTGACATGAATGCATCGCCGACAAACAAGTTTCTCCATGCATCCTTGGAACAAAACAATTATGACTATGATCTAATTCTGTGACATTGCCTATACTACAGATGTACTACTAATTGTGTAAATACAGTCGCTCTTTCTTCGGCGATGGACCCAATCGCAAGCTATAAGGGAACTCACGACGAGCTTTGTCAACTCGTCAGAAATCACAGGAGGTCGTTACTCGATATAACAGTCTGATCCATGGTGTCATCTCTGATAGAATGCTAAAATCATCACACAGCAACTTAACACCCAGTTAAGAAATATACAAGATAAGTACCTCCTGTGATTTCCGATTAGTGACAAGCTCATCACGAGTTTTCTCATTCCTCATGACTGGCACCTATTCAGCTGTATTTCTTTGGATTTCGTGCTTCCCGGGAAAACTGTCTGTTTTAATGTATTCCACCCACAGCCCGCCTCCAGGCACGGCCATTCCGGGGGTGAGTTGATAAACAGCATAGGCGATTTATTTATATAAAATGTCCGCTTTTAACATACAGCCATACAGCCGAATCTGATCCGGAAGTAGAGACTGGACAGTCCGAAGTTTCTCAAGAGACGAGGCTACTTCAAGGCGTAAGTAGCTTTAGCATTTTAGGGTTTTCTACAGCATCAGTAACGTCTAATTAGCCACTAATTGTGGTGGGAAAGGACTAAGTAACCCCGCTCCCTGTATTCAAACGCTTTTGCTCCATGACTTACAAAAAAGAAACAGTTAGGAGCACAGCTTGGGGGACTGCAGAGACTTTACAGACGTGCCCATATAAGGAAGTCTACCACTCTGTGACATCACAAAGGGGCAGTTTTACCACGCCTTTTGAAACTGAGCGTTTTGAGCCATCCCAAACTTCTTTCAGGGCTCACTTCCAAATGTGTAAAAACTCATTATCTGAAACTTTGGCATCGTTTAAAACAAGAGTACAACATTCTAACAACATTTATAGGTCAGAAAAGTGGAACAAAGATAATATGTTTACCTTGGAAACTCTTTGAGCCACCTCCCGGCCAACAGAGAGTCCTTGGACGAAAGTACGAGCAGCGACGAACGCCCGGGTGACCTGCGCCTTCAGCTTCCGGGGCACATCTCCAAAGGGCTTGAGCTGGTCAGTGTACTTGCTGATACACTCCAAGTAGTCCTCAGTGATGACGTACTGCGAGTTGAGCAACGTGAACATGCGCTCCAGCAATCGAGACCAAAAGTCGTTGAGCATTTCCTCCAGGTTGACGTTCCCTCCCGTGTAATAGCGTTTCAGCTCGGCGAAAAGGTTCTCGAACACCTCAGCATTCTGCATATAAGGCTTGCCGTAAGTCCGTACGAACATCTCATTCAAGGACCTCTCGGTGTTCTCCAGCAGCTCCAGGAAGAATTCTGCAAAGAAACCGGATACTTAGTTACTACTTTGATACTTATTACTACTTATTTTCTGTCAAATGTATTAAAATGCAGCATTAATACTTTCAGGATCCGTCACAGTTCTCACTTTTACTAAACATTTGCAGTACAAAGCTTTTATTCTATGCACTCATCGATGTTGGTTTATGTAGGTAAAGTATTTAAAACAGGTGCACTGCACCTCGACATTGGGGCCAGGCGGCAGGGGGCCTGGTGCACACAATACCTGAGAAGATCCGCCTCGGGCTGAGGAGGCACAAGGCAAATTAGGGCCGACTGTCCAATGCTGGGTGGACCAAATGGTACACAGTTTTACTTCCTAATGAAAATAAGAATTATGGTAATGGTTTTATTTCATTTTAACAGGCATCAGATTGCAATTGAATGCATCACATAATCAGTTCACAGTTCCACATGTCCGAAAGGAGTAGGAAGAAGCAAAGCTTATTAAATCCTACCCCTCCATCTGGTACTTTTACAATCAGTAACTGTTACATTTGTTCACTTCCTGCTTTCCTAGTTTAAGTTTTTTTTAATATTTTTTTATTTTTTTTACATTTTCAAAATGTTTAAATTTTTTTACATTTTTTAATTTGTAATTTTTATTTTTAATTTTTTTGTATTTTTTTAAATTTTCAAAATGTTTAAAATGTTTAAAATGTTTAAAATGTTTACATTTTTTAATTGTTTTAATTTTTTTTTAAATTTTTAAATTTTTAAATTTTTAAATTTTTAAATTTTTAAATTTTTAAATTTTTAAATTTTTAAATTTTTAAATTTTTAAATTTTTAAATTTTTAAATTTTTAAATTTTTAAATTTTTAAATTTTTAAATTTTTTAATGTTTTTTTTATTTTTGCAATCAGTAACTGTTAGATTTGTTCACTTCCTGCTTTCCTAATATAGTTTAAGTTTTTTTAATTTAATTTAATTTAATTTAATTTAATTTAATTTAATTTAATTTAATTTAATTTAATTTAATTTAATTTAATTTAATTTAATTATCAGCAAGTTGAAGTATTTGTGATTTTACAAATAAGGAGTTAGTATGTTCTCTGTAGGCGGCATTATGAATTATCCTTACTAGCCTTTTTTGCAGTACATTTAGCGAGTGAAGATTGCTTTTATAGTTATTATTACTCCATACTTCTACACAATAAGTAAGATATGGTAGAACCAGGTAACACAAGTACTATAAATTCCAAGATAATTATGTCTTGCCTCCAGTTAAGGTGGTGCCATGGTCTGCGGCTGCACGAGTGCTGTTGGGAATTGGGAAGCTGCAGTTCATTGACATGTACTGTAACGTTTTGGCTCACCAACACTATATGTACAGTATATCCATGTTGTGTTTCTGGTGTATTGTCCCTTGAGAAGATATACTGGAAGAAACATGGTGCCCCCCCCCCCACCCACCCACCCATGACACAAAGGTAGCTTTGTACATATGTGGGTTAGCCTCCATCAGCACACATCCAGCAATACGGAGATTCATTACAGAGTCTCCTTTGTGTAGGTGGGCCTCCAAAGCCAGGTGTGAAGTAGATTCTGTGGAGCATCTACGTATCTACATGAGCTAATGGTGTGTTGTGGCTCAGTTCCAAAACTGATACTCATCTTATCGCTTTTTGGTGCTTGGTAGAGACTCACAAAAGTAGAATGTTACTGAATAATGCATATTTTCACATACACGGCATGCTTTTCCTCACATCTCCACGCGGCACATCAGCTCATTCTGCGATTCTTCTAACCTGACAGCCACAGTACTACAAAAAACTTTTATTCAATTAGCAAACACAAATTTAGCAATTAATATTTGGGAAATTCCGTTCTGGAAGATGCCGCTTCTCCTTAACGAGCTGAAACTTAAGTACAGAATCTGTCGGATGAAATTAGCGAGAGAGTGACAGCAAAGCCCAAGAGGAAGCAGCGTTGCTGGACGAAGTCTTCACTTGGCTCCTTGTGACATCCGCCATACACTGACAGCAGCACATCGAAATAATGCTTATTTATTCATGTGTTTCCGGGAATGGTGGGTAAGAGAGAGGAGAGGAAGCGTACATTCCTGGATGAAAGAGGCACACATCACTCTAGCATCGTCATATGACTGATTTGATGTCATTCAATACAATTTGATGTCTTCTTATAATTAACTTTTTCAATAAACTCAATATATTGGACATCTGCGTATGTATTAAGTTGCACTGATATCACTAACATTATTCAATTGGCGATGGGGATGTAGGACAATTATAACACAACACGATTAAAGGGAATCTATTATGTTCATTTTCGCCGCTTTGTATTGAGTTGTGGACTCCAAAAGAGCAGCTACACATAATAACGTGCATATAAAGCTTTCTAGATCTTCCAGATTGTGCACCTTTTTCTACAGTGTTATCATAAACTTCATACTTCTGCGTCAAACGCTTTGTTTAATTTAATGTCTAATTCATGCCACACTCTCAAGTGATCCCGAGGACTTCCAGTTGCGTAGGTCCGCGTTCTATCTGCAGCCCATATGAGGAGCTCTGGGTTGCACTAACGTCAGTAATATTTTGTGTTTGAAGAAACTTCAAAAACGTAAAAAAGTCAAAAGTAAGATGAACCTGAATAGAAAACGATCCATCAATTTTTTTATACATATTTCAGGTCAAGAGTAGGCTGGAGCCTATCCCAGCTGAGCTTTGATTGACTTTTTTTTAAGACAAATGATGACAAAAAATATTTTATAAATGATTATCACATATTTTTAAGCTAGTTGAAAGTTGTTTGATGAGCATTGATCATAATTACTTTGGAATCTTGATTTTTGTCAATCAATTCCAAAAATTCAGATAATTTTCCATAGGAAATAATACAAATCCAATTACTCCGTTTCAAAAAAACATATTTCACAGGGAATAACAAACATTTTACATGCAGTATATGAGCAAAGTTGATGAATTATGCCAGGGACCCGTTAAAAAATGTAATAATTTCATATTATATTATAATAATAATATAAAATAATATTAATATTATATTAAATAATAATATAATATGAATATAATATAATATAATATTATAATTATATATTATTTAATATAATATTAATATTATTTTATATTATTATTATAATATAATATAATAATAATATTATATAATAATAGATACATATTATTTTATATTATAGAAAACCTGTTTATGACTTTCTAAATAAGATTTTCATCATTATTAGAGCACTGTATCCATGAAAGTCATACAGTCAGATTTACACTCCTATTATTCTTTGTTATAATTTTTGTCAAAAAATTCCAAAAACCAGAGCGTATGGAAACTGAGGTTTCACCGTATCTTAAAATCAGTATCATAACTTCCGACACTGACGTGTCCAGCTACTCACAGTGACTTCAAATATTGTACTTGCTTACTTTTACATTGCGATACACAACATCCAGTGCACAGCCAGCTTTGGTGAACACTCTGTTACCAAGGAAACGTCGAGCTGCAAAATCAACTAGGAATTAAAACTTAATAGCCACGACTTTAATAAGAAATGAAGGTTTTAGTATACGCCGCTATCCACCGGGTGCAGTACTGAATTCACCTTAAAGATCAAACAGACAGGTGGCCATTTTTTTTTTCACCTTTACCGTTATACGAGGTGATAAGAAGCTTCCTCCCACACAGTCTCATGTTGGATGAGAGAGGGATTATTTTATCTCATTAAAGCTAAAAGAAGCTGACGCCACGCAGGAAAGGATACAAGTAGGGTGAGGTGAGGAGGTAAAGTGTGTCTGGGTTGGGTAATGAGCCGCCCCCCTTATCCTGTGGCGGCAGCATCCCGGTGGTCAAGGCAGTCACTGTGGGGCTCCATCACGCGGCACAGCACCGCACCATGAAACCGAAGCTTAATAATGCAAAGCTTGGCTAAGGGCCGCCGTTCGACGTGTCAATCTGCTGAGCAAGAAGCCCTGTTTGTTTAAAGGCTACTCCACCCGCTAGCATATTAATGACGTTTTCGCAGGGTGAGAAGAGCTAAACACCGACAAAACTGTGAATAAATTTTAAATGAACACCTACACTCCTGATGCTTTCATTTTTGCAGTCTGTTTTTCCATTAGATTTTTTTTTCGAAATAAACACAAAAAAAAAAAAATACTTACCATCAAACTTCTGATGCCTGGAGACAAAGATGCTTCTCAAGTTATGACTTATCTCATCAACCAGATTGCCAAACTCTTGTTTACTCCGCTGCCCGAAAGCGTCTTCAATTTCTGGGGTGCAACACGTGTTTCCCTGTGGACACACTCGAAGGTGTTCACCTGCCCGTGTGAAATAAAACAAAATAATAGTTAGAGGATTCGACTTTTACATCAGTGCATTGAAGGTAACATTAAAAAAACAACACATAATATTTTATTGGTATTTTTTCTGTAGCAGTACATTTTCTCCTTGTTGGTGAGTCACGAAAGGTGTGAAAAATAACCAACAATAACATATAACTCAATAATACAATAACATGTGGGAAGGATATATACAGCACTGTATGTATAAAACAAAATATTCCTCCATATTCCAAAGAACTTTTCAGCTAATGATAGCATTTTGGCAAAGTTCTGTGAGGACAAGTAGTTAGAGCATAGAAAACCAATTTTTGCTATTATTAGAGCCCTGCAGACATAAAATAGCACCCCTATAGTCACCTTTACGCTCTTATTTTTCTTTGTTTACACCACATTTCGCAATGCTAATGTGCATTATAGCGACATCAGAGAAGGTCATAGTGAATAGTGAATAATATTCATTCATTCATTCATTTTCTACCGCTTTTCGCGGGGGTGCTGGAGCCTATCCCAGCTGTCTTCGGGCGAGAGGCGGGGTACATACACCCTGGACTGGTGGCCAGCCAATCACAGGGCACATATAGACAAACAACCATTCACACTCACATTCATACCTATGGACAATTTGGAGTGGCTAATTAACCTAGCATGTTTTTGGAATGTGGGAGGAAACTGGAGTACCCGGAGAAAACCCACGCATGCACGGGGAGAACATGCAAACTCCACACAGAGATGGCCGAGGGTGGAATTGAACCCTGGTCTCCTAGCTGTGAGGTCCACTCCCCCCGTGCTGCCCCTAG
Organism: Doryrhamphus excisus; assembly: GCF_037039965.1. Lineage (NCBI taxonomy): Eukaryota > Metazoa > Chordata > Actinopteri > Syngnathiformes > Syngnathidae > Doryrhamphus > Doryrhamphus excisus. The sequence continues at coordinate 19,903,286 of NC_136368.1, forward strand.
TGAATAATAGTGAATAAGAATTCACTCATAGTGAACAAGAAGCTACCAAGCTAACTAGTTAGCCTACTATTTATTTGTTCTAAATTTAAAGTGTTTCGAACTGAGCGGGGGTTGAACAAGAAAATAAGAAGCCAAAAGTGTACCACTTCCACACACAATGGGAGGATAACTTTTTTTCACTCTTATCATGTTTTACATGCCATGGCTGGTAATGTAAGGTAATACTCATCAATGTAACATTACTGACGCCAGCGTACTACATAAGACTTGTCATCCTTTAACGTTTGAGTAGTAATACGCCATAGTAAACCATAAAACAGCGACCATTTTTTACTTCATTTTTGAAAACATGATAGGCTCTCAAACTGAATTGTAGCCAGGGATGACGGACTGGCGGCCAGCCAATCACAGGGCACATAAAGACAAACAACCATTCACACTCACATTCATACCTATGGACAATTTGGAGTCGCTAATTAACCTAGCATGTTTTTGGAATGTGGGAGGAAACCCACGCATGCACGGGGAGAACATGCAAACTCCACACAGAGATGGCCGAGGGTGGGATTGAACACAGGCCTGCGTGCTAACCACTCGACCGCCGTGCAGCCCGAGGTAAAATATAGAATTTTATATTCAGGTTGACACATAAATTTCACTCAACCATCATTTTTATTCGCACATGCACATCAATCTCATATTTAGTTGAAGTCTCATCCAATGGACTTCACTTTTGATGGACATGAGGTGCAGCCACATCCACTCACACCCCCCCCCCCCACACCCCCCGCAGGCCTCTTTAAAAGCACCATTGATACCACTCAGGTTGTGGGTAATTTGCTGCGACTCACCGAGCGTCTGCCTCCATGATGCCAAATACAAATGACAGCTGATGGAGGGGGAGGAGGTGGGATGGGGGGGTCACAAGTGACAAATGATGGCCAATACTGCAGACAGCAGCACTTAGGATCCAAGTGACAACTGGTACCCATGAAGAGATTTCAAAAGGTCATTGCAATTTTCTCAGTATTGAGTCATTTTTGGGTCATTTCAGCCACTTTCTACATAGAGTTTACTGTACGTCTCTTAGCTGTCAGTGAGGGATAACAGCCTTGCCTTCACCATGTCAATAAATCCTGCTGCTGGGTTCAACTCAGTGAATAAAAGCAAAACTTGCAATACTTTCCAGCACAAGTGGCTTTAGACCAGGGGGTCTCAAACATGCGGCCCGCGGGCCAAATGTGGCCCGCAGGACACTACTTTGAGGCCCCCGCCTTGATATGAAAGTTTAATGTTAGTTTGATATGGATGCTGTATGGTATCATGTACCCAGAAAAAAATATTACTTTTGATTAATGTTCATGTTAAAGGTTAAATAACTGTTAATAGTTATCCTCCCTATCCGTGTGGAAGTGGTAAGTTTTTGGCTATTTAAGTTGAAAGGAAATAACTTGAAGGCTACCGTTTAGGTCGCTAGCGCTCTAGTTTGCGAGTTAGCATGTGTCTCAAGACCCTGCAGTTGCGCAATATGTTGTAAATAAAAAGAGTATAAATGTGACTATAGTCGTGTTTTGTCATGTCTACAGGGCTCTAATAATGCTTTGTTCATTTTAATCTGAAAAAAATCATTTGTCTACCCACCAACTATATGTGGTTTCTTACGTTTTTATTATTTGCCATTTAATTATTATTATTATATTTATTTATTACTGATTGATTTTCTTTATTCTTGATTTGTTCATTTTTTTTCATCTTATTTTGTGCAGAAAAATTCTGATATTTGAGAACAGTGGAATGTTTTATCAGAGCTTTTATTGTAGAAAATCGGAACCAAAGCACTGAAAAAGTTTATATATTTTTCTGTTTTTAATAAATGCGTTTTTGGTTTTTTTTGGGGAAAACCTGATGCGGCCCAGCCTTGCCCAGACCCTAGTTCCAGTGTCCCCCAGGTAAATTGAGTTTGAGACCCCTGCTTTAGACAGTCTATAAACGTGTTCATCGTGGAACGATTTATACATACAGTGGAGCCAAATTATTTTCCTGAAGTGAGTCAGCTTTTCTTCCTGTCACTCACTCATATGCACATGTGACCTGGAGACATGCAGCCGGAACAACATGACATCAACTATGGGAGGTATTGAGCTAGTATTTCCTCACAGACTGAACTCCACTGGAAGAAAAGAGCTCACAGAGTGATGGCTGGATGAGATGTCCTATTATAGCATCATTTACAATGGACCTACATGTCCTCTCAGTGAGAAGAAAGTGAATTGCTAATTGGCTATTTCAGTGGAGTGTGTATTAAAATCATTGAGTCGGGGGTTTGCTTTAAATTCAGACATCATCTTTAAAAAAAAAAAGATCCAGTAGGTCAGACATTATGTGCACCCCCACTGAGCAGCAAATAGCGAGTGCAGCCTTTTCATCAGATTTGTCAAGTAGGTGTGGGGGGGGGGGTGGTGGATGGGAATGGGGAACATCTTGACATAACATCCCTTTAGTGTGCTCCAGCATCACTTAGGAATGAGGCTGTCATACATCAACATAGTCCGTGTGGCTTTCAAGGGACACACATTGGAGAACCGTGCCCTTCCTATTCAAGGTTAAACCAGCAAACTGTGGCCTCACTGGATCACCGTCTGTCTGTCTGTCTGCTCCCCCGTATCTCCCACACCAGCCAAAAAACACAAATCTCTGTATTATAATGATTTTTGTTTTTATTGCTTTGGAAATAAAAACACTGACATATACAATAAAGGAACATGGTGGCATCTGCAGCACGTAAATCCGTTACAATCCAGGTAATTTTACCAGGAAGAACTCATTCAAATGCTTGAGGTATTGTCATGTTCTGTACCTGGAAAATATTATTACAGTAGTGTTGAATTGCACTGCTTCTAATGTTGGCAGGTATTCATTTAATGTAATTTAATATGCATCAATATCAAACATTTATTCATGAGATACTGTAGGTAATGGTAATGGTAATGGTAATGGTTTAATTACATTTGAACGTGCATCAGATTACAATTGAATGCATCACATAATCAGTACACAGTTCCACATGTCTAAAAGGAGTAGGAAGAAGCAAAGCTTATTAAATCCTACCCCTCCATCTGGTACTTTTACAATAAGTAACTGTTATATTTGTTCGCTTCCTGCTTTCCTAATATAGTTTAAGTTTTTTTTTAATTTAAAATTTAAAATTTAAAATTTAAAATTTAAAATTTAAAATTTAAAATTTAAAATTTAAAATTTAAAATTTAAAATTTAAAATTTAAAATTTAAAATTTAAAATTTAAAATTTAAAATTTAAAATTTAAAATTTAAAATTTTTCAAAATTTTTCAAAATTTTTCAAAATTTAAAAAAAAAAATTATTTTGTATTTTTTGACACATACCGAAGTACTGGGTGATATGAGCATCCAATGCCATAATGGGTACCATAGTGCGTGTCAATATAGTGATATATATAGCACATCATGACTGGTTCAAGACTCTTCATCCTTGTATTTAGCAAACATCAACTGCTTGTATTGTTTCTTGAATTGGCTCATCGTTGTGCATTGTTTGATTCCCTTACTCAATCCATTCCATAGTTTGATTCCACATACTGAAATGCTATGGCTTTTTAACGTAGTCCTAGCATAGAAGTGTTTCAAATGTACTTTTTCCCTGAGATTATATTTCTCCTCTCTTGTAGAGAAGTATTAGCGAATTGGTTATTTTTAGCCTTACGCATTATTTTAGCTGTATTTATAAGTATTTGTGATTTTTATAAATAAGGAGTTAGTATGTTCTCTGTAGGCGGCATTATGAATTATCCTTACTAGCCTTTTTTGCAGTACATTTAGCGAGTGAAGATCGCTTTTATAGTTATTACTTACATATTTAGGGGTAAGGCGAGACGTTCACTCGTCACCTAAAAGAAAAAGACTGTAATGTAAAAGTGGAATGAGTCTGTTGAGACGTTTCCTCTGTCGTTGGCAGTTACCATGGTGATGGCAATTATACAGAGTGAGATACAGTATTCCACTTGAACCTCGGTTCACCACAACCATCATCGTTTATTTTTACACTCATGAAATACATCCCTTACTTGCCACGCAGAGTAAGCACTCAACCCAGGAAAGGTTGGTGATCCAAACAAAGACTCATGTGCTGATAAATAGTTATTGTTTTGCTAGCGTTTTTTAGCTTTGTTTTTATTTTCACTAGTCAACTTTTGTTCATTGGACAAATCTTTTCGTTTGATTTTGTTCTGTTATTGTTGGTCAATTTTTTATTATGTCTGTGAGTTTTGTTGGGTTTGGTTAAAGGGTGTCCAAGATGTGGCCTGGGGGCTATTTGCATCCTGTAGCTTGTTTTCCTTATTTTAAAAACAAAATTAAGATGGTGCTACGCTGAAAACGACATCGGTGCCCTTTATAGATGCAAATATTGATAAAAAAAATCTAATCAAGGTTCATCAATGAATCATGCCGTTTCGTTAGTTTTACTCATTTGTTAGCTTTTTAACTTCTGTAGCTTTGCTAACTACTTTTATTTAATAGTTCCGTTAGTGTCTTAGTTTCACGAGCTAGTTTTGTTCTCCCGTTGGTTATTTGTGTTTGTTAGTTCACGATTAGTTTTAGTTTCACGTAGGAACTAAAATCCCTAAAGTTTTCTTCTTTAGCCTCACAATTGAACAGTCGCATCATTCCTTCATCACACACTTTGTCAGTCTCTTTAGTTTGAGCTGTCTTCCGGCAGTTTATCCAGTGGATTTTTAACCCACTATAAAGAAAGACACACTATAAACCCTGCAATCCTAGCTTGGCAAACTTTTAGCTTGTTTATTTCGGTAGTTTTTTTGTTTCCTAGTCTTACTAGTCACTTCTGACGCCATATTTTTTTTTGCTAATTTACTCGAGTTTTTCGGTAGTTTTGTTGGTGTTAGGAGATTTGTTAATTTGTTTATTCATTAGTTCCATCCATCCATTTTGTATGCTGTTTATCCTTATTAAGGTCGCAGGGACATGCTGGAGCCTATCCCAGCTGTCTTTGGGCGAGACTGGTGGCCAGCCATTGGCAGGACAAACAACCATCCACACTCACATTCATACCTATGGACAATTTAGAGTCGCTAATTAACACAGAGATGACCAAGCAGAGTTGATCACGCGGAAAATTGAACCCAGTTCTTCATCTCCTGACTCCGTGGCCAACATGTTACCCACTCAACCACCTATTTCATAGTTTTGTTCCTTCATTTATTAGCTTTCTAACTTAGTAAAAAAAAATCACTTTTCAACTGATAAACAAGAAAATATATACTTCTCCACAAGTTCTCCATCACTTTTATCACCAGTGTCGTCTTGGCCCCCGTTCTGCACTCTGCTAAGTGCCACTTTACTTTCAACCCATTTAGAGGCGTTCAGCTTTGTCCTTCATTTTGTTTACAGAAACACAAAGCTAGTTTAGGAAATGTGAACATGACTAAGTGTTTCTAAGTTGTTCCACTCCATTGTGGAAGGTTTGATTTCTGAAGCTGTCAGTGACCCTGACCGAGGCACTCAGAAGAAATAATTGCACATTATTGTTTAGCAGTCAGATTTGAAGAGGAGCATTGAGATGTTATCCTCGCTTAAACTTCCTGTATTGACCCCATCGCTGTGAGACACTTTTCTCATAGGCTTCTATTCATTGATTTATTTTCTACTGCTTATCTTCACGAGGGTCGTGGGGGGTGCTGGAGCCTATCCCAGCTGTTTTCGGGCAAGAGGCGGGGTACACCCTAAACTGGCGGCCAGACAATCACAGGGCACATATAGACAAACAACCATTCACATCGCACATATAAAATAAGCAGGCAAAAATGTACCACTTCCACACTGAATATTAGGCTCTTAGTTGTAAATCATGTTGTTTTAATTTGGACAACAACCTAACTGAATTGCGTTTTCTAATCTCGATTTCCTATACCTTGATTGAATCAGTGTATCATTGTTTTTCAAAATAAAGCCAAAACCATTCATTCATTTTCTACTGCTTACCCTGGACTGGTGGCCAGCCAATCACAGGGCACATATAGACAAACAACCATTCACACTCACATTCATACCTATGAACAATTTGGAGTCGCTAATTAACCTAGCATGTTTTTGGAATGTGGGAGGAAACCGGAGTACCCGGAGAAAACCCACGCATCCACGGGGAGAACATGCAAACTCCACACAGAGATGCCCGAGGGTGGAATTGAACCCGTGTCTCCTTGCTGTGAGGTCTGCACGCTAACCACTCGACCTCAACTCATTTTAATAATTGCAAACCAAGTTTCAACACATGCTAATATCAGCATTTATTTATTTAGTATTTAGTGTGTTTACAAGCTGCAATTACTTTGTGTCACTCACTTAGACATCAGTGATCAAATGTACTGTCAAACCTGTTTGCCGCCTTAATTGTCACCAGTAATGAGCTTTTAAGACAAATATTTGCTTCCTTCCTCCTTGTGGGCTCATTTCACTAAGAAGGCGTTTAAATTAAACCCATTAAACAGAAACTCAACCACATTTTCCATTAGTTTAACAAACAAAATTCAGTGCACAGAATTGGATTTTTCCTCAACGTCAGGTACAGCTGCAAAATGGAATGTGATCTACAGTAATACACATCAGGTTTTCCCAAAAAAAAACAAAACGCATTTATTAAAAACAGAAAAATATACAAACTTTTTCAGTGCTTTGGTTCCGATTTTCTACAATAAAAGCGCTAATAAAACATTCCACTGTTCTCAAATATCTTAATTTTTATTTTTCTGCACAAAATAAGATGAAAAATAAACAAATCAAGAATAAAGAAAATCAATCAATCAGTAATAAATAAATATAATAATAATAATAAAACAGCAAATAATAAAAAAATAAGAAACCACATATAGTTGGTGGGTAGACAAATTATTATTTTCAGATTAAAATGAACAAAGCATTATTAGAGCCCTGTAGACATGACAAAACACGACTATAGTCACATTTATACTCTTTTTATTTACAACATATTGCGCAACTGCAGGGTCTTGAGACACATGCTAACTCGCAAACTAGAGAGCCAGCGACCTAAACTGTAGCCTCCAAGATATTTCCTTTAAACTTAAATAGCCAAAAACGTACCACTTCCACACGGATAGGGAGGATAACTATTAACAGTTATTTAACCTTTAACATGAACATGAATCAAACGTAATAATTTTTTCTGGGTACATGATACCATACAGCATCCATATCAAACTAACATTAAACTTTCATATCAAGGCGGGGGGCCTCAAACTAGTATCCTGCGGGCCACATTTGGCCCGCGGGACGCATGTTTGAGACCCTTGGTTTAGATTCTGTTCCACAGATGGCGCTAATGCACACGAAAGCTGCTTGCCAACCGCCAATAAACAACAGAAGAAGAAGAATAACGCAGTCTGACAACTTTCCGTTTGAGCGGGTACAAGATACCTCAATCGGATTGGGGAAAGGAATATTCCACCCCTGGGAATCTGAATATATATTCATTCGGATTGGCACTTTTCTTTGGGAATGAGGTGTATACAAAGGTTACATTCTTTCCGTTTGAGCAAATAAACCAAATGGAATTGGAATATTTGGGTCCATGTAAACATGGCTACTTATAAGTAATTCATGCAAATACGATAAAGATGCCCATGCAACTATATTGCATAATTTTTCATCATCAAACATACAGTATCACATACAATTAGCGTATTTACATGAAAACACCGGATTCAACATAAACATTGGGAAACATTGCATGAGTATGAATTATAACGGCAACGAACATTCATATGCATCGGTAAGCCTGCACATTCCCACACACACTCCACTTTTAATAACGTCTCCAGAGGCATTGTGTACAGAATAGCCAAGTTTTTTCCTTCTCAAGTTCAAACTGGCATCTAATAAATTCCAATGACATTATTCCTATCACATTTTAGGTCATGTCAGAAGTCATAATGAAAGACATGATGTGCTTTAAATAACTGGAGGGTGCCGATGCACACAGAGCGGCGTACACTGTCCTTGAATGTGGAAAAAAAAAAAAAAAAAAGGACAGGTTGAAAACGAAAATGAAATTCCAGGCGACATAAAACAGTCGGCAATGAAAGCACTGCGATGCGTTTTGTGTGATGGGATTTTTCTGCTTCATCCTCAGGGGAGTCGCTGTGATGGGGAACGCAACGGGAAGAAAAAATGTTGCCACAGTTTCTTCCTCTCCAACCAAGAAAACGTGTCAGTTTTTTTTTTTTTATGTGTCAAGGTAACCCACAGCAACTTGCAATGTACAATGTGATAAAGCAGTGTTGACTTTTATATTTAAATCGTTCTAAACATTCCAAAAAATACTGTCAGGAGCAATACGAGGATGCATCGTGGTCCTGTGATGGTATTAATGTTTCACTTCTCTTGTGTCTCTTCACAAATGCTGAGACGAAACAGTAAGGGAATTTTTATTGTGTGTGTTGTAAGAATAGCTTCCACTTCCACACACTGGGTGTATTTCCTGTTTGGCTTTTTTTCTGTTAGCTTTAATAAATGATACTGTCAATCATTTTCATATTAGACCTTGTCACATCTCTTCTTGGTGAGTACACTAAAGATAAAGGTATACAGTAGAACCTTGGTTAGCATCATTCATTCCTTTCAGATGACCCGACTCTATCCAAATCATTCATTCATTCACACCTATGGACAATTTGGAGTCGCTAATTAACCTAGCATGTTTTTTGGAATGTGGGAGGAAACCAAACATAGGTATGAATGTGAGTTTGAATGGTTGTTTGTCTATATGTGCCCTGTGATTGACTGGCCACCAGTCCAGGGTGTACCCCGCCTCTCGCCCGAGGACAGCTGGGATAGGCTCCAGCACCCCCACGACCCTTATGAGGCTAAGCGGCAGAAAATGAACATTCAGAAAATAGTTGGATTCTCACAGTGTATTAATAACTCAACCAAATGTGCCCCATATTGTCCGCAAACAGGAAAATATACAGGACAAGTTTGGATGTTAACCAAAAAATGCAACGCTAACCAAGGTTTCACTGTATATATTTTCGGCAAAAGACATTTTAATGATTATTTTCCAAACAAAATTAAAAATCTGTATTATGGACTGCTTATTTTTGAATATATAATATTATTTTTTTAGTATTAGAACACAAAATAGACCTTACGTTTGGGGAAAATGATGGGAAAATGATCAAATCCAGTTATAAAATTCTGTCCCTTTTAATCAAATCTTGGCATGCATTTCTGCTGGTTGTTTGTCTATATGTGCCCTGTGATTGACTGGCCACCAGTCCAGGGTGTACCCCGCCTCTCGCCCAAAGACAGCTGGGATAGGCTCCAGCACCCCCACGACCCTTATGAGACTAAGCGGCAGAAAATGAACATTCAGAACATAGTTGGATTCTCAGTGTATTAATGAAACAACCAAATGTGCCCCGTATTGTCTGCAAACAAGAAAATATACGCAATCTAGGGCAACAAGTTTGGATGTTAACCAAAAAATAGGCTCCAGCACACTCACGACCCTTATGAGGCTAAGCGGCAGAAAATGAACATTCAGAAAAATAGTTGGATTCTCACAGTGTATTAATAACACAACCAAATATGCCCCACATTGTCCGCAAACAGGAAAATATACACAACAAGTTTGGATGTTAACCAAAAAATGCAACGCTAACCAAGGTTTCACTGTAAATATTTTTGGCAAAAGACATTTTAATGATCATTTCCCAAACAAAAGTGATGGACTGCTTATTTTTAAATATAAAATATTATTTTTTTAGTATAAGAACACAAAATAGACCCTACGTTTGGCGAAAATGATAAAATCCAGTAATAAAATTCTGTCCCTTTTAATCAAATCTTGGCATGCATTTCTGCCAACACACTAATCTCCTCAATAGTCAGCATTGTTACAAGCAAATTAAAGGGCTGTGATTGCTCCATATAAAATTGACTTTCCAGACCATGGTCATGTGACATTTATAAAAACAATATAATATCGTAACCTTTTGCTGCCTTAAGTGGTAAAAGAAAGCAGCGTGTCAATGCTGCAGGCTGTTTATTGCTTATTGGAGGTAGTGCATACATATTTTATGACGGCTGGTCAAAAGATCATCTGAGGTAAACATCACAGAGGCAATAATATTGTTACACAAGTCACATTAATGGAGGGGAATGCATTAACCGAGGAAAAAAATATGTATAAGTCCAAGTCAAGAAGACAAATAGACAAATAAAAAGTACAATGTACTTGACCTGGAGGCTAACGTCGAAGGAATATTCATGGCCAATATACCGCTGCAAGGCCTGCTAATATCATCGCAGTTAAGATTAATGTGCGGCTTTTTCTAGCGCCATGTTCACCACATTCAGGAATGATGACCATCATATGTAACACCATGTCTTGCTGTTTATATTTATTACACAAAATGTAATCAAAAACGAAGTTGCAACGAGAAGGCCGTTATGGATTTTTCAGTCCACATGGTACTCAGACACGCATGCCAAAATGCTCCGCATCCACTTAGCGGAGAGAACCGGTGGCACTTTGGAGACCCATACTGATTATTACCTTTCACTCAGCGTTTAACGGCTTCCTCATTAGCGCTGAAACCTCACCGCAGCGCAAGGACTTCCTCTCGTCAGAGCGTCGCCCCCCCCCCCCCCCCCTTTCACCTCAAAACCAACCTCCTGGTTGTGTGAGGGCAAACATCACGTCTCGACAGATGCTGTCAACAAGACGGCGGCTAAAGATAGACGATGGTGAAGCGACGAGGCATTCAAGGAGGCGAGACCGGTGGGGGTGGGGGGGCTTTGTCTCGTGGTGTTTTGACAAGCACGTGCTTGGTATAACGCAGCTTGCGAACTTGATATGTTCTTTTTTTTCTGTACGACTGAAATTTACATCAAAACGTCACCTCTCATTCTTCTTGATCAATGCCCAATTATAACCACTACATCAGGATTATCCTAAGTGGGGCTCAGGGATGTTTTTTTTTCTATTGGTCCTTTGTTCATTGTAAAAATACAATGAAACAAAAGACTAAAAAAATATAGCCAAAATGTACAAAAAGATGAGTAATTTTACATTTTTTACATTTAATTTTAAGAATGAAGACAAACTATTTATGATAATGGTAATGGTTTAATTTCATTTGAACATGCATCAGATTACAATTGAATGCATCACATAATCAGTTCACAGTTCCACATGTCCAAAAGGAGTAGGAAGAAGCAAAGCTTATTAAATCCTACCCCTCCATCTGGTACTTTTATAATCAGTAACTGTTACATTTGTTCACTTCCTGCTTTCCTAATATAGTTTAAGGTTTTAAAAAAAATCTAAAATGTATTCAATTTAATTTTATTAAATGTTATTAAATTTTATTTAATTTTAGTTTATTTAATTTTATTTAATTTTATTTAATTTTATTTAAGATAATATTAAATCTCAGATACAATGACATAATGGGTACCATAGTAACTGTCAATAGTTTTAAAGAATAGAGTCACAGTATTAAGAGGAAAAATTGCTTAGTTTAAATATAAAAAAAAGTAGGAAAAAACGTAAGTCCCAAAATGTTTATTCATACTAATAATACCGTTTGTTTACAATAACACAAAGATGAGATACAGGTTGTTTTTCCTTTAAATAAAAACAAATGTCTCATCATAGCAACATGAGTGGGTTCAAAAACCGTAACAGTAGCCTTTGCATGCTTTGATTTTCCACTATGGGGGGGGTCGGTGGAAAAAATGTGGACACCCTATACTATACTACCTTTGATAATTCCATTGAAAAAAAAACATATAGAGGATTTCTGATTCGCATTTTTGGGGTAGGTCTATAAATATATCCGCAATTTTTTTTATCTGTTTAATTACATTTATATGTGATATTATCTTGACTATGTCCTATAAAAACATACATTCTGGTGCACCGGCTCCTCCGCGTAGCACATCCTGCACATGCCCAACAGGAACATGACTGATTGTTTTTGTAACGCTGCATGCATCTCTTCCAAGGACATTAACTACTAATGCAATGTTAAACAAACTGAAGACAATTCCCAGCTCTGCTCATTGATTCCTCTTCCTTCCTTTGGCCCACGCTTTAGCAGAGGTTATAAAAATCAACTATTCCCCTGCTTCCCCTCCTTGGATTGCTTTATGTGGCCGGCTCTGCTTCTTTACCGATGCTGCAATCCAAGAAAGGATGTTTGCAACCACATACAAGGTGACCATTTTGAGACTGAACTGGATTCCGCGCTTAAATCAACCCCCCCATCTACAGAAGGAAACATGATCATTTGTTTGACTATCGCTCTTCCTGGATGGCGCCTTGTAAAGTAGTAGCAGGAGTAGCCTTTAACAGTAATGCCGCCGTATATAAGCGCTAAGTGCTGACTCCGAAAAGTCCAGTGATTTGTGATTGGATCAGAACCATAGCACAGAGGTTGAAAATCGTCATCGTAAAGCATCGACGTGACAGCTCTCCCAGATCCATCTCAGTGTGGGTGACGGACAGGAAGGTCACAGTCGTGCGGTGATACATCACATTGCAATACAGGCCAATTCCAATCACCTCCTCTTCCCGAGACAGGCACTCCCACTTAGCCTTTCTAATCCTCTCCATCCCATTACATGATGCTACAGAACCTGGGCACATTACACACTTCAGCGGAGATCATTTGTCGCCCTTATGCAAGCGGCCAAGGATCAAATAATATCAACGCTGGTATATTTCAGCCCGGCTCACGGCTGAGAGTAAACAGACCATTGTATCCTGAAGTGGTCTCTTTACCCTTTTACTGAAAACTGCCGGTTTGTTTGCATGATTGCTGCCTCTTAGAGCCTGAAAGCACATAAGTGCTAAATCGATTAAGCAAACGGAAAAAATTTCACATGTATTGGAAACTTATTTGGCGTCATTAAATCGATCCAGAAGGTCCGACTCTAACCAAAACAGACTGTAAAATTGAGTCAATTTTCACCATAAGAAATCATGAAAATCCATTTAAGCTATTCCAGAAAACCAAAAATACTACAGCAAAACATGTGTTTATAGTTTCACATGCGGACCAAGAGACATTGTTTGTTGTTTTGGGGGTTTGGTACCCCCAAAAGGCTGGGAATATATTGTAAAATGACTACTTTCTTGTACACTGAATATGACTTTTCTTTTTGGTAAACTCTAGTTGAGGTGCCAAGACTGGACCAACAGACGTTGGTTGTTGTTTTGGGGGTTTGGTACCCCGAAAAATGGAGGAATATATTGTAAAATGACTACTTTCTTGTACACTGAATATGACTTTTCTTTTTGGTAAACTCTAGTTGAGGTGCCAAGACTGGACCAACAGACGTTGTTTGTTGTTTGGGGGTTTGGTACCCCCAAAAGGCTGGGAATATATTGTAAAATTACTACTTTCTTGTACACTGAATATGACTTTTCTTTTTGGTAAACTCTAGTTGAGGTGCCAAGACTGGACCAACAGACATTGTTTGTTGTTTTGGGGGTTTGGTACCCCCAAAAGGGGGGAATATATTGTAAAATTACTACTTTCTTGTACACTGAATATGACTTTTCTTTTTGGTAAACTCTAGTTGAGGTGCCAAGACTGGACCAACAGACGTTGTTTGTTGTTTTGGGGGTTTGGTACCCCCAAAAAGCTGGGAATATATTGTAAAATGACTACTTTCTTGTACACTGAATATGACTTTTCTTTTTGGTAAACTCTAGTTGAGGTGCCAAGACTGGACCAACAGACGTTGTTTGTTGTTTTGGGGGTTTGGTACCCCCAAAAGGGGGAAATATATTGTACAATTACTACTCTCTTGTACACTGAATATGACTTTTCTTTTTGGTAAACTCTAGTTGAGGTGCCAAGACTGGACCAACAGACATTGTTTGTTGTTTTGGGGGTTTGGTACCCCCAAAGGGGGGAATACATTGTAAAATGACTACTTTCTTGTACACTGAATATGACTTTTCTTTTTGGTAAACTCTAGTTGAGGTGCCAAGACTGGACCAACAGACGTTGTTTGTTGTTTTGGGGGTTTGGTACCCCCAAAAGGCTGGGAATATATTGTAAGATTACTACTTTCTTGTACACTGAATATGACTTTTCTTTTTGGTAAACTCTAGTTGAGGTGCCAAGACTGGACCAACAGACGTTGTTTGTTGTTTTGGGGGTTTGGTACCCCTAAAAGGGGAGAATATATTGTACAATTACTACTTTCTTGTACACTGAATATGACTTTTCTTTTTGGTAAACTCTAGTTGAGGTGCCAAGACTGGACCAACAGATGTTGTTTGTTGTTTTGGGGGTTTGGTACCCCTAAAAGGGGAGAATATATTGTAAAATTACTACTTTCTTGTACACTGAATATGACTTTTCTTTTTGGTAAACTCTAGTTGAGGTGCCAAGACTGGACCAACAGACGTTGTTTGTTGTTTTGGGGGTTTGGTACCCCCAAAACGGATCTTCAATGATTGTTTGCTCAATTTTGCAACCCAGTCTGCTCTTCCATAGACAGAATGCTGGCCTTGCTCACACAGTAAAAAAAAAGTCTCCACTCGTAGAGCCGTTACCTCGCTAACCCTGACTCCTCCTGAATCTACTGCCCGTGTTTGACCACAGTAAAACACCAATCATTAAATTCTTTTTTTCCCTCAGTGCAATCAGGTCGAGGTTGTGGTCAAGCTTTATATCTTGCTATCAACTGTGAAGCTTTTGCAATGAAGAAAACTCACAGAGACTAAAAATCACCAGAGTATCCAAAGTCAAAATATGTTAATGTTCCAGATTGTTGCAGAGACTGTCCTTACAGTTGGTGGTTAATTTTAGTCTTCCAGTCATATGAAATGCATTGCTGTTGATTTAGGTTCAAATAGTTTGCTGTGTGAAGAACTGGTATCAACTGGTTGTCATATCAACGCAACACTGCATGGAAACAGCAGTTGAAAACATTCATTGATTCTCGACACCCGGCACTGCTCTTAAGGTTCAGGTAGTAAAGTCAATGAACGTAAACTCGCACAGCTACACTGGCTGGCATCTGTTACACTCAACAGCAGCTATGCAACCTGTCTGGTTTAGCCTGCCCCGTGCACCACCGTGGGCTCGAACCTCGATGTTTCTAATGAGACGACTAAGCGCTGAGTTAAAAGCCCCGGACTGTTAACTCGACGCTCAGCACAGCTGGGTTCGGGGATTGCGGTTTACTAAAGTACATTTGCACAGCCAAACTGGCTGGCGTCCATTACACTCTGTCTCGCAAGAGAAACAAGCAACTAGCTCTCGGAACACGAGCCCAAAAAAAAAGCGAACTAGGGAATTTTCGACATAAAAGCAAACCCAAAGTCAATTAAAATAAGGCAACACTGATGTGTGGGTGTGTGAGTTTATCCATCCATCCATTTTTTTTTACCGCTTATCCTCTGTAGGATGGCAGGGTATGCTGGAGCCTATCCCGGCAGACTTTTAGCGAGAGACAGGTGGCCAGCCAATCACAGGGCACATATAGACAAACAACCATTCACACTCACATTCATACCTATGGACAATTTGGAGTCGCTAATTAACCTAGCATGTTTTTGGAATGTGGGAGGAAACCGGAGTACTGAATTAAATTGAACTGAATTAAATTAGGCAGCACGGCGGTTAAGTGGTTAGCGCGCAGAACTAACAGCTTGGAGACCAAGGTTCAATTCCATTCTCTGTGTGGAGTTTGCATGTTCTCCCCGTGCATGCGTGGGCTTTCTCCGGGTACTCCGGTTTCCTCCCACATTCCAAAAACATGCTAGGTTAATTAGCGACTCCAAATTGTCCATAGGTATGAATGTGAGTGTGAATGGTTGTTTGTCTATATGTGACCTGTGATTGGCTGGCCACCAGTCCAGGGTGTACACCCCCCTGCGACCCTCATCAGGAAAAGCTGTAGTAAATGAATGAATAAAAACATTTACATTTTTTTTAAACCTTAAACTATATTAGGAAAGCAGGAAGTGAACAAATGTAACAGTAAAAAAAACTGGGTAAAGGTGACTATAGGGTTGTTATTTCATGTCTAGAGGGCTCTAATAATGTTGAAAAAAAACATATTTATAAAGCTTTCTATGCCTAACTATGATAATATTTACCAAATTTAAAAAACTGTATTATGGAAAGCAGGAAGTGAACAAATGTAACAGTTACTGATTGCAAAAGTACCAGATGGAGGGGTAGGATCTAATAAGCTTTGCTTCTTCCTACTCCTTTTGGACATGTGGAACTGGGAACTGATTATGTGATGCATTCAATTGTAATCTGATGCATGTTCAAATGAAATAAAAATATTACCATTACCATAATATAGGACGATTCTATGAGGTACATTTGGAAACTCCCAGTCTGTGCCATATATAAAATATATGTTCTTGGGTCTTCTAATTTTCTGTGTGACATTTAAGGCAGCGTACATCAGAAGAACACTCATATGGAGCTGAAGGCGGGCAGATGAAAGCGCTCATGGAAAAAGCCGTTTCATGGACGTACAGTAGAAGCACAGCTGAGGTTGTTTCAGTCATGTGAAGGTTGCCGTTTTACCCAGACGACTTAATATAGCGCGACAGCAGCTCTGAGCCAGACTCCAACAACGTTGATGAGTTGGTGACAGTAACTACGGTGTGGACGCGATACGTCTCCAAAAAGTCCCAATCCTCATTAGAATGCACTGTCATCCCTTATGGATGTTTTACAATTGACTTCCATTTTAAGTTGAGTCAAGCTCCACTGATCTTCGCGCAGCCGAGAAGCAGGCAGGTTGCATGCCTCAAGGGCAACGACCATCTCGTGTGAATTTGCTGAGGTGCTCAAAACGCATCGCCTCTTATGACACATTCAAAAAGGAGCTGATCAAACGACGTCTATGCGGGGTGACATCATTGGGAGATGAGAGATAAAATTGTTCACTCATTTCTCCGAGATTGGTTGTGATGTCGGGGACACGCATCCGAAAAGGTGTGAGTCGGTTAGTTATTCAAGGCATCAGTGAACAGGTGGGCCTTTTATCAAATATGCAGCTTGACTTCCTGCTTCGCGGCAGCCTGAAGAGACGTGTTGTCAGCGCGGGTTATACATACTTTGTTTAGCATTTACATACGGTAGAAGAAGAATACTGTCAGAAATGTTGACTTGAGCTGTTTTGACTCATCGGTGAGTGTGTTGGAAAGTAATAAAAACCTACATCTGCATCTCCATGACATTAAGATGTGTTATTTATTGAATAACACCGTGTTCTTTCCTGTATGACTCAACTATATGTAATAGCCATAACATTAAGTACACCTACAGGCTCTCATGACATTCATTTGTACATGTTTTAATGTAGTAAATAATAAATACATTGTATTTAAAATGACAGTAATTTACCTTAAAATTATTTTTTTTTCAAAATTATTCTAATTATTTGTGCAATTTACTCTTTACGCTGTACATTGTTGTTCATATTTGATGACATCTATTTATTCTATCTATTTATTCTCCACATTGTTATTATTATTATTATACGGGATCCATCCATCCATCCATCTACCTTATTTTCTTGAACCCTGCTTGCCCCCGTGTTTTCCAAATCTGTAAGCTGCTGGATGATGAATAAAGTATCTATCTATCCATCCATCCATCCACCAATCCACCCACCCACCCATCCATCCATCCATCTACCTTATTTTCTTTAACCCTGCATTCCCCCGTGTTTTCCAAATCTGTAAGCTGCTGGATGATGAATAAAGTATCGATCTATCCATTCATCCATCCATCCATCCATCCATCTACCTTATTTTCTTGAACCATGCATGCCCCTGTGTTTTCCAAATGTGTAAGCTGCTGGATGATGAATAAAGTATCTATCAATCCATCCATTCATCCATCCACCCACCCATCCATCCATCCATCCATCCATCCACCTTATTTTGTTGAACCCTGCATGCCCCTGTGTTTTCCAAATCTGTAAGCTGCTGGATGATGAATAAAGTATCTATCTATCCATCCATCCATCCATCCACCCACCCATCCATCCATCCATCCATCCATCCATCCATCTACCTTATTTTCTTGAACCCTGTATGTCCCGGTGTTTTCCAAATCTGTAAGCTGCTGGATGATGAATAAAGTATCTATCTATCCATCCATCTATCCATCTATCCATCCATCCATCCATCCGTAACCACAACTCATTAGTTCCTTAGTAACTACTCTAAATACACGCGTCTTAGTTCCTCAGTAACCACTCTACTCATTAGTTCTTCATTGGTTGTCTAGTAACTACTCTAAATACATCTGCCCTAGTAATTTGTTCCGTATTACTTTTTCATTACTTCCTGTATTTGTATGTACTTCATCATAAAGTGAGAAGCCCTCGTTTATTGCAGTTAATATGTTCCCGGCCCGGCCGTGATAAGTGAATTTCCGTGAAGTAGGATTCATTTTTCATACATCAAATATTCACATCATTAGAGCATAGAAAACTTGTTCTTTTAACATTATTAGAGCCCTCAAGACATGAAATAACACCCCTATAGTTACCTTAACATTCATATTACCAAGTATAATAGACATAATAACAGAAAATGTGTTGCTATAAATGTTTTCCCGAAGGACGTTTAGTCAAAGGCAGGCAGGAAGTGGCGTCGAGCGTTCAGAGTTGAGTTTCACAGCTTGGCATCGGTTCAGGCCTGAACAGTAGTCCGTGTTTTCATTTCGGATTGTTATTAGGGAATTATTGTGCCTGTTGTGAGAAAATTCAAAGCCTGCTATCCCTGTCGATCAAGTCTGGTACTTGTGTGTCTCAGGAAACATTCAAGTTAAATCAAATTAAAATTACTGTCACCGAGTGGCCAGTGTAGAGTACTACATGCTATTATCAACATCTTTGAATGTGTCTTTTGAATGCCTTGTGTTTGTATTTTAGTTCATTTAGCCGTTTTTATGCTTGGAAATTTTGCTTAAATATGCATATGTTTTGACAAATAGGCATAATTCATTTATATATTTTTGAAAAACTAAAAACATAGTGAAGCTTCTCGAAGTCAGAGGGTTCAAAGTAGTGCTTTATAGTCCGAAATTGATGGTAATCGTATATTGTATGTTCCATGTATTGTGGGATGTAAAAAATAATTACATCATCATCTTTAGAATTATGTAATAAAAATCTTTGTCATGACCGAATTTGTGTTTGTGCAGGTGTACCTAATGTTGTGTCCATAGAGTGGAGTTAAAGCGTTCAGCCAAATGCATCCCATGTTGGATATGATTTAAAACAACCTATGCTATGTTTGAAAGCCTCCTCCTGGCTGGCTCGCCTCACAGAACCTCCTCACTCGTGAGACATTTTTGCTGATGCAGGGCGAAACGCTCGGTTACGGTGACCCGTGCCAAGAGTTTTAGATGAAACTATCCCTTCTACTGCAAACTCACCTTTACGCTTAACCGCTGAGAGTTTAATTCCCCACCCCCACACCCCCATCCCAACACAGCTGTGTTCTGTTTGGACGCGTGACCGATGTTCCCCCGATTGCGCTGTCAGCAGATGTCTGTTATCATGTTTGGTCGTGCCAACTCGTGCAACAATTGCAAAATGGTTAGCTATGCTAGATCGTCTGAATTATGATATTTCCTGCTTTCGCACAATGTTAAGCGTACTCATGAGAGTTTAACAGGAAATGGTACATGAAGTAAAGCGTTTAGTACTTAGTGGGCTGTTTTTCATTGGATTTTGCTTTACATTTTAATTGCTGTGCAAAAAAACCGCCCTGTTTAGCCACACATCCATCACCATATACGGTATTATCCTAAGTCAGGGGAAGCCATACTTTTCCCACCAAAATCTAGGAGCCACATATACTGAATATATTCATTCATTCATTCATTTTCTACCGCTTATCTTCACCAGAGTCGCGGGCATGCTGGAGCCTATCCCAGCTGTCTTCCAATGAGAGGCGACTGGTGGCCAGCCAATCACAGGGCACATATAGACAAACAACCATTCACACTCACATTCATACCTATGGACAATTTGGAGTGGCTAATTAACCTAGCATGTTTTTGGAATGTGGGAGGAAACCGGAGTACTCGGAAAAAAACAAACACGCATGCACGGGGAGAACATGCAAACTCCACACAAAAATGGCCAAGGGTGGAATTGAACTTGGGTGTTCTAGCTGTGAGGCCTGCACACTAACCACTCGTGCACCGTGCAGACCATAGGTAATTTATATGTATTATTCATTCATTAATTCATTTTATACCACTTATCTTCACAAGAGTTGCGGGCATGATGGAGCCTATCCCAGCTGTCTTCGGGCGAGAGGCGTGGTATACCCTGGACTGGTCACCAGCCAATCACAAGGCACATATAGACAAACAACCATTCACACTCACATTCATACCTATGGACAATTTGGAGTCGCTAATTAACCTAGCATGTTTTTGGAATGTGGGAGGAAACCGGAGTACCCGGGAAAAAAAACCTGCATGCACGGGGAGAACATGCAAACTCCACACAGAGATGCCCAAGCCGAGATTCAAACCCACATCTTCCCAATTTCCAACTTGTCCCTTTTCTGTGCATTATAACACGATAAAACAAGTTAATATGAGCTAGCTTACAATGCTGTCATTGGGAAATACTTATTTTGATTATGAAGCCCTCAAAAAAAAAACAAACCTCTATCACACAGAGATGGCCGAAAGTGGAATTGAACTCGGGTCTCCTAGCTGTGAGGCCTGCGCGCTAACCACACAACTTTAGTGTAAAGTTTTGTAGTTATGTAGTTTTCTTTTTCTCTCTCGTTTGCAAAACAAAGCAGACTACAATCAGCTGAACCGCGCCAAAACAACATCAGCAAACCCAACTGTCGAGATAGACACATGTCACGTTCAAAGACATAACTGGAAAAGTTGGTATGACATTGGTTTCTATATTTAGTACTGTTTCATTTCATTTTTTTTATTTACTCTTTTATTACTGCATTTTATGTCATTTGTATATTCTGTACACAGTAGGAGTGATTTTAGAGTTACATTTAGTATCATTTACATCCCGGTCTAGGAATGAATATTGGATGTATCCCATTGTATGTATGTATGTATGTTGAGTTTATGGTCAGTAGCCCGTGTTTTATGGGAATCAAGTCTGGTGCTTGTGTGTCTCACCCAACATTCTACAATACTGACACCTACTGACCGGTGTAGAATACTACATATCATCAATGGAATTGAATGCGTTTTTTTGAATGCCTTATTTGGGGATTTCAGTTATTTAATCATTTATATCCTGGTCTAGAAATTAATATTATATGTATCTCATTGTATGCATGTACGTATGTAAACAGCCAATGAAAGCATGTACAATAACAATATGTACTGTATTTTTATTGATTGCCAATATAAACAAAATACATCTGCTACAGACAGACATTCCCATAAGCAGGTAAAGCACCCCCTCCCTGATAGAAAACCATTATTCCATGGACACATGTTCCCTTTTCCAGGAAGTCCTCTTTTAACACATACAACATAAAATGCAAAGATGGATTTCTGGTAGTAAAAGTGTCTAATAACTGGCATATTTGTTGTATCTTTTATAAGAAATACGGCACTGTAAAAAAGTTTTTCATTGCTCCTGGTCCAAAAAAAAAAAAAAAATGGGTGTCATGTGACAGCGGTGGTGCTGGGACCCATTGACAACGTCGACTTAAATATAAAATAAAATATCCTTTCAAGTCTGGGAAAAGTCTAACACGTCCACTTTGGAACCCGCACAGTCAGTCCATCAGTCAGCTATGGAGTATAATTGGCTGTGACACATGCTTTAATTGCGTTTTATGGCATTTTTTAATCATGTGGAAAGAGTCCCTTGTGGTCGGAGACACTTAACCGACTGGAAGCCGCAGTTCCACCTCAATGTTGCTAAATGTTGGCTATCGGACTGGAGTTAATCTGCTTAGCTGACCATTCATTCATCATCCATTATCTATGCACGCTTTTGCATTGGAACGAGCAGCAGGCCGCCGGTGCCTGCCTTCCCCCGCCTGGAGGGACTTTTCACATTGGGATTAAATATTGTTATCGTCGTGTAGAGCAGCTCATAGGGTACATAATTAACTGGCATGTTTTATTTAAGGACATAAAGATGGAAATGTTGACCTCTAACATCTACCAATGAGCATTAAGGACGCAATGGAATGAAAAAGACATGGTCAAATTACAGGAAAGAAAAGTTCCTGGAATATAGTTATAATACGACAAGAATAAAGTTACATTAATCCCTTGTTTATCACTGTTAATTTGTTCCAGAATAATTCCCTTTATACAAAGGAAATATTTTTTGACCTTTTAATACAGTTTTAGAGCCCTCTAAGCATGAAATAACACCCCTATAGTCCTCTTTACTCCCATATTACCCCAAAATTTTAATGTTAAAATGTTGGTCAGTAAGCCCGTGTTTTGTAAAATAAAATCAAACCTGCAATAAAAGCCTGTTGTTATGGGAATCAAGTCTGGTGCTTGTGTGTCTCACCCAACATTCTACAGCACTGACACCTACTGACCAGTGTAGAATACTACATATCATCAATGGTGGAATTGAATGTGTTTTTTGAATGCCTTATTTGGGGATTTCAGTTATTTAATCATTTATATGCTTAAAAATTTAGGCTAAAATATGCCACATTAGCTTAAATATGCATATGTTTTGAGTCATATCAGGCCATGTTCAATTACAGAGCAGCTTGAATAATTAACTCATTTGCTACCAAAGATTTATACGTTTTTCTAAACCTGAACGCTTGCTCTTAAATACATATTTATACGTTTTTTACTTTTTTTTTTTGCACGAAAAGCAAAAAGAGATGATGAAGCAAATGCATAACAGAAAGATCATTGATTGAGTCACAATGTTGACTAGTACGTCAGTGTTTTGTTGTGCTGTCCTCAACTGTTGTTCCCATCCTGGGCGGGGCAACCAGACACACCTGGGCCCAATTGCTAATCACCGCAGCTAATCAGCGACTAGCCGCGGTTGCCAGTTTGAGTTTAGCACCCCCCATTTGTGCTCGTCTGTGACTTTTTTCCCATACTGGCCTTTGACCTTGTTGTACCTTCGAGACATCTTTTGTTGGCCTGATCAAGAATTTCACCGTCACCTCATCACTGCATCTTGGGCCCAACCTTCAGATTAACTCTGATTAATCCTGAATAACCGCTAATTCCCACACAAATTGACATTGACACCAAATTGACACAAATATTTAAGATATTTAATTTTTTTTCTGTAAAATTTAAGTCATATTTTTATCATGATTGTGAAATATATTTACATAATTGATTTTTTTAATAGTATAATTTTTTATTATTTTTAGCACAAGTTTATTTACATGGAAATATTTTTCTAAAAATACAAATAGAAGGTTATTCTTGTACTGCCAGTCCAGGGTCTACCCCGCCTCTCGCTTGAAGTCAGCTGGAATAGGCTCCAGCATACCCTCGTGAGGAAAAAGCGGTAGAAAATGAATGTATGATTTTTTTTTTTTTTTAAATAGTATTATTTTTATTATTTTTAGCACAAGTTTATTTACATGTAAATATTTTTCTAAAAACACAAATAGAAGGTTAGTCCATGGTGTGCCCCGCCTCTCGTGTGAAGTCAGCTGGGATAGGCTCCAGCATATACCCCCCTGCGACCCGAGTGAGGATAAGCGGCATAGAAAATGGATGGATGGATCTTCTTTTAATATTCTGACCTTTTATTGTAATACTACCATTGTATTTTTGTAAAAATGAGTACAATTCCAGTCAGAGAATAGTACAACTTTGTACACAGTTCATATTAAATTAACAGTACCTTGTACTAGTCCAACTTTATTCTTAATTTTTTTTTTCTTGTCAAATTCTGTTTTGTTTGTGTCATATTATATTAACTCTTATATCTGTACTTGTTATTGCAAAAAATATATATATTATTGGAATATTATGTCATTTTTTTGCTCTTTTATTAAACCCTTTTCAATCATTTATAGGTCATTGCTGTAATATTAAAAGCATACTTTTTGGGATATGATTGTTATTATTTGTTAGTCCATTTCAAACAGTCTGGAGTTTAAACTTTGGTATCCCCCCTTGGAAATTGAACAAGTGGTTCCTCCATCCCCACAGAACAATAGCACAGCATGAACGTTTTTCACGCCTATTTACACAAACAAGCAGCGTCGGTGCATTTAAAATGTAGCAGGTAGAAGATTACCTGGGATCTCCTGGAGAGGAACATGCGAGAAGCTGAAGCCCTTGGCTGCAAAAGCCTCCCGCACTTCGCTGCAATTCCGCGCTTTCAGCTCCGCTTTGGCTGCAAAACACAGCGCGGAAAAAGTGCAAAGGAGAGTCTCCAGTCTCAGCATTGTGGACTTGGACGAAGATCCAGAAGCTTCTCTGCAGTGTCTTAAAAACAACAACCGCCCCTGGAAGTGGGGAGCCACCTGCACTTGACGCCTTGGACCTTTACTCAATTAACGGCAAGCTGCACATTTCCCTGGGGGGGGGGGAGAAGGTCTTTAAAAGACAGCAGAGGGTGACTCATTAAGAGACCCCCCATGAACCTCAAGAAGGATGGCTCGCATGGAGATGCCACATGGATCCAAAGACGAGTCCTTATTTCCCGCTGTCTTTTGTCAACTTGCAGACGGAGCCCGGCGTGCTGCGTTCAAGTGCAAATGCTGTGTGAGCGAGCAAAGGAGGGGGAGAGACTGAGCTGCGTGGAGACGCTGTACATCAGATGCTCAGGCAATGCAAAGCGGCACACAAAATGTGGACTGGAATTAAGCTACCATGCATTTACTGGTGCGGTGAAAAGTGGAGGGAAATAAACCAGTAAACAACTCATCTGTTTTACTGCCTTTAAACGCCACCAGGAAGTATGGTTTTTTTTTACCTATATGGCTGCTGAAAAACAAAGCATTCATGTCCAAATACAAAGAAGTATAGTTATGCTCTCGTGTAAATTCACACAGAGAATAAATGTTGAAAAAGCCAGCCCTTACCACCCAGATGAGGGTCTACAGAATCAGAGAATAAAACTTTCCTCCACCTTTCAATGTCCCATTTTTTCACTGTGTGAATTTGCATGAGAGCATAAATCAAAAATATCAAAACATTTTGGGGGGTGGGTGGTCGTGTCCTGGCCATGTCCGGGTTCCATTTTTGTCTCATCAGAGAATAAAACTTTCCTCCACCTTTCAATGTCCCATTTTTTCACTGTGAATTTGCATGAGAGCATAAATCAAAAACATCAAAAAAAAACATCAAAACATCTTGGGGGGTGGGTGGTCGTGTCCTGGCCATGTCCGGGTTCCATTTTTGTAATATCAGAGAATAAAACTTTCCTCCACCTTTCAATGTCCCATTTTTTCACTGTGTGAATTTGCATGAGAGCATAAATCAAAAACATCAAAAAAAAACATCAAAACATCTTGGGGGGTGGGTGGTCGTGTCCTGGCCATGTCCGGGTTCCATTTTTGTATCATCAGAGAATAAAACTTTCCTCCACCTTTCAATGTCCCGTTTTTTTCACTGTGTGAATTTGCATGAGAGCATAAATCAAAAACATCAAAACATCTTGGGGGGTGGGTGGTCGTGTCCTGGCCATGTCCGGGTTCCATTTTTGTCTCATCAGAGAATAAAACTTTCCTCCACCTTTCAATGTCCCATTTTTTCACTGTGTGAATTTGCATGAGAGCATAAATCAAAAACATCAAAAAAAAACATCAAAACATCTTGGGGGGTGGGTGGTCGTGTCCTGGCCATGTCCGGGTTCCATTTTTGTCTCATCAGAGAATAAAACTTTCCTCCACCTTTCAATGTCCGATTTTTTCACTGTGTGAATTTGCATGAGAGCATAAATCAAAAACATCAAAAAAAAACATCAAAACATCTTGGGGGTGGGTGGTCGTGTCCTGGCCATGTCCGGGTTCCATTTTTGTCTCATCAGAGAATAAAACTTTCCTCCACCTTTCAATGTCCCATTTTTTCACTGTGTGAATTTGCATGAGAGCATAAATCAAAAACATCAAAAAAAAACATCAAAACATCTTGGGGGGTGGGTGGTCGTGTCCTGGCCATGTCCGGGTTCCATTTTTGTCTCATCAGAGAATAAAACTTTCCTCCACCTTTCAATGTCCCATTTTTTCACTGTGTGAATTTGCATGAGAGCATAAATCAAAAACATCAAAAAAAAACATCAAAACATCTTGGGGGGTGGGTGGTCGTGTCCTGGCCATGTCCGGGTTCCATTTTTGTCTCATCAGAGAATAAAACTTTCCTCCACCTTTCAATGTCCCATTTTTTCACTGTGTGAATTTGCATGAGAGCATAAATCAAAAACATCAAAAAAAACATCAAAACATCTTGGGGGGTGGGTGGTCGTGTCCTGGCCATGTCCGGGTTCCATTTTTGTCTCATCAGAGAATAAAACTTTCCTCCACCTTTCAATGTCCCATTTTTTCCACTGTGAATTTGCATGAGAGCATAAATCAAAAACATCAAAAAAAACATCAAAACATCTTGGGGGGTGGGTGGTCGTGTCCTGGCCATGTCCGGGTTCCATTTTTGTCTCATCAGAAAATAAAACTTTCTTCCACCTTTCAATGTCCCATTTATGTTCTCATGCAAATTCACACAGTGAATAAACGGGACATTGAAAGGTGGAGGAAAGTTTTATTCTCTGATGAGACAAAAATGAAACCCGGACATGGCAAGAACACGACCCACCGCCACCCCTACCCCCAAGATGTTGTCCATATGGCACAGTGGAGGGGTGAATAAATGGGACATTGAAAGGTGGAGGAAAGTTTTATTCTCTGATGAGCCAAAAATGGATTCAATGGAATAATGGAGCTTAAGGTTGTGCAGGGGCGTCAAACGGCTGTGTGAATTTGCATGAGAACATAAACGGGACATTGAAAGGTGGAGGAAAGATTTATTCTTTGATGAGACAAAAATGGATTCAATGGAATAATGGAGCTTAAGGTTGTGCAGGGGCGTCAAACGGCTGTGTGAATTTGCATGAGAACATAAACGGGACATTGAAAGGTGGAGGAAAGTTTTATTCTCTGATGAGACAAAAATGGAAAAATGGAACCCGGACATGGCAAGGACACGACCCCCCCCCCCTCTCCCCCCAAGATGTTTTCTATACGGCACAGTGGAGGGGTGTTTTTTCCTTCAAGAGTCTCTTGATGCATGAGAGCATAAATGGGACATTGAAAGGTGGAGGAAAGTTTTATTCTCTGATGAGCCAAAAATGGATTCAATGGAATAATGGAGCTTAAGGTTGTGCAGGGGCGTCAAACGGCTGTGTGAATTTGCATGAGAACATAAACGGGACATTGAAAGGTGGAGGAAAGTTTTATTCTTTGATGAGACAAAAATGGATTCAATGGAATAATGGAGCTTAAGGTTGTGCAGGGGCGTCAAACGGCTGTGTGAATTTGCATGGGCGCATAAATGGGACATTGAAAGGTGGTGGAAAGTTTTATTTACATTTATTTACATTTACATTTATTTCTATTTTGCGGGGATTAGGTTTTAGTTATGGTCTTCAACTTTTGATACGCTCATTCACTTTGTAATATATGACTTACTCAAAAACATTTTTTATCTCACTCCTATTTCTTCTTCTTCTTTTTCTGCATTTTGAGGCTCTTCTCAGAACCTCTTTAAGGTAAATTCCCTGGCAATAGAAACATTCACACGGCACTTCAAATATGCATCAATGTTGACAGCCGAACACTCATATGAATATTATTGTATTATGAATGCATTATGCATTATGAATGCAGGAAAACAAACTCCCAATAATGCTACTGTTAATCAGAACCAAGTTGCTACAATGTCATCTGCCATGCTAATCACAGCCTGTAGGGGGTACATCTACATGAACGAAGGCATCGTAGCCTCTCCCGGGCATCACACTCAATTCCGGTCGCTACTTATATGACTAAATGTTGTCATTATGTACTGCACAATCAAAGAATGTTGTTTCTAAATATGTATTTTCTACGTTCCTTTGACGCCATCAAGCTGCATTATCCGTGAAAGATGCAAAGGCTCTGATGAAGACCAGAAGGCACAGCGTTCATGGCATCATTGATTTCGGAGCATCTTGATCCGCAGGGTAGATCAACAGTGGATTAACATGGCTGCCATCACAGTGCAAATGATTGCCAAAGGTATGGGAAACCATTTTAGGGGAGAAAAACTGTATTATATTTTGAAGTGGGTCAGTTCAGGTTAACTGGTATCAATATGTTGATGTCAGGATGCTGAGGTTAAAAGTGATGCTTTTTTTTAAAGCACTTTAATTTTTAATTTTAGTTACATCTAAAGTGTTTTAAATGGATCTCCGTATATGCTGTATATATATACATAATATGCTATAATATGATCATAGTGTGGGGTTTGTTTACATCAAATATTCATAATGTTATTGGCCATTAGTCTGACATTATGATCAACATTGCGCTGCTTGAATATGAAAGCATGCAAATGAAGAAAACCTCATGTATTTTCGATGATGATGATAATGTATGATGTATGATATTAAATCAAATACAACACATACATTGCCTTTCCATTAGGAAAAGCTTGTTGAGTCGATATCAGACACAAAAGTACATAAAAAAGCTAACCTCAAGTTGACACAAGACATTGGCGTCCACATTAAACAAATCAAATGGAAAGCTTCCAACGTCAAGTATATTTTGTACACTCAAAATGGATTCCCTTATTGAGCAGCGGTGGAAGGGTGCCCAAAAATGGGCTAAAAATAGGCAACAGAACCACTTCCTTAAAGCAACAGTATGCAGAAAAAAAGCTATTATTTGTATTTATTTGCTTTAAAATGCTTCTCGTCCCATTCTTTAATTTATAATTTATATTAATTTATGGTCTTACTTTTTATTGTATATTAAGTACATGCGTCCGATTCCTCTCCAGGGAAATCCATCTTGGCAGTCAAATTCATTTGTTCAGCCGGCAGAGCCTGAAAATAGAAAATACTGCATTTCACTTGCTGCTAAAAAGCGTCTTCACATGGAGCTGGCTTGCTCTCTCTATGGAAGGACGGCAGTGACAAGCACCTTACAGCTCGTACACACCCCTAGCCCTTCTGGATGAGATAGGTAGGTTGGGTAGGTTGGGTAGGTAGGTTAGGTAGGTAGGTAGGGAGGGAGGGAGGGAGGGAGGTAGGTAGGTAGGGAGGGAGGGAGGGAGGGAGGTAGGTAGGTAGGTAGGTAGGTAGGTAGGTAGGTAGGTAGGTAGGTTAGGTAGGTAGGTAGGTAGGTAGGTATGTAGGTAGGTAGGTAGGTAGGTAGGTAGGTAGGTAGGTAGGTAGGTAGGTAGGTAGGGAGGTAGGTAGGTTAAGTAGGTAGGTAGGTTAGGTAGGTAGGTGGGTAGGTAAGTAGGTAGGTAGGTAGGGAGGTAGGTAGGTAGGTAGGTAAGGAGGTAGGTAGGTAGGTAGGTAGGTAGGTAGGTAGGGAGGTAGGTAGGTTAAGTAGGTAGGTAGGTTAGGTAGGTAGGTGGGTAGGTAAGTAGGTAGGTAGGTAGGGAGGTAGGTAGGTAGGTAGGTAAGGAGGTAGGTAGGTAGGTAGGTAGGTAGGTAGGTAGGTAGGTAGGTAGGTAGGTTAGGTAGGTAGGTAGGTTAGGTAGGTAGGTAGGTAGGTAGGTAGGTAGGTAGGTAGGTAGGTAGGTAGGTAGGTAGGTAGGTAGGTTAGGTAGGTAGGTAGGTAGGTAGGTAGGTAGGTAGGTAGGTAGGTAGGTAGGTAGGTAGGTAGGTAGGTAGGTAGGTAGGTAGGTAGGTAGGTAGGTAGGTAGGTAGGTAGGTAGGTAGGTAGGTAGGGAGGTAGGTAGGGAGGGAGGAAGGGAGGAAGGTAGGTGGGTTATGTAGGTAGGTAGGTTAGGTAGGTAGGTACGTAGGTAGGTAGGTAGGTTAGGTAGGTAGGTAGGTAGGTAGGTTAGGTAGGTAGGTAGGTAGGTAGGTAGTTAGGTAGGTAGGTAGGTAGGTAGGTAGGTAGGTAGGTAGGTAGGTAGGTAGGTAGGTAGGTAGGTAGGGAGGGAGGTAGGTAGGTGGGTTATGTAGGTAGGTAGGTAGGTAGGTAGGTAGGTAGGTAGGTAGGTAGTTAGGTAGGTAGGTAGGTAGGTAGGTAGGTAGGTAGGGAGGGAGGTAGGTGGGTTATGTAGGTAGGTAGGTAGGTAAGTAGGTAGGTAGGTTAGGTAGGTAGGTAGGTAGGTAGGTAGGTAGGTTAGGTAGGTAGGTAGGTAGGTAGGTAGGTAGGTAGGGAGGTAGGTAGGTAGGTAGGTAGGTAGGGAGGTAGGTAGGTAGGTAGGTAGGTAGGTAGGTAGGGAGGTAGGTAGGTAGGTAGGTAGGTAGGTAGGTAGGTAGGTAAGTAGGGAGGGAGGTAGGTAGGTAGGTAGGTAGGTAGGTAGGTAGGTTAGGTAGGTAGGTAGGTAGGTAGGTAGGTTAGGTAGGTAGGTAGGTAGGTAGGTAGGTAGGGAGGTAGGTAGGTAGGTAGGTAGGTAGGTAGGTAGGTAGGTAGGGAGGGAGGGAGGTAGGTAGGTAGGTAGGTTAGGTAGGTAGGTAGGTAGGTAGGTTAGGTAGGTAGGTAGGTAGGTAGGTAGGTAGGGAGGTAGGTAGGTAGGTAGGTAGGTAGGTTAGGTAGGTAGGTAGGTAGGTAGGTAGGTAGGGAGGGAGGTAGGTAGGTAGGTAGGTAGGTAGGTAGGTAGGGAGGTAGGTAGGTAGGTATAATAATAAATAATAATGTAGAGAATAAATAGATGACATCAGATATGAACAATGTACAGCGTAAACAGTAATTTGAACAAATAATTTAAATTATTTTGAATAAATAATAATAATAATTTAAAGAGTTGCGTACTGCAGCAACTCTGTGTATTTCACTGTCTAAATACCATTTATAATACCTTTGTATTCTATAATACGGATGGACCCTCATCATGTGTTATTATTCAAAGTTATTTCTAATACTTTAATGAACCGCCATGCCGCATGTGTGTGTGTGTTTTTGTTATTCTGACAGTTTCTGCCGTCCAAAAAAAAAAAAAAAAAAACAGCCCGTGTGGTTGCTGCAGTTTAATTTGGGCATCACTCAACAGTTCACACGAGTAATGTTCCAAATATTTTTTTTTTTGCCAAACAAAAAGAGACGTAGCACCCAAATATAATTATCATACAAGTTGATTTTCAAACCATTATTATTCTCGGGATGAAAATGCTAGCTCCGTGAGGAGGGTAGTTATTTGCATATTTATTTATCAAACAAGTTTTTTTTTTTTTTTTTTAAGTAATCTCAGTGAACGCTTGCTCAGAGCAGAGTGGCATTAATTGTTGAAAACAAAAACTTTTTTCATGTGAGAATTACTATTAATCATAATAATATTAATAATAATAATAATAATAACACAGTAAGCATCTCCTCCTTCTCCAACATTTATATACAGCCTGGCAAACCATTGCATCCCTCACTGTGGGACAAACTGGGAAACAAAACTGTGTTTTGGGAGAGGGAAAAAAAAATCTTTTGTTTAGTTTTGATGTGTGTTTTCTGGCATTGAAGATGTTTCCTGGGATGGAGTGGGCAACCGTGTCCCCAATCTGACTGCTCTGAAAAGAGATAAATTTGCATATAGCGTATGTGTGCGTGGAGATGGGATATCTGGGAATGCACCGAGCCGAACTCTTAATCCCATCCCAGTGAAGCTAGCTTTCTGTGTCTCAGTCATGCAGAGCACGGAGGGCCGACACACAGGAGTAGAAATAATAAACCAATAGTGGCTTCAGTGGTGCTAAATGGGTAAACAAACTGTATTGACAGTTGAGTGAAAAGTGTGTGTGTGTGTGTGTGTGTGAGTATGTTTATGCTGGACCGAGCTGCAATATATTTTTTATTTCAACAGAGGACGGGCAGAGAATTTTATGAAAAACACCTGCACCTACCTTCATAAATTGCTGTAGCCTGGCCCTCCACCTTGCCTGCCGAGTGTGCGTCATGCAGTCTGCTCCCACCGAGTGACACCAGAATGATTCGTTTTCATGTTTACATGTCACTAAGTTTCATTTTAAAGTGACAATGCAGGAAAGAATCATCCCATCAGGGTTTTATGAAGCCGATACCGCAGTGAGACATTTTTTGCGGCATGTTTTTTTAGTCAAATCGGCTGATAGCGATCGGTGGCTATCGAATGGAGAACCCCAAATCAAAACCATTTTCGGTAATGCAAACAATTAATTCATTCGTTTTCTACCGCTTATCCTCACAAGGGTCGCAAAGGATGCTGGAGCCTATCCCAGCTATCTTCGAGCTAGAAGATAGCTGGTTGCCAGCCAATCACATATATAGACAAACAACCATTCACACTCACATTCATACCTATGGACAATTTGGAGTCGCTAATTAACCTAGCATGTTTTTGGAATGTGGGAGGAAACCGGAGAAAACCCACAAACTCCACACAGAGATGGCCGAGGGTGGAATTGAACGTGGATCTCCTCGCTGAGAGGCTTGCGTCCTAACCACTCGACCACCATGGCTATAAGCCACAGGCTGGTACACACGGCGGTATCAAACATTGATTCATTCATTTTCTACCGCTTATCCTCACCAAGGTCGCGAAGGATGCTGGAGCCTATCCCAGCTATCTTTGGGCTAGAGGCGGTATACACGGTAATCACAGGGCACATATTTTCCTGACGAGGGTCGCGGGGGGCGCTGGAGCCTATCCCAGCTGTCTTTGGGCGAGAGGCGGGGTACACCCTGGACTGGTGGCCAGCCAATCACAGGGCACATATAGACAAACAACCATTCACACTCACATTCATACCTATGGACAATTTGGAGTCGCTAATTAACCTAGCATGTTTTTGGAATGTGGGAGGAAACCGGAGTACCCGGAGAAAACCCACAAACTCCACACAGAGATGGCCGAGGGTGGAATTGAACTCGGGTCTCCTAACTGTGAGGCCTGCGTCCTAACCACTCAAACACCGCAGCCACGGTATCAAACATTCATTCATTCATTCATTTTCTACCACTTATCCTCACCAAGGTCGCAAAGGATGCTGGAGCCTATCCCAGCTATCTTCGGGCTAAAGGCGAGGGTACACGCCGGACTGGTGGCCAGCCAATCACCGGGCACATATAGACAAACAACCATTCACACTCACATTCATACCAATATCAATTTGGAGTCGCTAATTAACCTAGCATGTTTTTGGAATGTGGGAGGAAACCGGAGTACCCGGAGAAAACCCACGCATGCACGGGGAGAACATGCAAACTCCATACAAAGATGGCCGAGGGTGGAATTGAACTCGGGTTTCCTAGCTGTGAGCCATCATTGCAGCGACGCTAAGTACTAAAATGTCTTCTTCCTGCTGTAGTCCACATACACACGGCGGTATGAAACATAACAAAGATAATTACATCCATATACTATACAGGCCATATTTTGAAAGGCATGCAGGCTGGACCTAATGGTGGACAAGGGTCATGTTTTTCGTGGGTTGAGTCTTCCTCTCTATCATCAGACAATAGTCTGGCGAACGCCAATGAAGGCCTGTCATCCACTAGTTTTTAGTTTGACCTTTTAGTTATAGCAGTTCCTTAGTATGCTAAGCCATGAATAATAAGACACTTTATTGCACGACGCCGGCTTTTATTACAGCCGGCATTGAGCTTCTTGCAGGGCATGACATTATTAGTAAGATGGGGCTTTTTTTGTTAGTCGCTGGCGTATTGTTTTGTTTTGGAGGTGTTTTTAATCGCGAGTTTCTATCCTTGAACTAGCCAATAATATTAAGGGCATAGGCAAACCTCCTCGTTTTGCTTTCATTTCCCGACAGAGTATGATGAAGATTTATCAAAGCTGTAGTGTTCATTAGTGGTGTGCGATACTGCTAGATTTGGTATAGATCCGATACCACGTAAATACAGGATTAGTATCGCCAATATCGATGCAGATACTTTTAAAAAATGAAATAAATGATAAAATACTTTATTAGTCCATTATTACAAATGATTACAAATGAATGAATTTTTCTGTGCTGTGATAGACAGGAGAGACACATAGCCAGGTTATTTATATATATACATATAAAAAAATTAAATATTCATATCTTAATTATATTAAATATTTAAATTTTTATATTTACATTTATCACAGAAATGTATGTATTTATTTTCATTAATATTTATTTTTTATTTCTATATTATTTGTGTTTATATATTTATATTTTATTTATATGAAATATTTATATATTTATTTTTATATATTTATATTTACATTTATGACAGAAATGTATGTATGTATTCTTATTAATATGTATTTATTATTTTAATTTTTATATTATTATGTTTACATTATATATACTAATAAATATTCATATTTTAATATTTTAAATATGAATATTTGTCGATATTTATATTCATATTTACATTTATTACAGAAATGTATGTATTTATTTGTATTAATATTTATTTTTATTTATATATTATTTTTATTTATGTATTTATATTTTAATTATATTAAATATTTATATATTTATTTTTATTTACATTTATGACAGAAATGTCTGTATTTAGTTTTATTAACATGTATTTATTATTTATATATTATATTTTTTATATTATTATTTATATATAACATATATATTAATAAAATATTCATATTTTAATTATATTAAATATTTTAATGTTTTTATATTCATATTCATATTGCATTCATCACAGAAATGTATGTATTTAGTTTTATTAATATTTATTTATTATTTATATATTATTTTCATGTATGCATTTATATATATAATTATATTAAATATTTATATTCATGTTTTTATATATTTATATTTACATATATCACAGAAATGTATGTGTTTATTTTTATTAATATGTATTTATTATTTATATATTATATTATTTTTATATTATTATTTATATATATATATTCTTTTTTTTCAAAAGTCATTTGTCTGAAGTGCCCCTTTCCCAAGTTCATGATGGCGTCTGATAGCGTGAGTGAAACAGTTGCTAATTAGCGTTGTCTCTACAGGTAAATGACCCTGTAAACAAATCCTCTTTAATCTGCTTTCATTAGAACCACTTGGTTGGATGTGAACAGAAGTGCTCTCTTATAATGAGCTTTGTATAAAAACAGTCATTTGCTATAGTGTGAGGCTATAAATAGAATTGAGTTATTTTTTATGGATCCTATTAAACCGCCAGGAATCTATCATTGCTCAGGAAAGACTGGTCTGGTTTCAATATGTACCGTAATCGCTATGTTCTCATTAAAAAGCATTACCAAATGATTGTTCATAATTGCTACTAATCTATGTGTCCATATACATATATATAATTATAGTTTGATGTCATTTGATATAATAGTGACATAATAGTTCAATTAGGAACAAAATGAAATACATTAAATTACATTACATTATATTGGTAGGTTATTTGAATTTTTTTTTTACATAGAAAACACTCAGCTGGGATAGGCTCCAGCATACATTAGGATAAACGGCATAGAAAATGTATGGATTGGATGGAAAATGGATATTTTATATTCATTCATATTATTTCCTTTGGGAAATACATGTTCAATGTACATTTCGGTTTTCAGCTGACGTTTTGGAACAAATAATTAACGAAAACCGAGGTCCCGATGTACCTTATATATTGGATAAACAGCCATTTTGACCTTTAAATGTTTAGTAAAGCAGGCCTACGACACAGTCTCCACGAGCCAGAGGCAAAGCAGAGCCCGAGCAAAATGTCATCACTCATGCTTCATCACCTCAGCGTTTGATTGCATTTACAAACAAACATGTCCGCCAGGCTGACAGTGAGCAATGAAACCATTACGCCACGCACAGCAATCAACGCTTCCACTATGCAAATGCGTCAAACAAGAAAACAAAGTTTGTCCGTCATAAATCCTCAGGTTTTTTTTTTTTTTTTTTTTTTTTAAAGCTTTCAGTTTTAAATCACAAACATTTTTCTTTTTCCTGAAGAACCATAGCTCTATTTTCCTCCCCTGGGGAGTGGGCGGCTGTAATTAGCAAGCCTTAATCGTGGATTGAAGGCTAATGTCAGCATGGACCACTGCGAGGAGAGAAAGGCTGCAAAGGCAGCAAGGACAAAGCAATAAAGCACAAGACGACTGACAAGAACACACACAAGTGTCCTGTCAATATTGACGTTCTGTCTGCTTCCAATACCACGTGCTTTCTTTTTTATGCTGATGTTGATATTCATTCATTCATTCATTCATTTTCTACTGCTTTTCCTCACAAGGGTTGCGGTGGGGGTGCTGGAGCCTATCCCAGCT
Source organism: Doryrhamphus excisus (assembly GCF_037039965.1). Lineage (NCBI taxonomy): Eukaryota > Metazoa > Chordata > Actinopteri > Syngnathiformes > Syngnathidae > Doryrhamphus > Doryrhamphus excisus. The sequence continues at coordinate 19,939,770 of NC_136368.1, forward strand.
GTCTTGGGGCGAGAGGCGGGGTACATCCTGGACTGGTTGCTAGCCAATCACAGGGCACATATAGACAAACAACCATTCACACTCACATTCATACTTATGGACAATTTGGAGTGGCTAATTAACCTAGCATGTTTTTGGAATGTGGGAGGAAACCGGAGTACCCGGAGAAAACCCACGCATGCACGGGGAGAACATGCAAACTCCACACAGAGATGCCCGAGAGTGGAATCGAACCCTGGTCTCCTAGCTGTGAGGTCTGCGCGCTAACCACTCGCCGCCTTGCTGCCCCTGATGATATTTAAATACAAACACACTTATTGGACACCCAAAAAATGGCGCCAAACGACTTTCGGTCAGAGCTTTTCTTCCTGTCACTCACATGCACTAGCTAGAAATAAGTGCAAATTACGATAATGATGCTAATTCTAAAAAAACGATGTTATTTGAGAAGATGAGACGATACACGGCGGCACGGCGGTTGAGTGCTTAGCGCGCAGACCTCACAGCAAGGAGACCAGGGTTCAATTCCTCCCATATTCCAAAAGCATGCTAGGTTAATTAGCCACTCCAAGTTGTCCATAGGTATGAATAAGAGTGTGAATGGTTGTTTGTCTATATGTGCCCTGTGATTGGCTGGCCACCAGTCCAGGGTTTACCCCGCCTCTTGCCTGAAGACAGCTGGGATAGGCTCCAGCACACCCCGCGGCCCTTGTGAGGATAAGCAGTAGAAAATGAATGAATGAATGGGACGATACACAAGATTGAGTCTACGGGATTTTACATTGAAGAAAAGTACTTTTCTACGATGTTACACACTTCTGCACCATGTGTGTATGCTTTTGGCCCCGCCTCCACCCAAGAGACAAAGAGAGTGTATGACAAAAGGCTCACTCCGTTCATGCCGTTGTTCTGTGGAACTGAAAATAATGCACAATAATGCACAATTTTCTCTTGTGACACCCGTACTTTTTACTGTAATAACAGTATATTATATTATACAGTATATAAATATTATAAATAAATATTACTAATAAATATTGTAATATTTGGGGGAAAACATGATTAGCTTTGTGTGTTTCTGTGGTATATAAGAAATATAACATTGGACTAATTGAATTCATTTGAATACCAAGAAATACAATGTCAACACGTTTACATTATGAATAATATACAGAAGATAAGCTTTCAAACGTATCAAGTGGTATCTTTCTCTTCTTTATGTTTCCCCTTACATCCAATTTTCACTCAGTCAAAGGCCCTTTTCGTTTTTTTTTTTTTTTTGATGCCGGCAGTTTGATATTTGAAATGGAATATCTTGAAGATGGAGGAGAACAGGGGAATTGGCTGCCTCTCTGAACTGCACTATTATCTGCTCTATTTTTTAGGTTACAAGCAAATTAGACTCAGGGTCCCTCAGGTCCTCCAACCCTTTGCATGCTGGAGCTGCTGCATCTTCAAATGCTTGATGGAGAGTCTCTCTAAAGCAGTAAGAGATACTACAGTAATGTGCAGTTCTGTGTCAACAGGATATAATATCTCATAAAATCCTTCCAATCAACCATTTCATTACAATATACCTTCTTTAAGGCACAAAACAGTAATCCTACCTTTATTGCATTTTCCAGACCTGACCGTGATACTGTAACGGAATTTAAGCAAAAGTTAGATTCCTTATTTATGAATCAAATCATTTAATGAAATAACATCTTTATTGTCACATTAATACTTGTATTACCCAATATAGTAGGCATCTATTCTTTTTCTATGCCACAGGGGTATGCTGGAGCCTATCCCAGCTCACTTTGGGTGAGAGGCGGGGTACACCCTGGAGTGGTCACCGAAAACACAAACAACCATTCACACTCACATTCATACCTATGGGCATTTTGAAGTTTGAAGATGAACTATATCAGCAAGTTGAAGTATTTGTGATTTTAGAAATAAAGAGTTAGCATGTTAGTATGCGCCATTATGAATTATCCTTACTGGCCTTTTTTTGCAGTACATTTAGTGAGTGAAGATTGCTTTTATAGTTCATTCATTCATTCATTCATTCATTTTATCCCAGCTGTCTCGGGGCGAGAGGCGGGGTACACCCCTGGACTGGTGGCCAGCCAATCACAGTGCACATATAGACAAACAACCATTCACACTCACATTCATACCTATGGACAATTTGAAGTCGCTAATTAACCTAGCATGGGGAGAACATGCAAACTCCACACAGAGATGCTGGTACGCAGAATCGAATCCAGATCTTACCGATCTCCTGACTGTGTGGCCGACATACTAACCACTCGGACACCGTGCGGCCTTACACTAAAGTATGTCCAAGTTTAATTTGTATATTTTGCACTCATCCATATTTTGTTGGGGTATTTTTGCGTACTTGTCACATTTGAACGTTTCAGATCAGCAGATAATTGTAAATACTGTATTAGTTTTGTGTACTTTTAATACTTTTATACTTTTGTGTCCCATTTGGCGTGAAAGGAAAACAGCATTTCATACCAACAGTAAAATATGGTGGTGGTAGTGTGACGGTGATGTGTTTGTGACCTTAAGCTGAAACCAAATTGGGTTCTGCAGCAGGACGATGATCCAAAACACACCAACAAATCCACCTCCGAATGGATGAAGAAAAACTACATGAAGACTTTGGAGTGACTAAGTCCAAGTCCTGACCTGAATCCTATTGAGATGCTGCGGCATGACCTTAAAAGGTCGCTTCATGCTGAAGAACCCTTCAGTGTGACTGAATGACAACAATTCTGCAAATTCTGAGTGGGCCACAATTCCTCCACGGCGCTCATTAGAAGAGACTCATTGCAAGTTAACCCAAACGCTTGATTGCAGTTGTTGCTGCTAAGTGTGGCCCAAGCAGTTACCTCCCTGTTGAACATACGTGATATATATTCCCTACACATGACCCAAACACGCTTTTCAAGTCAAGATGTTACCTCTAATAGATGATTATGGAGCCATATGAGTGTGTAATTAAGACAAGCAACAGATCTAGCCCTCCAGCTATTTTGTTTATTTCATGACATTTGACTGCACGACTCTACACAACCTTCATCTTTGCCTCGCGGTTGTTGTTGTGTAATGGAAGCCCTTGGCAATTGACATTCAGTAATTAGTCAGTTCAGTAAGCATCTGTTTTTTTTTAATGTATGTGACATGAAGAAAAAAAAAAAGCTTATTGAAGAGGCTTTGAAAGGTTGGCGATGGAGGCTTCATGTGAGAGTATCATCTGCCAGCCCGGACTCATTATGTTGCATTAGACGACTCCCTGCTCGAAGGCCAAAGCTCAGAGGATTGCACAGAATATTAAACCTGCCTTTGACCCACACCATTGCATGAAGATCACCATGCAGATGCCACATAATGAGTTGCTATTTAAAAGCACAGTTTGCTTTAATTCCTCTGGAAATGGCCGTAAAAAGTATGCATGTAAGGTATTGAGCATAGAGTATTTTCTCAAATAATTGCTATGTGTATTGTCCACAAATATGTTATTATGACATTTCTTGTACAGCAGTACAATTCAGTTTAGTTCATGTTGGTATTGGTAGAGTTTTTCTATCCTTGTTAAATTTAAAATCCTGTTTATGTGTTACGTATATACCATTCTTTGACTGTCCATCAAAACATTCTCACAAAATAATCTGCTCATTGTGAAAAAGTGCCCCCCCCCCCCCAAAAAAAAAAAAAAACATAACTTAACTGTGGTTGATTGAGATCTATCAGTCTGGAAACGGTTGTATTGTAAAGCCATTTCTCAAGCTTTGGGACTACAGCAAACCACAGTGAGAGTCCTTATAGAACTGCAGGCCGCATTTGCCTCAGTGAAGGTTAGTGTTCTACCATAAAAAAAGACACTGGGCAAAAAGTATTGTTCAGAAACCAAAAGTCAAAACAGAAAGTAACTCAAACTTTGTAAACATTTCTGAGTCAACATTACTTCTTATTCATGTCTTATATATCTCATTTTCTTTTATTATGTTGGCTAGACTGGGTAAAGGTGACTATAGGGTTGTTATTTCATGTCTAGAAGGCTCTAATAATGTTAAAATATTGTATTTATAAGGCTTTCTATGCCTAAAATGAACAAAGCATTATTAGAGCCCTGTAGACATGACAAAACACGACTATAGTCACATTTATACTTTTTTTTTTATTTACAACATATTGCGCAACTGCAGGGTCTTGAGACACATGCTAACTCGCAAACTAGAGAGCTAGCGACCTAAACGGTAGCCTCCAAGTTATTTCCTTTAAACTTAAAAAGCCAAAAACTTACCACTTCCACACGGATAGGGAGGATAACTATTAACATTTATTTAACCTTTAACATGAACATTAATCAAACGTAATATTTTTTTCTGGGTACATGATACCATACAGCATCCATATCAAACTTGCGCTGGCCGCAATAACATTAAACTTTCATATCAAGGCGGGGGCCTCAAAATAGTGTCCTGCGGGCCACATTTGGCCCGCGGGCCACGCGTTTGAGACCCCTGTTCTAAAAGCTTTTGTTTTCATTTCCGCTTTCCCGTGCATCCCAATTCATTATTAACATTAAGTACCATCCTTCCAATGAATCTCCCGTCCTCATTGCAGTTAATGAGCGTAAATGAAAGGTAAATGAGCGCCCCACTATAATTAGTGCACTTGCGGTATGTTGATGTGACCGCAGTAAATAAGCTTGCATGGAAGGAAGTCTTCAGATGAAAAAGTAGACGGTCTCAGCCATGCAGCAAGTACAAACCTCATTAAATTAATGCTGTCGCTGTTGGTGTGAATTGCCTGACTTTACAGCAAAACCTATTGCTTTTTTAAAAAAAATAAATAAAATGTGTCCAAGCTTTTTCCAGTTACAGAAAATTACTGAAAAATGGTGGGATGCTCAGCTTTGTGATGTAGGTTCAAAAGCCTATTATTAGTATGAAAGTCGCGCTTTGCTTTTTTTTTGCTATTTTAACTGTTTCTTTCAATTTTCAATAGATTTCCATCCATTCATTTTCTATGCCGCTTATCCTCACGAGGGACACCCTGGACTGGTGGCCAGCCAATCACAGGGCACATATAGACAAACAACCATTCACACTCACAATCATACTTATGGACAATTTGGAGTCGCTAATTAACCTAGCATGTTTTTTTTTTGCACAGGGAGAACATGCAAACTCCACACAGAATCGAACCCAGGTCTTCCCGATCTCCTGACTGTGTGGCCTACATGCGAACCACATGTTTAAAAAAAAAAAACAATATTTGGAAGTTTTCATTTTTTTCTCATAATATTATAACATTTATAGTGTTTTTGTCAGTATCTCATTGTATTACAACATTTTTAAAAACAACTTTTTCTTGAATATTTTAACTTTATGTCACATTTTTCCTCATAATATTACAAGTTCATTATTGTAAAATTGTGGCTTTTTCATGTTAATATTGTACAACTTTTTTCTCCATGTTGTGACTTTATTTTTGTAAAAATTTCTGTTAAAAAAAATTCATTTCTGCTGTTGTTTTTAAAATTGTTAAACTATTTCACCCTTTTAAAAAAATATCTCCTTGTAATTATGACTTTATTGCCATAATAATTAGTAATTTTTTTCACAACCCTTTTTGACCAGCGATATTTTGTTTGGTTTTTTTACATAATATTCCAATTTCAAAAAAATCAAATCAACTTTATGCCATTATGCCATACATTTTTCATTACATTAAGACGTTATTTCTATAAATTGGGACTTTTTCTGGTTGGATTACAACATTTTTAAAAACAACTTTTTCTTGAATATTTTAACTTTATGTCACATTTTTCCTCATAATATTACAAGTTCATTATTGTAAAATTGTGGCTTTTTCATGTTAATGTTGTACAACTTTTTTCTCCATGTTGTGACTTTATTTTTGTAAAAATTTCTGTAAAAAAAATTCATTTCTGTTGTTGTTTTTAAAATTGTTAAACTATTTCACCCTTTTAAAAAAATATCTTCTTGTAATTATGACTTTATTGCCATAATAATTTGTAATTTTTTTCACAACCCTATTTGACCAGCCATATTTTGTTTGTTTTTTTACATAATATTCCAATTTCAAAAAAATCTAATCAACTTTATGCCATTATGCCATACATTTTTCATTACATTAAGACGTTATTTCTATAAATTGGGACTTCTTCTGGTTGGATTACAACATTTTTAGAAACAACTTTTTTTTTAATATTTTAACTTTATGTCACATTTTTCCCCATAATATTACAAGTTCATTATTGTAAAATTGTGGCTTTTTCATGTTAATATTGTACAACTTTTTTCTCCATGTTGTGACTTTATTTTAATTAGTACTATAAAACTATTCCAACCTTTTTAAAAATCTCTTCTCGTAATTATGACTTTATTATTCCATAATAATTTGTTTTTATTCTCATCACCTTGTCATTTTTTTCACAACCCTATTTGACCAGCAATGTTTTGTTTTTTACATAATATTCCAACTTCAAAAAATAAAATAAACTTCATGTCATTATGCCATTAATTTTTCATTACATTAAGACGTTATTTCTATAAATTTTTTCTGGTTGGATTACAACATTTTTCTCTCCGTAAATTGACTTTCTAATCATAAAATGACTGCTGATTATTTTCGTTTTTGATTTTCTTGTTAAATTATAACCACATAACCTCCGGGCTGTACTTTGTGTACTTTTTTGCATCATGGACTCATTTCATGCTGTGCTGCTGTTGTCAAACACCAAGGTGTGACCTGAGGACAAAAATAAAATGGAATTAAAAATCAACAAATATATACAGTATTTGTTTACTTACGGTGAAGAAACGGTATTAGCAAATCGACAGCAACGTGTAATGGCCTGTAACTGAAACAAATAAGGTTGCGGGTAAATCAGCTAATTAAAAGGAGCAAATCAATAATGAAGAATCCTAATGAAATACATCACGCTCGGATATTTGATGAAAGTTTGTAATGAAGGCTAGTGGAACGGCCCCTGAGGGGGTTTCGTTGCACGAGGCGGGAATAATCACAGTTCATCACATCAGCTTGGTTGAGTTTTCTCAGTTATTGGGATAAAATAAAGCGATGGTGTACGCGTCATTTCACTCATTAATGTCATCTCGAGAGTGAGATTTGACGAGATAAGAGAGCTGGGCAGCAGAACTCAGCCGGTTTGTCTTCATCGTATTTGAATGTTCATGTAGTGAGGAAACACGTTGCTATCTTTGCATGGAAAAAACACTTTTTACAGGAAAAAAGACCTTAGTCCAGGGGTCTCAAACTCAATTTACCTGGGGGCCACTGGAGCTAGGGTCTGGGTGAGACTGGGCCGCATCAGGTTTTCCAAAAAAAAAAAAAAAACGCATTTATTAAAAACAGAAAAATTAATAAACTTTGCTTTGGTTCCGATTTTCTACAAGAAAAACTCTGATAAAACATTCCACTGTTCTCAAATATCTTACTTATTATTTTTCAACACAAAATAAGATAAAAAATAAACAAATTAAGAATAAATAAAATCAGTAATAAATAAATATAATAATAATAATAATAAAAACTTAAGAAACCACATATAGTTGGTGGGTAGACAAATTATTTTTTTTCATATTAAAATGAACAAAGCATTATTAGAGCCCTGTAGACATGACAAAACACGACTATAGTCACATTTATACTTTTTTTTATTTACAACATATTGCGCAACTGCAGGGTCTTGAGACACATGCTAACTCGCAAACTAGCGAGCTAGCGACCTAAACGGTAGCCTTCAAGTTATTTCCTTTAAACTTAAATAGCCAAAAACTTACCACTTCCACACGAATAGGGAGGATAACTATTAACAGTTATTTAACCTTTAACATGAACATGAATCAAACGTAATATTTTTTTCTGGGCACATGATACCATACAGCATCCATATCAAACTTACCACTTCCACACGGATAGGGAGGATAACTATTAACAGTTATTTAACCTTTAACATGAACATTAATCAAACGTAATAATTTTTTCTGGGTACATGATACCATACAGCATCCATATCAAACTTGCGCGGGCCGCACTAACATTAAACTTTAATATCAAGGCGGGGGCCTCAAAGTAGTGTCCTGCTTTTTTTTTTCAAATAAAAATATAATATTATGCTGATCAGAATAAATAACCTTAATACTTATTTTCTATCATTTATTTCCATTGTGGTCCTGTTACTTCTTTGGAGCCAGTTGCCTATTTTTAACCAATATCCATGTCTTCTATGCACCTCTTGGCTCCATCACAGCTAGACTTGTTCAATCCTCGCTCCATTAGCAAGACGCCGCTATATGGAGTTACAGCTCATTAACCCAACACCTTCATTACACATAATGGGCTGATGGAGACCGCGACTGAGAGACTCTTCCTTTGCAGAACAATAAATAGCTCTCCCGATAAACTGCACTAGGGTGTATACTTGTATGTATTTCTGCACTTTCTTTTTCACAGATGTGGTGTTATTACGATGACGCTCACATTGCTGAGACTGACATGGAATATTGCACTTCGGGAACACAGTCCAATTGCTATTCCGCCAGCATCTCAAGCCTTATTCCATACAGCTGAAGTCACGATAAGGAACAACTGATGGAGGGAATGACTACATTCAGTACTACAGTCATTCAGTACTGTTGACTTTTGAAGCATTTGCACAATATTTGCACAAAGAAAGAAGACATAGAAGACAAGTTAGAAGACCGCTCCAAAAAGTTTGGGATCACTTTTTGGGCCAGTCTGAGATATGGTTTTTTCTTGGCAGTCCTGCTATGAAGTCCAGCATCCTGAAGTCGTGCTTCACTGTTGATACTGACTCTGGTGGATGGATGGAAGGATGGATGGATGGATGGATGGATGGAAGGATGGAAGGATGGAAGGATGGAAGGATGGATGGATGGATGGATGGAAGGATGGAAGGATGGATGGATGGATGGATGGATGGATGGAAGGATGGAAGGATGGAAGGATGGAAGGATGGATGGATGGATGGAAGGATGGATGGATGGATGGATGGATGGATGGATGGATGGATGGGTTGGACGGCTGGATGGACAGCTGGATGGACGGACGGACGGACGGACGGACAGACGGACTGACGGACAGACGGACAGACGGACAGACGGACAGACGGACAGATGGACAGACGGACAGACGGACAGACAGATAGACAGATAGACGGACAGACAGATAGACAGATAGACAGATAGACAGATAGACAGATAGACAGATAGACAGATAGACAGATAGACAGATATACTTTATTGTCATTGCACAATAACACAGCAGTGAAAGTGCCAACAAAATAAATAATAAATAATAAATAATAAATAATAAATAATAAATAATAAATAATAAATAATAAATAATAAATAATAAATAATAAATAATAAATAATAAATAATAAATAATAAATAATAAATAATAAATAATAAATAATAAATAATAAATAATAAATAATAAATAATAAATAATTTCTTGCACAGTTGTGCATCGTTTTTCTGTCCTTGTTAGACCCACTTTGTGCTGCTCTCTGAAGGGAGTAGTTAACAGCATGGTAAGAGATTTTAGTTTGGGTGGAATCGAACCCTGGTCCTCCTAGCTGTGAGGTCTGCACGCTAACCACTGATCACCGTGCCGCCTTTAAAAAACACTTGATTGATATATTCTGTATTACAGCGGAAATGTCAAAAGTGGTGCTTTTTGGAGAAATTCCGACAAGACCAGGACTGTGTCACGAAGCGCCAGGAGGACGGGGGAACAAGTCAAAAACTCCCAGTAGCATGCAGGTAAAGCGGAACGATTCCATGTTCTCTTCCTGTTGGGCGCCATATGTACATAAATGTCATTTTGTGACCTTGGCTGCATCATTACAAAGTATTATGACAAATAAATGCCATTAGTGTATCAGCATGTGTCTTGTAAGATACATAGGACATGGGTATGATATATGATATATGATGATATAAATGTAGGACAAAGGGCATGCAAGGATCATACCACTGTGTGTGCACCCCTGAGACTTCCCACATCCTCAAGTGCCTTGCAGCATTTATGAGACACAGCAGAACAGAGGCTGTCACTGTCAGGGAACCTTAGTTTGTTTCTGACAAATGGTACATCTTTAGCAGCAGTCAGGGATGTGTGTGTGTGTGTGTGTGTCTGTGTGTGTGTGTGTGTGTGTTCGCCCCCACTGTCTTGTTTGACATTGCCTGCAGGGGTGTCAGGTGCCACGCTCACACAAGTGGGGGTCAAAGCATCAATCCCCATCCGCCAAGACGCCGACAGATGATTGCTTACAGCTTTACTACACTAACCTGCTGAAATTATATGAAAATATAAGAAGTTAGGGTCTCCAGTTGCAAAATATTGGCATTAAACACTATGGCTGTAGGCAACCTCCTGTGACCGACGATGACGGTAGCTGCATTTCAGGGATAAATGTAGTCAGCATTCAGGATTTACCTCAGTGACCCTGTTGGTTGGTCCTAATCAAATATCACTGCATTAGTAGACCTCACAGCTAGGAGAGACCAGGGTTCGATTCCACCCTCGGGCATCTCTGTGTGGAGTTTGCATGTTCTCCCCCCGCAACCCTTGTGAGGAAAAGCAGTAGAAAATGAATGAATGAATGAATAGTACTACCACATCACTACTAGTGGTGTCATTAGGCCTATTTTAGGGGGCCTTCAGCCCCCCTAAAATGTTCATAAGCCCCTAAATAATATGATATTTTTTATAGATTTTTTTTTACAAAAAAAAATCATGTAACAGGGCAAAAGCAGGCTAATCAGGCTAATACTAGCCTACTACTACTAGTAGTACAATATGCATCACATAATCAGTTCCCAGTTCCACATGTCCAAAAGGAGTAGGAAGAAGCAAAGCTTATTAAATCCTACCCCTCCATCTGGTACTTTTACAATCAGTAACTGTTACATTTGTTCACTTCCTGCTTTCCATAATACAGTTTTTTTTTAATTTGGTAAATATTATCATAGTTAGGCATAGAAAGCCTTATAAATTTTTTTTAACATTATTAGAGCCCTCTAGACAGGAAATAACAACCCTATAGTCACCTTTACCCAGTCTAGCCAACATAATAAAAGAAAATGAGATATATAAGACATGAATAAGATGTAATGTCGACTCAGAAATTTTTATAAAGTTTGAGTTACTTTGTTCTGTTTTGACTTTTTGGTTTCTGAACAATACTTCCCGCAAGTTCAAGTTAAATAATAAGTCAATCAATAAAAAGTAACATTTGTTCACTTCCTGTTTTCCTAATATAATTTAAGGATTTTTTTTAATTTATTTGTATTTTTTTATTTTTTTATTTTGTATTTTGTATTTTGTATTTTGTATTTTGTATTTTGTATTTTTTATTTTTTATTTTTTATTTTTTATTTTTTATTTTTTATTTTTTATTTTTTTATTACGTACCGAAGTACAAGGTGATATGAGCATCCATTGTCATAATGGGTACCATAGTAAGTGTCAATATAGTGATATATATAGCACATCATGACTGGTTCAAGACTCTTCATCCTTGTCGTAGCATATAATGCTTTTCTTACAATACATTTTGTCTATAAATAATATAATGAATATGAAGTATCTTTGAGTGTGTGTAATGTGGTGCTAATCGCGCTACGCTATTCTAGGTTGCAGACATCTGCACAGCGGGGAACCACTGAGTCAGTCAGCGTTGACAAACGCTTTGTAAACATGATGCATTTATGTGCTAAGATAATTAATCTGTTGTTTTAATGTTCAACACTGAGTTGAGATATATGACAATACATAAACTACTTAAGAGCCATTTAATGGACCACATGCACAACAACAACAACAAATCATCAACACTTAACACGTCCTATTATGAGAAAGTTAATTACACTCGACAACTTGTCAGGGAAGTAATAACTATAGTAATACCATCATAATATGGTAGTTTTATGAGCTAACAAGACACACGTGTCCTTTTCTTCTCAGTCGAGTTCTTCAGATGTGTCATTTCACCCGTCGAAGGGTTTTATTTCCCACGGAACTCCACATCAAACATTTCATATTGCACATAGAAAAAAAAAAAAAAAAAAAGAGAGAACCTGTGTGGAATTGAAGATGCTGTAAGATCACGATTGTCAAAGACAGAACTGCTCCCTCTTCCAGTGTAGCACAAATGGTTATGGCTTCAATTGCAAAAGGCAATAGAGCAGACTGACAGCGCAGCAACGTGAATGAGGCTTGAAAAAGACCAAACCTTCAAAAGGCTTTGCACAGGGAAACCCCTGAGAAACATCCACTTTCCCAAAGTAACCTTTTTTTTTTTTTTACATTCATATGCAGAGTATCATCCTTGAGTTGATATTTTAATAAAGCAGACATCTAGCAGCTTTTGACTGAGCAGCGAGCATCCAATGAAGTGAACGTCTGTTGGGACTAAAATAACCACAATCACCAATGCGTAGCACGGAACTGGTTTTGCATTGCTGCATAATGTCACTATTGCTATTTGCTGCTGCTAATGCTAATACTGCGCTGTAGTGATGTCAACATATACTTTATTCTTATACTTAAACTACGCATATGGAACATAATTTTGTTGTTACAATAACAATAAATACTTGAATTGATGAGTACTTTTCACTGTTATTAAAACAAACAATAACAGCTCCTGACCATCATACTACCGCCACCATATTTTACTACTGGTATTATTTTTACACTAGAGGTAATGGGACGCACAACTTCTAATAAGTAGTTTTGACCACATTGGGAAAATATTTTAGTAATGGTTTAATTTCATTTGAACATGCATCAGATTACATTTGAATGCATCACATAATCAGTTCCCAGTTCCTCATGTCCGAAAGGAGTAGGAAGAAGCAAAGCTTATTAAATCCTACCCCTCCATCTGGTACTTTTATAATCAGTAACTGTTACATTTGTTCACTTCCTGCTTTCCTAATATAGTTGAAGTCTTTTAAAAAAAAAAAAATTTTTTTTTTTGTCACATACCGAAGTATGTGGTGATATATTGCGACCAAATAAATTACAGTGGAACCTTGGTTAGCGTTTTTTTTTTTGTTGTATTATTATTCTGTATTCTTAAGTCATTCAATACAAGCCATTTTTCAAACGCCGTCCCTCTCTTAGCGGCCATTTTTTTATGATTTTGACTGATTTTTCAAAGCACACTGAATATTGCGTTCTTGGACTATATAGACGTGTTATAAAAGAAAGTTTAGTTCTTTAGTAATCAGCAGTAGAACATCGGTAAGTTTCAGCAAAATATCTTATTTTTGAGTGTGTGATGCACTTCTGCCACCTTGTGGCCAGGTTAAAACTGCACCGAACATGCTCTCTTTTATTGTGGAGTTGCATCATCACCATGTTGTGATTCTTGTGCAAAAAAAAATGTACATACGTCTCTGATAGCAAATGAGTTAATATATGTTCCTTGTTAGCATCCGATTAGCTAGCAAACAACATTTTTTGACATCATCAGCGGTTGACTGGAAACAATGTTAACACAAAACACGCTTTTATAGTTGTAGAATTATAATTTTACACGTATAAAACAATCCTCAATGCATATAAATGACAAATGTTATGTTATTTTTTTAAGACTATTGTTCCCAAAGACACAACGTGGCAGCGAGACACCCTTTGGACAACATCTGGTTTTATTCGAATGACTTTACTCTTTGTCATGTGACCCCAATGACCCTTGATGGATGACCTCATGTCGCTCCGAAAAGTAAAAGGCATCTGTTGTGTATTGTGTAAATAAACACGGAAGTGTGGCCTCCTTCATCTTTTTATAAGAGTATTCCGTCCAAATGTAAGACCACATAAAACAATTGACTTTTAGGCGTTTTTTTTTTTTTTAAAGAATACTTTAGAGGGATTTCTGCATTGGGTTTGGCTTGATCCCCCATCTGTCATTCAGAAAATATTTGCAGTGTTTGTTCTGTGCGAGCCACTTCCTGTTTTGTTTTTCCTGCACAGTAATCCACGCCTGGTGCACTTGAGTAAAAAGGAAAAAACATAAACCCCAGATGGTACATTGTGGATTTTTAAAACCATATAACACTCACACATATTTTCCCTTGTGGTTTTGCCTCATATGACCCTTTTAGACCCATTTCATCCCCGTCCATTCACTCCAAATCCATTAGAAGATACCTAATGGACTTCAGCTGATACACCTGCTTAGTCAAGCTAAACATAATAGAAGAACGACAATAGAGTTAGAGCTAAAATCGGCATGGTCTTATAGATGTGCAGCAACTGCAAACCTGAGTTGATGTAGTATCGCAGTACAGCCGTATAGATGTACATCCTGGAGTGTCCAAACTTTTGTGAAAAATAATGAAAGTAAGGAATATGCTGTATATACAGTATATTAACTGTGATGTATATTGGTGAACAAGCACATCATTAGTATGAACCTTGGTCTGTGCCTGATTTTTTTAATACTTTTAATTTTTTTAATACTACTAAAACGCTTCTAAAATTACATTATATTTCCTCATAATATTACAAATTTATTCTTAATACTTTTACTTTATTGTTTATTTTTCCGCATCCCTATTTTTCCAAAAAATACTATAATATGTAATATAATATAAAATAATTTTTATTTAATATTTCAACTGTATATTGCTAAAATGAAATTATTTTTCCGCATATTACAATATAATTAATTATTACTTTTTTGTTATATTTAAAAATAATGAAAGTAAGGAATATACTGTATATACAGTATATTAACTGTGATTAGTGAACAAGCACATCATTAGTATGAACCTTGGTCTGTGCCTTTGCCTGATTTTTTTAAAAAATACTTTATGCTACTAAAATTACATTATATTCCCTCATAATATTACAAATTTATTCTTAATAATTTGACTTTATTATTTATTTATTTTTCCGGATTCCTATTTTTCAGAAAAATACTATAGTATGTAATGTAATATAAAATGATTTTTATTTAATATTTAAACTGTATGTTGCTAAAATGAAATTATTTTTCAGCTCATTACAACATAATTAATTATGACTTTTTCTTGTTAGATTTTAAAAAATAATGAAAGGAAGGAATATACTGTACATAGAGTATATTAACTGCTTCTCTTTGCCGTTGCCTGATATTTTAAAAATACTTCATGATACTAAAATTACATTATATTTCCTCATAATATTACAAATTTATTCTTAATACTTTGACTTTATTATTTATTTATTTTTCCGCATCCCTATTTTTCAAAAAATACTATAATATGTAATATAATATGAAATCATTTTTTTTATATTTAAATGTTGCTAAAATGAAATTGTTTTTCAGCATATTACAATATAATTAATTATGACTTTTTCTTGTTATATTTTCTCGTAACATTTTAACTTGGTTCTTGTCAAATTAATCATAATAATTGACATCAGTCAATTATCAGGCCCCAAACGACCCACTCCTGCTTTATCCCGGGCACGTATTCAGGGGTGTCCACTCGCCGACTTCTGTCCCCGTCTTGCTTCACAAGCCACACAGTCAGCAAAGTGCCGCCAAGAAGCTGCTTGTAAAAACTCCTCATCAACCTGCCCGGAAAATTAATTGTTTTCCATGGTCAATCCAAAAGCGCATTAGCATAAATTGACAATGCGGCGGTGTTTCTCTGTGCATACTTATATTGGGAGTTCAACCCGCGGTCGTAGATGGCGCTGGTAACTGATTAGAGGTCAGCTGATGGAAGGCAGACCTCGGTGAGAGTGAAGGCCAGTGATTTGAAACCTGCGAACCTGCAACCTCAGCAGGATGGCTGACACATGCGCTCTTATTTATTTCTTTATTTAGAGTTTGTTGGCACATTAAGATCGGCCCGCCGAGACGCAACATTGACACACGAGCAAGGTCCCCTCCAAAAATTCAATTTGTCCAATTAGTCCCTCGAGGGACTGACAGGGTTTTGTCAATTGAGTCGGTTACTCTATGACATTTAGGAAATTAGTACTGTTGATACAAGAATGAAACCTGCAAAAAAAAAACAAAACAATCCCAAATCGCTTTGCTGTTAAAGTGCCTGGAAAAAAATAGACTGGACCAAACTTTTAAGGAACTTTTTAAAATACTTTCAAATTTTTAATCTTATTTTTCTTTTAACAATTCAGAGGTGGACATGCTGGTGCGCAAACCTGTATGGATGTAGTATCGCAGTACAGCCTTGTAGATGTACATCCTGGAGTGTCCAAACTTTTGTGAAAAATAATGAAAGTAAGGAATATACAGTATATTAACTGTGATGTATATTGGTGAACAAGCACATCATTGCCTGATTTTTAAAAAATACTTAATGCTACTAAAATTACATAATATTTCCTCATAATATTACAAATTTATTCGTAATACTTTGACTTTATTATTTATTTATTTTCCACATTTAATTATTTTTCAAAAAATACTATAATATCTAGTATAATATGAAATCATTTTGATTTAATATTTCAACTGTATGTTGCTAAAATGAAATTATTTTTCAGCATATTACAATATAATTAATTATGACTTTTTCTTGTTATATTGAAAAAATAATGAAAGGAAGGAATATACTGTATAAACAGTATATGAACTGCTTCTCAGTTTTGTAATGTATATTGATGAACAAGCACGTCATTGCCTGATTTTTAAAAAATACTTTATGCTACTAAAATTACATTATATTTCCTCGTAATATTAAAAATTTATTCTTAATACTTTGACTTTATTATTTATTAATTTTTCTGCATTTATTTATTTATTTAAAAAATATATAATAATATGAAATCGTTTTTATTTAATATTTCAACTGTATGTTGCTAAAATGAAATTGTTTTTAAATTAATTTATTTATTTTTCAAAAAATACTATGATTTGTAGTATAATATGAAATCATTTTTATTTAATATTTCAAACAGGATTGCAGAAACCAAGTTGGTTTCAGCTCGAAGTAGCCGGACATTTTCCTTAAGGATATTTTGGTAGACAGCAAAAATCCTGCTTCCATTTATCACAGCAAGTCCTCCAGGTCTTGAAGCCGCAAAACAGCCCCTGACCATCACACTACCTCCACCATATTTTACTGCTAGTATGACATTAGCGGTAATGGGACACACAACTTCTAATAAGGGTGGAACGGCAGTCAAGTGGTTAGCGCGCAGACCTCACAGCTAGGAGACCAGGGTTCAATTCCCCCCTCGGCCATCTCTGTGTGGAGTTTGCATGCTCTCCCCGTGCATGCGTGGGTTTTCTCTGGGTACTCCTGTTTCCTCCCACATTCCAAAAACATGCTAGGTTAATTCCTGCTTAATTAAGCTGCTGTTAATTAATTGCTTAAACCAAGTTGGTTTCAGCTTGAGGTGGCCGGACGTTCTCCTTTATATTTTGGTAGACAGCAAAAATCATGGTTCCATTTATCACAGCAAGTCCTCCAAGTCCTGAAGCAACAAAACAGCCCCTGACCATCACACTACCTCCACCATATTTTACTGCTGGTATGACGTTCTTTTTCTGAAATGCGGCATTACTTTTACATTAGCGGTATTGGGACACACAACTCCTAAAAAGTAGTTTTGACCACTTTGGGTAAATATTTTCATCTTGGAACTTTGCCCAGTGTCCTTGGTTCATGTAAATGTGACAAAAATGCTAAAGGAAAAGAAGGAAGAAAAGAGGCAACACTTTTTCACACCACTGCAAATTGTGTCCAACTTGATTGCCCTGAGAGAAAGGACGCTTATGGTTGAAACACGGAAGACAGATCTTCCATCTCCTTAGTAACAAAGTAACAACATATATGAATGGACAATCAGGCCACATGCAACCGACATCCCCACAATCAAGACGCATCCTTACATTTAATCACGGAAAGCGCTTGCACGGAGACACCAGGATAAATAGAGGCGGCCCCCAGCAATCTGCACAGGATGACAGGCGGAAATGCATCCTTTGAGTGGGTGTCCTTCCTGGATGCATCCCATTCATCTTGACTGTCAAAGCAAAGAGGACACCATAATGAAAGGTGTACACCCCAGTGAGCATCTCACTTGTGGAAGCACAGCACATCGCTGCAGAATGTGCTCACCGGCCAGAGGGAAGCTGTTTGGCAGCTTTGACATGAGGATAGGTTAATTGGTAATTATTGTAATAGAACTGAAATACTGAGAAAATATATTACCTGCAGTCCGACATCTGGATTTTGCTTCTGGGCATAATGGGGAAAAAAAACACAATCATAATTTAGATTAACTAGATTTATAGTATTACATAAAGTGAACATATTGCTGGTACTTACATTACATTTAATACTTTTATTTCCTAAACTGTATATACAGTACATGATCTGGATTCCTGCAGTACTTGTATCGTATTATGGGTAATTGCTGCCCTCTGTTGGAAAGCTGAGTAACTGCACAATAAAACTGGACTGAAAAATAACCTCAATATAAAAGATGCCTGCACTTTGAGCTTTTAAAATTAGTTTTTGCATATAATGTACTTTTTTATAATTATATGTTGCTTAAAGTTGTTCAAAACACATTGTAAATTAAATTTTCAATAGATGGTTAGTTGAAGATATTGACTCTACTGTTAATATATTTTGCTTTTTTGGGTCAATGCAAAATACTGCAACATTACAAACTTCTGAAATTAATTTGAAGGGTTTACTTTTGACGTCAAGTGTACACAGTAACATATTTGTTTAGCTTTGTATGTATTGCTTCTCAATTGTTATGCTATGCCTCTAACATAGCTGCGTATTGCAATTTTGTGCAGATTTCAATTTACAATGCATTCTCTCTGTGAATAATGCATATAATAAATAGTCAAATCCAGGTACTGTGTATATGTATATTATATATACATATCTTACAAATAACATTTGCCAGTGAGTTTTGCAAACATTTTAATATCAGTCTTGTCAATATTTACATTAGAACACAATATTTTAAAGAAAAAACACTTCAATGATACCTTTTCAAAGAACTACATGCACAAATGCAATGAATCCTGGGTGAAAACATGAGGGCTCCTTAGAAGACCAATTCCCAGTGTCGTCAACAGGCCGGGACAAGTGCAATACTGCATCCAAATCCAGAGCATTGCCGCATCTCCCAACCTGCTTAGACCGGGATCAAATCTGGTTCACATTGGTGTTTGAGTCCGTGATCAGTTTTGCATGGATTTGCACAGCATACGGAGGAAAGCTGACAGCAAACCAGCAAAACTAACCAGAGAACCACATGTTGACAAAAACCAAGCATCCTGCGTGGCACCTTTGCTGGAATGGCATCGAGCGCTAGTTGAAGTGCTCACACTGCAGTAGATTGTCATAACACTACCTGCACTATAAGCACTTTAACACCACTGGAGCTTTGATGGAAGCTCGCGCCGGCGTTGCGATGTCAAACACGGGACGCCGTCAGCTTTGCATAGATTTGCACAACTTGGCTGTTCTTGCAGCGCAACCACGCAAAGCTAACAGCGCGCCCGTCGCCGCTGTGTGATTAACACTCGGGAGTAACGTGGAGCGGTACCGACTCCTTATGCCAGAAGGAGCACTTAGGGCAGTAGGTGCATGTCTACTTCACTATCTGCACTAGATGCACCTTAGCATAAGCATGAGTGGAAGTTCTGTGTTGTGGGGTGGGGGGTGGCGGGGCACGTTCTAGTTGAGATACTTTACATGCCAGTGCCAGGGTAGTGCTGAAAGTGCCTCCACTGCAGTAGATCTCATAGGACTACCTGCACTGTAAGCACTTTGACACGACAGCGGCAAACGGATCCGAGGATATGAAGCAGAGTTTAAATAAACTGGGATAAGATGATTCCAAAAAAAGACCACGTGTACACCGGGGTGCCTGAAAACAGAAAAATATGAATAAATGGCGTGTCAAAAAATGACTTAATTACTGGAAGTGTTGGCAATATTTTGAATGCAAAAAAAACAGAACAAATGAATCGTGGAAATATGCAATACATGAAATTAATGCATGATATAATTCTAATTTGAACAGTTGAATAAAACTATGGTCGACTAAGTAAAAAAATTAACACTGCAATAGACTTCAGTGTACATTCTCAATTATGTTAGACATGTTTAACTTATGAAACATATCTTATTTGAAGCTACTCTGATTCTGAATTGGCATGTTGATGGCATCCTAGAATAGTCAACTGTGTCCAATACCCAATTCCATCCATTTTCTACACTGTTTGTCCTCACTAGGTAGGGCCACGGGATGTGTTATACAACTGTGTGATATTTATATACTGTATTCCTTACACCCTTGATACTACTTATGTAAACAACAGGTCTGAATATTACTACTGTACATAACTTCATTGTTTCTTATCTGACAAATTTTATATAGGTGTATTAGGTTGTGTGATTGAGGATATTCACCCTTCTTTCAGCCGCTGTTTAGACATAAAACTGTCAATAATGTTCTGAACTCCTGTTTCCATTCAGTGGTGTTCTTAGCAGAATGATGCTGCTGCATTGGAGAAGCTGCGCCATAGAGTAAACTGAATATCCCGGTGTCCAATAGCGAAGGTGACAGTGAACGCACCACAGGGAAACAACACTTTGCGCCCCTCCCCCACGTACGCACTCACGCACTAACATGGCGCCCATAAGTTGTTAGCGTTCTCAGCATAAGCATCTACTGCCTTGAAAGCACTCAAGAACGACACATGCTTGACTACATAAACTATAATAGTTATTAAAACAGTTGGAGTGGCGTGTAATGGGCCTCAATTCCCCCGTACCCACGTTGTGAAACACGACAACTCCACTCCAACTCAAGAACACAACACACGGATGCGGGCTAGCCAAATACGCAGTTTATAATCCAAGATGTAATGATTGCGGGATAATTAATTATGTAATTGTTGTTGTAAATGAATAGTTTGATTTAAAAGTCAAGTAACGCAGCCATGTTGTCTTGTTTGTCGATTAGCATAGCCGCTAGCGCGCTAGCCCCTCCTTCGTTTACTTCGCTTCACAACTTCATAGTAAACAAAATGTACATGTTGTGGTAACGCATGTGGGCTTTGACAGCGTGGTGATTCTTTAGACGAATGTTTAAAAGGTTTGGTTTTGAGAGCGAGTTAATTTGGCTTTCATGTTCGCCCGTTAGCATTAGCCGCTAGCTCCAGCGCGGCCTGCTTCAACCCCCCATGTGCTGCCGCTTTGTTCTGGTTATACTTTTAAAGTCTTCCGAGGACAAAGTCGCTCTAATTTGAAACATTTGAAAACGGGGCGCCGACTGTGCGTTTCGATCGAGTGTGGAAGTTGTAAGAGGACGGTAGACAGACATACAAACGGCACATTTGACTATGGCTAGCGAGTTGAGGGTGCAGCAAGCAGCAGCAACACATGCTTTTCAAATCTCCCTCACCCATGCAGGAGAAGTAAACCGCACCACGCGAAAACACTCCTTCCCAGAAATATACAAAGTAGCCAAATAAACACATTTTACTCCATTTAAATCTAATTTCTTATAAATGTTTCCTTAGAACAACAATGTGGCTAACAACAGGTTTCTTCCCGTAACAACACGCGCGTGGAATACTAGCTTACAAGAGCAAAGAAAACAAAACAAACAACAAAAAAACACTTGAACACACTTACCGTTTGATCACTCTGTGGTGTAAAAGTGAGGGGGAAAAAAAGATGGAGCTTGTAAGGGGAGGGGGGGAAAAGCAAAGCTAGACCATGTGGTGGTGCTGCTACTACTATGATGCTTAGTGGAGTGTTTGTGAATGGTAGTAAGATTGCGAAAGTGGCGCGAGTGGAGAGTCCAGCTTTGAGCATGTGCTCAATGAAGGGCGGCTCCCTCCTCCTCCTCTTCTTCTTTCTCCTCCTCCTCCTCCTCCTCCTCTCCAAACCCCTCCCGCCCCCCTCAACACCAACTAATTAGCATACAACTAAACTACTTCCTTCACAAGTAACAAACTATCAGTAACAAGTGCGTGGATCCATCCAAATATACAGTACATATTATCACTAATAGTGGCCTTTATAATATTTCAATCCGAAGTATTCACCCTCTAAAGTACAGATATTGTCTTCTTCATGTGATGGATATCATAATATTACCATAACAGTGCATGTTCATTTAATTATTTAGTAATAATGTGTTCATTTTAGCACAGCCAATATACAAAAACATGTATTTTTTCCATGTTTTTTCTTGTTTTAACTAATTCCCAAGAGTTAATAGTAATTATCTTTTTAATTTAAAGTGCTGCAAAGTTTTTCAAATACTAATTTATTACAAATAAAAACAAAACACATTAAAATAAAATTGTGTTTCAGAGTTATTTTTGTTGTAAAGTTAAATTTATTGCTGAATTCTAACAAATAATTGTTGTTGAGATATTGTTAGTTTTTTTAGGTTATAAATTATGGTTGAATTAAAAAAAAAATCCAAAGAGTGCTTGATTTCTTTTGTATTATGATTTATTATTTGACATATTAGACAAACAAAAACATTTAGCAACGCTCTTTTAAATTATTATCCTAAGGTTATTTTGTATTTTTCTTGTTTAAAAAGTGGCTACTTTATTTAACATTATTGTGTTTTTAACTTATCTTGTAAAGTGCTTTGCACCAGAGACAGAGAAAAATTAAATTTAATTTTATGCACTACTGCTGCAGCTAACTACAATCATTTAATTGCAAAGTTTTAATTCCGATTCATTGGATTCATAATGTGCTGTTTTGTGATTAACAAATAAAAAAACATTATAAAAAACCCATTATACAAAGCTGTACATTTGGCTATATCAACTGTCTCTCAATGTGAAAGGAGAATAAATGAAAAAAGATATTAAGCACTGTATACACTGCATTTGTTTTCAGCATTATTTTAATTTTTAAAAATTAGAGAGGGGCCTTGCAATTATCACTAAATCTAAATAAAACCAAATATATAACATTTGGGAAGCATAAGAAATTAAAACAAACGAAATAGAAATGAGTAAATGAAAGTACAGTTATTATCAAGGTGGTTATCACGAACGAACAAACACACTCTTCTTAAATTCACAAATATTCAAATTTAATGATCTGGTTTGTGTAAGAGAGAACACATTTATACCTGAATTAGTTACTACTATATTGTGGATAGGGAGTATGGTTGCTTTTTACTGCTGCGTTTTACACATGTTGAGCACTGAATTGTGAATATATGACGCTTTTCAACGTCAAATGTATGCGTGTTATGAAATAAACTAACTTAATCTGACTTTTTGCGTCATGTTTGGAACTACCCGGCTGCCGTAGGTCAAACTGTAATGATTATGGCCTCTTTTACAGGAAGTGCTCGTAACTTGTCCGGGATATTTCAAATTTAAAACAAGTTCGCGAACATGCATGGAGTCAACAGCTTAAACGAACAGGAAAAACGCAATATTTATATTTAATCACACATAAATATGTGTGAAATGAAATGTGATCACTCGTGTTGGTTAATGTAAGCTCAGACCGGTCCGCTAACGAGTTGCATGATTTTATTTTGAAGGTCAATCTGCTTCCTGTTTTTCCGTGTGACGAATTTGACGGCATGAAATAACCTTAGCCGCTGTAAACTGCATGGCTCTCTCACATGTTACAGCTACATGCCAGCATATTCTTCCCGGCCATATAAAGGTAAGTTTTATGGCATCTTTTAGAGACTCACTGGATTTGACGTTGTGTACCCTTTGAATTGTTACGTTGGAAACATCAACAACAGATAGACATGGAAGCTCTTTGTGATATCAAATTTACAATTCATAAAGTAGTTCTTTATTCACCCCCACTCTTGGGTGACAAGTTTGGAAGTAACTCGTTAGGAAAAGTACAGTTTATCGTTTTATTCCTA
Source organism: Doryrhamphus excisus (assembly GCF_037039965.1). NCBI lineage: Eukaryota > Metazoa > Chordata > Actinopteri > Syngnathiformes > Syngnathidae > Doryrhamphus > Doryrhamphus excisus. The sequence goes on from NC_136368.1 coordinate 19,963,734, forward strand.
ATGCTTGAAATGTATTACGGCAAATCTACACACAGTTGAAATAGCTCGTGCAGGGGCAGTTTCCTGTCTGCAGTGGTTAGCAAGAAAATTTGTTATTGGTTGTCCGAGAAATCGTATCAAATTTGCATATCATTTGCATATGATGATGTAAAATGCTGTAGGAAAAAAGCACAACCTCGTTGATGAGAAAACTACAAATAAACTTGATTTGTGGTTTGTTAGTTTAAAATCGTCCATTATTTTATCAAAATTTAACATGTAATATTTTACCTCCGCACCTCTTAAAGTTCGGCCTATGTTATAAATATCTATATTTACATAATACAGTCATCCATCATACAGCTTGCTTAATTGTTTCCAGACCCGACAGCGTTGAGTGAATTTCCACAAAGTAGGATTTCTTGTTTGCAAATGGAATATTTTATTTATAAAGCGTAACAAATCCATTTACAACACTGTAAGTACATTTTTAAACATTACTAAAGCCCTCTGGACATGAAATAACACCCCTATAGTAACCTGATGCACCTTCTTTAAGGAGACTTTGGAAGTGATACATTGATGCATGACCAGCCTTGTCGCAGTGGGAGACACCAGGTTGGCTGACTATACTTTCACTTCCAGCCCTCCATCCATCCATCCATCCATTCTCTACCGCTCCATCCATCCATTCTCTACCGCTCCATCCATCCATCCATCCATCCATCCATCCATCCATCCATCCATCCATCCATCCATCCATCCATTCTATACCACTCCATCCATCCATCCATCCATCCCTCCATCCATCCATTCTCTACCGCTCCATCCATCCATCCATTCTCTACCGCTCCATCCATCCATCTATCCATCCATCCATCCATCCATCCATCCATCCATCCATCCATCCATCCATCCATCCATCCATCCATCCATCCATCCATTCTCTACTGCTCCATCCATCCATCCATCCATCCATCCATCCATTCATTCTCTACCGCTCCATCCATCCATCCATCCATCCATCCATCCATTCTCTACCGCTCCATCCATCCATCCATTCTCTACCGCTCCATCCATCCATCCATTCTCTACCGCTCCATCCATCCATCCATCCATCCATTCTCTACCGCTCCATCCATCCATCCATCCATCCATCCATCCATCCATCCATCCATCCATCCATCCATCCATTCTCTACCGCTCCATCCATCCATTCATTTTCTACCGCTTATCCTCAGGAGGGTCGCGCATGCAAACTCCACACAGAGATGGCCGAGGGTGGGATTGAACTCGGGTCTCCTAGCTGTGAGGTCTGCACACTAACCACTCGACCGCCGTGCAGCCCCAAAAACAGACTTTTATGTCTTTATTCTCATACTTTTAACAAGTGTTGCATTTGTGTTTTTCACCGATAGATTCATGGCTGCCTGCGTCCTGTGCCGCTTGAGGCCGAGACGGTTCTATCTTCCTGGTTTGAAAAAGGGTTTTGCTCATCGAGTTATTGGCAGACTTGACAATGAGGCGTTGGATGAGCAGGAACGAAGGTCAGAAGAGTCATCTCTACCAGATGCTTCTCTCCATGGAGGCTACAAACTTCATTACAATCCGTCCTCGTATCATCACCCCGTGGGAAAATCTACCCTCCCCCACAGTCAAATTGTGATTGGTGACGAAGAACAGTGTCTCGCCGCTCTCGCACCTTCCTTCTGGCAACAGAGCAACCGCTACAGCGTGAGCTCTTCGCGGCATCTCTCCAGTTCCAAAAACACATTACTGGACTTGGCGTTCAACAAAAGACCAGAACCAAAAACGTCCGTACCCCCGCATCACAGAACACCTGTGGCGCCTGATGTCAAAGTCGATACACGCGCCTTTATCAAGTGTCGACCAGACTATTCGTCAATCACCCTTGACCTCACCCGGCGGCGTCCACCCGTCAATTGGGAACATGTTGCGCAACTCCTCCAGCGAGCGGCTGTCCTTAAAGGCAGCATGAAACCATGCGTTGTGTCTGGTTTTTTTGTGGATCTCAGCCATGTTCACGCGGACAATGTGTCACTAGTGAAAAGTGACCAACGCTTCACCCTGCTGCTTCGATACTCGGTGGAGAACCTTCGTCTCTTTTCTCTCAATGAGCTCCTCGATGTGCTGCGTTCGTTTGCGTGGCTGGAAATGCCTCACGGCCACACGGTCCTTGGGCACTTTGAGGACGAGCTCAGTCGCCGGGCGGATCAGATGACTTTCGACCAGTTGCTGCTCGCTGCGGACTTGTGGCGCTGCATTGGAAGGAAGGTGCCCCGATTTTTGAAGCGCCTTTACGACTTTGTGCAATTGTACCCAGGAGAAGTGAAGGTCGCCGAGCTGGTCCAGCTGCTGTACATCATGGGAGAAGGGAGACATTGCCCGAAGGTCCTGATCCAGTCAATAGAGCAGCTACTCATGAACCACATACAGCATCTACACCCAGAAGAGGTTGGGACGTTATGCTTGGGTCTTTTTAAATCCCAAACGTCCCTCTCGGAGGCTGCTGTGACTCGTCTTTTTGATAAGGCACACTCGGTTATTGAGGACATGAGTGACTTTGCTATGGTCAATGTGCTCAAATACTTGCGTTTCAGCTACTTGCTTCACAGGCCATGGATGGAGGCCTTGACGCATGAGGTGCCACGCCGAGCAAGCAGGATGAGCGTCACCGGACTGATGCACGTGGCACTGACTTGTTCGGCATTGCATTACCGTGACGATCGCATCCTTGTCGCAATCGCTGAGCAAATCCCATCACTGGTGCCACATTGTCGGAGTAAAGACTCCTGTAAGCTGCTGTGGGCCTTTGGCACCCTTGGGTTCCTCCCCACTCAGAACCCGATCTTCTACCCGAGCCTCACAGATGCCCTCAGGCAAAGAAAAGCTGAATTCCAACGCTACCCGGAGCATCTCCTCACTGGCCTACTCGGCCTGTCCTTTGTCTCGCAGTTCCCAGAGGATCTGATCGCATTAGCCTTGAGTCCGGACTTTATCAACTTAGCATTGAAGTCAACACAGTTGGAGCTGAAAAAAGACTTGTTCACTTTAGATGGAACCGTGGCCGTGGAGCTGCCACACTGGACCGGTCCTCGTCTGAGCTTCGAACTGAGGAAAGAGGTGACGGAAATGTTGGCGAAGTTCATTCAATCTGAAATATGCGAGAAACCTGAAGTGAAAGGGGCGGAGACGGCATTGCAGGAATTGCTGGGAGGAGAAGAGTTCGTCTGTAAACGGATGATTCTCCCTCACATGCGATCCATCGATCTTGAAGTGCACCTCGACCCGACTGGTCAGCCCGTTCCCGTCAACACAGAATCGCAAACGGACACAATATCTCCTCGGGAAAATCCATCCGAAAGTGCTTCAAACCATTTTTGGGGGAAAAAAAATATAGGGGTAAGCGTGACGGATGAACTTATAGCCCAGCTTACTTATACTAAAAGCTCTCCAGCTCCAACAATCGCACCTTCTAAACTTAAAACACCTTCCATAGTGGAGCCGGATGAAAATGAAGCATTGTTCAATACGGGGCTAAACCTGACAACAACCATCACAGAAATGCTCTCCAAACCGGGGATCCAAAAACCGTCCCATCAGGACTCCGTCGTTAAACTTGCCATTCAGGTGTCCAGCAGGAACCACTACTGCTACCACTCACAGAAGCTCCTGGGTCTCCACGCCATGAAGAGGAGGCAGCTGAAGTCGGCGGGGTATAAGGTCGTAGAGATTTGCAATCACGAGTGGGTTCCTTTGTTGAGGAAAAGCAGGACTGAGAAGATGGCCTACCTTCACTGCAAGGTCTACAACAGCCTGGATAGTTGACGTCGGACAGATGGGGGACTCAAACCGAATATGCTTTGCTATCTGGATTGGCAAAGGTTAGTTTATGTACGTGCTAAGCACCGCAAAAATGTAATTTTTTTCACTTTTTTTTGTTGATATATATACCTTTTTAAATTAAGAATGTTAAGATACAATGCTGGCGACCAGTCCAGGGTGTACCCCGCCTCTCGCCTGAAGACAGCTGGGATAGGCTCCAGCAACCCCCGCGACCCTTGTGAGGAAAAGCGGTACAAAATGAATGAATGAATAAAGATACAATGCTGCGAAAATGTCCATTTTTTGCTAAGCTATCATTACGAGTCAAATTGATTTAGTCGATTTTACACTAGCACCTAAACTAAATGTGCTCAGTTGTGAATTCATGCCGTTTTATTATTATTATTATTATTAGTAGAAGAGGCGGTGTGCGTATACGGTTCCTAATAAAAGTCCAAAAGCAGCTCAATATAGAGTTAGCATTACCACCATTAAATCAAAGTGTATATTGAAGACTTAATAAGTTAACCCAGGGGTCTCAAACTCAATTTACTTGGGGGGCCACTGGAGCTAGGGTCTGGGCGAGGCTGGGCCGCATCAGGTTTTCAAAAAAAAAAAAAACACACAAAAATGCATTTATTAAAAACAGAAAAATTAATAAACTTTGCTTTTGTTCCGATTTTCTATAATAAAAGCTCTGATAAAACATTCCACTGTTCTCAAATATCTTAATTTTTATTTTTCTACACAAAATAAGATGAAAAATAAATAAACAAATCAAGAATAAAGAAAATCAATCAATCAGTAATAAATAAATATAATAATAATAATAAAACGGCAAATAATAAAAACTTAAGAAACCACATATAGTTGGTGGGTAGACAAATTATTTTTTTTCAGATTAAAATTAAAGCATTAGAGCCCTGTAGACATGACAAAACACAACTACAGTCACATTTATACTTTTTTTTATTTACAACATATTGCGCAACTGCAGGGTCTTGAGACACATGCTAACTCGCAAACTAGAGAGCTAGCGACCTAAACGGTAGCCTTCAAGTTATTTCCTTTAAACTTAAATAGCCAAAAACTTACCACTTCCACACGGATAGGGAGGATAACTATTAACAGTTATTTAACCTTTAACATGAACATGAATCAAACGTAATAATTTTTTCTGGGTACATGATACCATACAGCATCCATATATCAAACTTGCGCGGGCCGCACTAACATTAAACTTTCATATCAAGGCGGGGGCCTCAAAGTAGTGTCCTGCGGGCCACATTTGGCCCACGGGCGGCGTGTTTGAGACCCCAGAGTTAACCTAAACGAGACTCGTTTGGTTAAATAAATAAAAACATTGTTTTTAATTTTGCAATATTTGTAAACTAACAGATTACCATTCAGTGCACTTTTAATATATCAGTTGTAAATGATTACATTATTCGCTTGGTTTGTGGGACCAGGATAAGTCACGTGATGGTGGCAAAACGGAATGGTAATGTTAACCTTATTGACAATCTTTTAACAACAAAGTCTAACGTTTAGTCTTGTTCAATTCAACACAACACGTCCGAAACGGGAGAAGCAGTCGTTTGTTCAAACTTCAATTATTGATAAAAGCCATAAAGAAAGTATAATGGTGTATAAAGTTCCAATCATTTGCAGTTTGCTTAGTCGGCAATAAAGAGTGAAAAAGGAGCAAGACGCGAGTTGCCACTAGAGGGCGCAATATAACAAGAACTGCAATGAAGGCCAAAATATTGCACTATTGCACAATCTAATGGGATTTTCTTCAAGATTTCTATCAGACCGTTGTGTCTTTTGAATGACGCACATATTTTGCCATTATTTACAGCTTGCTTGTGGGGGCTAAATGATAATAATGATGGCTCTCAGTGTGTTGCAGTTCTAAATCAATGTGAGTTACTATAATATGTCATCACAGTTTAAGTGTACCCAATTTTTTGTCTACTCATGGACGTTTTTGTGCTACATGCATTTTAAAATATGGCCAGAAATATTTCAATATCTTTATTGCTCTCTGGTTCTACCATATCTTACTTATTGTGTGGAAATATGGGCTAATAACTATAAAAGTTTAATCTTCACTCGCTAAATGTACTGCAAAAAAGGCCAGTAAGGATAATTCATAATGCCGCCTAAAGAGAACATACTAACTCCTTATTTCTAAAATGACAAATACTTCAACTTGCTGACATAGTTCATCTTCAAACAACTAAAATAATGCATAATGCATAAAATAACCAATTAGCTAAAAGAAACATGATCTCAGGGAAGAACTACATTTGAAACACTTCTATGCTAGGACTACGTTAAAAAGCCATAGCATTTCAGTATGTGGAATCAAACTATGGAATGGATTGAGTAAGGAAATCAAACAATGCACAACGATGAGCCAATTCAAGAAACAATACAAGCAGTTGATGTTTGCTAAATACAAGGATGAAGAGTCTTGAACCAGTCATGATGTGCTATATATATCACTATATTGACACTTACTATGGTACCCATTATGGCATTGGATGCTCATATCACCTTGTACTTTGGTACGTGACAAAAAATAAAAAAATACAAAAAATTTAAAAAATTTTAGAAAATAAAAAAATTTAAATTAAATTATTTTTTTACAAATTTTAAAACATTTAAAATTTTTCAAAAAAAAAACAACTTAAACTATATTAGGAAAGCAGGAAGTGAACAAATGTAACAGTTACTGATTGTAAAAGTACCAGATGGAGGGGTAGGATTTAATAAGCTTTGCTTCTTCCTACTCCTTTTGGACATGTGGAACTGTGAACTGATTATGTGATGCATTCAATTGTAATCTGATGCATGTTCAAATGAAATAAAACCATTACGGTTACATATTTTGCCATTATTTACAGCTTGCATGTAAGGGGGCTAAATGATAAACGGATCTCTCAGTGTGTCGCAGTTCTAAATCAATGTGAGTTACTATAACATGTCATCACAGTTTAAGTGTACCCAATGTTTTGTTTGTTTTTGTGCTACATGCATTTTTTAAAAACAGTGATGTTTTCGCATCAACATTTGCAATGTGTCTTACACCTTTTGTCATGTTTCCAATAGTATTCCCAAGTGCAATAGCCTACAGATATTACCGAGAAAGTCAATTCACATTTGGACCTTTCATGTCCCAAACTCTGCTGCTTTAAATTTCACACCCTTAGGTGAGCAAGGAGCATCCTTTTGAAGATCAGACGAGTCTGTTTCTCATATAGCACCTTTTCTTTTTACAATATATATATATTTTTTAAAACATTCTAGCCCAACTTTTACCTCGCTGCCTGGCTGACCTCCACTTGTACAGGCTTTTTCTTTCCTTCCCTGATCACTAGACATTTTTTTTTTTGACATGGTTAATTAACTAGCTATCAACAAAAAGTAGGTAAATAGAGGATAATCATCAGGCTCAGACACTGTATTGCAGGCAGTTAGCCGAGAAGCCGTTTGAATGCTCTCTCAGTAATCCTCGTCTTATTTGCATTTCAATTCTTCTGCTTTTTCACCGGCTGGAAGCTAATCCAGCGGCGGCTGAATGTGGCCTCGGCGTGCATCGACATCTCTTGAATCATCCCAAGGGAGAGATACTACATTGTGTCTGCTCTAATTCTTTCATTTACTTCATTGTAGCAAACAGACAAATCCTAATGGCACGTTTTTTAAAAGCTGACGCAAAACGGCTCGAGTGAAGATGCCAAAATATATGGGAATAATTTTGCGTGGTTGCTTTGATGACAGCTCTTCAGTAAATCTGTCAGGGATTTTTTTTTCTTCTTCTTCTTCTTCTTCTATGTACACCATCTCAGCTCTACTTCCTGTCTGACCCCCTCAGATGGCATTCAAAAATGTGTCTGGCTCCAAGCTTTTAACATTCCCCGCACACGCACTCACTGTTAACCAGCTTCTGTGCGCTTCAATTGATAGAAGGACGTTTGCATTCAGCTCTTGTTTTACCGACTATAGATAAACTGTCTGAACTTAATAGAGTTCTGAACAGTGGAACCTTGGAGGTTAAATGCAATCCATTCCGAGACACTGGTCAATTTAGAATCTATTTTGCTGATAGAAAAATGATGGAAATGGAATTAATCAGTACCAGGGTCAAACTGTTGTCGTCGTAAAACATTACTTTACTTGCAGAGAAACTTTTAAATAACTTTAAAGATGTGGACTGATGAGGAAAGACTCAAAATGACTGGTAGAAAACGCATCAAACGGGTTTTGGTTTAGCATGTCCTTTTTCTTACCTGGAATATCGTGCTGGAAGATACAGACATTGTGACTGTTTTCATGATACTGATATCCATGAAACATTTAGCACGACCGCTAATGGGGTCTGACCTGATAACCTGGAACTCATCCTCCATATATGCAGGCTTATAAAGATAAGGTTCTGGTTCCTATATTTGTCTAAAAGCAGTCTTTGCTGTGTCTATGCTGCTGTTGTTGACGGAAATAGCATTAGCTTCTATCGACTATATGACATCAAAGCGCCTGGGATGTTCCGTAATGTCTAATGTTAATGTCTATGAAAATATTCCGTTTATTAATATTGAATCCGGGCCGAGTGGTTAGCACGCAGGCCACTTAGCTAGGAGACACAAGTTCGATTCCACCCTCGGACATCTCTGCTGGGGTAGGCTCCAGCACCCCCGTGACCCTTGTGAGGATAATTGGTAGAAAATGAATGAATGAGTGTTGAATGCTGCAAGGAAATTCACTTATTGCTGTCCGTTAACAGTGATAAATGAGGGACAACTGTATGCAAGTTAACGACTATTTGTGCTTAACTTTTCACTAATTGCCTGGTGACCTTCCTATTTACAAGTGTGGTAGAAAGTGATGCATTTTGGTGCAATTTTGATTATTTACAGTGCTGATTCTCGGCGGCACGGCGGTCGAGTGGTTAGCGCGCAGACCTCACAGCTCGGAGACCAGGGTTCAATTCCACCCTCGGCCATCTCTGTGTGGAGTTTGCATGTTCTCCCCGTGCATGCGTGGTTTTTCTCCGGGTACTCCGGTTTCCTCCCACATTCCAAAAACATGCTAGGTTAATTAGCCACTCCAAATTGTCCATAGGTATAAATGTGAGTGTGAAGGGTTGTTTGTCTATATGTGCCCTGTGATTGGCTGGCCCTCGCCTCTCGCCCAAAGACAGCTGGGATAAGCTCCAGCACCTCCGCGACCCTAGTGAGGATAAGTGTGAATTCTTCAAGGAAATTCACTTATTGCTGTCCGGTCTGGAACCAGTTAACAGTGATAAATGAGGGACAACTGCACTATTTGTGCTTAACTTTTCACTAATTGCCTGGAGACCTTCCTATTTACAAGCGTGGTAGAAAGTGATGCATTTTGGTGCAATTTTGTTTATTTACAGTGCTTAAAGTACAATAAAAAAAAAAAGGCTGTGCTATGCATGCCAGACCATTAGATGGCGATGTCTCAATGTCACCGTTTTCTAAAGTCAGTGTTTTTAGTTTCCAAATCACGGACAAAGAACTCCATTGAACACTTTTTACCATGTTCAGAGATCAATTCTGGATCTGGATTACGCAACACATTGCCGCTCTTACAAGTGGCATTTTGAAGTGAATTCACACTGGGATGGTGACACACGTTGCTAATTAGTGTAAAAACACAGTACCTTGTTTTGTTTTCTCCTACCCCCCACAGTATAGCATCGTCAGCTATAAATAATCTCCAGTACACTCCAAGGAGAGTTTGTAATTATAACAGGATGTGTTTTTAATGCTGATTTTTTTTCCTTATGTAAATGTTTATTCCTACTGAAATCACATAAGAGCTCAATTAGTGCTGCTGTTCGGTCATGAATTACACTCGATATATTTCACTAAAGACATCCTCATACTGAGAGTTGTGTCTTTCCACTGGAGCTAGGCTGTAGGTGAGACTAGGCCGCATCAGGTCCCCCCCCCCCCCAAAAAAAAACGCATTTATTAAAAACAGAAAAATATACAAACTTTTTCAGTGCTTTGGTTCCAATTTTCTACCATAAAAGCTCTGATAAAACATTCCACTGTTCTCAAATATCTTACTTTTTATTTTTCCACACAAAATAAGATGAAAATAAATAATCAAAACAAGAATAAAGAAAATCAATCAATCAGTAATAAATAAATATAACAATAACAATAATAAAAGGGCAAATAATAAAAACTTAAGAAACCACATATAGTTGGTGGGTAGACAAATTATTTTTTTCAGATTAAAATGAACAAAGCATTATTAGAGCCCTGTAGACGTAACAAAACACGACTATAGTCACATTTATACTCTTTTTTTTATTTACAACATATTGCGCAACTGCAGCATCTTGAGACACATGCTAACTCGCAAACTAGAGAGCTAGCGACCTAAACGGTAGCCTTCAAGTTATTTCCTTTAAACTTAAATTGCCAAAAACTTACCACTTCCACACGGATAGGGAGGACAACTATTAACAGTTATTTAACCTTTAACATGAACATTAATCAAACGTAATAATTTTTTCTGGGTACATGATACCATACAGCATCCATATCAAACTTGCGCGGGCCGCACTAGCATTAAACTTTCATATCAAGGCGGGGGCCTCAAAGTAGTGTCCTGCGGGCCACATTTGGCCCGCGGGCCGCATGTTTGAGACCACTGGTTAATATTATTTTCGCTGATAGTCAATCATAATGTATTATCTCTGCAAAGGCATCTGACCGATACATTCATCATATTTTGTGTCATACATGGAAGAGTCCTGCTCGGCTAACCTCTAAGCATACATTAGAGCTGCCCACATCTTCTGCTTTTAAGTCCCTGTCTCCTTAACGCTAATTCATATTTTAGTCTGTAAGAGGACCCCGGTAACCCCGTCGACAAATGTAAAGTGATGTGCTGCGCAATTATTCATGACATTATCTCAAACACTGGTGACTTCCTGGCGTGGAGATGTGCAAAGTGAATAACCGCAGACACACAAACGCAACGGTCGGCAAACACACCCGAAGCAATTCCGGTCAGTGTGTTTGGAAGTGAAGTCGGTGATTCCATCGTCGGGAAGGAGTGCCTCGGAGTCGACGACGTCTCATGAAAGAGCTTGGAGGAAATTTAAAATCTTTCCAGTGTTCCGACTTCTGCTCGTTACATAATTGATGTTCTTTACAGTATATTCACATTGACTTGACATTGCAAAACATTGTGCACCACGGCTGCGCATTGTTTGAGAACATTTGCATCTCATGAAAGCACCCGAACATCTGTATCGGTATTCATTTACAAGAGGAGCCAAGGCTAAATTAAACTGCTTTACTGCTTCTCTGAGTCAAACCTACCCGATGGCGAAGAACGATGGCAACAGCTGTCATAATAAAAATCATAACAGGCATCCGTTTTTTATTGGAGACACCGGGACGTTTTTCAATGCAATGTTGTGGTGATGCTGTCAGGCTCAAAGAGATGTTGGGGGATTTTGAGTTCCTCAAAAAAGTTTGAAAAGGATAAATGATCCCACAGTAAAAACTAGAAAGGCACTCGGTAGGGAGCGTGACGGCGGATGAGTGGTTAGCGCGCAGACCACACAGATAGGAGACCCGAGTTTGATTCCACCCTCGGACATCTCTGCTGGGACAGGCTCCAGCACCCCTGCGACCCTTGTGAGGATAATTGGTAGAAAATGAATGAATGAGTGTTGAATGCTTCAAGGAAATTCACTTATTGCTGTCCGGTCTGGAACCAGTTAACAGTGATAAATGAGGGACAACTGTATTCAAGTTAACGACTATTTGTGCTTAACTTTTCACTAATTGCCTGGTGACCTTCCTATTTACAAGTGTGGTAGAAAGTGATGCATTTTGGTGCAATTTTGATTATTTACAGTGCTGATTCTGGGCGGCAGACCTCACAGCTCGGAGACCAGGGTTCAATTCCACCCTCGGCCATCTCTGTGTGGAGTTTGCATGTTCTCCCCGTGCATGCGTGGGTTTTCTCCGGGTACTCCGGTTTCCTCCCACATTTCAAAAACATGCTAGGTTAATTAGCCACTCCAAATTGTCCATAGGTATGAATGTGAGTGTGAATGGTTGTTTGTCTATATGTGCCCTGGGATTGGCTGGCCCCCGCCTCTCGCCCAAAGACAGCTGGGATAAGCTCCAGCACCACAAGTGTTAGAAAATGAATGAATGTTGAATGCTTCTGGGCGGCACGGCGGTCGGGTGGTTAGCGCGCAGACCTCACAGCAAGGAGACCAGGGTTCAATTCCACCCTCGGCTATCTCTGTGTGGAGTTTGCATGTTCTCCCCGTGCATGCGTGGGTTTTCTCCGGGTACTCCGGTTTCCTCCCACATTCCAAAAACATGCTAGGTTAATTAGCGACTCCAAATTGTCCATAGGTATGAATGTGAGTGTGAATCCAGGGTCCACCAGTCCAAGGTGTACCCCACCTCTTGCCCGAAGACAGCTGGGATAGGCTCCAGCAACCCCCATGACCTATGTGAGGATAAGCAAAAAAAAAGTTTGGGAACTACTGCTCTATAGAAACAATATTGAAGCTATATTGGAGAAGCAAGAGTAAACCTTCCCATGTACGACAATAGCATTTGGAGTTGCTAATTAACCTAGCATGTTTTTGGAATGTGGGAGGAAACCGGAGTACCCGGAAAAAACCCACGCATGCACGGGGAGAACATGCAAACTCCACACAGAGATGACCGAGGGCGGAATTGATCTCGGGTCTCCTGGCTATGTGGCCTGCGTGCTAACCACTCGGCCTGAAAATGTTTAATTTCTGCAAAAATATGGAAAATATGCATATTTTTTACTCCTAACAGGCAGTATGCAACCACAAAAATATGTTTTTTTTTTTAAATTATTTTTATTTTTTCCAAATAGGCAGTATTTAACACATTTTTAAAAAACCATAAATGCCACAAAATTCGAATCGTCAAGTGGCAAGGGACGACTTTAGAGCTTTTAGATCACAATCTTCTGCAATATCAGGCAAACTTGTTCAAACACTGATGATTCTCTTCAAAAGACGTTTTGACCAAACAGATGACTGCTATTGTCGTACGTGGGAAGGTTTACTCTTGCTTCTCCAAGCAAGTTTAAGCAATGCATCGATCAATACTTCAAATATTCAGTGATATACATCCCACTTTTCAAAGACTTTGCAAAGTACAGCGTCATATTTTATTTCCTCTTGTAAAACATTTCCACTGCATGGTTGCGTCTCTCCACGGAGAAGCGTCTCCCAGTGGTTATGGCACAATTAAACGGCTCACCTAGCTGCTGGCTACGCGATCAAAGCAACATCCACTCGCAGGAATACCGTCCAGCAAAGGGAAAAAGACGGTTACTATAGCAACTTATGCCACTTTTGGTGGAAGATATTAACTCCATCAAACAATGAACTTCAACGTCTCAAGCAATAAGGTCATGAGGTGATTTTTGGTAGCTCTTCTTCTATGAAGCGCTACACACAAAAGAGTGAAAATGTGTGTTTTCTGTGCTATTATCTGTTAATCAGGCAAATTGATCTCACGGCAACATAGCGATTTTACAGTATAAATCCTCTACTCCTCGATATAGCAGTATTCTTATATAAGTTTCTATATTTATTTTTATTTTTTCCGTTCATATGAAAGTCTACCATGAAATATTCACACTCGGAATAAGAGCGTCCTTGGGAAGTCGGACATCTCCTGTATAATTAAGTTGTGCGGATTAAAAGGAGAAACGTGTCCTAATCAGCTGCGGAATACGTTGATAAGCGTTAAGTCACACTTTTTGATCAAAAGGTCTCGGAATGCTTGATTTTTTTTTTTTTTTTTTTCCAGAATGAGGTTAACCGCTTTTGGGTTTGCAGTCAAAATCCATTAAATCTGGAGATGACAGGCGCTCTGCACCGTCTAGATTGGTGAGGAAAAACAAAAGACAAGCGTCCTTCATTCTTGCAGTGTCGCCGGTTTTTTGGGGGGGTTTCTAAACTTGCAGAAGAAACATGCTTGTGCAAGACAAAATATGGTTTTGAATTGCATTTTCTTGCGGAGATAACAATGACTTAAAATAGCTTCGGTCTTATTTTGCTGACTATGAAGTTTCATTACAGGGATTTTAATAGCTAGGTACATACCGTAGTTAGCAGGATTACGCAAAAAGTACAATACTGATATCTATGAAATGTTGTGTTTTTAATGGAACAATGGCCGAACAAGAACCCATGACATTTTGGTCCACATCGGAATAAAAATATGAAGTAACTACGTATCATACCTATAGACCAGGGGTCGGCAACCTTTACTATGAAAAGAGCCATTTTACCCAATGCCCACTGAAGAAAAATAGCCTGGAGCCGCAAAACATATAGTATGTTTAAAACAACATTGGAGGGAATTTGGGGGTATCAAAGTAGTTCAGATAAGAAAAGACGAGTTGGAGTACTCTTGCTAGTTTTGGAGATAAACTTACATAAATGTATGTGTAAACTACTGTAAACGTAAAAACAAGTTCCCATGCCGCTGTTTTTAAATTATCTCGAATTTATTTTTTAGATTTGTAGGTAAGTATTACTTGTTTTTCTTCATGTACTGAACTGGATAGCAGTCAGAACTCACTCAGGATGCATTCATGGTCTCAGACAAAGTTGGATTTTTTAAAACTCATTACAAAAGACGTGCATTTTCCCCACTCGGGTGTTAAAAATATTCAAGCATCGCAAAGGGAGCCACAATAAAGAGTCTGAAGAGCCACATGCGGCTCTGGAGCCGCAGGTTGCTGACCCCTGCTATAGACAATTTGGAGTTGCTAATTAACCTAGCATGTTTTTTGGAATGTTTTTGGAAAACCCACGCATGCATGTGGAGAACATGCAAACTCCACACAGAGATGGTCGAGGGTGGAATTGAACTTGGGTCTCCTGGCTGTGTGGCCTGTGTTCTAACCACTCGGCCTGAAAATGTTAAATTTCTGCAAAAATATGGATTTTTTTTTTTTTTTACAAATAAACATCAGTATTTAACAAGATTTGACTGGTGGCCAGCCAATCACAGGGCACATAAAGACAAACAACCATTCACACTCACATTCATACCTATGGACAATTTGGAGTGGCTAATTAACCTAGCATGTTTTTGGAATGTGGGAGGAAACCGGAGTACCCGTAGAAAACCCACGCATTAGAACATGCAAACTCCACACAGAGATAGCCGAGTCTGGAATCGAACTCAGGTCTCCTCGCTGTGTGGCCTGCGCGCTAACCACTTAACCACCATACAGCCCTCTATTACGAATTAAATTGTTTTTTTTTGGCTCGAATAAAATATCTAATAAAATAATACTCACGGCACAGAGATAGCCGAGGGTGGAATTGAACTGGAGTCCCCGAGATGTGAGGCCTGCGTGCTAACCACTTGGACACTGTGCAGCCTACTACATATTATTCACTGTGTATTTGAAGGCGTCTTCTGAATGCTTTGCATTTAATTCATTCATTCATTTTCTACCGCCAGAGTGTCCCGGGGCCTGAATGCATCTCGCGTTCCTGTCACAAGAAAGAGGAAGCGTCATTCCCGGGATGAACAGACAGATGTGTGTAAGTATATGGTGTTGGAATTGTACTGCTGTGGGAATGCTCTACTGTACTTCCGTCTGCCGTCATAATCTGCTTGCTCTGTTGTGCATGTGTTAATTACACTAAAAACGTAACGCAATTAATGAAATAAATTAGTCACTGCAGTTAACCCGTTATTTCTGACAGCCCTACTAATTACACAGATAATAATAAATATGCATATAAACCACCTCACGGAAGGTATTTTCAAATACTGCGGATATGCGCTGCATTATTAAAACAGGTCATCTTTGAATAATTCATCTCACGTTCTTGTGAGTTTCACGCTGTGTAAAGTACTTTGTTATCGCCCACTGTAAAAGAATTGATTTTAAAATGTAATCTTTCTATTCTGACACGCGTGTGTGCCATGCAGACGACTTCATCTGGAAAAAAAAAAAAAAAAAAAAAAGCTGTGAGGATGAGCTCAGCTGTAGCCGGTGGCTTGACTGGTATTAAATAGATGCAAATATCTTTTTTTTTTTTTTTTTTCGTGTCTTCCGCTAGGATGATCACTTTACACCTGAGTGTGCTGCCACAGGAATATTCAGCATGCCTGCGGAGTAGCTTTTTATTGTCTTTCATATGCACTTTACCTTGGCCCTTTTTGTCATGGATTCATTTGATTCAGCTGCTCAATTATCACAGTGTAACAACGTGAAGTCAAAAAGTGTTTTTTTTTTTTTAAATTCCACACGGTTTGTCACGGGTGACTGCCTTGCCAAGTGATCTGTAGCGAGTGTGTCAGGCTGGCGGTCATGTGCGGTCATCGCTGCTGCTGATGCTGCTGATGCTGCAGCAACAACAAATACAGCTGTGTTCAACATTCATTAGGGATGGATGACTTATGAACAATTTGCATGGCAACTTCCGCTTTTTGACCTTTTAGAATTTCTAATGGCAAAAAAAAATCTTCTTTTGCTGGAATTCTACCTTTTATATTTCTATCCCATATATGCTGTATCCAATATAGAGCTTAATTATTAGGGGTGTAACAAATTGTTCACTACATTGATGCATCGATTTATATTACATCATCGATTTGTTCAGCAGGCTTTTCATTCATGTCGACCTAACATCATTTAAAAATAAAAAGGTAATCAATGGATTGAAATGAAAACTCTTATCCACCAATTGTGACTGGCGAATCAGAACTCAAACCCAACAACCCCATTGCTAAAAGCGTGTGTGCAACAGGGGCTAACACTCCTGATTCTGAAGTCACTGGGCAGATTATGTTGACATGGCAACACATCGAAGCTCAAATCTTATTGAACAAATAAAACAAGCGACAAAATGGAACAAGTACCACTGTTTGAAATGGATGTTTATGCTTATGATGCTAAAGCCAGCAGAGAAGGCATTGCTGGCCCTGATTGCACACCAGTGTGTTGTCCTCCTGAACACCATACCCAAAATGAACATGGACAAGCAGGAGGTTTTTGCTACTTGGTTTTTACTATGACTGCAACCTTCAGGTGTGGCAGTAAAGATCTTTACGGGACCACCTGCCAGATGACATCTATAAAGGTGATCATTATGGTCTAGTTTAAAGAGAAAAAAATGGTAAACATTTCAACACTGACCTAAAAATGGTAATGGTAATGGTAATGGTAATGGTAATGGTAATGGTAATGGTTTTATTTCATTTGAAAATGCATCAGATTACAATTGAATGCATCACATAATCAGTTCCCAGTTCCACATGTCCAAAAGGAGTAGGAAGAAGCAAAGCTTATTAAATCCTACCCCTCCATCTGGTACTTTTACAATCAGTAACTGTTACATTTGTTCACTTCCTGCTTTCCATAATACAGTTTGAGTTTTTTTAAATTTATTTTTAATTTAATTTAATTTAATTTAATTTAATTTAATTTAATTTAATTTAATTTTTTCGCAAATGGATTGCATTCGTTTTTTTTTTTCATTCATTCATTAATATTTTTTAGAACTCCACACAGAGATGGCCGACGGTGGGATTGAACTCGGGTCTCCTAGCTGTGAGGTCTCTATGCGCTAACCACTCGACCGCCGTGCAGCCGAGAACCCGTTAATTACCTTCTAAATACATTTTTTAAACATTATTAGAGTCCTCTAGACCTTAAATAACACCCCTACAGTCACCTTTACACTCATTCATTCATTCATTTTCTACCACTTGTTATCACAAGGGTCGCGGGGGGTGCTGGAGCCTATCCCAGCTGTCTTCGGGCGTGAGGCGGGGTACACCCTGGACTGGTGGCCAGCCAATCACAGGGCACATATAGTAGACAAACAACCATTCACACTCACATTCATACCTATGGAGAATTTGGAGTCGCTAATTAACCTAGCATGTTTTTGGAATGTGGGAGGAAACCGGAGTACCCGGAGAAAACCCACGGCGAGAGATGGCCGAGGGTGGCGTTTTTTTTTTTTTTTTTTTTTTTTTTTTTAATAATAAACTAAAGAACAATCTTGGGTCCACTGACAGGAAAAAAGTGCCACCTGCTGGATGGAGGCGAGTAAAAGCGTTAGGACAAAGCTACACAAACGCAATACTAGGGATCTACTCTCATGCAATGTACAATGTATTTGTATCATAAAACATTTGAGTTGAAGTCATTGTGGTTGCCAGGCGTGTTAGTGAAAGAGGCAGATTTTGGCGTTAGAACCCTCGCGGTTGCAAATGTCCGAGTAGAGGTCAAGCATCCTGAGGTCAAGTCTGGTGTTTTGGTCGGTGGATGGCATCTGGCATCTTAGCACACATCAGTGCAGACTCCTTGAGAAAACCTTATGGGCCAAATAAACAGAAGCAATGTGGCCCATGTTTGAACTTTAATGATGGACTAAATCTAGTCTCTACCAGACAAATGTCTAATGGCATGAGGATATTATGGGATATCTTGAGCCTTAAAGGAGCTTTGCGGTGGGTGCTTAAATGATATGAAATAACTACGTAATGGGTTGCGATACCCCGCAAATGGATCGCATTCATTCATTTTTTTTGTTAAGAGCAGGGTAATGTATTCTATAAATAACTGACGTGACATTCTTACGTGAAAAAAAAAAAACACTTCTGTTGGCTACATGCTGGAAAAACACTCTTGCTGCCGGATGTGTTGTTTTCCCTCATGTCTCTTTCAGCAGGAACGCTATAAATAGCACAGACTACGCAAATCATGTGTCATCCATTATGAAATTGTTCATTTTAGTATCATATACCAGAATTAGTCTTTTTCCTGGTCACATGATACTTGTCGCTAGGTTGAATTTGACACCTCTCTGCAGCTACAATAACAATAACACAATAACCCTTACAGAAAGCTTTCGAGATCTAGCAGAATCTGCACCTATTCCAACTGTATTTAATTTCCTTGGATTTTCAAAATGGTCTGTTTTTAATTTATTCCACCCACGGTCCGCATCTGTGGTCGCACTCAGCTTGTACAGCTTTTACCACAGCACGCCCATATAAGGAAGTCTGACTCATTGTGACGTTGCAGGGAGTCGGCGTTAGAAAAAAACTCTCTGAATCTGAGCGTACAAAACCATCCCTAAGTTTTTTCAGGGCTCACTTCCAAATGCACAAACCTCATTATCTGAAACTTTGGCATAGTTTAACATGAGAATGGAACATTCCAACAACATTTACAAGCAGTTGATGTTTGCTAAATACAAGGATGAAGGAGTCTTGAACCAGTCATGATGTGCTATTTATGTCACTATATTGACACTTACTATGGTAACCATTGTGTCATTGTATGGTCGTATCACCTCATACTTCGGTATGTGACAAAAAATAAAACAAACTGAAAAAAATGTAAAAAATTTAAACATTTTTAAAAAAATTTAAATTTTTTAAAAATTGTAAAACAAATTTTTTTATTTTTTTTTTTACAAATTTTTAAAATAAAAAAACGTTACATTAAATTATAAAAATAAATTTAAAAAAAAATAAATTAAAAAAAACCCTTAAGCTGTATTATGGAAAGCAGGAAGTGAACAAATGTAACAGTTACTGATTGTAAAAGTACCAGATGGAGGGGTAGGATTTAAAAAGCTTTGCTTCTTCCTACTGTGGAACTGTGAACTGATTATGGGATGCATTCAATTGTAATCTGATGCATGTTCAAATGAAATAAAACCATTACCATTACCATTACCATTACCATTACCATTACCATTACCATTACCATTACCATTACCATTACCATTACCATTACCATTACCATTACCATTTAGATATCAGAAAAGTGGAAAGAGCAAAGTAGGTCTCTTTTAATAATACGTCAATAACACCACATTGTACACTAACTGAAAGCAAATGAATGCAAACCGGGGCGGTTTATGAATTTCACCCGTATCCCAAACCTATTTTTAGTTAAAATGTCAGAAGTCACTTTCCCTGTTTTTGAAGACATATTAGCCGTAATGGAATCTTGGAAAACTAAGGAGTCATCCAGGAAGCAGAGACTGAGTTAGCTGAGCTTTATCATGATTAACGCACAGGGTCGTCTCAGTCCGCCAGCTTGTTAGGAACCGTGCATGATTGCTAACTAGAATTAGGAAAAAGGGGGGGGGGTGGTCGTGGAGGAGGAGGGGGGGTGGGACTTGAAAGAAATGTTTTGATGCCCTCGCCACCAGCCGCCAGTATGCAGCCTTCAGCACATAATGCTTGCTAGTGTGGTTAATGAGGAAAGATGGGAATGGTCAAATGTGGCTGCTGCTGTTTGCTGAACCGCTCTTTGAAGTGGAGCTTTTTGAATATTAATGATATTCATGACCTATTTGCTACTTTACTTTATGGTAATTCCTGATGGTCGCGTTGCCCCGGTGGATTCAGGAGAATGTGAACATGCAAGCGGTGAACAACAACCTTTTTTTTTTTAATTCAAAAGGGATGATGCAGTTCATCACCATCACATTCCCGCTGGAAGGCTTTCGGAACTGAGACAATGAAAGTTTTTTTATGCAACACGCACGGATATAACCTTGACCCAAGTTATATGAAACATCTTGGATGGGGTGTTCATCAAATGAAGGAACGTTGAAGAGGGCTAAAGTAGACGGAACGATTTACATGACCTTAAACCCCCTGCGACTTTGGCCATCTGATGTCGGATATTCTTAGAAATCAATAAGATATTTGCTACGACATCAACCACCAAACACGCAAAGATGGTTGGGCAATCCTTTTCCCAGTTGATACTGTTGATCCCCTCATTTGGAATGTCACAAAAATATTGAGTTTCTGTTTTTCCATGACAAATTATGAGTGCATCTGCAACAGGCTTTTGCATTACACTTTTAGCGTTAAAGCTAAAAGCCTTAAAAAGTGTGTTTTGCACTGTTTATTTATTCTTTAAAGGAGACATATTATGTTTTTTTTAATAATTAATTAATAACACTATGTCTGTGACTTGCTATACAGTATATATGCAAAATACCCTAAGCATCAACAATTACGACACACAAAATGCTGTGTTGCACGGTGGTCGTGTGTTTTATTTCATTTGAAAATGCATCAGATTACAATTGAATGCATCACATAATCAGTTCACAGTTCCACATGTCCAAAAGGAGTAGGAAGAAGCAAAGCTTATTAAATCCTACCCCTCTATCTGGTACTTTTACAATTATTTTTATTTTTATTTTTATTTTTATTTTTATTTTTATTTTTATTTTTATTTTTATTTTTATTTTTATTTTTATTTTTATTTTTATTTTTATTTTTATTTTTATTTTTATTTTTATTTTTATTTTTATTTTTCAAAGCTGGTTGAAAATTAACTATATCAGCAAGTTGAAGTATTTGTGATTTTAGAAATAAGGAGTTAGTATGTTCTCTGTAGGCGGCATTATGAATTATCCTTACTGGCCTTTTTTTTGCAGTACATTTAGCGAGCGAAGATTGCTTTTATAGTTATTAGCCCATATTTCCACACAATAAGTAAGATATGGTAGAACCAGAGAGCAATAAAGAGTGTGGAGTGATTTCTGATTGAGAACAAATTTTGCTTTGTTCAATAAAATGAAATTTGTAATATATTGTAATATTTGTAATATGAGGTTTCCAGCTCATATTTTCATCTATTGCGATCCCCAGAAATGTATTTTCGTTCACCTTTTTAATGTCCACACCGTCACACATTTGTGGTATATTCCTGTTATAATGCCAATTAAGTAAAATACTTGCCATTCTGTGCTGCAGTCTGTTTTGTGCACTTTGGAATGCTGGTTGATGAACACTTTAGAAGAAAACAAGCCCATAATAGCATTTTTAACAAGTTTGTACAAGATTTACCATTTTTGGGTGTCGGAACAACTGTTACCACGACTGTCAAAGCATCGCAAGATATCTAACTGTGGGTGAAGACATTTGCTTGACAGCTTGAGTATGGTCGTCCCTCCCAGGGGTTCAGTGGATGGTTACCCAACACAACCACTTCACCATCTGTCTGACTCCATTGTAGCCGGCTGCAAAGCCCACAAGGATGTGCACAGCCGGGGAAGACGGAAAAACAGAAAAGTGCTTTTAGGAAGCGCTGCACACCCTCTGCCTGTCACGAGCATCTTGCATTGGAATTTTGCAACGTCTTCAGCTTTTAATGTCGGCGGGTAGCGTGTACTCACGAGAATTCAGTCACATTTTGCTCAAAATTTGTAAAATAATGACGTTTTACGTGTCAGGAAGGGGGGCGTTTAAAGACCATTCAGCTCAAAAAAGAGTTAAAAAGTCCTCATGTGGGGTCTAGTGATTTATACATGCAAATCAGCAGATTCTTTCCAAGCATGTCAAAGCTTTTCTTCCTGTCGCTCACACACACCATAAAGTCATGATTTTGATGACATAATCAAAGACTAGCAACTTGACTTGGACAACACATCAATCATCTGCATTTGACTTGAAAATATTTAACATTTTTAGTCAACGTGTCCTCATTCAAAGTATTAAACTAACGTTATTGTTATTATATTTCCATCAAAACAACATATTTTTTCTTTGAATCCGCCTAAATAGCCAATAAAAGCACACAGCAAACCATTTCAAAAGCATTGTTTTGTTGTACTTAGTGAACATATGGATAAAGGTGCAGCACACTACCCGTTCACCCCCCCACCCCAGAATCAAAATGGCACTGCCCATCTGTCTGTCATCCTCCACGAGCCAGGAAGTAGCCTGCTAACTAACAAACAGATGGCCACTTTGGCCTACAAAAAAAAAAAAAAAAAAAATCTTTTTCAACAACTGATTAATCAAACCACAGCTTTAAAATTATGTTTTGCAAATGTTTTTTTTTTTTTTTTTTTTTAAAGCATAGCGCGGCTGCTGTTAGTCTGCCATGTTTGTGTGTTATGTTGCTGCAGGGCTTTGTGCACACATGACTGCCTCGCGCAGGCTCATGTTGCTGGAAAATAGTCCAGTTTTGTCGCTTAACTTTTCATACAATTGCTCACTAAATTCAGTTGCCAGGATAGCACACTGTCATGGAAAATTTTGTGGAAAATGCATACTTTTCCCGGTGCTCCTTTGCTAGAAATGCTGCTATAAAACAACATGGAGGGAGCAGTGATTGAAGCACATCGTTCCCTGTGTTGCATGCATGTTCGTTGTCATGTTAGTGGACCAGATGCCAAAAGCATGTGTGGCTATGCGGGTCAACTCACAAGTGTCCATTCTGCTGCACTATTGGCCCCCGAGCGAGATGCCGCCTGAGTCCTTATCTGCTTTAGACTCACCACGGTTCCGTTTATGAGCCATGCACTGTGGCAAAGCATATTACTATCCTCTTGCCTTGAAATGTTGTTTGTTTACATATGGTGTAAAAGAATGACTTGATACACAAAACATGGATACAAGAGACATATTATTCTTATAATTAGTATTAAAAAATTTTTTTGTTTGTTTATTTTCAAACAACCACTAACACATTAACTAGCAAATGGACTAATGCACTAATATGCTAACATGCTAATGCCTTAATCCACTATTGGGCTACTTCAGTTACAACCTAAGTGGCTAACATGATACCAGGCTTATGTGCTGATAGGCTAACATGCTAACAAGCTAATGCATTAATGGACTTACTTGCCAGTAGGTTTGTGCGCTAGCGAGTCAACACGCTAACGGGCTAGCAGGCGAATTCCTTAAGGGGCTAACGTGTGGCCCAACAGGCTAATGCGCTTATGTGCTATTGTTGCGGCATGTTACCATGCTAATGTCTTAACATGCTAATTTACTCCAGAGATAATGCGCTAACAAGTTTATGAAGATGACAGTCCCATGCACTAATGGGCTAACACACTTCTGCGCTGATACTGTGTTGCTAACACGCTAATGTGGTAACATTTAGAGACATTAAAACACATTTTTATAGCTTTGCAATTATAGTTTTTGCATTAAAAAAGTCAATGAGATCAACACCTTCATCTTTAACTCCACCTTCCTGTTTTGCCATAAGTTATTTCTCAAATTCAAAAGTGTTTCTCTCCTCAAAATCTAAAATAGAGTGCCAGCATTTTGATAAAGAAGTTGAGAATCACTATATTTAACTATATAAACACTAAATTCAATGATTATTTGATGACAAAAGAGGAAGATGGTGTTTAAGAGGGAGGTGTTGATTTCACTGCCATATTGTATCTTTAGGAACAGTTTTAAACATCTTTAATGACAGTAAAAGCAACCTTAAAGGTTAATTTATCCCTTTCCGTCGTCATTTATATTAATTTATAATTGTTTTATCAATCAATCATTCAAACCTGGTTTATATATCCTCTTATATGTTTGTCAATAACTGAGCTGAGATGGTACAAATCTAAAAAAAAAAAAAAAAAAAGTACTGGACCAAGAATGGATCCCTGTGGCACACCAGAGGACAGTGGGGCAGTGGAAGACACAAAGTCATTAATGCATATGGGACTATAAAAGTAAAACTATAAAAACTTGTTTTGTGTTGGCATTTTTCAGAGTCAACTAGTGATGACATCATAGACGGGTGACATAGCTGACTTGCCATTTTCCTCTGTGTGGAGTTTGCATGTTCTCCCCGTGCATGTGTGGGTTTTCTCCGGTTTTTACTCCGGTTTCCTCCCACATTCCAAAAACATGCTAGGTTAATTAGCGACTCCAAATTGTCCATAGGTATGAATGTGAGTGTGAATGGTTGTTTGTCTATATGTGCCCTGTGATTGGCTGGCCACCAGTTCGGGGTGTACCCCGCCTCTCGCCCGAAGATAGCTGGGATAGGCTCCAGCAACCCCAATGACCCTTGTGAGGATAAGCGGTAGAAAATGAATGAATGAATCTCCAAAAAAAGTTTGGGAACCACTGGTCTATAGAAACAACATTGAAGCTATATTGGAGAAGCAAGAGTAAACCTTCCCACGTACGACAATAACAGTCATCTGCTATTGTTGGAAAAGCGGTAGAAAATGAATGAATGAATCTCCAAAAAAAGTTTGGGAACCACTGGTCTATAGAAACAACATTGAAGCTATATTGAAGAAGCAAGAGTAAACCTTCCCACGTACGACAATAACAGTCATCTGCTATTGTTGGAAAAGCGGTAGAAAATGAATGAATGAATCTCCAAAAAAAGTTTGGGAACCACTGGTCTATAGAAACAACATTGAAGCTATATTGAAGAAGCAAGAGTAAACCTTCCCACGTACGACAATAACAGTCATCTGCTATTGTTGGAAAAGCGGTAGAAAATGAATGAATGAATTAATGTTTATGTAACTATGGAACACCATAATCTATATGCCTTGAAAGATCAATCAAAATGCTCTAAAATTGTTGGTACTGGAGGAGATTTCTTTTGAAAAATGGGGACTGAATGTGTTAAAAGGGATAAAACGATGCCTCATTAGAAGACACGCATGGCTGACATGTACACTCTAACATATGCAGCAAATGGCGTGAATATTATATTAAATAGCTCCCCATTATAGCTCCATAAGTCTCCTTCCACTATGGCCACTAGAGACCGAAATTAACTGCAGCTCTTCAGGGCCAACTTCATTTCCGGCCAAGCGGCCAACTCCCATCCGTGGGATGCCTGCTTGTTCCAGAGATGGTCGGGAATTTAATTTTCCTCCGCTACAGTCTGCAGCCGTACGTTGATTTCACACATCACAGCGCTAAAATTGTTCCGTGTGTCTGTGCCGCATCAGATTATTTTTGGTGTGACATATGTATAAAAGAAGGAAGTAGGGAATAAGACAACACACGGCGATGAATTATCTCACTTAAGATGTGTCTGTGGGAGGTTCTAATTTAACTTACATCTGCCTCAGTGTGGTTGGAATGGAACTGACAGTTGCCTTATTTGCTTCTGGAGCAAGTTATGCCCTCTGGAAGTATCGTCCTCCTCCTCCTCCTCCTCATTCAGCTTTTTTATTGAGGCTTTTTTTGTGTCTTCATGCCTCCAAACATTGAGGAGTCATTAATCTCAGGTCACATTTGTTTCTAACGAGAAGAGACACTATCCACTACATTAAAAAAACTTTGCCCACATACAGAAAAACGTAAGAATGTGTAGTCCATTCTTTACCTTTTGTCAAAACCAGTCCAATGTAGGTCAGTGTATCTTAAAGTGGACTTATTCCTATGTTTTTTTATCTTTCCTGACCTATAAATGTAGTTAGAATGTTGTATTCTGGTGTTAAACGAAGCCAAAGTTTCAGATAGTTAGGTTTACGCATTTGGAAGTGAGCTCGTTTGGGATGGCTCAAAACGCTCGGTTTCAAAAGGCGTGGTAAAACTGTTCCTTTGTGACATCACAGAGGCAAAAGCACTTGTCTGTGTAGCATTATAGCATAGATGAATGGTGGGGTTGCTAATAGCCTTTTCCCACAACAATTAGAGGCTCGACTTGAGGTTCCAGCTCCCAGCTGTCTTTGGGCGAGAGACGGGGTCCACCAGCCAATCACAGAGCACATATAGACAAACAACCATTCACACTCACATTCATACCTATGGACAATTTGGAGTCGCTAATTAACCTAGCATGTTTTTGGAATGTGGGAGGAAACCGGAGTACCCGGAGAAAACCCACGCATGCTCAGGGAGAACATGCAAACTCCACACAGAGATGGCCGAGGGTGGAATTGAACGCTTGTCTCCTCGCTGTGAGGTCTGCGCGCTAACCACTCGACCGCCGTGCCGCCTTATATGTAACCTACTGTAGAAAACCGAAAAGGTACTTACCATTGAGAGACGTCTTGAAGTAACCTCATCAGTCTCCACTTCCGGATCGGATTCAGGATCCAACACATCCAAAGCAGACATTTTAAAAAGATATATCGCCAAATATATCGCCATTTTTTTATCAACTCAATTCCGATAAAGTTGGCGGCACAAACCGGAAGTCTTCATGAAGTCTTTTATGGAAGACCAACCACAGCAGAGTGGGCATGCCTGGAGACGGGACGTGGGACGTCTGTTTTTGTGGGATATACAGCTGAATAGGTGCAGATTCTGGAAGCACTAGAACACTTTCTGCGGTGGTTATTGTGTGTAGCTGCTCTATTCGACAGTATGATGACAACTTAATTCATCACCATTATCTTAAAATTTGCATCATAACTCCTCCTCTGGGCGGCACGGTGGTCGAGTGGTTAGCGTGCAGACCTCACAGCTAGGAGACCAGGGTTCAATTCCACACTCGGCCATCTCTGTGTGGAGTTTGCATGTTCTCCCCGTGCATGCGTGGGTTTTCTCCAGGTACTCCGGTTTTCTCCCACATTCCAAAAACATGCTAGGTTAATTAGCGACTCCAAATTGTCCATAGGTATGAATGTGAGTGTGAATGGTTGTTTGTCTATATGTGCCCTGTGATTGAGTGGGCATGCCTGGAAACGGGACGTGGGACGTGTGTTTTTGTGGGATATACAACTGAATAGGTGCAGATTCTGGAAGAACTAGAACACTTTCTGTGCTGGTCATTGTGTGTAGCTGCTCTATAGGAGTCCACAATTCAATACAAAGGGCCAAAAAAAATTGACATTGTGAAATATCCAAAATTGCCCAGAATTTACAGTGACCCCTCTCTTTCAAGACCCGATTTTTAGACAAATTCAACCCCCCCCCAAAAAAAACTATATTAATGAAATAAAAATTGATAGATTTGTAATAAAAAAGTTGTTGTCTGTTGCTTGCTAACTAACAACATTTGAGACATTTTTTTGTTCTTTTTCACCACCGGATCCCTGCGTCGCTGCTACATCTGTGATTGGGTACTGTGGTGAGTGTGTGTGTGTGTGGGGGGGGGGGTATATGAATGACAGAAAGAGAAGCACCAACCCGCTTAGAGAGACGTCACTTGCAGGCATCTGTTTGTTTGCATGTTGGTTTTGCTTGCTTGAAGTATTCATTCCAATCTGTTTCAACCAGATGCCTAACTTGTCAACAAACACCACCGGAAGCTGACTAATAATGAATAATAAACAACTATGTGAACTTTATACAAAACCAGTACTGCAAAGCATGCTGGGAAGTGATGCTGGCTCCAGCATAAATCTTGTGATACTTTTACTATATCCAGTGGCCAACATGTTCACCTGTTTGTTTCACCGTGTGACAAGCTTGCTGGGAGCAGAGTGTGATTGCAGTAGCAAGTACCTCTGAAGTCACCCTGCTTATGTGGGCCACACTTACACTAATCTTTTGTGTCACGTTTGAAACCCCGTTTTTGGACGCCACAGTTTTTGTAGGATTCAGGTTTTGATGAAAAAATTGTTGCCATAAATATGTTTGAGTTTTTGTACACTGTCAGTAATCGTATGGCTAAACATTGCCCAAACGAGTCACATGTTGGTGACACATTGTTGTTCTATTAGAGTTGGGACACTATAGACAGATTCCGGCCAGGGAATCCTTTCCTCATCTTTATAATATGTGTGTAATATGTGTGATGAAAATTATTGCAAAAAATATGTTTGAGTTTTTGTACACTGTCAGTAATCGTATGGCTAAACAGTGCCCAAACGAGTCACATGATGGTGACTCATTGTTGTTCTGTTAGAGTTGGGACACTATAGACAGATTACGGCCAGGGAATCTTTTCCTGATCTTTATAATATGTGTGTAAATAACAATAATAATAATGATAATGATAATGATAATGATAATGATAATACATTTTATTTGTATAGCGCTTTTCAAAGTACTCAAAAACTTGTTAAGTAAAAATAGAGTTGAGTAAAAACAGAGTAAAAGATGCATTAAAATACAATATCCAAACATTCATTCAGCGCTAAAACAAGGCTAAAAGCAGGGGGTCTCCTAGCTGTGAGGTCTGCGCGCTAACCACTCATCCACCGTGCAGCCCATTGAATGTATAGTCATGGAAAAAAATAATATTACACCACTTCTGTTTGTTCAGTTTTTTGCTCATTTTAATGCCTGGCACAACTAAGAGTACCTTTATTTGGACAAATATAACAATGACAACAAAAATACCTCATGGAAGTCAACATTTTTGGCAGTACTGTAGTACAGCTGAACAGTACAGAACTTACAGTAAGTGATTTTGGTTATTATCAAAAAAAGTTGCTCGATATCAGCTCTTAAATTAACCTCTTCTGAGGTATTTTTATCATTATACCTGCCCAAACAAATGTACCTTTACTTGTACCAGGCATTAAAAAACACTGACAAAACAAGAGTGGTAGGTACATGGGTTCTTGTTGAGAAGGCGCTTACAACGTGGAATGTCATCTTCTGCATCATTCTTTGTTTGTGGGTTGTATCCATGATGTTCCTCCATGATGACATCACTGGTGGAGCTAATGGAGGTTCGACACCTTGCCCCGCTCCACCTTCAGGATACCCCACAGGTGCTAAATTGGGTTTAGGTCCGGAGGAGACATACTTGGCCACTCACTCCATTACCTTCAGCTTCCTCAGCAAGTCACTTGTCATCTTGGAGATGCGTTGGTAAACTGCCATGCGGCCCCAGTTTCCCAGGGGAGGGTATTTTCATGCTCTGCTTCACAATGTCACAGTACATGTTGGAATTTATGTTTCTCTCAATTAACCACAGCTCCCCAAGTGCCTGCAGCACTCGTGCAGCCCTCACACCATGACGCTACCGCCACCCACCGTGATTGACTTGTATGCAAGACACGGTTATCTTGCTTCTCACTTGTGTTTCTTTATTGCGGTTAATTGGTTCAAGACCCCACCGTGATGGGTGGCTTTCCGCAAAATGGGATTTTTTTATTGCAAAAGAAATTATTTCATAGTTAGAGCATAGAAAACATGTTTTACGACCTTGGAAATACGTTTTTTTAAACACTATCAGACATGGATTAACACCCCATAGTCAGGTTTACACTCGTATTACCCAATATAGTAAACGTAATAATAGAATAATAGAAATATAATAATAGAAAATATTATTAAAAATATATATATTATAAAAAAATAAGGCATAATACAGACTCACACTTTTTCAGTACTTTGGTTCCGATTTTCTACAATAAAAGCTCTGATAAAACATTCCACTGTTCTCAAATATCTTCATTTTTATTTTTCTGCACAAAATAAAATGAAAAATAAATAAACAAATCAAGAATAAAGAAAACCAATCAATCAGTAATAAATAAACCACATATAGCTGGTGGGTAGACAAATGATTTTTTTTTAAATGAACAAAGCATTATTAGAGCCCTGTAGACATGACAAAACACGACTATAGTCACATTTATACTCTTTTTATTTACAACATATTGCGCAACCGCAGGGTCTTGCGACACATGCTAACTCGCAAACTAGAGAGCTAGCGACCTAAACGGTAGCCTCCAAGTTATTTCCTTTCAACTTAAATAGCCAAAAACGTACCACTTCCACACGGATAGGGAGGATAACTATTAACAGTTATTTAACCTTTAACATGAACATTAATCAAACGTAATAATTTTTTTCTGGGTACATGATACCATACAGCATCCATATCAAACTTGCGCGGGGCGTACTAACATTAAACTTTCATATCAAAGCGGGGGCTTCAAACTAGTGTCTTGCGGGCCACATTTTGGTGTTTGAGACCCCTGCTTTAGGGGGTTTAAGTGTGATAAAAAAAAAAAAAGAAATCAGGAAGGTTGCAAACACTTTTTCCCACCACATTTATATATAAATAAAAGGTAAGAACACTAATATTTTTCATAGATGAATACATTCAGGAACTGTTGTAATGTGTCTGATGTGCCAATTTTGTCAGATGTCAGATAATTATCGGCCCCGAAGTCAACCCAAAAGAATGATATCGATTGATATCAGGATTTTCCTTTTCCCAACAAAACTCCTTCCTGCCCCGGTGTTGCATTGTATATTAAGTTATATTAAGTAATGTGTGTGTGCATCTTTGTTGAATAAATTATTGACTCAGAGTGGATTCATGCAAGCCTCCAGGATTCCAGCCAACCATTGAGGCTGCATCCTCTCCTCTAAACATTTCTGTTGGCACAACAGACCAGAGGAGTAACTATGTTTATTTGCACTCGCATTGCCTTGATATATTCAACATAAACAGCAAATTGTCGGTGTCCAGCACGTGTGTTCATAACACCATGTCAGCGTGATGCCTTTGCTGATTTTGAGGAGAAATGACAAGCTTGCAAGGGGCAGGGTGATAAATACAAACACACAGAAAGGAGAGGAAGTCGGCTCCAGCTCCACAACAGAGAGCTGCTGTATTTGTTGAAAGACAGTAATATTCATGAGGGCTTATCCCGGCTTACGAGTGCCAAACCTGAGAAAAGTGACACAATCCCTCCTCATCCTCCCATTTAGGGCACAGACACTACACAGGAGACTATTTCACATAAAGAAAAGGGATTTGGCAGGAGGCAAACTAACATAGCGAGTTGATGTTTCAGAAGAGGCTTTTTCCAAGCTGTCTGTGTATATAATGTAATTCTCTGTGATTTCCCTGCCAGTATGCAGACAAATTAATAACATCCCTCGTGTCAACATGATTCTGTGTTTGTCCCCGTCACTCACTCGCATTCAACGCTGCCCTGCAGAGCTGCTCGTCTCGCATTAACCTCTGCCCACGCCTGATACCCGCCCTCTTTATAACAGCCCCGCCTCCTCGTGGCTCTGCAGCACATCAAGGACAAATCTTAGTGTTGTGGTGCTGCTAATGTTGGCTTGGAATTTATAGTCACAATAAGCAGACATACGTGGACAACGCACAACACACATCGATTCATTTTCCCGATATTGTTCATAGAATCAAGCGGCACGGTGGTAGAGTGGTTAGCGCGCAGACCTCACAGCTAGGAGATCAGGGTTCAATTCCACCCTCGGTAATCTCTGTGTGGAGTTTGCATGTTCTCCCCGTGCATGCGTGGGTTTTCTTTGGGTAATTGTCCATAGGTATGAATGTGAGTGTGAATGGTTGTTTGTCTATATGTGCCCTGTGATTGGCTGGCCACCAATCCAGGGTGTACCCCGCCTCTCGGCCGAAGACAGCTGGGATAGGCTCCAGCACCCCCGCGACCTTTGTGAGGATAAGTGGTAGAAAATGAATGAATGAATGAGTGTAAAGGTGACTGTAGGGGTGTTATTTAAGGTCTAGAGGACTCTAATAATGTTAAAAAAATGTATTTAGAAGGTAATGAACGGATTCTCGGCTGCAAGGCGGTCGAGTGGTTAGCGCATAGAGACCTCACAGCTGGGAGACCCAAGTTCAATCCCACCGTCGGCCATCTCTGTGTGGCGTTTGCATGTTCTCTCCGGGTTTTCTCCGGGTACTCCGGTTTCCTCCCACATTCCAAAAACATGCTAGGTTAATTAGCGACTCCAAATTGTCCATAGGTATGAATGTGAGTGTGAATGGTTGTTTGTCTATATGTGCCCTGTGATTGGCTGGCCACCAGTCCAGGGTGTACCCGGCCTCTTGCCCAAACACAGCTGGGATAGGCTCCAGCACCCCCTCGACTTTTGTGAGGATAAACAAAAAAAGTTTGGGAACCACTGGTTTATAGAAACAATATTGAAGCTATATTGGAGAAGCAAGAGTAAACCTTCCCACGTACGACAATAGCAGTCAT
This sequence comes from Doryrhamphus excisus, assembly GCF_037039965.1. NCBI lineage: Eukaryota > Metazoa > Chordata > Actinopteri > Syngnathiformes > Syngnathidae > Doryrhamphus > Doryrhamphus excisus. The sequence goes on from NC_136368.1 coordinate 19,996,258, forward strand.
CTGTTTTGGTCACTTCAGCAATTTACTCACATTGTCCAACTCAGACCAGCGTGTGTACTCTGGGTTTATACGTATGTGCCCTGTGATTGGCTGGCCACCAGTCCAGGGTGTACCCCTCCTCTCACCTAAAGACAGCTGGGATAGGCTCCAGCACCCCCATAACCCGCGACTTTTCGAAAATAACACTTTTTGTTACTTTACTTTATTTGCCTTTTATTTAACCTACTAATGTGCCTGACCCTGAATATACTGCTACAAAATCCTGTGCAATAAACCATGCAGTAACCATGCAATAAACAAGTCCACAGTAAACCTGTGGCTCCATCAACATGTACACAGCCGTAAATGTATAGAACGTCTTCATTTGTATGACCTTGATTTTGCATGTTCTACGTGCTTGTGTGACGGTAAGTCCGGAATTATCGTCTTATTTTAAAAAAGTCTACCAGACTAGACTAACACAACAATTCCATTTTCTCCAGTGTCATGTCAGTGCACTGAGTGAGTGGGTCGGGAAGGCTTCGGGTGTGCAGAGACATATGTCTGAGACTATAACAACTGCGAGGCATCACATACTGCACCAGATGTGCCGTTGTGTTCTGCGCCGTCAACGGAAAGATAGAAGTATCAAGACGCTTTGAGTCAGCGGTGTTTCTGCCGCGTCCGCTCGCCTGATGTGAGTCGATAGTAAAGGTTCTTCCCTCGGCAAGGGCTCGTAGTCATACGCTGTCTTCGCAGTGCTTGACACGTCTCTTCAAGCTTACATAATGCAGATCTGCCCTAATTTTCCCTCTCCCCGGTGGAAGCAGGATAGTCAAGACGCTAAATAACATAACAGAAGCAGATGAGTCAAAGGTAACGTACGACGGTTAAGTTGTTGAATAGTTCATGATCTTGTCTTTTAAAAACAGTCTGGCATACTTTTGTCAGACATTCTGTACAAGGGGGCCTCTTGTTGTTTTCTGTGTCAGCCAAGTGGATGTTTCCATGGATACCGGGCTTCTGTAATGCTGCTATGAATGCAGCTATTTTGCAAATATCTGCATGCAGATGTATGGTAATGGTTTGATTTCATTTGAACATGCATCAGATTACAATTGAGCGCATCACATAATCAGTTCACAGTTCCACATGTCCAAAAGGAGTAGGAAGAAGCAAAGCTTATTAAATCCTACCCCTCCATCTGGTACTTTTACAATCAGTAACTGTTACATTTGTTCACTTCCTGCTTTCCTAATATAGTTTAACGTTTTTTTTTTTTTAATTTAAAAATTTTTTAATTTGTTTTGAAAAAAAATTAATTTTTAAAATTTTTAACATTTTTAAAAATTAATTTTTTTTAACATTTTTAAGAATTTAAACTTTTTTTTAAACATTTTTTTTAAATTTTTAAATGTTTTAACATTTTTTAAAATGTAATTTTTTAAAACATTTTTTAAAATTTAAAAAAATTCTTTATTTTTTAAATTTTTGTCACATACCAAAGTACGAGGTGATACGACCATACAATGACATAATGGTTACCATAGTAACTGTCAATATAGTGATATATATAACAGGTTTAAGGTTGTTTTTTTTATTTTTTTGTCAATAATAAAATATAAATAAATAACAACAACAACAACAATAATAATAATAAATGTCATATCTCGGCATGTCCGTGATCCCAGTACGCAGAGACAGAAGTATAGTGCAGGTAAAAAAAGGTCCACTTCCAAAAACCACTTCCACATGTCCAAAAGGAGTAGGAAGAAGCAAAGCTTATTAAATCCTACCCCTCCATCTGGTACTTTTACAATCAGTAACTGTTACATTTGTTCACTTCCTGCTTTCCTAATATAGTTTATAATTTCACTACTGTGTTTTTGTGCAATGACAATAAAGGGAGTCTATCTATCTATCTATCTATAGTTTATTTATTTTTAATTTTTAATTTTTAATTTTTAATTTTTAATTTTTAATTTTTAATTTTTAATTTTTAATTTTTATTTTTTAATTTTTAATTTTTAATTTTTAATTTTTAATTTTTAATTTTTCTCCTCTCTTGTAGAGAAGTATTGGATTGGATTGGACATTTTTAGCTAATTGCTTATTTTTAGCCTTATGCATTATTTTAGCTGTTTGAAGATGAACTATATCAGCAAGTTGAAGTATTTGTGATTTTAGAAATAAGGAGTTAGCATATTATGAATTATCACTACTACAGAGAACACACTAACTCCTTATATAGCCTTAGTCTTCGCATTTTGCGAGATCAAATTTCAATTCCATGCCTATTTTGTAAGAGAGCCTGGGGCATGTTCCTTCTCAGGCCGTTTGCGAGCATCAGATGTCATTTGGTTTACATGGTAGCATTGGTCACTGAAGTCTCTGGGTGATGCTGACTAAAAAGCCAAGACATCCCAAAGTTCCTTATGTAACACATTCACATTCGTTACAGCCCATTTGCTTGATTGAAACCATGAAACCTGATTTGAAATTTTAAAGTGGCCATTTTAATTTTAGTAATGTCCTAAAAAAATGCCAATGGGGATTTGAGCACATTATAATATTCACTAGGGGCTGGGGGGGGGGGGTGGGGGGGGCTGAAAGGAACACACAAACAAGGCCATGTGTAATGAATGCATATATTGTATTCACTAACAACCCAAGACACAGCACATATACAAGTTATTCCTTTGTTTGCATTTATGATATTTCAGTCCCTGCTAGCCTGCAGAGATATGCTGACAACGCCCCCCCCCCCCCAACAAAATAAACACAGATTTAATTAGTACAGAGAATATGTTTGTTCTTTTACAACCAATGTTTGTATCCTACCTTAATGCATTACTGCCACACTGGAAGCAAAGAATTACGTCATAATACTTGGACTGTTACTCAGTCCATATCCTCAAAGGGACACGGGTGTGCTGGAGCCTATCCCAGCTGAGTTTGAGCGAAAGGCAAGGTACACTCTGGACTAATCTGCAGCCAATCACAGGGCACATATAGACAAACAACCATTCACACTCACATTCATACCTATGGACAATTTGGAGTCGCTAATTAACCTAGCATGTTTTTTGCAAACTCCACACAGAGATGGAGGGTGGAATTGAACTTGGGTCTCCTAGCTGTGAGGCCTGCGCGCTAACCACTCGACCGCCGTGCAGCCCAGCCCTAGAAGTACAATTGTTAAACTACAAAATATTTTGTTAGTTAGCAACAAAGTGCTGGAGCCTATCCCAGCTGTCTTCGGGCAACTAGTGGCCAGCCAATCACAGGGCACATATAGACAAACAACCATTCACACTCACATTCATACCTATGGACAATTTGGAGTCGCCAATTAACCTAGCATGTTTTTGGAAAAAAAATGTTAATATGAGAAAGTCGAATAAAGTTGTGTTGCATTGAAAAAAACTGCAAAATACAGTCACAAAGAAGAAGGAGCAGTAATGTTATCAAGGTCAAAAGTCATATTACATGAAAAATAATATAACAAAAACAGCCTAATGTTATCAAATGTAATGTTATGTTATAAAATAGTCATGATATTATAATTTTATCAGAATGAAAGTTGTAGTGTGAACATTTTCTTTTCAATTGCGACACAATTTCTTTCTCGTTATATTTATTTTTGCTTGTAGAGCTGTGACTTGGAGGAAAAAAGTCTAAACTTATGGATATAAAGGCATAATATTACAAAATAACTGATATTATTGCATAGTATTATGACTTTTTTCCCACTTTTGTTTCATCATAAATCCACATTTCTGCTGTTTTTGTGTATTTATTGTTATCCAGTGTGGCTGTAGTACTCATTGGTAACATACAATGTGTGATTTTGACCACCCATCCCAAGTTATAAAAATCTGCTGATGGTTATTAACGGCATACATAGATTTATTCATGATATACAGGATGTACCTTGTCTCCTGAGGGCGATGCTTTTGAAGGACAGTCATTACATCATCAACATAAAGAGCGATTTTCCATCCATTTATAGTGCTTTTCCTTTTACTTTGCATTTAGTATGCTTGCACACAGTTGGACACACATTTAAAAAAAAAAAAAAAAAAAAAAGAATTTCTTCACGAGTGGATCAGTGGACGGTAAAATGCGTTAGAAGGCAACACACCACACCAAGACGGCATGCACACAAGGTCCGCATATAGCCATGGCCCTCTAATTAGCTGACTTAAGACGACAGCTTCAGTGCTAAATACTGCAAATAATGTGCATTACAGTCTCAGGGAATTATTAAAAATATCCACTCAGACACTTGTTAGACTGCATAATTTTAAAGTGTTTCTGGAGCATAGATCACAGTATGCATATTAAGACAACAACTGCATTCATTTGTTGTGCTTTTCAGTCCAATATACAGCATGAAGAATAAATACTCTTAGTTGAGTCAGGTGTTTATAATGCCGACATAATCCTGAACAGAAATATATTGTATTTGCATTTTCAGATATAAAGATTTATCCATAATGTTGCACAAAGCTAAGTATATTCGACTGATTACGGTCAATTCGGAAGTAGAAGTAGTATTAGGGCCTTAAATGATGTCACAAAGTATCAAGACTAAAGTTGTAATTGTATAAGAATAAAGTTGATAATATCATATTTTTTAATATTGTGAAAATTATGTTTTTTTTCCTGAGATTGTGCAAAAAAAGCAATTACGTTACATTTGGAGAACATTTATGTTCATAAAATGACGCATTTTTTTCTTGTAATATTCAAGACAATCGTTATTGTTAGAATCCTATTCTCGTATTTCTCGCTTCTTTAAAAAAAAAAATCGACGAATCGCCACATATGCTAGTATATTTATTTTCAGTAGTTTTACTGGAATAAATATTTTTGTGCAATTTATTTATTTTTTTTTTTACGCCAAATTACTGGCAACCAGTCCAGGGTCTAGAACCGCCTCTCGCCTGAATTACTGTGTGTTGAGGAATATTTTTTTAAATAAACATGTCAGCATGTGAATATTGATTTACTATTTTTTGTGATATTCTGACTTTTTTCCCCACTTTTTTTTTCTGTAAACATATACATTTATTTTTGTATTACAAGAGAACATAATAATCTGACCCCCCAAAAATCATAATTGCTGCATTTTTTATGCCACTTAGACTAAGTTCGCAGGGATATGCTGGAGCCTACCCCAGCTGACGAGAGACTGGTTGTCAGTAATTTGGACATTAAAAATTTTTTTTTGAAATTGCACAAAAATATTTATTCCAGTAAAACTACTGAAAATAAATATACTAAAATAATCTTGTAAATTTACATCTCTTGTGTGGAAATATTACAGCTTTATTGTCGTAAAAGTACAAACTTTTTATCGTGACAGTTCTACTTACGAAAGTCTCAAATATTACAACTTCATTCAGTAAAATTACAACTTTATTCTGATGTTTCTCTGAAACTGTAAAATTCGCAACCTTTTATCCTATAAGTATGACTTGGTAGTATTGTAATATTTTGTAATATTTCAACATAATTCTATGATTTTAGCTTATATATTTAGCGGTGTTTCTTCAGGGCCCTGATACTCCTTCATGGACGATAATATGCTTGTCAGTTTGTACAGTTCCAAGTCGAGTGTATATGGCTATATATTGTGCCTCCATAATATTAATATGTACTGCACATTTCAGGAAGTGACATCATCGCCGACTTTCACAAGTCAAAAGTGCATTGTTTACGAAAAGAAAGCAAAAAGGACAAGGTAATAGTCGCATATAAAAGTTTACATGGATTTGTATTGCAAATGTACAAATCATTCGTCCTGGTTAGCATTCACACTTGTCATGTTTGTCATGTTCCAGTACTGCTTGTCAAGTGTGAATGTCATCCAAAAATTGATGTGCACCAAACAAGCAGACCGAGACCACTTGCGGGATGTGTCTCGGACCTGTTGCAAGTAAACTCTGGTGCGGTTCACTTCACTTGAGCTCAAATGTCAACACTAAGCGGACCAAAAACAGACTGTGTGGAAAATGCAAAATACTAAATGTTTAAAAAATGCGCTGGAATTGCTGTCTCGCTGTCTCGCTGCTCTGATCTCTCTTTCTGTTTGTGTGTCTTTAAAAGTATATTTTATAAGCTTTTTTAAAAAAAAATAAGCTCTCAAAATACAGCAGAATATAAAAATAATCCAAATTTTCAACCCAACAGACGACATTTTGAATCCTCATTGTTGCAATTAATCGGTTCGAATATTTTTGTAGTTACAGCACAGAAAATCTTTTTTACAACCTTCAAAATCCGGTTTGTAACATAATTAGAGCTCTCTCGAGATGGAATAACACCCCTACAGTCACCTTTACACTTGTATTACCCAATATGATTGACATAATGCATAATGCAAAACCTTTTTTTACAACCTTCTAAATCCGGTTTGTAACATTATTAGAGCTCTCTCGAGATGGAATAACACCCCTACAGTCACCTTTACGCTTGTATTACCCAATATGGTTGACCTAATACATAATGCATAATGCAAAACCTTTTTACAACCTTCTAAATCCGGTTTGTAACATTATTAGAGCTCTCTCGAGATGGAATAACACCCCTACAGTCACCTTTACCCTTGTATTACCCAATATGGTTGACATAATGCATGATGCATAATGCAAAACCTTTTTTACAACCTTCTAAATCCGGTTTGTAACATTATTAGAGCTCTCTCGAGATGGAATAACACCCCTACAGTCACCTTTACACTTGTATTACCCAATATGATTGACATAATGCATAATGCAAAACCTTTTTTTACAACCTTCTAAATCCGGTTTGTAACATTATTAGAGCTCTCTCGAGATGGAATAACACCCCTACAGTCACCTTTACACTTGTATTACCCAATATGGTTGACATAATGCATAATGCAAAACCTTTTTTTACAACCTTCTAAATCCGGTTTGTAACATTATTAGAGCTCTCTCGAGATGGAATAACACCCCTACAGTCACCTTTACACTTGTATTACCCAATATGGTTGACCTAATACATAATGCATAATGCAAAACCTTTTTTACAACCTTCTAAATCTGGTGTGTAACATTATTAGAGCTCTCTCGAGATGGAATAACACCCCTACAGTCACCTTTACCCTTGTATTACCCAATATGGTTGACATAATGCATGATGCATAATGCAAAACCTTTTTTACAACCTTCTAAATCCGGTGTGTAACATTATTAGAGCTCTCTCGAGATGGAATAACACCCCTACAGTCACCTTTACACTTGTATTACCCAATATGATTGACATAATGCATAATGCAAAACCTTTTTTTACAACCTTCTAAATCCGGTTTGTAACATTATTAGAGCTCTCTCGAGATGGAATAACACCCCTACAGTCACTTTTACACTTGTATTACCCAATATGGTTGACATAATGCATAATGCAAAACCTTTTTTTACAACCTTCTAAATCCGGTTTGTAACATTATTAGAGCTCTCTCGAGATGGAATAACACCCCTACAGTCACCTTTACACTTGTATTACCCAATATGATTGACATAATGCATAATGCAAAAACTTTTTTTTACAACCTTCTAAATCCGGTTTGTAACATTATTAGAGCTCTCTCGAGATGGAATAACACCCCTACAGTCACTTTTACACTTGTATTACCCAATATGGTTGACATAATACATAATGCATAATGCAAAAACTTTTTTACAACCTTTTAAATTTGGTTCGTAACATTGTTAGAGCTCTCTCGAGATGGAATAACACCCCTACAGTCACCTTTACACTTGTATTACCCAATATGGTTGACCTAATACATAATGCATAATGCAAAACCTTTTTACAACCTTCTAAATCCGGTTTGTAACATTATTAGAGCTCTCTCGAGATGGAATAACACCCCTACAGTCACCTTTACCCTTGTATTACCCAATATGGTTGACATAATGCATGATGCATAATGCAAAACCTTTTTTACAACCTTCTAAATCCGGTGTGTAACATTATTAGAGCTCTCTCGAGATGGAATAACACCCCCACAGTCACCTTTACACTTGTATTACCCAATATGATTGACATAATGCATAATGCAAAACCTTTTTTTACAACCTTCTAAATCCGGTTTGTAACATTATTAGAGCTCTCTCGAGATGGAATAACACCCCTACAGTCACTTTTACACTTGTATTACCCAATATGGTTGACATAATGCATAATGCAAAACCTTTTTTTACAACCTTCTAAATCCGGTTTGTAACATTATTAGAGCTCTCACGAGATGGAATAACACCCCTACAGTCACCTTTACACTTGCATTACCCAATATGGTTGACATAATGAAAGTAAATAAGCCATTTAAGACCCAAATAAGACTTGTGTGTTACTGTCAATGTGTTCCGGTGCTATATGGGGGGGGGGGGGGGGGGGTAAGTGAGATGTAGACAGGAAGTGACGTCGGGTGGTTAGAGTTGAGTTTCGGCGTGGTGTGGGAGTTATGGCCACAACAGTAGCCCGTGTTTTAATTGGGGATTTTTTTAATTCGGAATTCCGCCGATCAAGTCTGGTGCTTGTGTGTCTCACCAATCTTTAATAGTAATTATTGTAGAATAGTATAGATCTTGTTTTAGGCCAACAATACATACAAGTGGTTTAAATATGCATATTTTTTGGACTAATAATAAGCCCTAAGAACTGAGCATGATTTATGAATTAATATTTTTTTTTTAGTTTGCAGCGCATAGTAAGGGATTATTACTGTGTATCTTTTGTGTCATGAATGCAGCACAATGGAGTCCTTAATTGATGCATATGTTGTTTGTATGTTACTCATAGATATATATATATATATCATATGAATATGTTTGCTCTTGTATTACGCCCCAATGTTGATGTTTTGTTTGGTGCATGTGGACACATTTCATAATCATAACCCTTTTTCTATTTTAGAGTACATTTACAGCATGACTCAATTGAAAATGGTCCATAATCCACTGTGGGAAGCTTTGGGGCAACACCAACGTTTGTGGCAGATTATCCTGCAAGCAAAAGTTTAATTTTCTCTCTCAGTCTCAATCTGCAGGCGACGGAGCACACAAACGCTAAGCTTTGGTCATCTGTCATTGTTTGTTGTTCAACGTTGTAACTTTGTCTCATATTCGGGTAAGATAGACGTCAACGTAAACGGGCACTTTTGGAGATTGTGGTAAATATTTGTTGCTTATTTTTTTTAAAATGGAACATATCTTCACGGCTGATTAGCACTAATGAAATGCAGCTAATTTGAGAGTTAAAAGTCACATTATTGCAAATGGAATAGCTCGAGGGTGCATCTTATGAAAAGATGAGTCATCGCAGGGTGGGGGACGGGGGACGGGGGGGGCGGGGGGGTGCTGACTTTCTGCTTGATTGTTCTTATTTACACATTTAATTGGAGCTGTTTAAGCAGCGCATACATGCTGACTTCAAGCTCATTAACATGCGTCTCGGGTCGTCCTGTCCAAGTGGATTCTTAACGTTTTTAGCCCTCAGGTGATCTGGCGTTACTGTTCCATATTCAAACAAGTGCATGTTGTGGCCTTGTTGAAAAATAAAGTGTTCTAGAGTTTAAAATATTAATACTCCGGTAAAGGAAGGGACAATAGAAATATTACGTGTATAGTTACGGGCTTTCAAATAAGATATGACCAACACAAAAAAAAAAAAATCCAAATAATCGTCTTTACATATCCCAGCTGTCCGGGGTACACCCTGGACTGGTGGCCAGCCAATCACAGGACACATATAGACAAACAACCATTCACACTCAGAGATACCCGAGGTAACATTATTAGAGCTCTCTCGAGATGGAATAACACCCCTACAGTCACCTTTACACTTATATTACCCAATATGGTTGACATAATGCATAATGCATAATGCAAAAGCTTTTTTACAACCTTCTAAATCCGGTTCGTAACATTATTAGAGCTCTCTCGAGATGGAATAACAACCCTACAGTCACTTTTACACTTGTATTACCCAATATGGTTGACCTAATACATAATGCATAATGCAAAACCTTTTTTACAACCTTCTAAATCCAGTTTGTAACATTATTAGAGCTCTCTCGAGATGGAATAACAACCCTACAGTCACTTTTACACTTGTATTACCCAATATGGTTGACCTAATACATAATGCATAATGCAAAACCTTTTTTACAACCTTCTAAATCCGGTTTGTAACATTATTAGAGCTCTCTCGAGATGGAATAACACCCCTACAGTCACCTTTACCCTTGTATTACCCAATATGGTTGACATAATGCATGATGCATAATGCACACTCACATTCATACCTATGGACAATTTAGAGTCGCTAATTAACCTAGCATGTTTTTGGAATGTGGGAGGAAACCGGAGTACCTGGAGAAAACCCACGCATGCACGGGGAGAACATGCAAACTCCACACAGAGATACCCGAGGGTGGAATTGAACCCCGGTCTCCTAGCTGTGAGGTCTGCGCGCTAACCACTCGACCACCGTGCAACCGCATTATCATTCTCACAATCATCATTGTCAGCACATCTCTAATTAGCACTCAGTAACGTAATAAAATTTTACTTTTTTGCATTCCCACATAGTTTTGTCTTTTGGGGCCAGAGGCGGGGTACACCCTGGACTGGTGGCCAGCCAATCACAGGACACATATAGACAAACAACCATTCACACTCACATTCATACCTATGGACAATTTAGAGTCGCTAATTAACCTAGCATGTTTTTGGAATGTGGGAGGAAACCGGAGTACCCGGAGAAAACCCACACATGCACCGGGAGAACATGCAAACTCCACACAGAGGGTGGAATTGAACCCTGGTCTCCTAGCTGTGAGGCCTGCGTGCTAACCACTTGTCCACCAACCATTTTTGCCATAAATTTTTTTCAGCGTTTCGATTAAAACAGCTCCAAAAGTAATTTTGTCATTTTCTGTTCAAATGTGAAAATTTAGTATAATTTAGAAACTTTAGTATAAAATCCTACTAAATTGTACTGATGCCAAGCTGTAGTGTTGAGACATACAAGAATGCATACAATGACAAAATGAAGTGCTTCATATACTATAGTACAAAAACAGTTGCACTGACATCACCCAAAGCGATATTTTCCAAATATATTGATCAGATCTCAGTGTTCCCCCAATCTGAATGAAACCACTTGTGATTGGATAGCCTGACATGCAGCGGTAAATGTCACTTTTTCCCAATCCATTATACTCACGACGACGCTATAAACCTGTTTTTGCAGAACGATCAAATTCCTGATTTACTGTTTCTTTCCCAGCGGAGTGTTTGCCACTGACTGACTGACGGCGCTTACTTAAAACTGAGTAAATGTTGTTCTTTTCTCAAGCACCTCAAGGTAATCCGGATCAATGTGAAGCTTAGCTTTCAGTTCCCAATACTCGCTCCTGTTTGGCTCCACATAAACAGTACTTGGCGCCGTGCAGTACAGTATTGTCTGTTGTACTCTGTCGGGATGTACGTACTGATGCCTTGCGTCAAAGTCCGACGCGTACTGATTGGACGGACGTGTGGTGTGCCGGCACGGGAGTGTATTGCTGTATCGTGGGTTCTGGTCCTGATTGAGTACTTCTCGGTAGTACGACTGATCATCTTGGTGTAACGTTGAAGGCTTATTGAGAGGTTCGGGGGTAGTGGTGCTGTATTCAGAGCCTATTACGTTACTAGCTGCTTCTTCATCGGAGTTGCCCAGAAATGGGCCGCTCAGCTCATCGAAATCCCGAAATCCTTCCACTGATTTGCAATCTGCGGACGTTTGGCCTGTAGTTCTGCATGTTTGCTCCGTTGGGGGTGGGATATACTCATACACATGTCCAGCAGATGTCCTGACCTTTGGGATGGTTCCTTTTTTGTATAGTCCGTACTCCATGTTTAGAGAGCTGATGCAAGCATTCATGGAGTTGTTGTGCTCCTTTTGGCTTTTTTGGTGTCTCTTCCTGATTGTTACGAACAATCCTGCGGCTACGAAAACCGAGACAATGAACATTAACAGAAGTGCAAGGATCATCACCGATAACGGGATAGCACCGTATTGTGTCTCGGAGTCCAGCGGCGTTTCGATGGTAATGGTGCTACCGGGGAAGGATTCCTCCGAAGGTGGTACCATCGACGGCGGTGTAGCCGTGTTATTCGGGCAGAAATTTGCCATTTTAATGTAGCGCATATCTTCCCCGGCGAGTCTTTTGGGCGAGCCACAGATGACGTTGTTTACGACGGTGCCGGTGCTGAGCTGTTCCAGCCACATCTTCAAGTCCAGAATGCTACACGAGCAATCCCAGGGGTTCTCGTACAAATCCACTTGTACCAACGCCGTCAGTTGATCGATGACACCGCCGACGGGCAGATACCGCAGATGGTTGCTGCGAAGATTGAGCCTGGCCAACGTGAGACCGCTAAACGCTCCCACCGGTAACGTTTTCAAGAGGTTGTTGTTCAAAAACAGAAGCTGGAGTTTGGGGACATGCTGGAAGGTGTCCGCCGCAACCTCCTTGATCACGTTGTATTCTAAATACAAGAACTGTAAACTCTCCAGTCCGCAGAACATATCCTCTGTTAGGTGGTCTATCAAATTCCCATTAAGGTAGAGTCTCCTGAGATGAGTCAAATCAGCAAAAGCTTTCTGGTGGATTTCAGCGATCCGATTGTTCCCCAGATGAAGCAAATCTAATCCGGTTGCCTCAATGAAATCTGTTCTCCGCACCACAGGGATATAATTCCCCGTGAGATACATCTTTTTAGGATTGTAAGGTTTGGGATCTAAATCGGAAATGTGCTCGATTTTTCGTTCCTGGCAGTTGACATTGAGGCCGAGGTCTGAAATCTGGAGGTTGCAAGTGCAGGCAGACGGGCAGTCCAAAGGCACGGGGGATTTGGTTTGATATGAAATAATTTGACCGTAATTCTGAGGTTTGTTCGCGGCCAGACGAGCAGTCGGTCTTGATTTTAATTTCCCCGACTGCCGAGGTCCTTTGGTGGGTCTGGACGATGACCTTGCGATACCGGATGAGGTTAAGGAGGCCGTGGCGATAGCCGGCGTGCTCCTGTAGTAGGCGTCTGGGTTCAAATGCGGCAACGGCGGCATCTCGTACTCGGCAATGGCTCTCCTGGGGCACAGTTCTTGCTTTGACACCTCGTCAAGATCCCTCCCGTGGAGGCGGAAGGGGAACTCGCAAACAACGTCTCCGACCAACGCTGCGTACGATATGCTCTCCAGCCACGTCTTGAGTGCGATCAAGTCACAGGAACAGTTCCATGGATTCTCCTCCAGCTGCAGCTCCACGACGCCGTTCATGTGCTCCAGCAGACCCGAGTAAGGAAGCACTTTCAGCTGATTCCCCCTCAAGTCCAGATGAGTCAGCGGTACATGCTGGAAGATGTTCACAGGCAGAGTGGATATCAAGTTGTCGTTGAGAATCAACACCTCCAGGTGTCGAAGTCGGCCGAGGGAGTCGGGCGCCACTTGAGTGATGTAATTATAATCAAGCTGCAGATACTCCAGACTTTCGAGGCCCCAGAAAAGCTCCTCCTTCAAGGCATCAATTTTGTTACTGTTGAGATGTAATCGTTTTAATCCCTGAAGTCCTGTGAAAGCTCCGGCTTCAATCAGGGATATCTCGTTATTCCCCAGATGTAATATAGTGAGTCCTCGATAGTCGACGAAATCATTAGCGGCGAGCTTCCTTAAAAAATTCCCAGTGAGCAGCAAATGATACTGTGGGAAGTTGAGCGGGTTGATTTCAGAGATACTCCCGATTCCCTTATTTTCACAGCTCACCGTGAGTACTCCCTCTCTTTCCTCGCATGCACACAATCTTTCACATAGTCCTCCTCCGTAAGACACTCCGACCGTGCACACAGAGGCTGCACTCAGCAGCACACAAGAGAGCCAAAGATGCATTTTCCCGCCGTCCGAGCTCAGCTCAGAGTCCCGCTAAAGTATCCTCAATGTCATCTGGAAAAAAAAAAAAAAAAGCATGAAAATGTAATTATAGAGCACGGCGATGACGTGACGCGTTCAGGCGGGCAACTTCACAACACAACCAGCTGTAGCCTGCACAAGTCAAAGCCTTATTCGTCGCTACCCAGAGGTAACTTCCGACCGTGTGACTGCTGATTTTAAAACGGCTCAAAACAAAGCAGCGGGGAGAGCGAATGAGACAGAGCGAGAGGACTCCCTCAGGCAATGTAAATAACAAAAAAATCAAGGTCAAAGCCAGATGTAAGCCCCGGAAAAAAACAAACCACGTCTCAATAGAAAACACAAAGGCTATTTTTTTGAAGCTCGATAATCAATACACGTGGTTTCATTTAGTGCGCTTCTTGGCAGAAATACGTACCTTACACCCAACATGGGTTGAAACACAGACTCTCTCTCAGCATGTCTTTTATGTCTCATCTGTCAAAAAGAACTGCAAAAAAAAATCCAGTTTGAACACTCCTCGGTTGTCCGGAAGAAAATAGTACAAAAGAGAAAAAAATGCTGATTGACTGTAAATGCTTCTCTTTTGACACGCTGTGCAGACGCTGATGCTGCTGCGCCTGGTAACAAAGTTCTTTATTCTCTCTCTCTCTTCCTCGCTCGCTCTCTCTGCATCTCTCTCACTCCATCCCTTCCCCAATGGTCGGGAGGATGTCAAGTCATTTCATTTCACGCAGAAAGAATCAGCTCACTGGAGCATCATACCGAGAGATGTAGAAAGAGAGCAAGAGAGAGAGAGAAAAATAAATATATGTTGACCTACCTTTTGGAAGATCCCCCCCCCAAAATATCAATAATTGATGCTGAAACGGTTTGTTTTAAACCCGCTTAGCACGTTATTCATACTGAAAACAAAACCTCCACCAGGATGTCACGTTACATCATCATTCTCGTTGCCTAATCTGTCAATCCGTTTGGGGTGAGGCTGACAATGGCAGATCATAACAACTGATGTTATACCGTAACTCACATTGGATCGGGATGGAGTACGATACCTGACGCCTTGTCACATGTTACATTTCAATCAGTTTTGGAGAGAAGGAGGAAAAAAAAACGACTGGACTGGACGGTCCCAGTCACATCGAAGCAGCACTAAATTGCTTACAGAGGAACCTTAATAGTCACGTCCCCCACTCTGCATAATGCATGAACACAGTGGGACCGGCCAGTGGGACTATTGATCTGTCGCCAGGAAAACCAAATGAGAAATAATGGCTCACCGTGTTTTATTTTTCTATTTGTCTATTCAAACGCAAATAAATGAGTCAGATAATAAATGACTCATTGCCCCCCGCTTGAATGTTTTCACCTGGTGTTGATGAGAAGCAAACAGTTGTGGCACGATGAGTGTAATTAGTGTGAATTATTCATATGTCCCACTTTTGTTTAGCCAATATGCCAGGGGGCTGCAAGCTAATACACACAAATATTTTGTGTTTGTTAATAAAATTGTTCATCTAATAAAATTAAAATATAAAATACTCAATAAATTCATTCATTCATTCATTTATTTTCTCAAGGGTTGAGTCACAAGGGTTGCTGGAGCCTATCCCAGCTGTCTTCGTGGCCGTGAGGCGGGGTGCAATCACAGGGCGCATATAGACAAACAACCATTCACACTCACATTCATACCTATGGACAATTTGGAGTCGCTAATTAACCTAGCATGTTTTTTTGGAATGTGGGCGGAAACCGGAGTACCCGGAGAAAACCCGGAGAGAACATGCAAACGCCACACAGAGATGGCCGACGGTGGGATTGAACTTGGGTCTCCCAGCTGTGAGGTCTCTATGCGCTAACCACTCGACCGCCTTGCAGCCGAGAATCCGTTCATTACCTTCTAAATACATTTTTTTTAACATTATTAGAGTCCTCTAGACCTTAAATAACACCCCTACAGTCACCTTTACACTCATTCATTCATTCATTTTCTACCACTTATCCGCACATATAGACAAACAACCATTCACACTCACATTCATACCTATGGACAATTTGGAGTGGCTAATTAAGCTAGCATGTTTTTGTAATGTGGGAGGAACCGAACATAAACATTCCAAAAAATGTAAATATTATATATTAATTGTTTATGCCTTATATGTATTATTTTCTGTTATGTTTACTATAAATGTGTGTAAAAGTGACTATAGGGGTGTTATTTCATGTACAGAGGTCTCTAATAATGTTCATTCATTCATTCATTTTCTACCGCTTATCCTCACGAGGGTCGCGGGGGATGCTGGAGCCTATCCCAGCTGTCTTCGGGCGCAAGGCGGGGTACACCCTGGACTGGTGGCCAGCCAATCACAGGGCACATATAGACAAACAACCATTCACACTCACATTCATGCCTATGGACAATTTGGAGTGGCTAATTAACCTAGCATGTTTTTGGAATGTGGGAGGAACCGAACATAAACATTCCAAAAAATGTAAATATTATATATTAATTGTTTATGCCTTATATGTATTATTTTCTGTTTACTATAAATGTGTGTAAAAGTGACTATAGGGGTGTTATTTCATGTCGAGAGGTCTCTAATAATGTTCATTCATTCATTCATTTTCTACCACTTATCCTCACAAAGGTTGCGGGGGTGCTGGAGCCTATCCCAGCTGTCTTTGGACGAGAGGCGGGGTACACCCTGGACTGGTGGCCAGCCAATCACAGGGCACATATAGACAAACAACCATTCACACTCACATTCATACCTATGGACAATTTGGAGTCGCTAATTAACCTAGCATGTTTTTGGAATAAAAACCCACGCATGCACGGGGAGAACATGCAAACTCCACACAGAGATGACCGAGGGTGGAATTGAACCCTGGTTTCCTAGTTGTGAGGTCTGCGCTAACCACACGACCACCGTGTTTTTTTTTTTACATATTCTGTTTATACGTATATACTGTATATTCGCACTCTCATTCACACGTTTAATAGCATTATTTGCTTGGCAGTATAGTAGAGCTATAGTAATCTATATGTACTGTTCCACGAATGCCACTGGAGTTGCCGTGTAAATATTGTTTTATTGTCAACAGGTAGTTTTTCTTAAAGGTCACAAGTGTGCATAGAGATTTTTTGGATGTCTGAGTAAAGGCGGGGAAAAAAGGGTTTAAAAATACCTGTGCATGTGTAGTTGAGTCATGACTGCCATGTTGGCTTAGTGTCAGAAGGTAGAAGGAGAGACACCTGTCATGCCCTTGTCAGGCTGACGCCGTGCCACTCATGTGGAAGCCTGTCAAGTGTTATACATCGCTGTAGAGCATCATCCATCTTCTCTCATGGGGGGGGAGAGCAGCCCGGAGACAACATTCGGCATGCATGCCGTTTGTGTGTTTATTCCGCCTTCAGCGCATCATGCGGCCTCACGCATATAAAAAAATAAACAGGGGTTCCATTTACATTTTATGACGGTATGTTGTCACTCTGTAGTCGCAGCGGTGTTGTAGGCAGCTTGTCTAAATGCTTCAGGGGTCTACAGTGGAATCTCAAAAGTGGAACGCTTCCGTCCACGTTCCGCCACTTTTACATGTAATATTTTTTATACAGCAAAAAAAAAAAAATTGTTGGCTGCACGACGGTCGAGTGGTTAGCGCGCAGACATCACAGCTCGGAGACCAGGTTTCAATTCCACCCTCGGCCATCTCTGTGTGGAGTTTGCATGTTCTCCCCGTGCATGCGTGGGTTTTTTCCGGGTACTCCGGTTTCCTCCCACATTCCAAAAACATGCTAGGTTAATTAGCGACTCCAAATTGTCCATAGGTATGAATGTGAGTGTGAATGGTTGTTTGACTATATGTGCCCTGTGATTGGCTGGCCACCAGTCCAGGGTGTACCCCGCTTCTCGCCCAAAGACAGCTGGGATAGGCTCCAGCCCCCATGCGACCCTCGTGAGGATAAGTGGTTGAAAATGAAAAAAATGAAAAAAAATTTGAAAAAAAATTGACAAAAAATTGTCCAAAAAAAGCCTGAAAAAAACACATTTTGGACATTATTTACATAATTGCTGACCAAGTAATAATATTTACAGTATTGTTTATATTTATATTGTTTATATAACTTTTTTCTACAATTTTGTCTTTTACAAATGAATTTTTAAAAAATATTTCAACGTTCTCCTTTGGCATTTTTTACTGATAATGTTATGCCTTTATTCAAATAATATTTTGTCTTTTATAATTGTCATATTATAACTTTAACAAATATTAACAAATTGTGAATGGTTGTTTGTCTATATGTGCCCTGTGATTGGCTGGCCACCAGTCCAGGGTGTACCCCGCCTCACCTGAAGACAGCTGGGATAGGCTCCAGCAGTTAAATGACTGTACAGTTAATGGAAGTGTTTGAGATGGCTACAATTTAACTCGGGGAGAGATTATTTCCTAAATTTCCTACGGGAAAAAAATTCTAATCAATACATGCAGTTTTATAAAGAGGCTTCCCTGAATAAAGAAAAAAGTTGTAAAATTGTTTATATTCATATTTAAATATTATATTTATTTATTTTATAATATAAATATTTATTATATTCATAGAATGATAATTATATAAATATTTAATAATTTATTATATTTATTTATTATATTTATAATTTATTATATTTATATAATAAATATTTATATATATTTATAATATAAATATTAATATATATTATTATATAATACATTATTATTATTATTATATAATATTTGTTATATTTATATTATATATTTTTTTTAAATAATTGTTTATATTATTTATACATTTTTAAATAATCACTGCTCTCCATTAACTATAAAAAAAAGGTTTTGCTGCCCTGCCCTTAATGCAGCATTGCCGGCGATGTGTGATTGTGATTCCATCTTTGTTTAATATCTTCGAGGATTCCCTGACACCAAGCATATTCCTCAACAACTTGGTGTGGAACCAATCTCCACGCACACACACGCACACACACACACACACACACACATTCCATATGCAAGTGGCAGTATAACAAATGAGTGGAAGACAATATGGTGACTAACTGTTCTGCTCCAAGGTCAGAAATAACGCACACGGAGATGCTAAACCTGCGCGGCTGTGTAGTGGATGATGGCGGCCTCATGTGATAGATGCTTCTTACAAATGGCGCAGCACACTTTGTCATGTGCATCCAGCTGGCGCAAACAAGAGGGTTTGGCAACACAGAGATGTGCTCTGCTGCTGTCTGGCAACATCTTTGCTAGCGCTGCTCTAACAAGGCGTCCTTATGTCGCACTCTCAGCTACGCCTCCAACGCCAATATGGACTCTACCTGGGCGCTGATTGGTGCTTGACCCATATTCCATTCATCACCGGGTGCCAGGTGCTGGCTTTTTTTTTTTTACTTGTCCTTATAATTATAGGACAACACTCACATTTGTTCGTATCGGTCACTGGTGTCCAATGTGCGGTCCGGGGTCCTTTTGCGCCATTGGCCTGCGACACATTGTAGAAGTAAACTAAAAAATTACAATAGAAATGCAAAGCATTCAGAAGACGCTTTCAAATACACAGTGAATAATATGTAGTAGGCTGCACGGTGGAAAGTGGTTAGCACGCAGGCCTCACAGCTAGGGGACCCCAGTTCAATTCCCCCACTGAGTAACAGCCATGAATGCCAGTTATTTTATTTGAGCAAAAAAAAAAACAATTAAATTCGTAATGGAAGGCTGCACGGTGGTTAAGTGTCAGACATGCCATGGCTGACTTGATGAATTTTGTATTGAGATGTGGACTCCTATAGAGCAGCTCCACACAATAACACAATAACTTTCTAAATCTTTTAGAATCTGCACCTATTCCAGTTCATTTCCTTGGATTTGTGCTTCCCGCCAAAACGGTCTGCTTTAATTAATTCCAACTTTTGGAATTGAACTTGAGTCTCATAGCTGTGAGGCCTGCACGTTAACCACTCACGCGCCGTGTAGCCTATTTAAAGCAAGTTGCAAAACAAAATTACGATGAAAAAGTGTGAAGTGGGCTGCATGGCGGACAAGTGGTTAGCGTGCAGGTCTCACAGCTAGGAAACCTGAGTTCAATTCCACCCTCGGTCATCTTTTTGTGTGGAGTTTGCATGTTCTCCGCGTGCATGCGTGGGTTTTCTCCGGGTACTCCGGTTTCCTCCCACATTCCAAAAACATGCTAGGTTAATTAGCCACTCCAAATTGTCCATAGGTATGAATGTGAGTGTGAATGGTTGTTTGACTATATGTGCCCTGTGATTGGCTGGCCACCAGTCCAGGGTGTACCCCGCCTCTCGCCCGAAGACCCTCATGACCCTTGAAAATGAATGAATGAATGAATATGTAGTATTCAATACTGGACTGGTATCCAGTAATATTACTTTAATATTCGGTGAGTAATACAAGTACCGGACTTGATCGCTGGAATAACAACCTTTAACAGCCTTTTTTGGTTTGAATTATTATTATTAACAAGCACAATAATACTGAATAACAATAGCTAATATTGCAGCCTTAACTCACATGTAGCTGAAACTCAACTCTGAACCCTTGACATCACTTCCTGTCCACCCGCCACTCTGCTCCACACATTATTTATGCCTTATTTATGGCATATAGAGAACTAACAGTGGTATTTATGCTAAATATTCACACTTTGAACACAATTTGGACATATTCATTGTGAAGTGTGCTCAGCTATTTAAACAATAACGGATGTGTGTTGACTTATTTATACTTTTATACTGTCTATACTGCTATGCAACTTGTACACTGAGTACAAGTACATGCAAGATTACTTCCTGTTCTAGTGTCCCTTGGGAAGATATAAGAAAAAGCCCGGTGACATGTGAGTGGCGTAACCGCTTTTAAGGGTGATATCATCCCCGCCTGCTAAAGTTGACGTTTGTCATTGAAAAAGTAGTTTCATGTCAGTGATGAACCTTGCGAGGATATCAGCAGGGAGGAGGAAGAAGAGGAGGAGGAAGACTTGTGCACAAACAAGATCCAGTTTTTCCAAGCATGAAAAGCATCTTGGAGTACAAGCAAACTAACAGCAGGAAGCCTACTGAATTATTACTTGTTTCTATGCTGAGGGGGAAGATGATGATGATGATGATGATGATGATGATGGCATTACCGGCCATCGTGGACATCAGCCTTATGGATCCATACGTTCATAACATGTTAACAACATCTATAGTGGGCTAATGCGAGACTAGAACAGCTAGACCGAACAAAAGCATGTTTATAGGCTGGAAATAAGGCATCATAAAAATGTATACACTGAACCTTCATCTTTCCCGTTCCTCATTTCCACTGAATGGGAATGACATAGTTCAACTTGACAGTCGCCTTCAGGTCTTATAAATATTTTCTTTACGGGCACGGCTTTATTTACTGTGTTTTTTTTCCTGTTTTCATTTTTTCACATTTATGTGCAAAACTTGCACTGCAAACAAGAACAAGAGATGTAAAATATTCCTCAAAGGAATTAGTAAAAGTAATACCTCTCACAACCACTAGGGATGCTTTTTAATGTTTTTTTTTCCTGATTGATATAATAGGAATTGGGATTGGGATTGATATGGAACTGGAATTTCTGTATGTAAATGTTTCTCATGTTATTTTATACAAATATAATAAGAATATATTTTTATATATAATATTATATATATATATAATTTTATATTTTATATATATATATATAATTTATATATAATATATATTATATATTATTATAATTAATATATTATAATATAATATAAATATTTCATAATACATAATAATAATACTACTAATAATAATCATAATAATACCAGAGTATTCATTTGAGTATTATTATTATGAACTATTGTGGAATATGTATATTATATTATAATATATTAATTATAATAATAATGCTATGGAATTTGGAATTTGGAACTCATGCTATGGAACTCAGGTATTATTATGGTTATTATTAGTAATAATTATTATTATTTATATATAATAGTTATAATATAATAATAATTAATATAATTATAATTATATATATTATATATATTATTATAATTAATATATTATAATATAATATAAATATTTCACAATACATAATAATAATACTACTAATAATAATCATAATAATACCAGAGTATTCATTTGAGTATACATAATAATAATACTACTAATAATAATCATAATAATACCAGAGTATTCATTTGAGTATTATTATTATGAACTATTGTGGAATATGTATATTATATTATAATATATTAATTATAATAATATATATAATATATATAATTATAATTATATTAATTATTATTATATTATAACTATTATATATAAATAATAATTATTATTACTAATAATAACCATAATAATACCTGAGTATTAATTTTAGTATAATTATTATGAACTATTGTGAAATATTTATTTACAATAGTTCATAATGATAATACTACTACTAATAATCATAAAAAAATCCATAGCATTATTTTTAGTATTAGTATTAATAATAATCATAAAAATACCATAGTATTATTATTAGTGTTATTATTATGAACTATTGTGAAATATTCATTATATATTATATTAATAATACTACTAATAATAATCATGAAAATACCATAGTATTATTATCAGTATTATTTTTGTATTAGTATTAATAATAATCATCATAAAAATACCACACTATTATCATTAGTGTTATTATTATGAACTATTGTGAAATATTTAATAATAAAAATCGTAATAATTATCATAATCATCCAAATCATAATAATACCATAGTATTATTATTATAATAATATTACTACAGATAATAATCATAATAATCATAGTATATTTGTTATTGTTGAATATTTCATATTAATTATATTAATTTAATATAACAGTTCATGGGCAATTTCACTCATTGATTCATATTTAAATAGTTTATTTAATTGCCTTTATATTGTTTTGTATTGTAATATCGTACTTATATATTTTAATTATTATTTATTATTATTATTTATTGTTTTATTTTGGAACAACTCCTGTATTGGAGAAAGAGCAGTACTCTTAAACATGTGTGTTTGTATTTTAAAGAAGATATAAACAAGATAGCTAGTTTGTCACATGCAGTGGGTCCAAACAATAAATATGTATATTTCAACATAATATAATTCATGTAAATGAGAAATGAGGGGAAAAAAATACACCACAAGCAAGCTTTCTTTTTTTAATCAGTTGCTATAACGACATCTGCTGGTAAAATTTAAGAACTACACCATGACGAGATGAAAATGGATCAATGAGATGAACATTTGAGAATTAGAAATACCTTCTATTCCCACAGAAAAAATGATGTATTTATATCATATTCATATATCACTTTTCATTTTAAAAAACGAAGTATTATGTGTTCAGCTTATTTGCTATAACTGGTTATTCTGTGTCAGCAGTCGGGTGTACTAGAAATGAATAAATTGCCCTTTGCATGGTTGGGGTTAAAGAGAAATATACCTTTTGACAGCTGAACTGCGTCTTTAGCTATAAAAAGACTTGCGGTCTTCCTGAAGTCGACACTTCTGAGGAAGACTGCAAGGTGCAGCTGAAATGTGTCAAAGGTAAAAAGAGATCTAATATCAAGAAAAACCCGGTCTGAATGTAAGAAGCCAAACATACTGTGTATTCAACAAGAAGAGCCAATGGACGCTTCTAATGTGTCTTACGTACAGGAAGTCGGGTAGGAACAAGAAAGTAATTACCCATAAATTGGATTCCAATCGTTTATTAATCATTTTTTTAAACAAAAATGGCTCCATTTGCACATTTCCTGATATAATACAGGACCAAAATAGAGTGTCTCTTCTCGACTTAGTGCGCAAGCCCAGCCTACTGTCTGAGTGTACTCAGTGAGTGCACTAAGTTGGATCATGGTGCCTGCAGGTTTCTGTTTGTCAGCATATCGCTAATGAAATCATGTTGCAGGAACATTTATTTCCAGGACATATGTAATGGTAATGGTAATGGTAATGGTAATGGTAATGGTAATGGTAATGGTAATGGTAATGGTAATGGTAATGGTAATGGTAATGGTTTTATTTCATTTGAACATGCATCAGATTACAATTGAATTCAATTCCCAGTTCCACATGTCCAAAAGGAGTAGGAAGAAGCAAAGCTTATTCAATCCTACCCCTCCATTTGGTACTTTTACAATCACTAACTGTTACATTTGTTCACTACCTGCTTTCCATAATACAGTTTAAGGTTTTTCATTCATTCATTAATTTTCTACCGCTTATCCTCACGGGGGTCGTGGGGGGTGCTGGAGCCTATCCCAGCTGTCTTCGGGCGAGAGACAGAAACAAAAACAAAAAATTCCAAAAACATGCTAGGTTAATTAGCGACTCCAAATTGTCCATAGGTATGAATGTGAGTGTGAATGGTTGTTTGTCTATATGTGCCCTGTGATTGGCCGGCCACCAGTCCAGGGTGTACCCCGCCAAAAAAAAAGCGGTAGAAAATGAATGAATGAATAATTATTAAAATAGTTATTTTTCCTGATAATATTACTATGTACTACTTGACTCTTGTATGGTTGACTGGTTTCACTTTTGAGTTCAGTGTGTACACTACAGATAAATTAATGGATGTTATCACTTTCCAAATGGGGTGGGGGGGTTGGAGGGGCATGAAAACATTTCTGTCCCCCCCAGTGGGAGCATGACAGAAAATAATTGAGAACCGCCGACATATCCATATTACTATGCTCTTTTTCCCATTTCATATAACCTCATTCCACATCAGCGTTAAATTGAGTCTTGGACCACAAATAAAGGAATAGCTGCTACGCAAAATAACATGTTTCATTTCCTACATGTATATTAAATGAATTTTTGTCAGTACCTTCATCTATTATGACTCATGAGGTTGGAATGATGAATCACCCATGACATAAAAAGGATGCAATTCTACTCTCCGCCTCAAGATGTCACTGTTGACCTACAGAAAGATAAGATGACTTCCTGACTATTTATTTAATGTGCACTCATAAAGATGCACAACTAAATTGGATATAAATCAAATTTGGACAATTGGTGCATGTATCAGTTCCACACTGACACACACACACACACACACACTGCTTAATTCCTTTTATTTGATTTGAATGTGGCGGCACGGCGAACGAGTGGTTAGCGCACAGACCTCACAGCTAGGAGACCAGGGTTCAATTCCACCCTCGGCCATTTCTGTGTGGAGTTTGTATGTTCTCCCCGTGCATGCGTGGGTTTTCTCCGGGTACTCCGGTTTCCTCCCACATTCCAAAAACATGCTAGGTTAATTAGCATGAAAAAAAAATTGAAAAAAAAATTGGAAAAAAATTGTCCCAAAAAAAAGCCTGAAAAAAACAAATTTTGGACATTATTTACATAATTGCTGACCAAGCAATAATATTTACAGTATTGTTTATATTTGTATTTCATATTTATATTGTTTATATAACTTTTTCCTACTGTTTTGTCTTTCACAAATTAATTTTTTGGAAATATTTCAACGTTCTCCTTGTGCATTCTTTACCCCGCCTCTCGCTCGAAGACAGCTGGGATAGGCTCCAGCACCCCCCGCAACCCTTGTGAGGATAAGCGGTAGAAAATGAAAAAAAAATGAAAAAAAAGAAAAAAAAATTGAAAAAAAATTGTCCCAAAAAAAAGCCTGAAAAAAACACATTTTGGACATTATTTACATAATTGCTGACCAAGCAATAATATTTACAGTATTGTTTATATTTGTATTTCATATTTATATTGTTTATATAACTTTTTCCTACTATTTTGTCTTTCACAAATTAATTTTTTGGAAATATTTCAACGTTCTCCTTGTGCATTTTTTACCCTGCCTCTCGCCCGAAGACAGCTGGGATAGGCTCCAGCACTCCCCGTGACCCTTGTGAGGATAAGCGGTAGAAAATGAAAAAAAAATTGAAAAAAAAATTGAAAAGAAATTGGAAAAAAATAGGAAAAAAATTGTCCCAAAAAAAGCCTGAAAAAAACACATTTTGGACATTATTTACATAATTACTGACCAAGCAATAATATTTACAGTATTGTTTATATTTGTATTTTATATTTATATTGTTTATATAACTTTTTCCTACTATTTTGTCTTTCACAAATTAATTTTTTTGAAATATTTCAACGTTCTCCTTGTGCATTTTTTACCCCACTTCTCGCCCGAAGACAGCTGGGATAGGCTCCAGCACTCCCTGTGACCCTTGTGAGGATAAGCGGTAGAAAATGAAAAAAAATTTGAAAAAAAAATTGAAAAGAAATTGGAAAAAAATAGGAAAAAAATTGTCCCAAAAAAAGCCTGAAAAAAACACATTTTGGACATTATTTACATAATTGCTGACCAAGCAATAATATTTACAGTATTGTTTATATTTGTATTTCATATTTATATTGTTTATATAACTTTTTCCTACTATTTTGTCTTTCACAAATTACATTTTTTGAAATATATTTCAACGTTCTCCTTGTGCATTTTTTACCCCGCCTCTCGCCTGAAGACAGCTGGGATAGGCTCCAGCACTCCCTGTGACCCTTGTGAGGAAAAGCGTATTTAAATTAAATTTAAATTTAAATTTGTATTTAAAAGTAGTCTAATTTCCGCACCAACAACTTTGGCAAGGATGTTACAGAAATTAATGCCAAAGCGGAACTAAATGTATCTTTTATGTATTTTTGGAACATGTAGCGTAAGGATGTCGCTACGCTAACCTGAACAGAAAAAAAAAAAAAGGAACAAGCGGGAAACACGATAATTCGTCAGCAGTAAATAGCTGTGATTGGGTGAAAAAATCAAAGGTCAGTCTGAGAGCATGACTGTTGACTGTCTCACAGATAACAAGCTGACATGTTCACTAAGGTCAATTGCTGTCTGTGTGTGTGTGTGTGTGTGTGTGTGTCTGTGTGTGTGTGTGTGTGTGTGTGTGTGCAGCCAGACACCACTAGGCCTTCTTCGTACCCTCTTAATTAAATACCACACTGCGCTTATCTCCCCTTCTCATGCTGACAAGCAAGCTAAAGACACATTTTCCTTTTTTTTTGCCAGCTCTTGAATAAACACACCAAGCTGGGCGTGCAGGTTCGGTTCTGAGAGAAACAGGCGGATCCGTGCTCGGTAAAAAACCGCAGTGTGCTAATCTGATACAGGGAGATCTCTGCGGGCTTTATCTTTTGACTTGGATGACTCGTGAGCCAAGGTAATTACCTTGGTCAGAGAGGTCGTTGCGGAGCGTGATGGAAAAAAGTAACCGTGCAGGGAAGTTAGTCATGTTTAACCGGGAATGAAGACGGGGGTCATCACATGCATGGGGGGCAGTTTGTATGGAACCAAAATTGCTAGGGTGCCATAACCGTACGCTCGTCCTTCGCCGCGTTGCACTTTGAATTTCACGCCTTCACTGTATTATGATATATATAAATATATGAATTCAGAAATGATCACTGATTCGTGGTTGAATATGGCCTGTTATTAATAAAAAAATATGCATGATTAAGCAAACTTTACTATATGATTTCTTAAAATATCTTTGTAATGAATTTTTTTTAATCATTTCATATGCCAGGTATTTGTCAAAAATCATATTTTTGATATCATGCCATTCACATTTTAACTTATATTTTATACATTTTAAGAAATTTTAGTTTTTGTGTTACTACCCCAACCTTCCACAAGTGGGTCAAAAATGACCCGGTCAGGTTGTTTTCTTGAAATATCTTCGTAATGAATTTTTTTTATCATTTCATATTCCAGGTATTCCTCAAAAATCATATTTTTGATATCATGCCATTCACATTTTAACTTATATTTTATACATTTTAAGAAATTGTAGTTTTTGTGTTACTACCCCAACCTTCCATAAGTGGGTCAAAAATGACCCGGTCAGGTTGTTTTCTAGAAATATCTTTGTAATGAAAAATTATCATTTCATATTCCAGGTATTCCTCAAAAATCATATTTTTGATATCATGCCATTCACATTTTTAACTTACATTTTATACATTTTAAGAAATTTCAGTTTTTGTGTTACTACCCCAACCTTCCATAAGTGGGTCAAAAATGACCCAGTCAGGTTGTTTTCTTGAAATATCTTCGTAATGAAATTTTTTTATAATTTCATATCCAGGTGTTCTTCAAAAAACATGTTTTTGATATCATGCCGTTCACATTTTTAACTTACCTTTTATACATTTTAAGAAATTGTAGTTTTTGTGTTACTACCCCAACCTTCCATAAATGGGTCAAAAATGACCCGGTCAGGTTGTTTTCTTGAAATATCTTCATAATGAAAATTTTTTATAATTTCATATCCAGGTGTTCTTCAAAAAACATGTTTTTGATATCATGCTATTCACATTTTTAAATTATCTTTTATACATTTTAAGAAAGTTTTGTTTTTGTGTTATTACCAAAACCTTCCATAAGTGGGTCAAAAATGACCCGGTCAGGTTGTTTTCCTGAAATATCTTCCTAATGAAATTTTTTAAAAAATTTCATATTCCAGGTATTCCTCAAAAACATGTTTTTGATATCATGTCATTCACATTTTTAACTTATCTTTTATATATTTTAAGAATGTTTTTGTTTTTGTGTTACTACTCCAACCTTCTATAAGTGGGTCAAAAATGACCCAGTCAGGTTGTTTTTTTGAAATATCTTCTTATTAAATTTTTTTCATCATTTCATATTCCAGGTATTCCTCAAAAATCATATTTTTGATATCATGCTGTTCATATTTTTAACTTATCTTTTATACATTTTAAGAATTTTTGTTTTTGTGTTACTACCCCAACCTTCCATAAGTGGGTCAAAAATGACCCGGTCAGGTTGTTTTCTTGAAATATCTTTGTAATGAAAAAAAATATCATTTCATATTCCAGGTATTCCTCAAAAATGATGATATCATGCCATTCATATTTTTAACTTATCTTAATGCAACACACAATGGATCCTCACATTTTCTATTGTTGTACGGGGTCATTTTCTTTTTCAAAGATGTTAAAAAGTGAAAAATGAAGATGTTTCTAACATGAAATAATTCTTGTGTGGTCCTAAATATGATACTAAATATCATACAAGTGATTATTCCTAACCAAATTGGCATAAAAAGGCATTGATTCTAGTATGGGTCATTTTTGACCCACTTATGGAAGAGTGTAGGGTCCAGTCACTCGTGCATTTAAGGGTTAATCCAACAGAAAAAAAAGGGGGGTGTTACATTCTATTCCCCACAGAGAAGAGACAAACATGAACTGTCAAAGTGTTTCAGCAGGATCTGTATTTAGCTCCGTGCCTTTAATTCACCAGGGGTTCGGGTGCAGCAACTTTTGATTGTTCACAAGCATAAAAAAAAAAACACACACACAACAAAAAAAAACGACAGAAGCGGCGGTGATGTTGCCACGGTAACACACACTGTGCCTTTAATGACACGGTTAGAGGTGATAATTTCCAGCGCTGACTTTTACATCTTGCTGCAGCACCAAATGCGCTTTGCAGTATTCAATCTATTTGTTTACTTTTAATTAGCGTCTCCACGCCGCATTCGCTGTGATGTATGACACGGTGCATGTTTGCATGTATCAACATGTGCTGTTTGACTCCATGTCCTCGATTCTTCACCCCGCCCTTGCTGCTTTGCTCACTCCTGTGTGGATTTTTGTTCTACCTCAACATAAACAAAAACAAGTATTTCTACCTTGTTTATCAGACCTTCCGCCGGTCCAGCACTTATTAGGATGCCTTCGGTTCCGTGTACAGCCTTAGGCAGATAAATGCCCAATGGCTGGCACACAGGCAGGGCCGAGGTAGTCAACATATTCATGTCTCCACTCAATTAAGGTGAGGGTGCATGTTGATGAAATATCATCAGTCTAACAGCTCAGGTTTCTTCCAGGAACTGATCAATATTTCATCTGGATATGCATAGAAATATAGGAATAGACTAGAGTTTATATACAGAGCTGAATCCCTGTGATATGTATTTTAAGCAAGTTCATTCATTCATTTATTTTCTACCGCTTATCCTCACAAAGGGTCGCGGGCGTGCTGGAGCCTATCCCAGCAGTCTTCAGGCAAGAGGCGGGGTACACTCTGGATTGGTCGCCAGCCAATCACAGGGCACATATAGACAAAAAAACATTCACATTCATACCTATAAACAATTTGGAGTCGCTAATTAACCTAGCATGTTTTTTGGAATGTGGGAGGAAACCGGGAGTACCCGGAGAAAACCCCACGCATGCAAACATGGAGAACATGCAAACTCCACACAAAGGGTGGAATTGAACCCTGGTCTCCTAGCTGCTAACCACTTGTCCGCCATGCCACCACTTTGTGCTAATATGAAAAAAAAAACAAAAAACACTTACCACTTCCACACAGAATGAGGAGAGCTTTTTGTCACTCTTTCATGTCAGACATGCCATGGCTGACTTGATGACTTTATGCAGTGTTAAAGGTGAAAGGGGGCGCATTATGCTCATTTTTTTGACCCTTTGTATTGAGTTGTGGACTCCTATAGAGCAGCTCCACACAATAACCCGCATAGAAAACTTACTAAATCTTTCAGAATCTGCACCCATTCCAGTTCATTTCCTTGGATTTGTGCTTCCCGCAAAAACGGTCTGTTTTAATTAAATTCCAACTGGTGGAATTGAACTCGAGTCTCATAGCTGTGAGGCCTGCGCGTTAACCACTTGGGCGCCGTGCAGCCTATTTTAAGCAAGTTGCAAAATAAAATTACAATGAAAAAGTGTGAAGTGGGCTGCACGGCGGTCGGCGGTCGAGTGGTTAGACCTCACAGCTAGGAGACCAGGGTTCAATTCCCACCCTCGGCATCTCTATGTGGAGTTTGCATGTTCTCCCCGTGCATGCGTGGGTTTTCTCCGGGTACTCCGGTTTCCTCCCACATTCCAAAAAACATGCTAGGTTAATTAGCGACTCCAAATTGTCCATAGGTATGAATGTGAGTGTGAATGGTTGTTTGTCTATATGTGCCCTGTGATTGGCTGGCCACCAGTCCAGGGTGTACCCCGCCTCTCGCCCGAAGACAGCTGGGATAGGCTCCAGCACCGCCGCGACCCTCGTGAGGATAAGCGGTAGAAAATGAATGAAATGTGAAGTGGTTTCTTGAAATTAGTTCCTTCATCAACTACGGGTGATTTATTTCTCTGAATGTTCTGAACTCCTGTTTCTATGCCAGTTGTGGCATTGAGCCATTGTGCCGTAGTGGAGGTCAACATGGACGTAGTCAAACCTCGGACAGAGGCTGGTTGCCTTTCAAGTTGTTCTAATTACAACCACAGGGTCAAATTGTCTCCATCATAAAACTTTTATTTACTGTCCAGACCAGGGGTGTCCTAAATGCGGCCCGAGGGACATTTGAGGCTTGCGGCACATTCTAAAAATATAATTTAACAAGAAAATGAAAGTGCTAGTGCTGGCTCTGCAGTGATTCTGTAGTCTGGGCATTGTACCGTAAACAATGGCTACAGGGCTGCAATAATTTCACAAACTGTATTCAGAAAGTCATAAACAGGTTTACTATGAAATGATTCCTATACTGTACATGTGGTTAACAACGATAAACAAACGTCATCTCCTTCTTTCTGAGGAGGCGCCCAGTCACAGCTGACCCTCGTTTATAATTGCTTGGATTCTTCACAGGAGTGTGTGGTCGTCTTGTTTGGTTGTTGGACTGTTGTTATATGTTATGTTGTTATATGTTATGTTGTTATATGTTATGTTGTTATATGTTATGTTGTTATATGTTATGTTTTTGTATGTTATGTTGTTATATGTTATGTTGTTATATGTTATGTTTTTGTATGTTATGTTGTTATATGTTATGTTGTTATATGTTATGTTTTTGTATGTTATGTTGTTATATGTTATGTTATATATGGTATGCATTCCGCTGCTTCACTACTTTCGTGTACTTTTTTGCCTCCCTGGGGGGCCAATTCTTTTTTTGCACTGTTGCTTTTTGTTAGTGTTTTGTTAGTGTTTGTGTTACTCAGTTGTGGAGCAAAAAGACCTTTTTTACCTGCACTATACTTCCGTCTCTGCGTCCTGGGATCACGGACATGCCGAGATATGACATTATCTTTGGTGGTATTTATTATTATTATTTTTAATAACAATAATAATATTAATAACAACAATACTAATATAATAATAATAATGACAATAATAACAACAATATATTATTATGATTATGATTATGATTATGATTATGATTATGATTATGATTATGATTATGATTATTATTATTATTATTATTATTATTATTATTATTATTATTATTATTATTTATGAATTATTATTATTATTAATAATAATAAATACCACAAAAGATCGGCATGTCCGTGATCCCAGTACGCATGATCCCAGGATGTATTATTTTTGTCAATAAAAAATAATTAAATTTCAAATATAAAATTTAAAAATATAAATACATAATTAAATAATAATAATAATAATTAAATTTTAAATATAACATTTAAAAATATAAATAAATAATTAAATACTACTACTACTACTACTACTACTACTAATAATAATAATAATAATAATAATAATAATATTATTATTATTAGCATTATTTATTATTATTAACATTTATTATTATTATTACTATTATTATTTATATTTTAAAATGTTATATTTAAAATGTAATTATTTTATTATTGACAAAAAAAAAACTCAAACCATATTAGGAAAGCAGGATGTGAACAAATGTAACTGATTGTAAAAGTACCAGATAAAGGGGTAGGATTTAATAAGCTTTGCTTCTTCCTACTCCTTTTGGACATGTGGAACTGTGAACTGATTATGGGATGCATTCAATTGTAATCTGATGCATGTTCAAATGAAATAAAACCATTACCATTACCATTACCATTTAATATTATTATATTATGGGGATTATTAGGCTTTCCCCTTCAATCTGGTAGTAAATGAATATGCAGATTTAAACCCTTTACCATCATGAGTGGACAAAAAAAAGTGATGCTCATTCAAACGGAATCAGGCTGGAAATTACTGTAAAAATAACATTTATGTCTAATATTTCAGATGTGATGTAGGATGATTACTTATCTATCAGTGCTCATGTGAAACTTTATCAAAATGTAACCATGCAAAATGTAAAATTTTGACCTAGATTTACTACAAAATGAGGTACATGGGGGTCCATGGCTTCAGATTAAACGTCTGAAGGGGTACACCACTGTAAAAAGCTTAGTGGTGCAACTTTGCTGGTGCAAATGGGTGGAATACACTTTTAACGTCTTTCATTTGAACACATTTTCACCACATTAAATCGTTAAATCTTTAGGAAATTGGTTGCAAGGTGTAGACTTTATTTACGGTTACCTCGAGGCATCTACGTCTCTTAAAATCTGAATAAAAAAAAAACCTGCAGTTCACAGTCAGCGCCATTAAACTCATGCTTTTGACTTTGTATTTTATATGATGTATTTAGCCCTTTGGATATGAGACGTAGTTATTGTTATTGCATAAAACAATGAGGTTATTATGGTGCCAAAGAACTTAAAGAGATCGTTTATCCATCTGTTTTGGCGATTGTTCTGATATTGACCGGGCTGATAAACGGTGAAAGGAAGTAATGAGGGTTCATAACAATAAATAATATGCTTTCAAATCTGACTTTGCTATTATCTGCATTGATGTTGCTCTTGTTGTATTTTTTTTTACAGTTTTCAGTCAGGCTGAAAATGGCTGCTTTTGTTCCCCCTTCAACAGCTGTTGCAAGCATGGCTGATAACAACACGCCCACGCTGATTAAATTGCAATCGATTGCTGCAAAATGTCAGGAAACGCGAGGATCCGCCGCCATTCGATGTGTCTCGGTTGAAAGTTGAAGGTGAGGGTGTGAGTGTGTGTGTGTGTGTTATTGTTGACCATGTCACACACACGCGGTGTGAAGAACGACAGGAGGATCGGGCGTGTTTAATTGGTGTTAACACTTACGGCGTGCGGTCGTAGCGCCGTCGCTTCATCCTTCACCGGTCCATTTGTGTCGAGAGGGTTGGCGCCCTTTATAAAGCGCGAGGAAGCGTAATTGGTCATGTAATTGAAAACAGATTCCCTCCCAGCCAATCAGTGAAGAGCCTTACACTGATGACGGGTTTTAGACGGTTTTAACTGATTATTTCACTGCTTCTGAAGGGCAACAATTATGTCCCGCCCTCTTCCTGTTTTAAGTACGTCAACTTCACCGAATGTGACAAGCGCATTCGTACCAGTTATGATTTTTGTCACTGAGACATTTTTATGCTTGAAAATGTTGACAAAATGTATTTTTTTAAATAACAGACTATTCAACAAAAAAACAGAATGATTTATTCATTTAATTTTCTTCTACTTATGAGAAAAGACGAAAAAGAGACAAAATGAGATTTAACATAATAAAAAAAAAAGTTATGACTGGACAAATTTTTTTATTAAAAAACTTTTTTATTAATATTTTTATTATTATTATGATAATATTGAGCCAAATAAAACACTGCTGTTATAATGTTTAATAATAAAAAAATATGTATATTGTAATAATACTGAAAAACTGTGACTCACTTTTTTATCTCCATACCCAAATATAACAAAATCTTTTTCATCAGAATTTATAAAAAGGTATAAAAAAATGTATAAAACATCTTATAATTGCATCAATAGCGTGTTATCGATAAAGGGGAACTGCACTTTTAGGGGAATTTTGCCCATCGTTGACAATCCTTATGTGAAACATGAACACATATTTCTTTCCCTTTTCTGTGTATTATAACACCAAAAAAGTCGTTAATATCATCTAGCTAATAATGCACGTCATTGGGAAAATGAACATTTGCTGAGTCTTTGTAGCGAGAGGTTGTGCTATTCCGCCAGAAATACACAGTAGTATTTCATATATACGGCGGATAAGTGGTTAGCAGGACGGCCTTTCAGCGAGGAGACCCAAGTTCGATTCCACCTTCGGCCATCTCTGTGTGGAGTTTGCATGTTCTCTCTCCGTGCATGTGTGGGTTTTCTCCGGTAAAGAAAAACTCGAGGAAGTCGGTATCACATGATGTTAGTGTTTACGTTTTACTGGGCATGCCCCATTGACTATTCTGGTTGATTATAGCGGCGCATGGAGACATGCGATTGGAATATTCCTTTCCGTGTATACCATTGCTTTCGGAAAGGTAATTCGGAAAGATTCCATTCGGAAAGAAAAAAACTCCTCATGTAAACGTGGCTATTCTCTCAATGGTCGGCCATCTTCGATGAATCACATGATGTTGATGTTTACGTTTTACTGGGCATGCCCCATTGACTATTTTGTTTGATTATAGCGGCACATGTAGACACGCGATTGGAATATTCCTTTCCATGTATACCATTGCTTTCGGAAAAGTCATTCGGAAAGAGAAAAACTCCTCATGTAAACGTGGCTATTGTCTCAATGGTCCGCCATCTTTGATGAATCACATGATGTTGATGTTTACGTTTTACTGGGCATGCCCCATTGACTATTCTGTTTGATTATATAGACACGCGATTTGGAATATTCCTTTCCATGTATACCATTGCTTTTGGAAAGATCATTCGGAAAGAGAAAAACTCCTCATGTAAACGTGGCTAGTGTTTTAGTTCGGGCTTCTGCGTCTAAGTAGTTGCGTCCCACCGATATGCAATTTAAATAGCTAACATTAACTTGTCCAGTTCCTCTTTAATAGGGGATCCCCTTGTTCTCCCGACTCTTCCCAACAAGGTTTTCACAGCTGCAAAAAGCAACGGGAAAGGTGTGACACCATGGGTGGCAGCTCTGTGGGGAAAGACGAATAACGGTGCCAAGAATTTGTGAGAGCCAGTAAGCCCACAGGTTCACCTGAGCCACAGCAATCGGTTGCTGGTAAAAACTGACTAATAATGCTGCCTCCCGCTCCGATCGATATTCCTATAAAATGCATTTTTTTAAACTCAATTAATATAATCCGGCCAAAAATATAACCCTTCTCTACATTGATTCGGTTTTTAGTGCTTCATAAATGAGCAAACCGGGAGTTGAAATATTTGTACCAGCTGACACTTCAGTCATGGTCAACCTGCTCATTTTCAAAAACGAGAAGACTTTTTCTTGTGGATTTCCTCAAAGGCGTCACAAGAGGTGGGAGGCAGCCATTAATCAAAGGCACCCTCTGGTCACAAAAGAGCCTCATAGAAAATATCTACAAGCTTCTCATTTCGCCTGCTAGATTTCTTGGCAAAGCCTTAAAGTGCATTGTCATGAATGGCTGGCCTCCCTCCAAAGCCATTAATGATGCCATGATTGAACCCTCGTTCACACAATAATCCACTACGCTCAAAATGTCATATCAGGTTTGTCAGCAAAGATTATTCTGAAGGTCACATTGTACCCCCATCGTCTGTGTGTTTGGCAGTAGAAATGCTACTGGATGTGCTGTTCTTTTCTGGGGCAAAAGGGTCCCCCCTCACCCCCGGTGACAGACAGCAGGCGGACTCTCAAGTGGACCTTGAATCATTTTTTTTTTGGGTGCAACGGGGGCGAACATCATCATTTCCCGAGCGCATGAAATCGTCCAGAAAACAAAAGCTGACGGATACATTATGTTACACTTGTTCATTAGTCACTGTCAAAGCAAATGTATAAAACACTCCATTCAAGCGTGATAAAGCTCCGCCAGCGTCGCTCGCCAAACAAACAATATATTTCCCTGAAGAATTTGATGTCATCATTTTTATGGCCACGTGTATTTCCTGATAAGTCGCCGCCCTCTCTGCTGGTGTGCCATGTGGAACGCCTTCACACCTTTGGCAAGGGGCTGGAAACTGCAACAGTTTTACGTGAACCATGGACAAAAAGATGCATTTAAATGGGGAATTTTATTTTTTTTTTCCGCTTCCATACTATACTGTAAATCATACATTTGTGACAATTACTCATGGTCAGGTCAAAAAAAAAAACCTGTTTACAACATTCTAAATATGTTTTTTTACTCCTCTTGACATGAAATAATACATCATAGTCACCTTTACACATATATTATCCAATACAGTCCACATAATAAGCCATCCAAGACACAAGAAAGAAAGTGGGGGGCAGACAGGAAGTGACGTTGAGGGTTCAGAGTTGAGTTTTAGCATGCCCATTAGTAGCCCATGCTTTTATTCTGAATTATTGTGCCTGATGTGAGATAATTGAAACCTGCAATAAATGCCTGTTGTTCAGGCAGTCGGCTGCACGGTGATCGAGTGGTTAGCGCCAAGGTCTCACAGCTAGGAGACCCGAGTTCGATTCCACCCTCGGCCGTCTCTGTGTGGAGTTTTACTCCGGGTACTCCGGTTTCCTCCCACATTCCAAAAACATGCTAGGTTAATTAGCGACTCCAAATTGTCCGTAGGTATGAATGTGAGTGTGAATGGTTGTTTGTCTATATGTGCCCTGTGATTGGCTGGCCACCAGTCCAGGGTGTACCCCGCCTCTCGCCCGAAGACAACTGGGATAGGTTCCAGCACCCCCGCGACCCTCGTGAGGATAAGCGGTAGAAAATGCTTTTATTCTGAATTATTGTGCCTGTTGTGAGGTAATTGAAACCTGCAATAAATGCCTGTTGTTCGGGCAGTCGGCTGCATGGTGATCGACTGGTTAGCGCGAAGGCCTCACAGCTAGGAGACCTGAGTTTGATTCCATCCTCGGCTGTCTCTGTGTGGGTTTCCTCCCACATTCCAAAAAAAAGCTAGGTTAATTAGCCACTCCAAATTGTCCATAGGTATGAATGTGAGTGTGAATGGTTGTTTGTCTATATGTGCCCTGTGATTGGCTGCACCCCACCTCTCGCTCGAAGACAGCTGGGATAGGCTCCAGCACCCCCGCGACCCTCCTGAGGTTAAGCGGTAGAAAATGAATGAATGAATTAACATTATTAGAGACCTCTCGACATGAAATAACACCCCTATAGTCACTTTTACACACATTTATAGTAAACATAGCAGAAAATAATACATATAAGGCATAAATTAAGACATAAATAATATTTTTTGGAATGCTTATGTTCGGTTCCTCCCACATTCCAAAAACATGCTAGGTTAATTAGCGACTCCAAATTGTCCATAAGTATGAATGTGAGTGTGAATGGTTGTTTGTCTATATGTGCCCTGTGATTGGCTGGCCACCAGTCCAGGGTGTACCCCGCCTCTCACCTGAAGACAGCTGGGATAGGCTCCAGCACCCTGGTAGAAAATGAATGAATGAATATTGTATATGGAAACAGCAAGGACCAAGGAACAAAACGGAAGGCATAGGTTGTGATCATACATTCTTTTATAACATTTGAGGTGTTTTGAGTAGCAAACGGTTTACATTTCATAAAACTATAACTCAGTAGTTAAGTTGTCCATATTTGTGCGTGAACAACGATATCAATAAACTGAGGCAATTTCAGTGATTTTACCTGAGGCAAATAAGAAGGCCTTCGGGCAGGGGCCAATTATTTAAGATGCAGTCTCTATAAGGCTGGCCACTATTTGACAACACGTAAGGAAGCCGCTCTTTGCCCACCAGACTGTAATGCAGCATATCCACAGGCGAGTAATGAATCAAGGAAAAATGAAATTCAACCACAACTTGTAGAAAGAATTATTGTTTTTTTTTTTTGCTGTTTTTCATCAACAACATCCGAGGAAACGCAGCCATCCGGAATGATGTATGGGGAGAATGCATCATAAACATCTGAAGAATGTTCAAACTAAACTGTCTTTTATAAAAAAAAAAAAACATGGAGATTGACAATGCAAGATAGAGGAACTCTGACCAAAACCAATATGTGAGGAAAAAAAATAAACATATCCAAAAATATTAACACATCACATCACACAGTTTACATCAGTTTTAGCTTTAGTTTACCTACAAATGTTGTTAGAATGTTCTATTCTCGTGTTAAACGACTCCAAAGTTTCACATAATGAGGTTTGCGCATTTGGAAGTGATCCGTGAAAGAATTTTGGGATGGCTCAAAATGCTCGATTTCAGAGGGCGTTTTAAAACTGTACCTTTGTGATGTCACAGAGGAGCCAGCTTCTTTATGGCCGTGGCTGTAAGCCAGATACACTCTCGTAAATGACTTGTAAAAAGTGTTTCTTTGGGCGGCAGGGGAAAAAATACCGTATTTTCTGGACCATAAGTTGCACTGGAGTATAAGTCGCACTAGGCCAAAAATGCATATTTAGGTAGAAAAAAAACATACATAAGTCGCATTTTTTGCGGGTAATTTATTTTACAAACGACTTGACCAAAACAGACATTACGTTCTCTTGGAAGACAAGTTCTAACAATAATTAAAGAATAGAGAACAGGATGAATAAACATGAACAGAAAAGGTGTCCAGTGTTTATGTAACATAAC
Organism: Doryrhamphus excisus; assembly: GCF_037039965.1. NCBI lineage: Eukaryota > Metazoa > Chordata > Actinopteri > Syngnathiformes > Syngnathidae > Doryrhamphus > Doryrhamphus excisus. Next base: position 20,035,712 of record NC_136368.1, read on the forward strand.
CATTTTTTTTCATTTATAAGTCGCTCTGGAGTATAAGTGGCAGGAACAGCCAACCTATGAAAAAAAGTGTGACTTATAGTCCGGAAAATACAGTAACACTGGTGATTGACGGCTACTATTTAGTGCAGCTGCCAGGTGACGACCTGTGAGGCGTCTTTGTCTTAAACTACACACTCTCAAATATTTGTCTTCTTGCACAGTTGTGCATCGTTTTTGTGTCCTTGTTAGACCCAGTTTGTGCTGCTTTCTGAAGGGAATAGTTAACAGCATGGTAAGAGATTTTAGATTTAGTTTAGATTTTTAGATGTTTTTTTCTAATAATCTATTAGCTTTATAAAATGATGATCTTGGATTAGCAGCCATACCAGGAGATTGATGCAGAGGACTGACAATTGTTGATAGAAAGCCTCTATGCAAAAATGTAGATGTTTTTTGGAAAATCATCAGAATTTTTTTTTTTGTAAAATGCCTGAAAATATGTTTTTCTTTCGAAAACAAAGAAATTTGCAAGTGATCCCAAACTTTTGAGTGGTAGTGTAGTGGTGTGGTAGTGGTAGTGTTATCGTTGAAATGTATCTTTTCACAAAAAAACTTTTTTTGTTGATGTTGATGTTTTACTTAAAAATACTCATTTTCTACTGTTGATTACTAAAAAACAGAAAAAGCATTTTTTTTTTAACTTAAAGATGAGAGTCTAATCTGTTCTTTGGTATATACCATGTATATACAGTCCAAGAACACAATTTTCCGTGTGTCTTGAAAAAAAATCAGTCAAAATCATTAAAAAAAAAAAAGATGTTGGATCCCTGAGGGACGGCTTTGGAAAAATGAGTTAAAGGATTGAATAAGTTGAAGGATTCCCTTTGCTGGAATTTGTCTATAGTGTCCCAATTACTTTCCATTCTTCACAGACACTGAGTCAGCAATGTGTGGAAGCTTTATTTGGGCACTCGGCGTGTTTGTTAGGTGCGCTGCTTGTCTGCATGAGATAATTTTACCAATAATTTATGTCTAAAAACAGATTCCATTGTATATACTTTTTTTTTCTGAAGTATGTCTTCGAAATAGAATAGAAATGAAATACTAAATGATCAATTAATATGAGCTAATTTGATAAGGTAAAATTCAAAATGCCTCAACCGTGATAAAGGACAAGGAGTTAAATTTAGAAATGTAAAGCAGTGAGAAAAACCTTAAGGCACCATGTAGTGCGCAGATTTCTATCAAGGCCGAACAAGCCTAATTTGAATCAGCATCAAAGTAGTAAACTCCACATATACCGACCCACCTGTCTGTTCATGAACCTTGCTTTTTTTTTTCATTTTCACACGCAAAAACGTCGACAAAAAATGGCCTTCCTGTATGTTATGAATGTAATACTGGCACTAGAATTTAATGTTGCTGTTTGCAGCATTTTCGAGGGCATTAGACATAGACTTTCTTTATTGTCATTGCACAATAACACAGCAGTGAAATTGCCAATGAAATGTTGTTGCCTGGCTCCCATGTAATAAAAAATAAAAAATAAAAAATAAAAAATAAAAAATAAAAAATAAAAAATAAAAAATAAAAAATAAAAAATAAAAAATAAAAAATAAAAAATAAATAAAAAATAAAAAATAAAAAATAAAAAATAATGTGAAGAATAAATAGATTACATCAAATATGAACAATGTACAGCGCAAACAGTAATTTGTACAAATAATTTATTGTTATTGTTATTTAACAAATAGCAATCATTTAAAGTTGCATTGCATTGGAAGGAGCAGCAAATATTATATCATTCCATGTATGTCCTGTTTGGAAAAGCATATTTACCTCATTGGTTCAACATGAATATATCAACCACCATAACATTAACCACCATAACACCATAACAATTGTGAATGATATAGAATTTATTATTTATTTACAGTAAGAAATAAAATTATATTGCAAAAAAAACCAAACAAACAAAAAGAAGCATGTTTTATTCTCCCTGAGGCGAGCATTAGTTAGTCAAAAATCTTTGTGTACGTTCGCACGTCAGTAGTGCTATCAAGGCAGGGGGAGTGACCTTTGCTCAAGGGCACTGGCACACGCTCACACCATGTCAGTTAACATGGCCTCTGGCTTTTTCGTTTTTGCTGCTGACAATCCGGATAGTCTTTTCTTGGCGTTGGTACACAGCACACATCATCCTCCTCGCGGGTAAAAAAGATGAGATGAAAAGTTAAGCTTTCTGTTTCTTTCATGACGTGACAATCATGCATCGTTATAGTATTCATTCATTCATTCATTTTTTACCGCTTAACCTCACGAGGGTAAGGCTGGAACCTATCCCAGTTGTCTGGACTGGTGGCCAGCCAATCACAGGGCACATATAGACAAACAACCATTCACACTCACATTCATACCTATGGACAATTTGGAGTCGCTAATTAACCTAGCATGTTTTTGGAATGTGGGAGGAAACCGAAGTACCCGAGGGTGGAATCAAACTCGCGTCTCCTAGCTGTGAGGCCTTCGCGCTAACCACTCATACACCGTGCAGCTGACTGCCCGAACAACAGGCATTTATTGCAGGTTTCAATGACCTCACAACAGGCATGGGATACTGTTGTGGATGTAATCCATGGCAAGATAAAACTCAACTCTGAACCCTCGACGTCACTTCCTGTCCGCCCTCTCACTGTCCCCCACTTTTTTGTTTCTTGGATGGCTTATTATGTCTACTCTATTGGATAATATGAGTGTAAAGGTGACTATGATGTGTTATTTCATGTCTAAACCGGATTTAGAACGTCGTAAACATTTTTTTTGGCAACAAGTGGTGACCTGAAATGCATATTAATATGCATATTTTTTAATAATAGGCCGCAAAACTGCATTTAAAAAAAAAAACAACATGAAAACTGCTAAGTGAAACAGCAAAATTTGAGTGGCAAAGTACAACTGTAATGATGCTGAACGAGTTCATTGTAAACAATGCAGCACCATGCATGCTCACAACCAATATTTTGAAGCGCACGCAGAGCTAGATGAAGCCACTCATTACACCTGAAATGATTGCATACAAAGTAGCTTTGTTTCCGATGACTGCATGCAAACCCCACACAGAGACGGCCGAGCGTGGGATTGAACTAGCTCGGCTGTGAGGTCTGCGCGCTAACCACACGACCACCGTGCAGCACACCTGAGACTATGTTTTTACGAATGTATTACCAAAACTTTGGAAAATACTTCAGCATGCAATGTAGCACGTACAATGTCCAATGTACGGTAAGACAAGCTACATGGATGCTTTTATGAGTGCTGCAAGACGCTAGTACCTGCATTTCAGGTGTAATGAGTGGCTTCATTTACCTCTGCGTGCGCTTCAAAATGTTGGTTGTGAGCATGCACGGTACTGCATTGTTTACAATGAACTCAGCATCATTGCAGTTGTACTTTGCCACTCAAATTTAGAAGTTTCATGTCATGTTTAAAAAAAAAATGCAGTTTTGTGGCCTGTTATTAAAAAATATGCATATTAATATGCACATAACAGCATTTTTGCATCTCCACGGGAACAAGGACGACTTTGACAAGTCCCATTTTTACTAGGTCATCCACACTCTTTAATGTTCACTCATTGATTCCACCTGTGACAAATGTTGAAAGCCTTGGTGGAGGGCTGCGTTTTATCAGCTGTAGATGAGTGACGCTGCTAGATGGAGTGCCGCCGGGGGAACGAGGGGGTCACGGACCGTACAGTAGGTGTAGTTATCAAAGACAGCGGTTGTTTCAGCGCTGACAAAATCAGCTGTCTTCTTCTTCTCTTGTTAAAAAGATCACAGGATGAAACAGCGGCAAGGCAAAGCAGTAAATTTGATGGAGAATAGCGGAAAGAGAAACTCTTATCGTGTAACGGCGCTCCGCAAAGGTCATAAAAGAGGCCCTGCAGGTATGAATGTGCTGTTGGGGATCGGGCCGGTTCGAGGTGGACTTGTTTGGAAAAGTGGTGACATGTGCATTTTATGCAAAAGCACCTAGAGATAATGGTCTTAAAGTGTGTGTATGTATGTGTGTGTGTGTGTGAGTGTGTGTGTGTGCACGCGGCGCTACACACAATCCAATAGAACAACAATCATATATAATGTCCTTCCGTTTTATTTCCCTCAGCCAGAGAGGGACCGTATATTGCTGTCCCCATATGCACCCTCTGCAGACTTTTATTCAAAATGATGACACTCTATTCAGGTATCACTTTCCTACTAACATCCTTTAGTTTTGTGTCATTGTAGCCATGGTTGTACCTCGCAATGCAGCCCTCAAGGCAACTGAATAAGCGTCTTTTTTTTTTATTAATTTTATTTGGGCAAATATATGAAACATTACAGTGCATTTTTTACATCAATCAAAATATAACTTTATATTATTTACATTTGTATTCAACTATCTGATCACAAGCCCAAAAGGAGTAGGCTGAAGCAAAAGCTTATAAATGCCTACCCCTTTTTTTCAAGATATAATCATGTTCATGCCACAGTCTTGTTTTCCCCTGTTATTATTATCATTGTAATATTATTATTGTTATTATCATTATTGTTATAATCTTTATCATTATTACCATTATTATTGTTTTGTTATCACCATTATTATAATAATCATTAATCAATGCAGTAACTGTGTTTATTTTGTATAAGTCATGGAGCAAAAGCGCTTGTCTGTGTAGCATTATAGAGTGTGCATATAGAGTGAAAGCTGTTTCCCGCCACAATGATGGCTCTACCCGGGTTTTTTAATCACTGGTAGTCCGGTAAAACACATTAGACGTTACCGATGCTGTAGAAAACTTAATGCTAAAATGCTAAAGCAACTTACCACTGAGCAACTGTGGACTGTACGTATGGTGTCTACTTCCGCATCAGATTCGGGATCAAACACGTATGGCCGACATTTAAAAAATATTATCAACTACTATAAAGTCCTTCTAAGCACTTGGGAGTGTGACCAATCACAGCAGAGTGGGCGTGCCTGGAGACAAGCCGTGGGTGAAATACATTAAAACAGGCCGTTTTCACGCGAACCACAAAATCCGAAGAAATACAGCTGAATAGGTGCAGATTCTGGAAGAACTAGAAAGCTTTTGTGTTGGTTATTGTGTGTAGCTGCTCTATAGGAGTCCACGCTACAAAGGGCCGATAAATTTGGTCCCTTTTAAACTCAAGCAGGTGTTCAAACTCTGGATTTTCTAACTTTTCTCGACGTATATTTTTGCATTGCATAGGATTTCTTTTAGGTTGAGAATTATATTATTAGAAAAATAACTACTAACAGTTTTAATTTACTTTTAAAAATAATTAAAGCTGTTTACACAAAAGCTAAGTAGTTTGTTTTGTATTTTGTATTTTGTATTCTGCATGCCTCTTTACCTTGGTTAACATTCACCCAGGCTTCAGACTATATCCATTTTCCCAAAGTCACAATTTCTCGACATTTTCTGAACACATGGCTTATTTTTCCCTCAAGCAAGGTCACAGTGGTGACAAAAAAGAAGACTGTGGACTATTGAAATACAACTGTAATCTGCTTTACTTGAGAAGACAGAGAGAAAGCATCAGACATGACAGAGGAGTCATTATAACGGATTGGCAAGGAAAAGATGACGAGAGCGTAGGCAATCAGTCCATCCTCTGGTGCAAGAACTAAATCCCCAATGGAAACTCTTCATAAACATTCGATTTGTTCACCACAGAGCCTCAAAGTGCGTCTGCCTTCTCGTTTGTTATACCTTTCGGTGCACATCGAGGCCTGTGCACTCAGCTCTTGCTCTCCAACCAATCAAAAGTAACTCGGAGGCAGATTTGCAGCTTCCCTTGCCATGTCTGTCATCATTTTCCCTGACAGTCGTCGGGTGTAATCGAGTTAAATTTCATGATAAGGATAATTGTATATTAATTTAGATTGATTTGGCTTGATTTGTTTGTTTTGGATCAGCTGGAGAAGGACCATTCAGCTCTTGCGTCATCCAAAATGGTTGTATTTTACAACACTTGAAAAGGAAAACATGGAAATGAAAGTTTCCTTTTACGGCGTTAACTTTTTTGATGCGCTTCCTGTTTGACCCTCGGCCCACACAGAAGTTTGATTGATGCGCGGTAATTCTGTAGTGACAAGCTGGAACAAATATTGAGCAAAAATGCATAAGGAAAAAAGTATTTTAATTGGTAAAGTTAAAGCCCCTAGCAGATGGCTCTTGTAGCAAGACAAAAGTTATTTGTATCTGCTGTCGCTGTGTTTGATTTATCACTGATTAACATGCACAGGTATTGTTTTTATTTTCATATTCTGTGATACCTTAGCATAATAGTGTCCCAACTCGCCAGTGTTTTGGTTTTTTTTTACATTTGTTTTTCAGAGAGCTTGTGTGTACCGCCACAGTTTCAATTGCATGCTTTGAGTCTTTTTGGGCCAGAGACAGGGTACACCCTGGACTGGTGGCCAGCCAATCACAGGACACATATAGACAAACAACCATTCACACTCACATTCATACCTATGGACAATTTGGAGTCGCTAATTAACCTAGCATGTTTTTGGAATGTGGGAGGAAACCGGAGTACCCGGAGAAAACCCACGCATGCACGGGGAGAACATGCAAACTCCATACAAAGATGGCCAAGGGTGGGGAAAGACAAAATAAGAAGCCAAAAAGTTACCACTTCCACACAAAATAGGAGGAGAACTCATTCATTCATTCATTTTCTACCGCTTATCCCCACGGGGGTGCTGGAGCCTATCCCAGCTGTCTTCAGGCGAGAGGCGGGGTACACCCTGGACTGGTGGCCAGCCAATCACAGGGCACATATAGACAAACAACCATTCACACTCACATTCATACCTATGGACAATTTGGAGTCGCTAATTAACCTAGCATGTTTTTGGAATGTGGGAGGAACCGAACATAAACATTCCAAAAAATATTATTTATTTATGCCTTATATGTATTATTTTCTGTTATGTTTACTATAAATGTGTGTAAAAGTGACTATAGGGGTGTTATTTCATGTCGAGAGGTCTCTAATAATGTTCATTCATTCATTCATTTTCTACCGCTTATCCTCAGGAGGGTCGCGAGGGTGCTGGAGCCTATCCTATTTTTGGACAATTTGGAACCGCCAATTAACCTTGAACATGCAAACTCCACACAGAGATAGCCGAGAGTGGAATTGAACTTGTGTCTCCTAGCTGTGAGACCTGCGTGCTAACCATATATTATAGATGCTTCCTAACGTCATCTAAGCCAGGATGAAACTTCACTTCCAGAGCAATTTCATACACACAAGTGCAGTTTTCAGAGAAGGAAACGCACGTGTTCTTTCACAAATTGCTTTAAATCCTGCACAGGAAGAAACACATGCTCTCTTTTTCTATCTCTCTTTCCCTCGCTCTCATACACATACACTCTTTTTTTTTCTTTCAGTAGATTCCATTAAAGCACGTTTTTTATCAAGTGTAAAGAAAATGACCCTGAGAGGTACTTGTGTAATTTTCAAGCATGTATTATCCTGCCTGATTCCACTTTTAAAGTGTTTTGCTGGGTTACATGCGGTGTCCTTTGAGAGCTGAAATGACAGGAAGGATTGCGTCAATTAATACACATGAAGACGTTTTTTTGTGGGGGGGGCTTTGGAACCAGAACTTAATTTACATCAGGCTGAGACTTCCACTCAGGCACCCATAGGACTACAGTGTTGGTGAATAAAGCGTGTGTTTGGATGTTTGTTCAGGGCCAAGAACGTGCTGGACTCGTGGCTCGGGGGTCAATATTGCAAACAGTGTCTCAAGTCAAAGTCAAACAATTTTCATCCTCAGTTGATCCAAACGTTTGCTTATCCAAATGTATTTCCAGTTATTGCCTGAGGGGAACGCTGAGCTTCATTCGCCGGCAGTGGCGTTTTTTTTTTTAGAAAGGGGGAAAATGGTGTGATGCTAGCCTTTTTAAATAAGAAAACTACCAAGATCACTTGGCCTCGTTAGAGTCCATCCCAGCTGACTTGGGGCCTGAGGCAGGATACACCGCGGAGTGGTCGCCAGTCCAATACAGGACACACACACACATATATATATATATATATATATAGACAAGCATTCATTTATTCACCATCATTCACCTTAAAAAGAGGTCACATCACATGCTTGTTTGCTCATTTGTTTCAAGGCAGAATTTGACTCACTTGCTATTGATACTTTTCCATTGGAAACAGAAAGTACTACCGATTTCCTGTTCCTTCTCTGTCTCACATCAAGTTTCTATTAATGGTAATGGTTTTATTTAATTTCAACATGCATCAGATTACACTTGAATGCATCACATAATCAGTTCACAGTTCCACATGTCCAAAAAGGAGTAGGAAGAAGCAAAGCTTATTAAATCCTACCCCTCCATCTGGTACTTTTATAATCAGTATCTGTTACATTTGTTCACTTCCTGCTTTCATAATATAATTTAAATTTATTAAAGTGGTCAAGTGGTTAGCGCGCAGACCTCACAGCTAGGAGACCAGGGTTCAATCCCACCCTCGGGCCATCTCTGTGTGGAGTTTGCATGTTCTCCCCGTGCACGCGTGGGTTTTTTCCGGGTACTCCGGTTTCCTCCCACATTCCAAAAACATGCTAGGTTAATTAGCCACTCCAAATTGTCCATAGGTATGAATGTGAGTGTGAATGGTTGTTTGTCTATATGTGTCCTGTGATTGGCTGGCCACCAGTCCAGGGTGTACCCAGACAGCTCCAGCACCCCCAGCAACTCTCGTGAGGATAAGCGGTAGAAAATGAATGAATGAATGAGATCTCGTCCTATTTTGTGTGGAAGTGGTAACTTTTTGGCTTCTTAGTTTGTCTTTCCCCACCCTCGGCCATCTTTGTGTGGAGTTTCCATGTTCTCCCCGTGCATGCGTGGGTTTTCTCCGGGTACTCCGGTTTACTCCCACATTCCAAAAAACATGCTAGGTTAATTAGCGACTCCAAATTGTCCGTAGGTCTGAATGTGAGTGTGAATGGTTGTTTGTCTATATGTGTCCTGTGATTGGCTGGCCACCAGTCCAGGGTGTACCCAGACAGCTGGGATAGGCTCCAGCAACCCTCGTGAGGATAAGCGGTAGAAAATGAATGAATGAATGAGACCTCCTCCTATTTTGTGTGGAAGTGGTAACTTTTTGGCTTCTTAGTTTGTCTTTCCCCACCCTCGGCCATCTTTGTGTGGAGTTTGCATGTTCTCCCTGTGCATGCGTGGGTTTTCTCCGGGTACTCCGGTTTACTCCCACATTCCAAAAAACATGCTAGGTTAATTAGCGACTCCAAATTGTCCATAGGTATGAATGTGAGTGTGAATGGTTGTTTGTCTATATGTGTCCTGTGATTGGCTGGCCACCAGTCCAGGGTGTACCCCGCCTCTTGCCCAAAGACAGCTCCCGCACCCCCCGCAACCCTTGTGAGGAAAAAGCAGTAGAAAATAAATGAATTATTATTTTTTTATTTTCTATTTGTCAGGTGATGTGAGGCTACTCTATTGAGTAATACTACTGTAAAGGTGACTATAGGGGTGTTATTTAATGTCAAAAGAGCTCCAACAATGTTAAAAACTTTGTTTAGAAGGTTGTTTTCTATGCTCTAATTCCAAACATTCATTCATTCATTTTCTACCGCTTATCCTCAACAAGGTTCATGGACATGCTGGAGCCTATCCCAGCTCTTTTTGGGCGAGAGGCGGGGTACACCCTTGTGTTTTGTCACTTTGCTACATCGTTCCGCTGACCTTAAATGAATATTCAGCTTCACCTTGAGACCTTTGGAAACCACACAACGGCCACAGAGGCACACATACACTTTAATTATGGGCTCTTATTATCATTGTGCAATGACCAGAGTGCAAATTGACCCGCCAAGTGTTTTTTTTTTTTTTTTTGACTGCCGGCTTTACATAAAACGTTTTTCGGCCTGTAAAAGAGGTGTGTAAAGATGGGAGTCGCGTAGCTATGAATGAACTTGTGAGATTAAAAGGAAAGAGCAGACACCTCTGATAAAAAAGCCATTAAACAGGTTTCAAGTGCATGCATGCATTTATAGAAAAAAAAAAAGATGTATAATTCCGGTTTCAGATGATGGAGGATTGAGTAGAGCGATGTATAATAGCATCTCATGCAATTATATTCAAACCCATGCATGAGCTGAAAATGGGTGATTTCCCAGGGGGGGTTGTGCTAATCCATTCAAGTAGCATGGCACCTTGTCATGCACTTCTTTAAACAAATGATATTTTTATCCCGCTGTAAGGTCACGCTATTTACATGCAATTCTGCAGCTGGCAAAACTATTAAAGGTGGCAAGTCCTTCAAACATGACACAATGTTCTCAATACCAATGTACACTTTAACAAGGCCTTCACGGTGAGCCGGGGCTTTTGTGTGGGATAGAGAGAGAAGGCACCTCTTGGAGTAGCCCCCCCCCCCCCCCCCACTACCTGAACATTGCCTTTTATTTGCTATGAGAACCCAATATGTTCTCATGCAGACTTGCAAACAAAAAAAGACAACTTTTTGTCAATCATCAAATCTGCACAAAGCGAGACAAAGAGGTGTTCAATCAACAATCACTTTGTTCATTCTAAATTTTTCCCACTATGATGTTAAAAAAATTCCATGTTCAGTTTGGCCCAAATGAGGCTTTGAGTTTAGTCGCCCTTTCTCATTATTTTATTGTCCGATTAGCAGGAATAATTACACAAACTGTAGAAAGTGTAAAAAACAAACAAACAAAAAAACCACGACCTTACACTTTTTCACCACGTTCACAGACAACTAAGGATTCTATTATCTTTCACACATCTTTTTGCAAGACAAGAAAAAGAAGAAAAAAAGAAAAGAAAAAAGAAAAAGAAAAAAAAGAAAAAAAAGAAAAAAAAGAAAAAAAAGAAAAAAAAGAAAAAAAAGAAAAAAAAGAAAAAAAAGAAAAAAAAAGAAAAAAAAGTCATGAAAAAAAGAAATAAAGTCATGAAAAAAAGAAAAAAGAAAAAAAAGTCATGGTGTATAATAAATATTTCTGCAGCATTATATTATTTACGGCTGCACGGTGGTCGAGTGGTTAGCACGCAGACCTCACAGCAAGGAGACCCGAGTTCAATCCCACCCTCGGCCATCTCTGTGCGGAGTTTCCATGTTCTCCCCGTGCATGCATGGGTTTTCTCCGGGTACTCCGGTTTCCTCCCACATTCCAAAAACATGCTAGGTTAATTAGCCACTCCAAATTGTCCATAGGTATGACTGTGAGTGTGAATGGTTGTTTGTCTATATGTGCCCTGTGATTGGCTGTATCCCGCTTCTTGTCCGTAGACAGCTGGGATAGGCTCCAGCACCCAACGCGACCCTCGTGAGGATAAGCGGTAGAAAATGAATGAATGACAAACAAACCGGCAGACGTCATGATCCAACTAAGTGCACTCAGACAGTAGGTAGGGCTTGTGCACTTAGCCGACAAGAGCCTCATATTAAGTTTCTGCACTGTACTTGATCAGGAAATGTGCAAATTCAGCAATGTTTCACTTAGGAAAATGTCCAAATCGATTGGAATCATACAGAACAAACATTTCTAATACAGTTCAAAGGACAAATATTAAAATATTATGTTATCACTGTAGCTGAACCTCACACAGACAATGTATCATACAAGTGTATAAAGAAGTTAACCATACCATCAAAAAAAGTTAACTTTGCTGCTAAAGTGAGTATCTTACTCATGTCAGAAACGAAACAAACACACAGATTCAACCCACGGATACTCATTAATCTCATTTGGAATTCTCTGGAGCTTTAGCAATGAAAACTTTGAACATTTTCAATGGAAAAACTTTAGAGTTTGCCACAAAAATGGGTATCGTTTGCCATCAAATCGATATTTTTGGGCCATAAAACACAAAAACCTTTTGGGTGGCTCCAAATGTCAAAGCATTGCTTTTTGTCCCAACTCCGACTAAGTACTCCGGAGAACAGCCTGTATGATTTAACGGATCAGCATCCAATTATCCCGGCACTTAGCACTTGTTTACCTCCATTGATGAATCTGTGAAATCAGCCCTTTTCTTAAGTTCGTGTTTGTGCATCTGTAATTCAGAGGCGTGCTTTGCAATCAAACATGTGTCTCATCGTGAGTTTTCGATCGCCAGGTGATCAACCAGCACATCGACTAAGAAATCCTTTCACCATGAAAACACATCTGTAGCATCGCGGTACCCTGAGCATGAAACAGTTCCTGGCGGAGAAGAACATCTCCATGCTGGAACAAACTCAGATGGCTCAAACAACGAAGCTGCGGAACATCCCGGAAGAATCCTTCCAGGAGTGCAGACTGGGAAAGTACGTTCGACTCCATTGGGATTATTTTGAAGGTGAGAAATTGTACTTTTGATACGAAATATACAATATCTTTTGTGACAGCATTTCTGGAACTACGCTGACACACCTCGTATAGAAACATGCAGTGACAGCGAGTGGAAGAGGCTTGGCATGCTGGGATATTTACCCAACGTGCATTGCGTTACGGTTAACCTACTTTCATTCACAACAGACAGCCAGTAGCTGGCAGATGCTCCTTGTATGTACTTTTATGCCAACTGACTGTTCCTGTGACTGTGGCTCAAACACCATAGGTGGATACGGAGATTCTCCTCAGTGCTTTATTTAGGGCTGCAGTGCGACGTGTGTGAGCGTTTATCAAAGTTCCATGAAAGGTGCAGATGCGACTGCTCAATCTAATGGCGTCCAATACAAGAGCTGGATCACAAATTCTGCCTTTACAAAGATCATAATGTTCACTTATGATTGACATGACATGACATGAACTTGTCTGCTCTCTGGTTCTACCATATCTTACTTATTATGTCGAAATATGGGCTAATAACTATAAAAGTTTAATCTTCACTCGCTAAATGTACTGCAAAAAAGGCCAGTAAGGATAATTCATAATGCCGCCTACAGAGAACATACTAACTCCTTATTTCTAAAAACACAAATACTTCAACTTGCTGATATAGTTCATCTTCAAACAGCTAAAATAATGCATAAGGCTAAAAATAAGCAATTAGCTAAAAATGTCATCCAATACTTCTCTACAAGAGAAGAAAATAAAACAGAAATACATTTCTGGGGATCACAATAGATGAAAATATGAGCTGGAAACCAATCACTCCACACTCTTTATTGCGCTCTGGTTCTACCATATCTTACTTATTGTGTGGAAATATGGGCTAATAACTATAAAAGTTTAATCTTCACTCGCTAAATGTACTGCAAAAAAGGCCAGTAAGGATAATTCATAATGCCGCCTACAGAGAACATACTAACTCCTTATTTCTAAAATGACAAATACTTCAACTTGCTGATATATAGGTAAATATAGGTATATAGGTAAAAATAAATATAATAATAATAATAAAATGGCAAATAATAAAAACTTAAGAAACCACATATAGTTGGTGGGTAGACAAATGATTTTTTCAGATTAAAATGAACAAAGCATTATTAGAGCCCTGTAGACATGACAAAACACGACTATAGTCACATTTATACTTTTTTTATTTACAACATATTGCGCAACTGCAGCATCTTGAGACACATGCTAACTCGCAAACTAGGGAGCTAGCGACCTAAACGGTAGCCTTCAAGTTATTTCCTTTAAACTTATATAGCCAAAAACTTACCACTTCCACACGGATAGGGAGGATAACTATTAACAGTTATTTAACCTTTAACATGAACATTAATCAAACGTAATAATTTTTTCTGGGTACATGATACCATACAGCATCCATATCAAACTTGCGCGGGCCGCACTAACATTAAACTTTCATATCAAGGCGGGGGCCTCAAAGTAGTGTCCTGCGGGCCACATTTGGCCCGCGGGCCGCATGTTTCAGACCCCTGCTATACTGTACGAAATGTTGCACATGCAGTTGACATGCATTCAGAAACATCAATCATTACTGTAAACAGCACTTCTTTCGATAATCAGCGATAATTGCGGGCAGCTGAAGTATCTGATGTCCACTTCAAATAATAATCAAGCTTTTCAACACTTTGCATTACTAGCTCGATGCATTGACATCTCCCACACAAACAATCATTAGTAAGGAGATGTTTTAATCAGTCCAAATACACCAGAGAGACTTTGCACGCATGCATCATTTATGCATATGCCTTACTGCCAGGCAACTTGCTGCAGAAGTTAACTAAAAAATAAATAGCATGTTGTTTTCTTTGGGGCTTCAGTCTCCGACAACATCGCTCAGAGAAACAATGCTCTTTAATAATTGAGCGGCTAAAGCAGAGAGGGTTTATCATGACTGCAATGCTGCACCATTTTGTTAAGAAAATGTTAACGTGAATAATGAATTGAAAAGACACCCCAAAGGTGTTGCACTTTAACTTAAACATTTACTCTTAAAAAAAAAAAAAAAGAATAAAGTAATGCATTGAATAATGTGTAAATTGATGCAATAAAAGCAGAGGTGGTGTCTGCGTTTTCACCCTCAGTCTTCGTCATCTTTAAGGCTGTTGGTGACGGGAGACAAAGCACTTAAAAGGTGACGCTTCGGAGACCTTGGATATCTAAACATGACAGAACGCGTTAGTGTCTCGGCTTCATGCATCTAATGGCCCACTTTGTTATTAAAATAAAACAGGCATGGCACTGGACTATTTTTTGCCCAAATCAAAAGGGAGGAAAGTGTGTCATGACCCAGTATAACACATGATGAAAAAAAAAAATAGATAAAAACCTGTGTGAAGTCCTGCCTCCTCGGCCCCCTCAGTGCTGTAAACATTATTCATGATTGACGGATTGGCATGCATCTGAACCCCTCCCAAAGGAAAGTGTCATTGCCAGTGACTTTTGAACAAGAACTCGAAATAAAATGTGTGTGTAGCGGGGAGGTTTTTGTCAGACGAGGTCAATAAGAGGGTTGCTAACTACTCAGGGTTGGAGTGACAGGTTTCACTAAGAATAGGTGCAGGATGACATGTCATTCACTGAATAAATATTACAAAAAACACTTATGATTGACTCTGTCAGATGTACAGTATTCATATTACAGTAAAGTCTCGTTATATCGATATCGGTTAAAACGAATTACTACTTATTACGATACTATTTTCATTTCCCGGCAAATTTCTAGTCTTTTATGATATAATTAGCTTCGTTAGTACGATACCCGGTTATTATGATAATCCGGTTACTACGATGCCCTTTTCATCTCCCGCCAGCCAATTTGGTCTGCTTATATCGATACAAAAGCAGCTTAAATCAATCTTTGCTTAAGGATTTCAATACCAAAAAAGTGAAAATAGTATAGTACGCGTACTACAAAAGATATTTTCTGCAGTAGATTCCAAATATTAGATTCCAGATTAAATATAGATTCCAACTGTGCTCTTCACCAGCAGGTATCTCCAGCTGTGTGTCAGACGAACGGCACGCTAAGTTCCTACTCTATGTCCTTCGCCTCCGGCTCAAGCTTAAGTCACGCAGACACATAGCATTGCACCCCATGGCGGCATAGCCAAGCAAACAGCATAGACAAGAAGGTACATTCATGGACATCGGTTCATTACATTACTTTTTTTGCACAGGCGTAAACGGGTGACCCACTTTTGGGGTCATCAAACCTTCGAATCAAATAGTCGATGTTTGGGACTTAATTCCCTAATTATATGTTTATGGTAGACTTGATGTTTTTTTTATATCGGGCATCTTCCTGGGCAGCTAAGGGTCATCTTAGGACCAATGCACGTGTATGTTGATGTTTGTCATGCTGGTGATAAAAGATAATTCATCGATATATCAGACATTATATCAAATCAGCCAGATGGATGAAAATCTGAAGCGTGTATTAATAAATCCTATCAAACGTTCCAAATTTACTTAAATCTCATCGTCGTAGTTTTCCGCTACAAGCACAAAAATATACCGAAAAAGAAATGCATTATCACGTCAGTGACCTCCCTTTCCACAGACTCATGAATATGATGCATTTTGACCGCTGAACGCCCGTACGCCTCGCCGCTCTCCAGGCATTCACCCAGCCCAGAGACTGGTCCCCAAATATATGAGGGTCTTTGACAAACATGTCACGTTTGCAGTAGGTCCTTAACGCCGAAAAACAGCAATGCACTCCTGCTGCCACATAGAGGATCTTTGACTAGTGTTTTTGTCCTTAAAAACATCAATGATCCTGAGGTATAGAAAAAAAATGTCACAGTAACGTCTTCTAAACAACGCAGATCATACAGATAGTTTGCCTCCATGTCGCCGAGTGTGTTAATCAAATTTAACAGCGCTCTCTATTCGCCATCTCTTCCAATTAGCTTTGCAAACTCTGCTAACAAATGAAGCTAATAGATGCATAAGAATGTGGAATGAAAACTTCATAGCATTAAAAGCTGAGCTGATGGGTCGGGCGATGGAATGCTGCCCACTGCTCCACTGTGTCACTAATGGAGTTTGGATGCTGCCATCACGACTGCGATGGGTTACATGCAGAGGTCGCTTTTTGAGTATAGTGCTTGTAAATGGATTCAGGACAAATAAACAAATCGTTCGCATGAAAGACATTAAATCTGAATTATGTTCAAACGTATGGTTTGAGATAATCCTGATTTCCATCCAACAATGGAGGTACCGGATTGACCCAAATATAAGACGGTCCTGAAAGTAAGACAGTAGCCACGTTTACATGAGGAGTTTTTCTTTTTCCGAATGACCTTTCCAAAAGCAATGGTATACATGGAAAAGGAATATTCCAATCGCGTGTCTACATGCGCCGCTATAATTAACCAAAATAGTCAATGGGGCATGCCCAGTAAAACGTAAACACCAACATCACGTGATACCGACTTCCTGGAGTTTTTCTTCCACTTGTTGGAATAACTCCGTATTGCCAGTTTTTCCTTCGTCCAGTCTTGGAATTTAGTTTGAATCCAAAACAAACTTTCCTTAGCAGTCCAGTGCCGATTGCTGGCCTCCATTTTTAAAAGTGAAGAACGTCTGGAGCTGCGTGTTACGTCATATCTCAGCATTGGCTGAAAGAACAGGAAAAGATAAAGTTCAATCTTGCTAATATTTGATAATGAAGCTGGGCACATGTTTTATATAGATATGTATTTTCTTTTGGAATAAAAGTGGACTTGTGAATGGCGTATAGAAGGGTTTAGATTCTGTTCCACAGATGGCGCTAATGCACACCAAAGCTGCTTGCCAACCGCCAATAAACAACAGAAGAAGAAGAAGAACGCAGTCTGACAACTTTCCGTTTGAGCGGGTACAAGATACCTCAATCGGACTGGGGAAAGGAATATTCCACCCCTGGGAATCCCATTATATATTCATTGGGATTGGCGCTTTTCTTTGGGAATGAGGTGTATACAAAGGTTACATTCTTTTCCGTTTAAGAAAATAACCCGAATGGAATTGGAATATTTGGGTCCGTGTATACGTGGCTAATGACTTTGAAAGATCATAGTCCTTTGCCGCCACCTGTTGGTTTTTATGTGTAAAGTTCTAGACACAAAACACAAGATAAACGGTCTTAAATGCTGTTTAATATTCAGGTAAAAATGGTAAAGTAACATTCTTAATGTGTTTTTGAAAGGATAGAGTCGAATCACTTTGGAGTCGAGTCACTTTGGGTTTTGTCGGAGTTCAAGAGTAAAAGATTACAGAACATTCCTTATTTGGCATAACAGTGAAAGCTAATCTTATATTTGCGAATATATATATAATGCTGTCATGTCATTTATCTTTCTGCTCATAAAATACTGCAAATATGTTTGGCGAATGTCAAATAGTTGCAAAAGGTGATTAATCATGATTCACGAATTTGAAAACCGTTTTTAAAAAAAAATCATTTTAGACAACACAAGTCGAGAATAAACCATCATTTCAGCTTGTGCTGACCTTTAAGGCATTACAGACTGTGTTTGAGAATCTACTTAACTATACAGGACAAAGTGAATGAAAATAGCAAGCCGCCATTAGTGGACCTTTAAGGGCAAGGCCAGTGTAAAATAGAACTCTGTCCCATTTCCGTCACTTTAATAGTTCAGTGTTAATTTGTGACTTTAAAGGAACAGAATGCAAATGTAAGCTTAATACTACGTATGATAAAAATAACACGGTGATGATGATGATGATGATGGTGCTATCACCACATCGCCGTGTCACAGCTTATGTAACACTGCTTATAATATTATACAGCTTGCTAATTCTAAACCACAACTTGTTTTTTTTTTTTGTTTTTTTTTTAATTTTTTTGCAAAATGACACCAATATAACAAATTAACCAGGTCACAAGTTAACTTGAGAGTGCAATACCATTTCAAGTGATTAGATTGCTATGTATCGAGGTGAGGAGGACGGCTGGGGTAAAAGTGTCCAATAATACTGTAGGCTATAATAAAGCCATCAAAGATCATCATTCGGAATGATGTTAGCTAGAAACCTGGCTCATTATTATACAAATGACTTTTTCCATTAAGACAGAAAGGGTCAATTGCACTGATAGTTTGCTCTAAAATAACCTGCTTTCTTTGGAATTGGCTTTCCAGGTGCAACACTGCAAAGAAAAAAAAAAATCCATTGGAACCATCTACCGGTGGAAGCTGTGTGAGTGTGTGTGTGTGTGTGTGTGTGTGAGGTGTGTATAAATCATGTGCAAAGAACACCAGCTGTTTCACAGTCTAAGTGTGTCTTACTGAATTCTAAAACAATGACATTAGAATGATGAAAATTTGGAGTCCAGCTCAAGAGAAGCTAATTATATATTTGTCTTTTTTTATAGAAATAAGGAAATAAATAACCATATATACTCTTTGTATGTATATATGCATATATATGTACAATCAATGTATTTTCCGGACTATAAGTCACACTTTTTTTCATAGGTTGGCAGTTTCTGCCACTTATACTCCAGAGCGACTTGTAAAAAAATATTGTAAGTAAGTAACATGCAGTACTGATGTCGACCAGAATGGCAGCAGATTGTAGACGATCCATTCATTCATTTTCTATGCCGGGTATGCTGGAGCCTATCCCAGCTGTCTTCGGGTGAGAGGCGGGGTACACCCTGGACCGGTCACCAGCCAATCGCAGGGCACGGTTGTTTTACATCAAAATAACTACCGTATTTTCCGGACTATAAGTCGCACTTTTTTTTCATAGGTTGGCTGTTCCTGCCACTTATACTCCAGAGCGACTTATAAATGAAAAAAGTGTTTATGTTCCATAAACACTGGACACCTTTTCTGTTCATGTTTATTTTTTGTGTAGCTGAATAAGCATTGTGTTAGCATATCTTACACCTATTCAGCCTGTTCTCGATTCTTTTATTAATGTTAGAACTTGCCTTCCAAGATGACGTAAAGTCTGTTTTGGTCAAGTAGTTTGGAAAATAAATTACCCTCAAAAAAATGCAACTTATACTCCAGTGCGACTTATGTATGTTTTTTCTACATAACTATGCATTTTTTATTTTTAACTTGTGCAACTTATAGTCCAGAAAATACGGTACTTATTTACCAATATAGCAATGTAATGTACTTTTACATTTGGAACTGAACAATGAGCGTTTAATGAGTTAATAAAGAAGAAAACATGGTAGATATTGCAATATTTTTTATCATCCAAGCAGGCTTGACCCCTTTGTTTGATTTTTGATCCAAAACTTGCAAAGTTGCACGGCGGTTGTGTGGTTAGCGCGCAGACCTCACAGGTATCATTTTCCCCAACTTGATTTTTCCAAATATTTCAGCTTTCCCATCATATATGTCATTGACATTTTCCTTAATGTCAACTTTATGCTGCTAAAATCGTGCTAGTTTTTCCTCATATGACGTTATTATTTTTTCAGCTTTTTTCTCTTGATATTTTGACTTTATTTTGGTAAAATTGCTGTTTTCCTGGCTGCACGGTGGTTAAGTGGTTAGCGTGCAGGCCACACAGTTTGGACACCGGAGTTCAATTCCACCCTCGGTCATCTCTGTGTGGAGTTTACATGTTCTCCCCGGTTTCCTCCCACATTCCATAAAAACATGCTAGGTTAATTAGCGACTCCAAATTGTCCATAGGTATGAATGTGAGTGTGAATGGTTGTTTGTCTCTATGTGCCCTATGATTGGCTGGCCACCAGTCCAGGGTGTAAAATAAATTTAAAAAATGCGACTTTTACTCCAGTGCGACTTATGTTTGTTTTTTTCTATATAATTATACATTTTCAGCATTGTGCGACTTATACTCTGGAGCGACTTATAGTCCTTAAAATACAATAAGTACACATAATCGTAGGTCCTATAGTTCGGCAACACACATTTTCAACCGAAACCGAGTCCTACAAACATGAAAACTGAGATTCTACTGTATTTATATACTTATATAACAAAAATGTGTTTTCAGGTTCTAGGAATTGTGTACAGATTCTTGCTACATGGGGCTGTGCATTATCGTGCTGTAACACCAGGTGATGGCCATGGATAAATGGGTCTCAGGATCTCATCATGGTATCTCTGTGCATTCTAAATGCCATAAATAAAATATTACAACAATACCGAAATAAAATACGACAACAATATCGCACCAAATAATCGAATCTTTGTTGCAGCTGGAGTGGCCCACTAGAGGCGGAAGTGATTATATGGTACGACGTATTCTATAGACAACCAACACAAGTGCATTATATGGATGGACATGTTACCCATTTAGCATGTTTGGGATACATAGATGTGACATGTTTACATGTTGCTAATCAAGCAATCAGTGTGCAATAAGCCTGGAATTGGCCTCGAGGTGTCGCTTCATGTCACACGGACACCATCGTGTTGTCTGTGTTTTTCTTTTCAACTCTTGGCAAGAAAGCGTATTTGTGAAAATGTCAAACTCCCTTGGGCCGGGGTAATTAAATGATGGCTAATTCCTTTCATAAAATACCTATTAGCATCATGTTGCGATTCAACCGGATTTGTCGTTGAAAGGTGTTTTTCTGGTTAGAGTGTCAAATGTGATGACAGACTGATCTAATGGCTTTGTCTAACAAGATCCTGCCTATATTTAGCTAATTTATTGGATGACATTTTAGATAATTACATTTTTAATCTTCTTTGGAAAGAAAAGTGAAACTATGTTTTTTTTTTTTCAATATTTGGCGTACAATGTCAAAGGAATTGTCTAGCGTGAGTTTTTTTGCTAATAATTTATCAGTGTCGATAAATGTGTTACAGAACATGAAATCCAACGCTTTCATTGAACCTGCGAAAATCTAATTACTGTGATCAATAGAAAAGAAAAATGCAACAGTATCTTTGAAAAAACTAATCACAAAATCATTACTCAAACAATTTTGTTGTTATGTGAGCATCATGACAGATTTTAGAATTGTATTTTTATCCCTAAGATGACCATGAATTTGGAGATGCATTTTTGCTGAACTGCCAAATTTGCCACGATCATCGGGCAAAAGGACTAAAAACTACATTTGCTGTGATACTTGGAGTGCAAGTATTGATGTGGATAAGTTAAGTGGAAGCTAATATCACTTTTTGAAGTGTTACGCAACGATTGTATTTTCATGTGACGCATCTTAAGTAAGTTTGATCAAATGTGGAATTACTACAGCTTCTGTCCGTCAACCACTCACCTAATAATAAGTTATTTATTATTTATTAGAACTAAATACGTAACTAAGTAGCTTATTTGTCTCGAGACAAAAGTGAGCAACAATGAAAAAGACAGAGAGGCTGACAACGTGTGTGATAAAGGAATTATATTATATTTTTATTATATTATTTTATAATATTTATTAATTTATTAATATTATTATATTATTTTATTATATATATAATATATTATTTTATATATATATTATATTTTTATATACTATTATACTTTTATATACTATTAGATTTTTATTATATTTTATATACGGCAGCGAGTGGTTAGCAGGACGGCCTTTCAGCTAGGAGACCCAAGTTCGATTCCACCCTCGGCCATCTCCGTGTGCAGTTTGCATGTTCTCCCTGTGCATGTGTGGGTTTTCTCCGGGTACTGCGGTTTCCTCCCACATTCCAAAAACATGCTAGGTTAATTAGCCACTCCAAATTGTCCAAAATTTGGACAATTTCAAATTTTTTCAATTTCAAAGAACTCCAAAATGTGAGTGTGAATGGTTGTTTGTCTATATGTGCCCTGTGATTGGCTGGCCACCAGTCCAGGGTGTACCCCGCCTCTCGCCCGAAGACAGCTGGGATAGGCTCCAGCACCCAACGCGACCCTCATG
Source organism: Doryrhamphus excisus (assembly GCF_037039965.1). Taxonomy (NCBI): domain Eukaryota; kingdom Metazoa; phylum Chordata; class Actinopteri; order Syngnathiformes; family Syngnathidae; genus Doryrhamphus; species Doryrhamphus excisus. The sequence goes on from NC_136368.1 coordinate 20,058,048, forward strand.
AGGAAAAGCGATAAAAAATGAATTCATGAATTATGTCAATTATCTGCACGGCAGACCTCACAGCTGGAGACCAGGGTTCAATTCCACCCTCGGCCATCTCTGTGTGGAGTTTGCATGTTCTCCCTGTGGGTTTTCCCCGGGTACTCCGGTTTCCTCCCACATTCCAAAAACATGCTAGGTTAATTAGCCACTCCAAATTGTCCATAGGTATGAATGTGAGTGTGAATGGTTGTTTGTCTATATGTGCCCTGTGATTGGCTGGCCACCAGTCCAGGTTGTACCCCGCTGGGATAGGCTCCAGCACCCCCGCGACCCTTAGCAGTAGAAAATGAATAAATGAATGAACTTATAAAAGGACACTATCATTTTAATGACCCTCTCAATATCCACGTGTTGACGTGTTGTGTTCAATGTTGTTTCCCCACTGACGATTCCCAGCCGAGTGGAACCATCTCGCCCGGCGTTCGGTGGAGGTGGAAGACAAGCTCTTAATCGGCTGTGTTATTGAATTATTGAATTAAAAGCTTAAGTGCGCGGGGTGAGCATGTCAATTTCGCACAAGTGAATGGCGCTCGCCTTCTTCCATTTTCATCTGAAAAGATGGTTTGTGTATGTAAAAATGTGGAAGAATAGGGGTATTACGCCGATCGCTTTCATTGTCTGTAATTCCTTTTCACGGCGACTGTCATCAATCTGAGAGACAAGTCGTATTCATCCAACGCCTCACGCTCGTCCCTAATCTGCATTCAGCTCCACAACATAGCACTTTTTTTTTTTTTTCCTACGAGAGCGCTGTGTAATCAAGGGAAAAGGTTTATTCCAAAGCCAATTTTTCTTAATTATGGCTCAAGTGGTGGTTCAAACTGCTGTAGTTCTTTAGAGTGCACGATGGAGTTAAAGAACGCCAGCGTTTTGGTTTGAGCCCGACTCTACTTGACATTCCTCTCACCTGTCTGTTGTCACCCCCCCCCCCCCATGTTGCGAAATCTCAGGACTGATCCGGATAAAATGACGCCATGTTCTCTGTCTGTATTTCAACGGGATGGGTTGCTGTGTGACCCACGCAATTTCTCTCTCTCTCTTTCTCTCTCAAAGACTATTTCAACTTATGCAGATGAGCTCATCAGAGCATGCCTGCTGAGATGAGACATCTAGGTCTGGAATTGTGTCAATAACAGCACCAAAACAAATGCAAATCAAAATCCAAATTAATGTGTTTTACCCGAGGAGAAAACCGTGAGTCGCACTTGGAGTCGGTGCTCTGTAGATGAGAGGATTCTGTTATCCGCCAGCTTGTGCGCGTACAAAAAAAAAAAAAAAAAAAAAACCCAAGGCGTTCTCAAACTGAAGGTTAGGTGTGAAAATCTCCAGATAGTACACCAAGAAACAAGAGGTTTCTGTGTTGTTCTTTTAGGGATGAAAAGTCGGAATGACAGCTATATTTTCAGCATCTTAACTTTCGGATTCCATCTGTGTAAACACACATTTATGTTTATATTTGGTTGCTCTTTATAGCAAAGCCATGAATTGGTTCTGGTCCAGAATTTTTTGTCAGCGATATTCCTGCTCTCCTGGTGATGTTTACTGTATGTCCCTGAGTGAATAATCTGCTGCAAAGCAGGTTAGCCCGGAAAGGGAAGGAAGCACTGGATGGATGGTCGGAGTGTTTTATGTATGCAGACCATGGCCTTTTGCCACGTGTACTTTATTTCTCCACTTTACTGAAGACTGCATCTAAGGCTGGATTTAGCACCCAATCTAATGTCAATAGCTGATTTATTTGAAAGAACCCATATCTCATCTGTAGCCACGTATACATGGAGCCAAATATTCCAATTACATTCGGTTTATTTGCTCAAACGGAAAGAATTTAACCTTTGTATACAAATCATTCCCAAAGAAAAGTGACAATCCGAATGAATATATGAAGAGCTTGCAACCAAAAGGCGCTAAATCCAATTTTCACTAAGTTGCATGTTTTTCACGAGTTTAATAGACCTCTGTCATGTGTATCCAAATCACATATTTTGGTCTTGAAATCATTTTAAAAAATATGAAAAAAAGTGATATGAAATTTATGCTTTCAACCAAAAGGCGCTATTTCCATTTCAGATTTCAACCAAAAGGCGCTAAATCCCTTTCTTTATTCTTTATTCTTTATTCTATATTCTGATTGGCCCAAGTTTCCCATCTATTGATAATCTGACCAATCAGAGAGAAGAATACAATTGGCACTGCACATACAGAAAGCCAGTATCAGTGCGCATCCCATTTGTGTACATTAAGTACACGTATGATAGTTACGATAGTAATATGATAGTATGTTATGCAATTCAGGAGAACACAAATTGTGTTTTTACAGTATTCTGTAACATGGAAGTTTTTTTTACGCCATAAAAGGCATGTCTCTACTTTGACACCTCCAACTTTCATGAGAAACATTATTTTACTTGTACTAAAAAACATACAAACATACAATGTAATTTAATTAATAATAATTATTTTGTATTGTATGTTGAGAATGGCCTCTGTGTTGTAATTATTTTATTAGCATCGCACATTAAAGCACCTTACATTCTTTTACAACAATGCCATTGAAGAAGTTAAAGGTGACTTCAAATGTATTTCCGCCAAAAGGCGCTAAATCCCTAATTTCAGCCAAAAGGCGCTAAATCCGAAAAAAAAAATAATTAAAAAAAATATATAAAATACATGGTGTGTGCAGGATTTTTATAGCATGCATTTTTATGACCTATATTTATAGCTCTTTCATTTGCAATATAGACTTGATGACCAAATAGATTGATATGTGCGTAGTTAAAAATCATTGATTTTCTCGAAATCAGTCAAAATGGATTTAGCGCCTTTTGGTTGCAAGCTCTGGAATATTCCTTCATCCAATCCGATTGAGGTATCTTGTACCCGCTCAAACGGAAAGTTGTCAGACTGCGTTCTTTTTCTTCTTCTGTTGTTTATTAGCGATTGGCAAGCGGTTTTCGTGGCTAATGACGTCATACAATTAACGCAACTGCCGACGCCAAATATTTGAGAGGAAGAATAAGGAAAAAGTTATAAGCAACTTGCCCAAAAATCTCACGGCATGCATCAACAGCCATGGAATACGGTACTTATCCATGCTCCGATAAGTCCAACATCGTCTTTCATGGCCTTAACTCCTAATTCGTTCATCTGTTGTGGCCCTTCTTCTCCTGACAGATTTGACAAAAGCCCAGTTAGGATACCACAGTTAGAAACAGCTTTCCTGGTGTGTGTGTGTGTGTGTGTGTGTGCTCCTTCTGTCTTGTGTTGTCGGCGGTGGGGTGGGGATCTTCTCTGCGGTGTTGTCAAATGCGCTGATAACTCCTCCTGTGTTTCAATGGGTGATGGGAGTCAAAAGAACAAATACTGGTCTCTGTGTGGAGGTTTTCTTTCCGTCCTGCCCAAAATGTATCGTCCCAAATTGGTAATGCGTACACTTGGATGACTTCCTGAGGAAAACTGATGTTTTTATCACAGATTTGATGTGCTCATTCATCACAGGGCAAACAACCATTCACACTCATTCATAACTATGGACAATTTGGAGTGGCTAATTAACCTAGCATGTTTTTGGAATGTGGGAGGAACCCACAGAGAACATGCAAACTCCACACAGAGATGCCCGAGAGTGGAATTGAACCCGTGTCTCCTAGCTGTGAGGTCCGCACGCTAACCACACAACCACCGTGCAACCACTTTTATAAGTTTTGGATCAAAAATCAAACAAAGAGGTCAAGTCTGCTCGAATGATAAAAAATATTGCAATATCTACCATGTTTGCAATATTTTTCAACTCAAACACTCATTGTTCAGTTCCAAATGTAAAAGTACATTATATTGCTATATTGGTAAATAAGTACTAGCATGTTTTTGGAATGTGGGAGGAAACCGGAGTACCCGGAGAAAACCCACGGAGAACATGCAAACTCCACACAGAGATGGCCGAGAGTGGAATTGAACCCATGTCTCCTAGCTGTGAGGTCCACACGCTAACCACACGTCCACCGTGCAACCACTTTTATAAGTTTTGGATCAAAGGGGTCAAGCCTGTTTGGATGATAAAAAAATATTGCAATATCTACCATGTTTTCTTCTTTATTAACTCATTAAACACTCATTGTTCAGTTCCAAATTTAAAAGTACATTATATTGCTATATTGGTAAATAAGTACTAGCATGTTTTTGGAATGTGGGAGGAAACCGGAGTACCCGGAGAAAACCCACGGAGAACATGCAAACTCCACACAGAGATGGCCGAGAGTGGAATTGAACCCATGTCTCATAGCTGTGAGGTCCGCACGCTAACCACACAAGCACCGTGCAACCACTTTTATAAGTTTTGGATCAAAAATCAAACAAAGGGGTCAAGCCTGTTTGGATGATAAAAAATACTGCAATATCTACCATGTTTTCTTCTTTATTAACTCATTAAATACTCTTTGTTCAGTTCCAAATTTAAAAGTACATTATATTGCAATATTGGTAAATAAGTACTAGCATGTTTTTTGGAATTTGGGAGGAAACCGGAGTACCCGGAGAAAACCCACGCATGCACGGGTAGAACATGCAAACTCCACACAGAGATGGCCGAGAGTGGAATTGAACCTGGGTCTCCTAGCTGTGAGGCCTGCATGCTAACCACTCAACCACCGTGCAGATGAGCGAAATTTTGATCTTAACCCATGTGTCGTTACCATAGCTGTCTTGTTTCAGTTGTTCCTGACGGTTTCGTCTTTGGCAAGTCTCTGGTTCTGGATCTTGTCTGTGAAGCCTATGGAGTGATGGATATGATGTTGGGTATCAACAACCAGTGGAGGAAGAATGGTAGCTAGATATTTAACAATTTTGTTTATGTGAGTTGATGCTTCTGACAATAGGACCCAGTGGAGCTCCTTCCTTGTGAATTTTTGGAAATGCAACGTGTCGTTTCCTCTGGGCACAGGTGGTAGTACATGCAGCGGTCGATTCCTTCTTCCTTTTCTTCTGAAGACATTCAATCATTTTCTTGTATTCGCTAGTCGGATCCCTCTTAAGGCTTTCATGTGTTGTCATTGTACAGTAGGACAGTCAGCTTTTCCTTGTAGTCTGCGGTGTTGAAGATCACGGTTCGTCTTCTCTTATCAGCTGACTTGTCGGCCGATTCTACCAGATGACAAGAGAAGATGCTTTGTGATCCGCAAAAGACTATTTTGCGTCTAATGGCTTTGGTTTCTTCGCTGCTGACATTGATGGCAGAAGAAAAAAAAAAATTAAATATCACATATTTTAGCACCGTTTGACCTACTTTTTGGGAGAACTACAAAGAATAAGTGGTGGATTTGAAAGTTGTAATGTTGGTTCTTGATACTTCTTGATGCAAGCTAGCCTTTTTTGTAGGGGTTTAAGCACTAGGTAGTAAAGTGATGTTATTAGCCGACCTCACAGATAATGAGACATGGTATGATGACATGACATAGAAAAGATTTTGTCCCAGTTTTATACTAACTATAATCAGTGTACCCTCCAGCATCATGGTAATGGTAATGGTTTAATTTCATTTGAACATGCATCAGATTACAATTGAATGCATCCCATAATCAGTTCACAGTTCCACATGTCCAAAAGGAGTAGGAAGAAGCAGAGCTTATTAAATCCTACCCCTCCATCTGGTACTTTTACAATCAGTAACTGTTACATTTGTTCACTTCCTGCTTTCCTAATATAGTTTACGTTTTTTTTTGTTGTCACATTAGGTTTCTTCCTTGTATTTGATCAGGAAATATGCAAATTCTGTCATTTTTTGTGAATTAAATGTCCTATTATACTCGTTTTCGGCCTTTGTACTGAGTTGTGAACTCCGATTGACCAGCGACACGCGATAATCCGCATAGAAAGCTTTCTAGATCTTCCAGACTCTGTGCCTCTTCCTGTAGATTTTCTTTGGATTTCCTGCCTCCCGCCGCCTAAACATCTGTATAATTCCTCCACGTACGCCCCCCATTAAGCCCACTCCGCTGTGATTGGTCACAGTCCCAAGCCTTCCTGAGAACTTCCGGACAGACGCGGATACAAAAATATATTCAACCAACAAAAAAAGCCTTATTTTCAAATCTACACTCACAGTGCCAAGTTTGTGCCGTACAGTGATTAATTGGAACACCAATTGGAATCACCAATCCTCGCACTGTGATGTGTTCAGGCACACTTTTAATTTTGAGTGATATTTGCTAATTGTTTCTAATTTTTATTCACGTACCCCCTATGGCAATCGATGTACCACTGGGTGTACGCCTTCCCCACTTTGGGAACTACTGACTTACACAAAATATACACTGTTACTTACAGCTTGCTCTTGTGACTCTTCAACACGACCAAGTATCGTTGGAAAGGCATCAAACTTGCACCTGTTTGGCGGATAGTCCAGCTTCGTATTGGCCCATGCTCACAAAAGAGTCCCATTTGAAGTGACATTAACAGATGAGCATATTTTCTCTTGCAGGCTGGGAATCTGCAACTCCAGTCACTTCTGCCTGATGCTTGCCTACGTAAAACAAAATTTACTTTACCTCACACCCTTTGGAAACATTTCCTGGGAGCCATTGCTCAACTGGGCATGCCCATATAAGGATGTCGGGGTTGCAGTGATGTCAATGGAACCATGTTTTTTTTTAAAAAAACATATGAATAACATTTATGGGTCAGAAAAGAGGGAAAACATCAGCTAAAAATAACGTCCTTCCATGCACACAGTGTATACAAATTTAATAAAATACACAAGTACAGTACAGTAGCCCACATTCACATGTAAGCCCAGCTTATTTTCCACATAAACAGCAGAGAGGACGACAATAAAATTACAAATACATTCTTAAAAAAATCATTTCATCGGAACCTCGAATGGTTGTTATGAAAAGGGACGTCCCCTGTTGCACCACCATTGACAGTTCATAAGACACTTCACTTTTTTTTGTTGTATTTAACGCCACTGATATGTGATATGTCGTCGGCATTTTGATTCTTCAAAGTGATGCTCCTTAAACACTAAATGGAGACAGATAGCTACACCGTACAAAAGCAGACAGGACTCAATAGCTCAACAGTAGCGGTTTTGCTCCAACAGCCACACAAGATGAGACCTGGAGATGTGTAAAATACGGACATCTAAACTGACGGATACAGTACACCATGGAAACACTTGAAAGTCAGGAACGCACTTGATTGGCCCGCAAACCTTCACAGCAAGGACACAAAGTTCACCTAAACACAAGTCACTAGGGATGGGCATAATGACCAACTAATCACTCATTTGATCGTTAAGGAGTCATGGATGGTTTGAAATTGATTGTTGATCATGTGGAGTGCATCGGTTGATTGGCACCAGCAGAGAAGCTGTTGATTCGTTCTCCGCGGGTTTGCCCGCCTAAAGAAAACAACATGACGTCTGGTATATGCAAAATATCCATTATTGTAACACGCGACTTGACATTTCTTCTTTCTGCTACTGGCGGTTTGAGCATTAATTTTAATTATTTTTTTTTTAATATTTCATATTTTTCAGTTTCTGGCTATTTTATAAAGTATAAATTATATTGTTATGATTTAAACCCAGCATGAGAGTGGTGCGATTCTCTCTTTTCCTTTCTTCTGTATGTATTGTTACCATATTGGCCCGAATATAAGACGACCCGGACAAGAAGAGAAAAAAAAAAAATTTTAAGACACAATCAAAGAAAAGATTAGTTGTTCTTTTTGGTGTTTGTGAGTGTATGAAAGAAAAGCTCTGAGTGAGCATGAGAGTGGTGCAATCCTCTCTTTTCCTTTCTTCTGTATGTATTGTTACCATATTGGCCCGAATATAAGACGACCCGGACAAGAAGAGAAAAAAAAAATTTTTAAGACACAATCAAAGAGAAGATTCTTTGTTTTTTTTGGTGTTTGTGAGTGTAAGGAAGAAAAGCTCTTAGTGAGCATGAGAGTGGTGCGATCTTCTCTTTTCCTTTCTTCTGTATGTATTGTTACCATATTGGCCCGAATATAAGACGACCCGGACAAGAAGAGAATTTTTTTTTTTTTTAAGACACAATCAAAGAGAAGATTCATTGTTCTTTTTGGTGTTTGTGAGTGTAAGGAAGAAAAGCTCCGAGTGAGCATGAGAGTGTTGCGATTCTCTCTTTTCCTTTCTTTTGTATTTATTGTTGCCATACTGGCCCGAATATAAGACGACCTGGACATATTTTTTAAGACACAATCAAAGAAAAGATTAGTTGTTCTTTTTGGTGTTTGTGAGTGTAAGGAAGAAAAGCTCTGAGTGAGCATGAGAGTGGTGCAATCCTCTCTTTTCCTTTCTTCTATATGTATTGTTGCCATAATGGACCAAATATAAGACGACCCGGACAAGAAGAGAAAAAAATATTTTTTAAGACACAATCAAAGAAAAGATTCTTTGTTCTTTTTGGTGTTTGTGAGTGTAAGGAAGAAAAGCTCTGAGCGGCGCAAATATAAATCTTAACCCCGGATATAAGACAACTTTTTCAGACGATGTTTTCTTTATATTTAATTGTTATTATTACAATTGACAGTTTTTTATTATTTTAGTGTATATTTATTTGTATTGATTGTTAATGTTTTTTTTTAATTGATGTAAATTCATCAAGTATTTTAGGTATTTTAAGAACGTAACTTTGGGAACATTTGGAATGTTTTGCACTGGAAAATTTGCATCTCACAGACCCGCTCATGACACCACATGAAAAGGAATTCTGGGAAGTTGACATACAGGCACAAGTTATTCAGCTTAATACAACACGGACATGGAAACAGGAGTTCAGAACATTCAACAAGAGATGCAAATATTAAAAGAATCCTTAATAGTATTCCCGATAGTTGTCAAAAAATGCCCATCCCTTCAAGTCACTGAGTCAGAAACAAAAACAACAAAAAAAACACGCAAAGCAGATGATTTTTGGTTATACAATGTTTGGACCCCAAAGAAACAAACAACAACAAAAGTAAAACAATCCGCACCAATCACACGCGTGTCGGCCAAGGGCGCGTGGGCGTAGGAACGGGGTCAGCCGTGTCAGTTCCCCGAGTCTGGCGTCTCGTACTCGGACACGCCGCACTCCTGGCTGATGACTGAGCTGTGAATGAGGCTGCTGGAGAGCGCCTTAGGGCGGAGCTCGCAGGTCAGGTAGGAGGGCTCCTCCAATTCAGTGTGCAGCGGGGAGCACTGGCCATCTGGCGGACCATAGGCACTGCTGTCTGAACCCCCCTCCCGCTCCTCTTTGACCTCTCGCTCGCCAGAGTCCAGGGCCGTACCACTTTTAGTGGGACTTCCGGGGGTGGGTGGACTCTCTTGCAGGGGCGGGCATGCCACACGCTGCGATTTTAAGTACGGTTTGACGTTGGCCACTAGGATGGTGCTGTCCCGCTGATCTTTCCCGAAGGTGCTGAGGGCTTTGCGGCTACCACGGCTGATGGTGCCATAAATCTCTGTCTCAACCATGGCATCCATTCCCACGGGGATGAAAAGGTTGGTGCGATTATCGGCACTGTCTGCTTGGCTTCCGATCCGTAACTTTGGCATCCAGCATCTGTCAGAGTGTCCCAGTGCACGACACTCATCGGTGCAGTGGACTGATTTGTCTTGTTCTGCAAAAACAGTTCAACATTTGTTACTGGATCCGGCTGGGTGACAAAGAAAGAACGTGTTGCACGAGGAACATCAATGATGAGCTCAGAAAAAAAGAAAATGTAATCGAATCTGGAAATATGATGTTTTCTATACATAACCGGAATAGAACCTGCAGCCTGGAGCAAAAACAGCGAAAACAAAACATACATCAATATACGCCTTTATTAATTGCATCCATCTTTCTGTCTACGCTCGTTGCAACAGATCGGTGATAATATTTGTGACTTAAATTATGATTCAAAACATATGCAATGATTTAGTATTCATTCATTCATTCATTCAATTTCAACCGCTCTCTTCGGATGAGAGGCGGGGTACTGGTGGCCAGCCAATCACAGGGCACATATAGACAAACAACCATTCACACTCACATTCATACCTATGGACAATTTGGAGTGGCTAATTAACCTAGCATGTTTTTGGAATGTGGGAGGAAACCGGAGTACCCGGAAAAAAACCCACGCATGCACGGGGAGAACATGCAAACTCACACACATAGATGACCGAGAGTGGAATTGAACCCGGGATTCCTAGCTGTGAGGTCTGTGCGCTAACGTGCATCGCAACATTCATTCATTTTCTACCGCTTATCCTCACAAGGGTCACGACAATGCTGGAACCTATCCCAGCTCTCCTCGGGCGAGAGGGTACACCCTGGACTGGTGGCCAGCCAATCACAGAGCACATATAGACAAACAACCATTCACACTCACATTCATACCTATGGACAATTTGGAGTGGCTAATTAACCTAGCATGTTTTTGGAATGTCGGAGGAAACCGGAGTACCCGGAAAAAACCCACGGAGAACATGCAAACTCCACACAGAGATGACCGAGAGTGGAATTGAACCCGTGTCTCCTAGCCGTGGGGTCCGCACGCTAACCACACGACCCCCGTGCACCCGATTTAGTACTCATATTTGTTATATTGCTGCCATACAAAACTCAGTATTTGGACTTTATAAGATATGTTTTTTATTTAACCGAATTACAAAACAATATATATGCATTCTAAAATGTTTATTGTCCCAAATTGATGCCAAATTATATTATTGTAAAAATTTTCGGAGATCAAATAAACCACTAATGTTATGATAGGTCATATATTTCACTCTGGAACTCTCTTCCTGCTTGTTTGGAGGCGAGAGACAGGGATACAGATATGCATGCATATGGAAATATAATATACAGGCCAGCAAAATAATCAATTGAATCATCATTGTATTGTTTGTATTGTAGGTTTATTTAAGATCAGTCAAATTTCCTGGGAAAATTTTGATTCTTCCTGCCTTGCATCATGAAAAAAAAATGCATTTTACATTTTAAGTTTATCATTTTGACATTGACTGATTCCTCATATTCATGAAATATCCATCATAACTACGCATGGCTTGAAAATTCTCAAACAAAACCATTGTTTGTCAGAGCGCAAAATGTGAAACATTAAGGGATATTAGCTTGAGGATGACACATTAAAATGATGAATGATTTTATTTGAGTTATTCATAAACTATATTTTATACTCCGACACAGAATGTCAAAAACAAGGCCGTAGAATTATCAAACAGTGGCTGAGCAGCAGTTTGAAACGATGTGGAAACTTTGCACCCCCCCCAATATGATACCACATTAAACTGATGAACAAAGCATGTATGCATCATTTTTATTAATTATATATTCCCCCTCACTGCGGGTCAATGCAACAGATGAGGGATTCATAATATTCATGAATGCCTTTTTTTCCCCTTGTCTCTGCAAACCATCGCAACCTGCGTAGGTGTTTCCTGGAAAATGTGCTTGTGGTGCAGAGGAAGCATTTTTTTTCTGATGCACAAACAGCAAAAAAAAAAAAAAAAAAAAAAAAAACTCCATGAGTTGCATCAGACTGTTAGTTGTTATATAGCACTATAGCGCTCCAAGTTGGCTTAAATTTATAGCCAGAAATTAGGAGTCAAAGTCAAATTAGAGTTGGACTTTATTGTATCATAATCAGGTCCCTATTTGCATTTACTGCCCATTTTTCATTTCGCTTCTTATTAGATGCGTCATATATAATGACCCGTCCTTGCCACAAAATGACCTCATTTGCATGCAAAGGAAACGAGAAACGTCGGGGAAAAAAAAACAATTATTCTATTCAGAAGATGAATACTTATTGGTGCAAATTAGCAGTGAGTGAAAAACAATTACCTTCAAAACACCGCGAGGATTTCATATTTAATAGCGGGTACTGCTTGTTTGGAATTCTGCCTTTAAGTCTTCGTTGACTTGTATCCGCTCGATGACCAAAACACGTCGGGTTAATTGGCGATTCCAGTATGCCTGCAGGCAAGAGCGTGAATTGTTGTCTGTGTCCCCTTATATGCCAACCCTGTGATTGACCGGCGACACGTCCACAACGTGCCCCGCCCCCCCTAAGCTTGGAGAGATGCCATCTGCCATCGGTATCAACAGCAGGCTATAGATAATGAATGAATAATGAATGAAACGCTTATGTGTGCGGATGCAAAAAAAAACAACACACTGATCTAATCTAAACGCCAAACTGATAACTGATGCTGTTCATCGCAAAATTTGTCAAGCAAAGTCGAGCCATGCGTCCTGGCTGGCTGGCAAACAAAAATAAAATAAACACGCGGAATTGAGACGCTTGTTATTGCAGCATTTACGCCGCAATCAACATTTATGTGACGACGACGCAATAAGTATTAGTGGTTTGAGGCTATGCGTTCCAAATGTCTTGGCAAAACAAGCAGTCAATAGTTTTTTTTTTTTTGCTTCATAAAGTAAAAAAGGAAGGAAGCGCTTCCAAATCCAAGTTATTCTTCCTGCTGTTCATTCATCTGCATGTTTTAATTTAGCTGTAATGATCAATTAATTGCCGGGAATGATGTCATTTACTCACAAAGGCACACCTACCCAAACTCAAAGTATGAATGAGACACTTGAATGATGATGAATGAAATACTGATGAGGTGGTGAGTGCCAGCCTACAACCAAGCAGTGAGTATTTTTTTTCCTCTTTGTTCCAAAGGAATCTTCCTCCCAGTTTGTGCTGGGCTTGGAACTTCAAAAAAAAAAAAAAAAAAAGAATCCACACGCTGCAGGAGATGAGAAAAACAGCTTCATGTCGCCAGCTCGTTTACACCATAGTGCTTGTTGTTGTTGTTGTTGTTGGTCAACACATGCAGCACTTTAGAGCCTCGGGTGCTGCTTACACAGCAGCGTTCTTAACTGAAAAGTCATTAGGAAAGTGGCATTTTGCAAATTTACTTTACACTGCAACAGCAGTTTGGAGTCTTAAAAAATGCAAACATTTGAAAAGTTTTGGGAAAAGCTACTACGACCGTTAACAAAAGGTTGGCTCAGATGGACTGACTCTGACTCCTTGCAAGTCATGTTGCCAGCTTGTATGTTAGAGCCTTCTCCGTCGCAGCACCCCACCCTTCTGGAATTCTTTGCCCCGCCTTCCCCACCTTAAAAAAAAAACCAACAAAAAACCCACCTGTTAAAATTTGATTTTAATGTCTAACTTTTTATACTTGACTGCTGTGCCTCTGCTTTTAGCCTCGTTTTTAGCTCTGAATGAATGAATGGATGTTGTATTTTTAATGCATCTTTTACTCAACTCTATTTTTTAAGCGTCTTTGAGTATTTTGAAAAGCGGTATACATTCATTCATTTTCTACCGCCTAAAATCAACAATAGAGTGTTCAGTGTCTGTTTGCACGAGTTAAAATTGTACTAAGATTCTCCTTGCATGCAAGTTTTATTCAATTGCACTTCTCATTATTTTCTTTTTTTAATTTTTTAAAAATTGTTTTTATTTTTATTTTTTCATTTTTAATTTTATTCTTATTTTTTACTCTCATTATTTTCTTTTTTTTAATTTTAAATTTTTTAAATTGTTTTTATTATTATTTTTATTATTTATACATTTTTTTATTTTTATTTTTTTTTAACATTATTAAAGCCCTGTAGACATGAAAAACACCCCTATAGTCACATTTACACTCATACTACCCAATATAGTAGACATAATAAGAGTACGTTTAAGACACAAATAAGACACAAGTGACTTGTGTGTGTTGCTACAAATGTGTTCCAAAGGGGAAGGACAGGAAGTGATGTCGGGGGTTCAGAGTTGAGTTTCAGCTTTTCATGGGTTACAACCACAATACTAGGCTCTATTATTACAGATATTGAACATATTTTAACATATTTTTATCAAGGTTTATTGTGCCTGTTTTGAGATCATTCAAACCTGCAATAAAAGCCTGTTGTTCCGGTGATCAAGCCCAGCACTTCTATAGTATGTCTCATCAAATTTTACCTAGTGACTGGTATATTTGTATTTTTGTTCATTTATCCATTTGTATGCTTAAAAATATGTGCATAATGTGCAGTTTTTGACTAATATGTCATATTCAACCATAAAACAGCATGATTTTAAGTAGAATTTTTTTAAAAATTGCAAAATTTGAACATATTCATTTAAACATATTTTTATTAAGGTTTATTGTGCCTGTTTTGAGATCATTCAAACCTGCAATAAAAGCCTGTTGTTCCGGTGATCAAGTCCAGCACTTCTACAGTACGTCTCATGAAATTTTATAGTAATATTACTGACACCTAGCGACTAGTATATTTGTATTTTTGTTCATTTATCAATTTGTATGCTTAAAAATATGTGCTAAATGTGCATAGTTTTTGACTAATATGTCATATTCAACCATAAAACAGCATGATTTTAAGTAGAATTTTTTTTTAAATTGCAAAATTTGAACATATTCATTTAAACATATTTTAATTAAGGTTTATTGTGCCTGTTTTGTGATCATTCAAACCTGCAATAAAAGCCTGTTGTTTTGGTGATCAAGCCCAGCACTTCTACTGTGTGTCTCATCAAATTTTATAGTAACATTACTGACACCTAGCGACTAGTATATTTGTATTTTTGTTCATTTATCAATTTGTATGCTTAAAAATATGTGCTAAATGTGCATAGTTTTTGACTAAATATGTCATATTCAACCATAAAACAGCATGATTTTAAGTAGAATTTTTTTAAAAATTGCAAAATTTGAACATATTCATTTAAACATATTTTAATTAAGGTTTATTGTGCCTGTTTTGTGATCATTCAAACCTGCAATAAAAGCCTGTTGTTTTGGTGATCAAGCCCAGCACTTCTACAGTACGTTTCATCAAATTTTATAGTAACATTACTGACAACTAGCGACTAGTATATTTGTATTTTTGTTCATTTATCAATTTGTATGCTTAAAAATATGTGCATAATGTGCATAGTTTTTGACTAATATGTCATATTCAACCATAAAACAGCATGATTTTAAGTAGAATTTTTTTTAAAAATTGCAAAATTTGAACATATTCATTTAAACATATTTTAATTAAGGTTTATTGTGCCTGTTTTGAGATCATTCAAACCTGCAATAAAAGCCTGTTGTTTTGGTGATCAAGCCCAGCACTTCTACAGTACGTTTCATCAAATTTTATAGTAACATTACTGACAACTAGCGACTAGTATATTTGTATTTTTGTTCATTTATCAATTTGTATGCTTAAAAATATGAGCTAAATGTGCATAGTTTTTGACTAATATGTCATATTCAACCATAAAACACATGATTTTAAGTAGAATTTTTAAAAATTGCGAAAAATTGTCGTTTAAAACATTGCATTGTCCAGAAAAAAACACATATAGATGAGGAATAAATTATAAACGATCTCAGTGGAAAAACATGTTTTGATTTGAGAATAACTTAGTAAACCACCGTTATTTGTTCAACATGGACGTTCCGCTGTATTCTGAAACTCGGTTAGGCTGCTATCCTTCCACTAAGCCTGAACAGGTACATTCCAAAACTAGTTAGTACGCCTAACTCAATCAAAAATAATCAGTTTTTGAATTTTGTTTAGTTTTTTTTTTTTTTTTTTTTACCCTGTCACATTATATATACTTTAATGTGACCGAGATCAAGAGAAATCCAGTGAGTTCAAAATGCATTTCACATCAAAAGGATGGACTAAACATAGCTTTGATTTGGCAAAGGTACACCTTGTACATATTGGAGTACTTGGCTTTGAAGCATGCACACCTCTGATTACGCTTCTCTGCCATTTGTTTCTCCATTTCTCTTCCACAGAGAAATGCATTTTTTTTTTTTTTTTTTTGTAGATAGACGAGAGCGGACCGATAAGCGAGGCAGGAAGATGCCGCGCTCATTTCCATGGCAGCCATCAGCACTGAAGAGGAGCTCGTGGATGATACTGATGAAGAGATGTGTGTGCTGAGAAGGTCCAGGAAATAACACTAAGGTATTATGTCATTGTTCTTTTCTATCTCCCTTAGTCGAAGTCATCATGTCACACAAAAGTCTTTTTGGCTCACAAGCAGGAGATTTTATTTTATCTCTCCCCAAAATGAATGATGTTGTTTTTTTAAACACTGACTTTAATGGTCACACATCGTGCAGCGTATTAATAAATCAGTAAGAATGTTTGGGGGGACATAAATCACATCTGAGCGTAACTTCTTTTGATGAAAAGTGGACGAGGAAGGCTGAGGATGAAACCGGGATGCTTTTCATGCCATTGTTCCTACCATTGGCTTGCTTTTCTCTTTTTTTTTGTCATTTCTACGTGAATAAAAGCAAAAATAGTTGAATACCAGCTCAAGGCTCAAGTGACAGCATCGAGCACTGACTTCACATAAAATAACAATGAAAGGCTTTCACATCTTATTGGGTAAATGTGGAAAAAAGGAAAACAAAGAAGGTGCACGCCCATTATAAATAGAATGAGAGAACGCCTAGCAACATCCCCACAGTGCATCTGGCGTCTGTGAGAGGGAATAAATATTCAGGGTGCATGATGGTGGAAGCTTCACTCCAGGTGCATATATTACCTGTATCAAAGCAACCAGCAGACTGGAGGCATAGGAAAAGTAAAGATATAAAAGCAATACTACTTAACCCGCACGCTTTTGTGTTGGGAGCAAATATTTTTGCAATGTTTCTTTTTTTTCAGCAGTGCTATTTTGTTGTCATAATCAATAAAACAGAGGCTCTGTAACTGTTCAAATGAGGTATGAAGTCGGTCGATGCGGCGGTTTATGAAAATCCTTCTCATATTCTCACTTTTATTGTCCCGCGTCACATTTCAAAAATAGACTTTAACAGTAGTAAATTTCCTTAAAATAAAAATTGCAAGAAACAGTCATGATTTTGTGAGAATAACGTTGTAATATGAGGGAAAATATTTTCATTTTTGTCGCAGAATGTCGAATTATAAAACAAAAAAAAACGTTATTTTGTAAAGAAATATTCTGCGAAATAAACAACAACAAACAAAACAGTAATTTTTGGGAAATTACATTGCGGAAAAAGTTCTGATGTTATGAGAATAAAGTCAAAACATGGCAATAAAGTCACAATTACGAGATTTACAGAAATTTACCTGGACAATTAAAAAAATGTTTTTGCAAGAATGAAAAAAACGTCATAAAGTCAAAAAATTAAAAGAAAAATGTCATATTCTTACAAGAAAAAAGTCACAAGAACTACAAAAATGTAGTAAAAAAAATATCATAAAGTCAAAAAATTTAAAGAAAAATGTCATATTCTTACAATAAAAAGTCACAGGTACTACAAAAATTTAGAATTTAAATATTCAAGAAAAAGTAGTATTTTTTGGAAAATCCGTTTGAGAGAAAATATGGAATAAAGTAATAGTATTATGGAATTTAAATCCTTGTATTACAAAAAAAATATTGAAAATTGAGAAAAAAAATGAAATATTTGGGAAAAAAACTGAAAAAATGAAAAAATAAGAGCCAAGTTCATACTAATACTTTGACCTACATTTTTCACCTAAATCACAAAGTTGAGATGCACTTTTCTCTTGAAATATAACTTAGCAGTTAAATGAATTGATATTGATATTCTTGTAACTGACAGTTTCTGCTCAAATGACAGATTCTGCCTTATTACTAATAAACCACTCAGAAAAAAAAACTTAACCATATAACCTGACGTAATTATCTTTTCAACCTACTTTCAGGAAAAGCAGCCTCTGTTATTAAACGCCACGCGCTACCACTTCGCCCGAGTCTTATATGCGTCTTAAGTAGTTAACGTATGCTTGTGCAAAAGTTAAATGAATTGATATTGATATTCTTGTAACTGACAGTTTCTGCTCAAATGACAGATTCTGCCTTATTACTAATAAACCACCCGGAAAACAAACTTAACCACATAACCTGACGTAATTATCTTTTCAACCTACTTTCAGGAAAAGCAGCCTCTGTTATTAAACGCCACACGCTACCGCTTCGCCCGAGTCTTATTTGCGTCTTAAGTGGTTAACGTATGCTTGTGCAAAAGCTAAACGAATTGATATTGATATTCTTGTAACTGACAGTTTCTGCTCAAATGACAGATTCTGCCTTATTACTAATAAACCAACCAGAAAACAAACTTAACCACATAACCTGACGTAATTATCTTTTCAACCTACTTTCAGGAAAAGCAGCCTCTGTTATTAAACGCCACGCGCTACCACTTCGCCCGAGTCTTATATGCGTCTTAAGTAGTTAACGTATGCTTGTGCAAAAGTTAAATGAATTGATATTGATATTCTTGTAACTGACAGTTTCTGCTCAAATGACAGATTCTGCCTTATTACTAATAAACCACCCGGAAAACAAACTTAACCACATAACCTGACGTAATTATCTTTTCAACCTACTTTCAGGAAAAGCAGCCTCTGTTATTAAACGCCACACGCTACCGCTTCGCCCGAGTCTTATTTGCGTCTTAAGTGGTTAACGTATGCTTGTGCAAAAGCTAAACGAATTGATATTGATATTCTTGTAACTGACAGTTTCTGCTCAAATGACAGATTCTGCCTTATTACTAATAAACCAACCAGAAAACAAACTTAACCACATAACCTGACGTAATTATCTTTTCACTGTACTACCAGGAAAAGCAGCCTCTGTTCTTAAACGCCACGCGCTACCGCTTCGCCCGAGTCTTATTTGCGTCTTAAGTAGTTAACGTATGCTTGTGCAAAAGCTAAACGAATTGATATTGATATTCTTGTAACTGACAGTTTCTGCTCAAATGACAGATTCTGCCTTATTACTAATAAACCAACCAGAAAACAAACTTAACCACATAACCTGACGTAATTATCTTTTCAACCTACTTTCAGGAAAAGCAGCCTCTGTTCTTAAACGCCACGCGCTACCGCTTCGCCCGAGTCTTATTTGCGTCTTAAGTGGTTAACGTATGCTTGTGCAAAAGCTAAACAAATTGATATTGATATTCTTGTAACTGACAGTTTCTGCTCAAATGACAGATTCTGCCTTATTACTAATAAACCAACCAGAAAACAAACTTAACCACATAACCTGACGTAATTATCTTTTCACTGTACTACCAGGAAAAGCAGCCTCTGTTCTTAAACGCCACGCGCTACCGCTTCGCCCGAGTCTTATATGCGTCTTAAGTGGTTAACGTATGCTTGTGCAAAAGTTAAATGAATTGATATTGATATTCTTGTAACTGACAGTTTCTGCTCAAATGACAGATTCTGCCTTATTACTAATAAACCAACCAGAAAACAAACTTAACCACATAACCTGACGTAATTATCTTTTCACTGTACTACCAGGAAAAGCAGCTTCTGTTATTAAACGCCACGCGCTACCACTTCACCCAAGTCTTATTTGCGTCTTGAGTAGTTAACGTATGCTTGTGCAAAAGCTAAACGAATTGATATTCTTGTAACTGACAGTTTCTGCTCAAATGACAGATTCTGCCTTATTACTAATAAACCACCCATAAAACAAACTTAACCACATAACCTGACGTAATTATCTTTTCAACCTACTTTCAGGAAAAGCAGCCTCTGTTATTAAACGCCACGCGCTACTGCTTCGCCCGAGTCTTATTTGCGTCTTAAGTGGTTAACGTATGCTTGTGCAAAAGCTAAACAAATTGATATTGATATTCTTGTAACTGACAGTTTCTGCTCAAATGACAGATTCTGCCTTATTACTAATAAACCAACCAGAAAACAAACTTAACCACATAACCTGACGTAATTATCTTTTCACTGTACTACCAGGAAAAGCAGCCTCTGTTCTTAAACGCCACGCGCTACCGCTTCGCCCGAGTCTTATTTGCGTCTTAAGTAGTTAACGTATGCTTGTGCAAAAGTTAAATGAATTGATATTGATATTCTTGTAACTGACAGTTTCTGCTCAAATGACAGATTCTGCCTTATTACTAATAAACCACTCGGAAAAAAAACGTAACCATATAACCTGACGTAATTATCTTTTCACTGTACTACCAGGAAAAGCAGCCTCTGTTATTAAACGCCACGCGCTACCGCTTCGCCCGAGTCTTATTTGCGTCTTAAGTAGTTAACGTATGCTTGTGCAAAAGTTGAATGAATTGATATTGATATTCTTGTAACTGACAGTTTCTGCTCAAATGACAGATTCTGCCTTATTACTAATAAACCACCCATAAAGCAAACTTAACCACATAACCTGACATAATTATCTTTTCACTGTACTACCAGGAAAAGCAGCTTCTGTTATTAAACGCCACGCGCTACCACTTCACCCAAGTCTTATTTGCGTCTTGAGTAGTTAACGTATGCTTGTGCAAAAGCTAAACGAATTGATATTCTTGTAACTGACAGTTTCTGCTCAAATGACAGATTCTGCCTTATTACTAATAAACCACCCACAAAACAAACTTAACCACATAACCTGACGTAATTATCTTTTCAACCTACTTTCAGGAAAAGCAGCCTCTGTTATTAAACGCCACGCGCTACCGCTTCGCCTTGCCCTTATCTTACATATACAGTGCAAGCGGCGCCATGTCAGTCAGTGCGCACGTGCGAGACATCTCTTTCAATATCTCTCTGTATGATTGGCCTTAGAACCTGCGCTCAATCACATTCAAGAAATGTGCTGCAAAAATTGTGATTGAATTTACACCTCCCACGGAGGCAAGTGTGGTCTGCCATAATTCCCCACAGCGTTCACACACACACATACACAGAGAAGGGATTCAGACTCTCGCTCTCTCTCTCCTTGGCAGCCACAAGAGTGTTTCTGTCTCCGCACTCCCGATCCCGCCACGTACAGGCAATTCATAGCGATGTAAATGGTGTGGAAAGTACCGCATTGGGGCCCCCCCCCGATGACCAGAGCCGTTCTCCTCCAAGGCTCGTACGAGCAAATGAAAGCCATCACCTCCTCGCTCACTCACGCCCCGCCGCCGTTATCCTTTATCTCACCTGCGAGGCTGGCTTTCATATTTGCTGTTTGTCTACGCTACAGCTAAATATATCAATCCCGAGCAGGTCGAGCGGGTCGCACACAGCTTGGCAATCATCTGTGATTACACTCTTGGCAGTCATTTCAGTCCTAATTAAACTTTAATATTACTATTTTTAGTCGTAAACCACACCAATAATAACTTAGAAGCACTTGAAGGTGCAGAAGGTGCAGGCGCCAGAAATACCTGTGACTGTCTATCACGTTTTTTTGTCCCTGTCATGTTAAGTCGAGGTATGCATGACGCATGATCAAACGAGAAGAAGCAGACATACACTTTGCTATGCATAATATTGAGTTTGTTTGATGCCAAAATCAGATGCGGCATGTTTGAACATTCCACCTTCACACAGTGGACCCCTTTTATCCCCTTTAAAGCATGTCTTTACCTTTTACTCCGCAATACCAGCTCAGGGCGCCTGCCATGTAAAAGCCGGCAGCCGCCCGATTTACCACCTGCATGTTAAATGTTTGTCTAGCTCGGTTGTGCCCAAAAAGCGGGCAAAGGCGCCGCACTTAAAACGCTGGCAAGACTCGCTCGACACATAAAATATAAACAACGCTCGCCCCGCAGGAGAGCGCCGAGGCATCTTGACGATGTCGGAAGAGTCCACTCACCCTGCTCAAAAGGCTGCCCATTAACTGATGTGGCTTTCATCTTGAGGGCCTCCCTGGCAGACGTGTCACACTGGGAGCCTCTATTAGTATCCTGGTCACTATCAGCTTGGTCGCTATCACCATGGCCACTGTCTCGCAGGCTGGCTCGTTCTGCATCCTTAAATGTGGAGCTGCGGCAGGAAAGGGGAGAAAGGGGAAAAAAAAAAAAAACACACAAAAAAAAAACACAACTTGTCATTCTGTCTGTACGAGCGCTGGCTGTTTGATAGCCAGCCGAGTTTGATACTGGGATGAAGGGGCTCAAAAGACGCGGTCAGGAAGTGTCTGCATGTGAGCTCTTACCTTTGAACAAATGGCTGCCTGCTGCCAGCATAATTGGGCTCGGAGGGGAACTTTTCCGTCTACAAATGACATGAAAAATTGTGGTTTTTAATTTTAAAAACAAACCCTACAGGCTTTTATACATAGATAGACACAAGATATCCCGTAAAAAAAACTACATATGACCTGTTACTGTAAGTATTTGCAGTTTTTGCACAGAAATGGCGAGATATTGCCACAACCGTGTGCACTTTCACACAGCGCAGATCATTGCAGTTTCAACCGCTTGTAAACTGTCTACAAATTACATGAAAAATTGTGTTTTTAATTTTAAAAACAAATCCTAAAGGCTTTTATACATAGATAGACACAAAATATCCCGTAAAAAAACTACATAAGAGCTGTTACTGTTAAGTATTTGCAGTTTTTGCACAGAAATGGCGAAATATTGCCACAACCGTGTGCACTTTCACACAGCGCAGATCACTCAAGATTCAACCGCTTGTAAACTGTCTACAAATGACATGAAAAATTGTGTTTTTCATTTTAAAAACAAATCCTACAGGCTTTTATACATAGATAGACACAAGATATCCCGTTAAAAAAAACTACATAAGAACTGTTACTGTAAATATTTGCAATTTTTGCACAGAAATGGCGAGATATTGCCACAACCGTGTGCACTTTCACACAGCGCAGATCATTGCAGTTTCAACCGCTTGTAAACTGTCTACAAATGACATGAAAAATTGTGTTTTTAATTTTAAAAACAAACCCTACAGGCTTTTATAGATAGAAAGACACAAGATATCCCGTTAAAAAAAACTACATAAGACCTGTTACTGTAAATATTTGCAGTTTTTGCACAGAAATGGCAAGATATTGCCACAACCGTGTGCACTTTCACACAGCGCAGATCACTCAAGTTTCAACCACTTGTAAACTGTCTACAAATGACATGAAAAATTGTGTTTTTAATTTTAAAAACAAACCCTACAGGCTTTTAGACACAAGATATCCCGTAAAAAAAAACTACATAAGAGCTGTTACTGTAAATATTTGCAGTTTTTGCACAGAAATGGCGAGATATTGCCACAACCGTGTGCACTTTCACACAGCGCAGATCACTCAAGATTCAACCGCTTGTAAACTGTCTATAAATGACATGAAAAATTGTGTTTTTAATATTAAAAACAACCCCTACAGGCTTTTATACATAGATAGACACAAGAAATCCCGTAAAAAAAACTACATAAAAGCTGTTAAGAAGGCAGATTTAACATGTACACAACCTTCAGTTTGTTCATTTTTCCTGTAAAATAAACAAACTATGATCCAGGAAATGAGCCGGATTGGGCTCCTTTAAAAGATTGGAATGATGTCTGCCCTTTTTTCCATGTCGCTGTTCTGGCACTGATATGTAATGAGCTGAGAAAAAGACGACTCTGCATTTTTTCACCTTCACAGGTAGCAACAGAGCCGGGAAGTGCTTTAAAGGGGCTGTTATTAATTATAAATCGACAAAGACATTTTTGGTCTTAAAGCATTCATTCATTCATTTTCAACCGCTTATCCTCACGAGGGTCGCGGGGGTGCTGGAGCCTATCCCAGCTGTCTTTGGGTTAAGAGGCTACTTCTACAATGTGCCACGGGCCAATGTAAAACAAGCTGGCGGTCACAAAAGGCTCCCGGACTGCACATTGGACACCCGTGACCTATACGAACATTCATTCATTCATTAATTTTCTACCGCTTATCCTCACGAGGGTCGCGGGGATGCTGGAGCCTATCCCAGCTGTCTTCGGGCGAGAATTCAGGCCAGCCAATCACAGGGCACATATAGACAAACAACCATTCACACTCACATTCATACCTATGGACAATTTGGAGTGGCTAATTAACCTAGCATGTTTTTGGAATGTGGGAGGAAACCGGAGAAAACTCACGCATGCACGGGGAGAACATGCAAACTCCACACAGAGATGGCCGAGGGTGGACTTGAACCCTGGTCTCCTAGCTGTGAGGTCTGTGCGCTAACCACTCGATCCCCGTGCAGCCGGTCTTAAAGCAGACGTTAAAAAAAATGCCAGAATTATCTTCCATCGCCGAGGATGGAATTGAACCCTGGTCTCCTAGCTGTGAGGTCTGTACGCTAACCACTCGACCGCCGTGCAGCCGGTCTTGAAGCAGAAGTTTAAAAAAATGCCAGAATTATCTTCCATCGCCGAGGCTGGAATTGAACCCTGGTCTCCTAGCTGTGAGGTCTGTGCACTAACCACTCCAGCTGTCTTTGGGCAAGAGGCGGGGTACACCCTGGACTGGTGGCCAGCCAATCACAGGGCACATATAGACAAACAACCATTCACACTCACATTCATACCTATGGACAATTTGGAGTGGCTAATTAACCTAGCATGTTTTTGGAATGTGGGAGGAAACCGGAGTACCCGGAGAAAACCCACACATACACGGGGAGACTCCACAAAGAGATGGCCGAGAGTGGAATTGAACCCTGGTCTCCTAGCTGTGAGGTCTGCGCGCTAACCACTCGACCACCGTGCAGCCGGTTTTAAAGCAGACGTTAAAAAAAATGCCAGAATTATCTTCCATCGCCGAGGCTGGAATTGAACCCTGGTCTCCTAGCTGTGAGGACTGTGCGCTAACCACTCGACCACCGTGCAGCCGGTTTTAAAGCAGACGTGAAAAAAAATGCCAGAATTATCTTCCATGGGCAAAAAAAAATGGCAATACTCTTCTAACTCATGTTCTCAACATGAGTATACTGAATTCTGAGTGCTTTTAAAGATCTATTTTTAATAAAAGTGTGAGAATAAGGTCAGTTGACTGGCATAGCATACATATAACCTGAGGTGTTTTTGCAGCTCTGTGTGAATGGGGACTTTTGTAAAAAAGTCCAAAGACACATACCGTACATACTTATACAAAACATACTCAGTCATTCATCTTTTCAGCATGCCCTTATGCAGTACACCAAAGGTAGCATCACATCCTCTGCTGTGTAAAAGCGCACAAAGTTGAGTCAATATCCCACCTCGTTGAGATACTTAGTGAGGCTGAGGGGTACGATGAAACCGCATCGCCATTGTGACCATATGTGTGTCTTTGGCAAGACAAAGGAAACAAAGGAAGGAAGACATTAGCCGCTTTCATTAGCGCCCTTTTCCCTTCATCTTGAGAATAATGTGTTTGTGTTGATCACACCCACGTAGCACATCGACTGGTGACAGCGCCAGGCCTTGTCATCTGTGTTACCATCTCCAAATGTGAGACTGACCCAGATATTTACATCGCGTACAACACATGATTCCACACGGCACTAGACGCCCGCGCCGCCGCCAATTAGCATGTTAGCTGGCGAGGCTCGGATGGACTCCGTCAAGGGCAGCCTCGTGCCAACTTTGGTTGCGACTGGGTTGATCTGACCCATATTTGGAATGGGCGGGGGGCGCGGACGGGGGGGAATATCCCGTAAAAAAAACTACATAGGACCTGTTACTGTAAGTATTAGCAGTTTTTGCACAGAGATGGCGAGATATTGCCACAACCGTGTGCACTTTCACACAGCGCAGATCATTCCAGTTTCAACCGCTTGTAAACTGTCTACAAATGACATGAAAAATTGTGTTTTTCATTTTAAAAACAAACCCTACAGAATTTTATACATAGATAGACACAAGATATCCCGTTAAAAAAAACTACATATGAGCTGTTACTGTATGTATTTGCAGTTTTTGCACAGAGATGGCGAGCTATTGCCGCAACCGTGTGCACTTTCACACAGCGCACATTATTCCAGTTTCAACCGCTTGTAAACTGTCTACAAATGACATGAAAAATTGTGTTTTTCATTTTAAAAACAAACCCTACAGGCCTAAAAAAAAAAAAACTACATATGAGCTGTTACTGTTAAGTATTTGCAGTTTTTGCACAGAGATGGCGAAATATTGCCGCAACCGTGTGCACTTTCGCACAGCGCAGATCATTCCAGTTTCAACCGCTTGTAAACTGTCTACAAATGACATGAAAAATTGTGTTTTTCATTTTAAAAACAAACCCTACAGGCCTAAAAAAAAAAAACTACATATGAGTTGTTACTGTTAAGTATTTGCAGTTTTTGCACAGAGATGGCGAAATATTGCCACAACTGTGTGCACTTTCACACAGCGCAGATCATTCCAGTTTCAACCGCTTGTAAACTGTCTACAAATGACATGAAAAATTGTGTTTTTCATTTTAAAAACAAACCCTACAGGCCTAAAAAAAAAAACTACATATGACCTGTTACTGTTAAGTAATTGCAGTTTTTGCACAGAGATGGCGAGATATTGCCGCAACCGTGTGCACTTTCACACAGCGCAGATCATTCCAGTTTCAACCGCTTGTAAATAACTTGTCAGACAACATAACACAACAGGATGGGAATTGAGTCAGGTTTGCATAACAGTCCTTGCATTGTGGAATACCCCCCCCCCCCCTTTTACACAGCGGCTGGACCTGACCCTTGACCCTTGCAAAAACTGCAAAAGAGTAAATGTGGTCGAGGAGCATTTAGCATGTTAGCTGGCGAGGCTCGGATGGACTCCGTGAAGGGCAGCCTCGTGCCAAGTTTGGTTGGCGACTGGGCTGATCTGACCCATATTTAGAATGGGCGGGGGGCGCGAACGAAGGGGTGGGTGGTGGGGGGGTGATTGTCAGAGTTACGCCATGTGCATCTTGCTGTCTGGCGCACACCGGTCGGGTAATGCGATAGGACAAGCTGCTCAAACACCTGTCCGCTCCAACATCTCAGACCTGGTTGTGTTTTTCTCTCCGTAGCTGCGGATCTGCTGGGTGAGGGTCACAGCAGGCCTTGTTCAAGACTCACACTGTTTGCCTTTACCACACACGGACTTCCTGGTTACGTGGCCTGCAGCTGTAGCGCTTTACCAAAGAGTGGATAAAACATTAACCTTATTAGTAAAATGCCACCTAGTACATCCTAAAACAAAGTTGTCATATCATGCTTCATTTGCAAAAAGCGCTTGCCTTAAGCAAGAAAGCAGAGGTGATAATGATGTAGGATTTTTTTTTTCTCCCCAGAGTTCCACAGCTAAGCAGAGAATAAGCAGAAATAAATAGCAGGTAAATAACAGCACAACATAGTCTTACCTGTATGACCGACATCCTGTTGGCAGGAGTCTCGGTGCTCAGCCCTGCAAAGCTGGAGTGGCACCCGGCTCTGGGTACCGTCAGGCTGTTGGGGGTAGTTTTCAGGTACATGACCTCCGACCTGGGCAGCGTGAGCGGCAGTGGGCTCTGGTAGTCGAAGCATATGGGCGAAGTGATGAGCGAGGGACTGCTCACCACGTTCATGCGACTGGCCGAATCTCTTTCCTCCATCTCGCTCTGCACGAGCATGATGTCACTCTTGTTGATCCGCTTCTTTTTGCCCTTCCCCGTCGGAGGATTGGAGTACTCTGGCATGCGGCAGTTATAATTCCCGCTCTCCTTATCTTGATGCTTGGACTTGACAGCGATGGCGGTCATGACTGCTAAGAGCATGACAGAGATAATGCAGAGGGTAATGATGAGGGGCAGGGATACGTCCCAGTGTTGCTGCTCGCCACTCACGCTGGAGCCCCCGCCACCGGCCGCCGTTTCTGTGTTGGCTTTAATGACCAGCTTAGCCACGGCGGATAAGGGCGGCTTGCCGTGGTCGGTGACTTTAACCACCAACTCTACCACGGGCGAGACCTCTTCCCATAAGGCGTGGGTGGTTCGGACCTCGCCTCCCATTGCATCGATGTCAAACAGGTGGTCGTCGTTTCCCTCGGTGATCTCGTAGGTCAAATGTCCGCTTTCTCCGTGATCGTGGTCCACCGCTCTCACCGTAGTCACAATGTAGCCGATACCGACGTTTCGAGGCACTGGGATTTCTGCCGTATCGTTTTGCAGAAGAGGCAAAATAATCACCGGGAGATTGTCGTTGACATCGAGGATGTTGACCCTGACGGTGGAGGTGCTCTCCATGTGAGGGGAGCCTCCATCTTTAGCCTGAACTTTGAACTCAAAAGATTTCGTCTGCTCGTAGTTAAAAGAGCGTGACGCGTATATGGCTCCATTGGTGGGGTTAACAGACACGTATGTATAAACCGACACGTCACCGATGTGCGATGGCAGAATGGAGTACGTCACTGTCCCGTTGCGGCCTACATCTGGGTCGTGGGCCAGAACGGAGCCTAAGTACTCGCCTGGGATGTTGTTCTCAGGCACCTGGAGCACATAAATGGTCTTTGTAAAGCGAGGCGCGTTGTCGTTCTCATCCAAGATCTTCACCGTGAACGACTTGGTGTAGTTCAACGATGGGATGCCATTGTCTCGGGCCACGATGGTGACATTGTATTCGTCCTTTGTTTCTCGATCCAAAGGTCGGTCGGTGAGCAGGGTGTAAAAATTGTCATTGTTCTCCTGCAGTCTGAAGGGAACATTTCCCAGCACGCGGCACTGGAGCTGACCGTTTCGGCCGGAATCTTTATCTGTCACTCTGACCAGCGCGATGACAGATTCCGAGGGGGCCGCCTCGCTGATGGCACCCTGCCGCACGGAAACAAAACTAATTATTGGTGAGTTGTCATTTTTGTCCAGCACTTTGACAGTAATTTTACAGTGGCCTGGTATGGGGTTGGGCCCCAGATCCTTTGCCTGCACATCAAACTCGATGATGGGATTCTGCTCATAGTCAATTTCCCCTTGGACTTTGATGACACCAGTGTTGGCGTCAATGCCGAACAAATCTTGAATTCGCTCAGATGCATATCCTGTAAAGGAATAAACCACCTGCCCGTTGCTTCCCTCGTCTTGGTCCGTGGCGTTCAAATCTATGAGTACTTTTCCAGGCGAGGAATTCTCCGGGAGTTCCAGCACATAGGAGGATTTCTCAAAAACTGGGCTATTGTCATTGGAATCAGTCACCCTGACATTGATTTGCATGGAGCCTGATCTCGGATATTCCCCTCCGTCGATCGCAGTCAGGAGGAGCGTGTGATGGCTCTGGTCCTCCCGATCCAGAGGTCTCTGAACCACAAGCTCGGGATAAATAGTCCCGTCTCCTCTTACTTTTAAATCCAACGAAAATGTATTGTAATCATCTCTGGTGACTTGATAAGTCTTTATCCCGTTCTCCCCGGTGTCCAAGTCATGTGCGATAGTCAGCGGGAAGCGCGTGCCCGCGGCTGCGTTCTCCGAGATATCGATGTTAACATGATCTGAGGGGAAACCGGGCGAGTTGTCATTTATGTCCTGTATGTCAATCTTGATCATGCATATTTCCTTGTCGTTGGCAAACACCTCCATGGAGAGCTGGCACTTTGGGTTCCGCCTGCATAAGGTCTCCCGGTCAATCCTTTGTTTGGTGAAAATAAGTCCACTCTCCGGGTCAACATCCACCAGGTGTGGTGCGGAATTCTCCAGCACTCTGAAGTTGGATTTTTTCCCTCTCTCCAGAGTCCCGTAGCTGCCATCTTTCGCGATATTGCCTATGATAGTGCCGGGTCCTTGCTCCTCCGGGACGGAATAACTCAGGTTTTTGACTGTCAGGGCTTTAACCCACAGCAGGAGGAAAATGGGAACAGAGAGACGCATCCCTTCAGTTGGATATGCGGTACCGGCACACGGGGAAAAAAACCTTGACTTTCAACCTGTTGATTATTCCGCAAAACCTTTAGAGCACCAAATCCAAAGCAGGCATGCGGCTACAGGACTAATTGGATATCAAATCGATTTGTAGACCCCCTTTAATGGGCATTAGCTCTCTCGTATGCCGCTCTGCAATGATGAACTCTTTCTGTAAACAAAGATGACCGCCTGACGACACCCCGTGCATGAATTAAAGATCAAATTCAACATTGGAATGCTTTGTTTTCCCTCTCCGAGGGGCTCCCACAATGAATAATCGATGAGAATAAAGTATTAATATTCCCCTCTGCGTCCAAGGTTAAAGCATCGTGAAGGTTAAGAGCTTGGCTTTCAATAGGAAGAAGAGAGAGGAGGGGGAAAAAAAGGGCAAAAAAAAAAAGAGGCGCATTGCCCTCATGCGACATCTACACCCTGCAAAGCTCCAAAATGCACCATCGGTCCGTGTTAGCGTTAACAGCGCATTGTGACTTTTGTCTCCTGTGCGGCACACTGTTGCATACGGAGCTGCTCGTCTCTCCTCCTCCGGTAAAGTGCATGGATCCGGCTCTGCTGCGGCTCGCTTCGCACCGCTCTCTCCGGCGCAACCTTTTGTGTGTTCCTGCCCTTCCTTCCTTTTGCGAGGAGCATCCACAGCAAGCCACTTTTTTTTTTTTTTTTTGGTCCACTAATCAGTCCACTAATCCCATAATCCAGTCCGATTTGAAGGCGCTCCTCTTTGCATCCATCAGCGGCCACTCTTATCTGTTGCACGGCGGAGAAGACGAGTCGCAAAGAGAGAGAGAGAGAGAAAATAAGGTGCGAGATGATTGAAGATAATCAGAATGAGTCGCGTCTCCTCCTCAACTGTTGAAAGCTGCCTCCTCTCCTCGCTCCCTCTCCTCCTCCTCCTCCTCTTCCTCCTCCCTTTTCCCCGCGTCTTTGCCGCACACTCCCGCGCGTATACGTGCGCACACTTTAGTGCTCCTTTCGCAGCCAAATGAGTGAGCGGTGACAGATCTCGCCTTCTAGGTGGAGCACTGGATGGCATGAAGAAAGGCTGTACTAGTGCTACGTGATGCATTTACTGATGTGCGCGCAGTGTCAGTGCAATGGGGAGGGAATAAAAGAAAAAGGGAAGAAGAAAAAACATGCCCGTGGAGCTGGTGGATGCTCCAAACACACAAAGATGTGAACCGAAGGATTAGTACTTGATCAATGAAAGCTACACGGTCACTGCCGGTGAGGAACCGGATCACATGTGAAATTAAAATGGATCTAATTACATCCTCCTTCAAAACACCTCTCTGTGTGATGCAGTGCAGCAAAGCCTGATATGAAACATGCTGTTGCATTGCTGACAATGTCAGTCACAACTATGCGTTATTATTTGTGTAAAGGCGGAATGTTTGCATTGCATTCTTTCAAATGTGACCGCTGGGTGCTCTTTTCACCTGTTGGCAACAGGAGCTCCCACTATAGACGCAAGAAAAGATATGGTCAAATACAGAAGTCCTGCATCATCACATGACATCCAATACAAGAGCGTATCAACAGTTTTTATGATTTATTTCAGGTATATTTAACCAAATTACATTAATGAAAGGAGTAGGAAGAAGCAGAGTTTATTTAATCTTACCCTGTCTCCATGTTTTAGGAATTACAGAAGTCCTGCATCATCACATGAGATCCAATACAAGAGCGTATCAACAGTTTTCATGATTTAATTCAGGTATATTTAACCAAATTACATTAATGAAAGGAGTAGGAAGAAGCAGAGTTTATTTAATCCTACCCTGTCTCCATGTTTTAGGAATTACAGAAGTCCTATCATCACATGAGATCCAATACAAGAGCGTATCAACAGTTGTCATGATTAATTGCAGGTATACTTAACCAAATTGCATTAATGAAAGGAGTAGGAAGAAGCAGAGTTTATTTAATCCTACCCTGTCTCCATGGTTTAGGAATTACAGAAGTCCTGCATCATCACATGAGATCCAATACAAGAGCGTATGAACAGTTTTCATGATTTATTTCAGGTATATTTAACCAAATTACATTAATGAAAGGAGTAGGAAGAAGCAGAGTTTATTTAATCCTACCCTGTCTCCATGTTTTAGGAATTACAGAAGTCCTGCATCATCACATGAGATCCAATACAAGAGCGTATCAACAGTTGTCATGATTTATTTCAGGTATACTTAACCAAATTACATTAATGAAAGGAGTAGGAAGAAGCAGAATTTAATCCTACCATGTCTCCATGTTTTAGGAATTACAGAAGTCCTGCATCATCACATGAGATCCAATACAAGAGCGTATCAACAGTTGTCATGATTAATTTCAGTTATACTTAACCAAATTACATTAATGAAAGAAGTAGGAAGAAGCAGAACTTATTTAATCCCATCCTGTCTCCATGTTTTAGAAATTACAGAAGACCTGCATCATCACATGAGATCCAATACAAGAGCGTATCAACAGTTGTCATGATTTATTTCAGGTATATTTAACCAAATTGCATTAATGAAAGAAGTAGGAAGAAGCAGAGTTTATTTAATCTTACCTTGTCTCCCTGTTTTAGGAATTACAGAAGTCCTGCATCATCACATGAGATCCAATACAAGAGCGTATCAACAGTTGTCATGATTGATTTCAGGTATACGTAACCAAATTACATTAATGAAAGGAGTAGGAAGAAGCAGAGTTTATTTATTTGGAGTGGCCAATTAACCTAGCATGTTTTTGGAATGTGGGAGGAAACCGGAGTACCCGGAGAAAACCCACGCATGCACGGGGAGAACATGCAAATCCACACAGAGATGGCCGAGGGTGGAATTGAACTCGGGTGTCCTAGCTGTGATGCCTGCGCGCTAAACACTCGACCAGTATTGGTAATGGTTTTGTTTTATTTAACAAAATAATTGGAGATTTTTTTACATGAAGTTGTATGACAACCCCATCAGCAGTGTAGTGCATCAACGGTCCAAGGAAGTCCATGGAAGCACTGAACAAAGAGGTGCAGAATCTGGAAGATCTAGAAAGCTTTCCGTGTGGCTTATGTGTATCTGCTCTATAAGAGTCCACAACTCAATAAAAAGCACAGAAAATGAACATAATAGGTCCTCACCAAGTAACCGCAAATACGTTGGGGGTAAGTCACCATTGATGCACTACACCGCTGATGGGGACGTCATAGAACTTCATGTCAAAAAATTAGAACTATGCCTTTAAGGAACATCACATGTTAATGCTTGCACCAATCACCGTGTCCAGAAGATCTTGATCATATTTAATCCTACCCCTTCTTAAAATGACTGACATTTTGTTCACTTCCTGTTTTTAATATGTTGACATGTTGCAGTTCTACCAGTACAAAGACAACAAGCGCACTGATCACTGAGGCCTATTGGACCTATACACTATAAGCATCTCATTATGTCAAATGGGATTTTCCATGTTAGAATGGAAAGAAGCCGCAGTCAAAAGAAACAATCTGGATCGGCTCTGACCTTGCATACGCATACGTTAGCTACAAGGGAGGGCAACGCTGAAAAGAAAATAAGAGATTATATAATATAATAATTACTAGAATAACGGCATAATGGAGGATGAACGTACCTGTGTTAAGGTGAAGACTGCTGATGATTCATGAAGTTGGATTTTATTGCTTTTTTCCCCTGCACCAATAACGCTAAAATGTGCTAGCGCTTGCCCCCCCCCAAAAAAAACACAGCTTTACAATTATACTATCACAATATTGTGACTTTTCACCAATTTTTGCTATAATGTTACAAATCTACTTTTGTAATAATGAAAGTTTTCATTTTATTCTTATTACTTTTTGCTCTTAATGTAATGACTCTATTCTCCTAATATTATAATATTTTTTCTTTTTTTTATTTTTTCTTTTTTTCTCATAATATTAGCATTATGACACTCATAATATTACAATTTTCTTGTAATGTTAGAAATATATTCCCACAAAATTATTCTGTTTTTCTTATAATGTTAACAATTACTATTACATTATATAAACTATTATTATGAATTTTAACTCAGAATATTCCAATTTCTTTCTCATTAAAGCTTGTTACTTTACAAATTTTTACAACAATATTACACTTTTTTTCTCATATTCTGATTTTATTGTCATGTTATTAAAAAATTTTTCTACTAGTACAAGGTACTATATATTTTCCCTTAAGTATTACTTATTTACGTTTGTTGTAACCATACAACTTCTCATAATTTTACTACGTTGTCATTCACAAAACTTTAAATTATTATTATTTATTCAAAGTTATTTAAATTATTTGTGCAATTCACTGTTAACGCTGTACATTGTTGTTCATATTTGATGTCATCTATTTATTTTCCATATTGTTATTATTATTATTATTTATTATTATACGGGAGCCAGGCAACGACATTTCGTTGGCAATTTCACTGCTGTGTTATTGTGCAATGACAATAAAGGAAGTTTATCTATCTACCAAATGTGTAAGCTGCTGGATGATGAATAAAGTATCTATCTATCCATCCATCCATAAGGTAGCCATTTTTGAATTTAATACATCATAGCATATCATAGCAATCCCTGGTTACCAATGCAAATGTTCCTATCCAGTGGTTAGCATGTTGTGTGTTAGCATGTGTCTGTTAAGTTGTGTAGCGAGCAGTTATGTTTATTTGGTTGTTTGGTTGTTTGACCGACAATAAAATAAAAAACTATCTTCATTGGCGAGTGCTGAACTATGCCCCCTAGTGGCTGAGAGCACGACGGCGATGATATCAGCACAATTAAGTGCTTCGGTTCAATCTTATGACATCATTACTTTCCTGTCCATGAGCTTACTTTGAAATCTTACTTTTAAATCAGTATTTTGTAAGCAGAAAAAGTAATAGCGCATAAAAATGAATGCGGGAATAAATAACAATGCTCGAGTCCCAGCTTTCAGACAATGCTTCATATCTGGCAATGATTGTTTTTATGAATATTTGTTCGAGCGCTAATGCTGTGTATTTAATGCGAACGTGTCCTTTCACCTGATGGCAATAGCAGTTTGGAGAAGGCTACAATCAAAGGTTTGCAGGCAGGATATTCTCAGCTGGAGGACATTCCAGATCCTTAATTCTCTGCTCAAATACCACACATGTTAGCATAACCTACCTTTTTGCCGCTATCAAACATCAATACACCCCCCTCCACACGTCAAGCTCATATCCCACATTGAAAAGATGGACTGACATTTAGCTCTCAGCATTTCAACAATATGACATTTGCATTTTTTTTTTTTTTTTTCCTTTTACTCCAGCAGGTTGCCGTGCGGCGCTGGGCGGAGGCTGCCGGCCAGCCAGCATCATTCCGAGTGGAGGCCGCGTCAGCCGCAGGGGGCCAAAGAGCAAGCTCTGTCTGGCCTGGATCTTCATTTACTTCTGCGTTGCCCGGCATCTAAATCAACCAGGCGTTGTCTCCGAGTTCATTTCCATTGTCTGGAACATGGCGGCTGCGCCTCCTCTTGGGAGCATCAACTTTGCCTGGCTGGGGTGCACACTGCATAAAATGGCCATTTCTGCAGGTAGGAGATAAGAGCAGAAAGAGGAGCTAATTATCATTCAGTGGATGTTAAAACCCCAGGAAAAGGGCGGCTATCAACAGCGGTGTCTGTACCGACACAGGCCAAAAACTATTTAATAGGATCTCAACTCCAAACTCTGGTTCATATTCATAATAAATAGGCCACATCTTAATGTGAGGCTGTGACTGTTGTCCTACTCTAAAAGCTAACTCTCTAATGAGGCCGCTGCCCTCAAATTAATCGCGGCTTCTTACTTTGTTTGCCAGTAAAAAAAAAAAAAAAAAAAACGCTGGGATGCTCCGCTTGTTTCACGACAAATTGAATTTCACTGGAAAACACATTATTCCCGCTGCGTGTAACACCATACCTGTTGTAATGGACTCCGGTGGAGTTGACTAACACAACATTCCGGTTCCTCTTTCCCCTGATTCACTTAGCGCTCAGCTCGGCTCAGCTCGGCTCGGCTCGGCTCGGCCTTGATTGGAGGTGAGATTAACTTGTTTATCATTCTTCTTTTACGTCCACTACTTCTTGCACCGTCAATACTAGAATACTGATGATGTGAATATGAAGGACCGGGTGAGGGTTGGAGGGGGTAGGGGGGGGTGAATTGTGCATCACAATCCCCAATAAACGAATGCATGAACAAACAAGTCCCGCTGGCACCTCATTCCTCCAAAACAGATTGTGTTCATGCTGAGAGAGAGTCAAGCATTCACACCGTACTGGAACCTCTAAAGTCAAACACTGCGGAGCTCCGACAGTGTGGAAGTCAAGGGGAAAAATAAGCCTCTAAAACAGGGGTCTCAAACTCAATTTACCTGTGGGCCACTGGAGCTAGGGTGTGGGTGAGACTGGGCCGCATCAGGTTTTCCAAAAAAACAAATTAAAAACAGAAAAATTAATAAATTTGCTTTGGTTCCGATTTTCCACTGTTCTCAAATATCTTAATTTTTATTTTTCTACACAAAATAAGATGAAAAATAAATAAACAAATCAAGAATAAAGAAAATCAATCAAACAGTAATAAATAAATATAATAATAATAATAAAACGGTAGCCTTCAAGTTATTTCCTTTAAACTTAAATAGCCAAAAACTTACCACTTCCACACGGATAGGGAGGATAACTATTAAGAGTTATTTAACCTTTAACATGAACATTAATCAAATGTAATAATTTTTTACAGAATCCATATCAAACTTGCGCGGGCCGCACTAACATTAAACTTTCAAGGCGGGGGCCTCAAACTAGTGTCCTGCGGGCCACATTTGGCGGGCCGCGTGCGAGTCTCCCAAGATTTTGATTGACTGCTAGATTTGGAGGGAATTTTTGGGGTATCAAAGTAGTTCAGAGGAGAATAGGCAGACTTGATGAAGTAGTCTTGTTAGTAAAGGATCTCACAGAAAGTTCAATTTTTTTTCAAATTTTTGTTTTTTTTCAAAAATTTTCAAAAATTTTTTTTTCAAAAATTTTCAAATTTTTTTTTTTCAAAAATTTTCAATTTTTTTTTTTTTCAAAAATTTTCAATTTTTTTTTCCCCATTCAGGTGTTAAAAAAATACTTGAGCATTGCAAAGGGAGCCACAACAAAGAGACTGAAGTGCCACATGCGGCTCTGGAGCCGTGGGTTGCTGACCCCCTGTCTAATGGAAAGGGTGACCACGGAGGAGCTGCTTTGTCACAAGGCGGGCCAGCGATCTATTTTTTACGGAGGTCAGTCGGTGAGCAAAAATCCAAACTTATAGAACCGAAATACTTCCAACAAACAAGAAAACACCAGTTGCCTCAATTCAAAAATACGGCAAAATGAATGATAAGCGTCTTCTTTGTTTGAGAGGATACTGTGATGTCACACCATTTATGTAGTTTCCACACAAACCAGATCCCTGTTTATCATTCCCGACCATACCGTGATTGATTTTAATACATTTTTTAACGTCACAGCCTGTGTATTGCGAGGCGATCATGATTAAAACATGACTTACGTTATGCTGTGATGTATAAATCAGCGCAATTGTCCTCAATTCATTTCTACCTTTAGCATTTCAGCTCAGTGACAGCATCCCTCCTTCTGACTCAATTGCGCTTTCTGCTTCCATCCAAGAGAACGACATTGGTATTCTTTAGAGGAGTTGTGACTGAGTGACTGTATAGAAAGAGAAAGTGAACAATACTACTCCTCCCGTTCCAGCCCATTCTATCCAACCTTGGGGGGTCGGATGGGTTGAGAAGAAGAACGCTACTATGTAATCTCACATCCATCTTTCCCAAATTTGAACTGTTCAGAACCAGTCGGAGTCCTTTAAAGAGATAAGGGTGACAGTAAGGATTAGTTTTGATGCGCCAAAACCAAAACTGATTGCTTGTAAACAACGGTAGCATAGATGTTGCCATGGCAGCAATTCTATCGAAATTTCATTTCCTCGAGGACTGAAGGATGTTTTTATAAGAATTATCTACTAAAAGTTATTATGTATCAATGAAGCTGCAAAAACGACATACATTAGGCTTGAACAATTTGAGTTTTCGTAGTAATGTGTTCCGTTTTTGAAGATTTTTAGTGTTTTTTAATGTTTTGATGGGAACATAACTACCCAGGTTGGCAAGGACTGGAAAATGGTGACGACCCCTACTTACATACTGTTAATAATTGATGATATTGTAAGTTGTTATTAAATTATTTAAATTATTTAAGTTTATGCCTGCGTAGGACAAAAGTAGGACAAATCGCAAAAAAAGAGAGAAATGAACTTTGGATGAAATGTGTTATGACTATTGCCCTATGTTTTAGGTATTTTCATTTGTACATTTCATGAAGAAAAGGTGAATTAAGACAATTCTTTAATAATAAACCTTTCTGAATATTCCTAAATAGGCTTTTTTACTCACAAACATTTCAAATTTAAAACCAGTATCATAAATAAACAAATCTTATTTTGAGCTGACACAAATAAATAAAAACATGTTAGTGTGAGAGGTCTCACATTTTGTATTTGCTGAACGTTTGTGGGCGATTTAAGAGCTAATATGCTAATAATAAAGAAAAATAGTAATACAAAATTACGCTTGCTGACTGTATTTTTTAAAATAATGTCTCAAAGTTCCCAAATTGATATCCCTTTACATAAAATTTGATGTAATTATCGTTGTAGTTGCGCATCCAATCGTTTACCACAAAGAGATTTCCCCTACTTATTATAGATAAAAACGTATGTATTTCCATTTGCGATTAAATGTGATTAATTGTGAGTTAACTACAGACAAAATGCAATTAATTGCGATCAAATATTTTAATCGATTGACATCCATAATTATATATTTACATATTAAATAAAATTTGATGTAATTATTGCTGTAGTTGCGCATCCAATCGTTTACCACAAAGAGATTTTCCCTACTTATTATAGATAAAAACGTATTTCCATTTGCAATTAAATGTGATTAATTGTGAGTTAATTATGGACAAAAATGCAATTAATTACGATCAAATATTTTAATCAGTTGACAGCCATTATATATATTTATTATATATTTTATAAATTATATTATATATTTTATATATGTTATTATATATATTTATAATATAAATATAATATAATATTAATAATAATAATATTTTTCGATTGACAGCCATTATATATATACATGCATATACATACGTATATATAATGGCTGTCAACTGATTAAAATATTTGATCGTAATTAATTACATTTTGTCCATAATTAACTCACAATTAATCACATTTAATCGCAAATGGAAATATAATATAAAATATTATATATATTTAACCAATTCTAATTGGGCAATCTTTTATTTGAGTTGGAATGAGCTGCTTTATGTAATTTGTCTGGTCTCCCCTGGTCTGTTTAAAGGTGAACTTTAGCCTCATGTTTGAAGAGTGATTCACTTGCATATTGGAAGAAGACGTACTGTTGGCATTTCTTTACACTGCAGGAGCAGACCTTGGCTGTTCACCAGTGGCCATTGCTCGTCCGTTCTCAGAGGTGAACACTTGTCATGTCGCTCCGCCACATCCACAGGCAGAGCTACGGGCCCGACGGTGGAGCTAACAAAAGAGGCCTCATGCATCTCATAAGCCTTGTTATCAGG
Organism: Doryrhamphus excisus; assembly: GCF_037039965.1. NCBI lineage: Eukaryota > Metazoa > Chordata > Actinopteri > Syngnathiformes > Syngnathidae > Doryrhamphus > Doryrhamphus excisus. The sequence continues at coordinate 20,097,458 of NC_136368.1, forward strand.
AGACATGTAGAATAAATTATTTTTGTTAGCGACCAGCTGTGGATTTGCATGCAAATTCAAATCCTCAAGGGTCGAAATGCCACTTTTCAAACATTTCAATCCGAAGTCAAAACCTACCATGTGGGTAAAAAGATGTGATGCTTGTGTCTGTGATTTTTTAAAAGAAAAATCTCCAGTGTAGCTCCAGAGGGGGTGGCTGAGAATGATGTTTTTTTTTTTGGTTTGGTAAAAATTCAACAATGAGGAGCCTCATTTGCATTTTTGAGCACATAACTAGTGTCACTAGCTGTTAAGGATGCACCCTGTAAATGAGTTATGCAAATTTACACCAAGGTACATGCTCAACAGTCAGCTTGCATCATCTCCTAATGCTTCACATTCTATTCACATCACATCAAACTTGCGCTACCAATCTTTTAACATTTTATTTCTGAGGAGCACCACACACTCACACGGTGATGCTCAAGGTTACCAAAAGACATTTGTGACTCTATGTGGTGAAACTGAAGAAAACATAGAAAAAACTGTTGCAGACCTGTGTGTGTGTGTGTGTGTGTGTGTGTGTTTGTGTGTGTGTGTGTGCCGCAATCACCAACAGCGAGGAAAATGTGCTGAAAATTGCAGCTGGTGCGTGAACTTGAAACACAGCACGCACCTTAGATCACATTCAAAAGCAAGAAGATTCCTGGTCTGTCAAGGGACAGTCATATCTGGCTGATTGAAGAAGAAGTTTCAAATTTAACACTGAAGACAATTTCATATATTGCTTCACCTTTGACCTCAGTTAAAGTCATTAATTATTGTTAATTTACAGACAATAATTGGATTTAAAGGTCTGTATTTTTGATCTGAGCTGTGGCAAACATCAGGGGCGCTTCTTCTGAAGGAACACATGGGCGAGAGGCAAGGGTACATATAGACAAACAACCATTCACACTCACATTCATACCTATGGACAATTTGGGTGCTCTTTTCACCTGTTGGCAACAAATACATAAGTCCTGCATCATCACATGACATCCAATACAAGAGCGTATCAACACGATTTATTTCAGGTATACTTAACCAAATTACATTAATGAAAGGAGTAGGAAGAAGCAGAGTTTATTTAATCATGCCCTGTCTCCATGTTTCAGGAATTACAGAAGTCCTGCATCATCACATGACATCCAATACAAGAGCGTATCAACAGTTGTCATGATTTATTTCAGGTATACTTAACCAAATTTCATTAATGAAAGGAGTAGGAAGAAACAGAGTTTACTTAATCCTACCCTGTCTCCATGTTTTAGGAATTACAGAAGGCCTGCATCATCACATGACATCCAATACAAGAGCGTATCAACAGTTGTCATGATTTATTTCAGGTATACTTAACCAAATTACATTAATGAAAGGAGTAGGAAGAAGCAGAGTTTACTTACTCCTACCCTGTCTCCATGTTTTAGGAATTACAGAAGTCCTGCATCATCGCATGAGAGCCAATACAAGAGCGTATCAACAGTTGTCATGATTTAATTCAGGTATACTTAACCAAATTACATTAATGAAAGGAGTAGGAAGAAGCAGAATTTAATCCTACCCTGTCTCCATGTTTTAGGAATTACTAATAATCTGTTCATGTTCAACAACACCAATTATTTGGTTATTAATTTCCCAGAGGGAAAGAAGATTCATGTGTAATAGTACAGTTAGAAAGCTTATTCGATAATGATAATAATAAAAGCAGGCATTAAAAACGTAAAATATGACAAATAATACATAGTATTGGTAATGTCAGTCAGTCATTTTCTGCCGCTTATTTTCATGAGTGTCGCGGGCATACTGGAGCCTATCCCAGCTGTCTTTGGGCGAGAGGCGGGGTACACCCTGGACTGGTGGCCAGCCAATCACAGGGCACATATAGACAAACAACCATTCACACTCACATTCATACCTATGGACAATTTGGAGTCGCTAATTAACCTAGCATGTTTTTGGAATGTGGGAGGAAACCGGAGTACCCGGAGAAAACCCATGCATGAGAACATGCAAACTCCACATAGAGATGGCCAATGATGGAATTGAACTCGGGTCTCCTAGCTGTGAGGCCTGCGCGCTAACCACTCATTCACCGTGCAGGCCAGTATTAGTAATGGTTTGGTTTATTTAACAAAATAATTAGAGATTTTTTGACATGAAGTTGTATGACAACTTCATCAGCAGTGTAGTGCATCAACGATGATTTACCCCCCACTTCATCCTGTGAGCCCATCCTGTTCTGGTCGGATTTCATTGAGGAACACAGTTCTAGGGTCTCCTAGCTAACCACTCGACCGCCGTGCAGCCTTGCTTAGGTAGTCCTTCTCCAGAAACAACCTCTTGACCACTTCTGACACCACCGACAACAACACTAGAGAGCTAAGCTGTTTTGCCGTGGTATCTAGAGTGTGCATACTACCACCACATCGTCATGTAAAAACATCAAAGAGCAATAATCTATGCCGGTTTGAAGAAGGTCAGTTGGAAATTGCGACTAATAAAGTCCAGAAAAGTCAACAATTGTCAGGTTCAAACTCCTGTGACACTTTTAAAAACACTTAAATGCAGAAATACAGAAGGGACAGACAACAATATTCAAAGTTACTCGCAGCGAGTAGAGTGAAACCACATACCCAGTGACATGCCGCTCCACTCTGATTATTCTCTTTTCGGGGGTCCCTACTACATGGTCGTGCAACTCTAAGGGGGGGGTCAGTTGCACGAGCTGTATTTGTTTGTCTATGTGTGTGTGATTATGTGAGAGTAATTACTTTTATTGTTTTATGAGTTCTTATCTTGACACATTCTTGCAGGATTAACATGAGCATATGCAGGGTTGCTGTTGGCGCATCCAAGCACCTTCAGGACCTGGGGGTCTCTGATCAGGGTCACCGGAACATTCCCTCTTCAGCATATTCAAACACTTTCTATTGTCTAAGCAAATTGATATAAGGGTGATAACTAATATTATATTCATTCTATCTACATTTTATTCCAACAACTATACCTACAACAAGTTATTCTACAATATTCAATATTCTCCAGGCATCTCCAGGACCTGGGGGTCGCTGGGGGTCTCTGATGAGGGTCACGGGAACATTCCCTCTTCAGCACATTCAAACACTTTCTATTGTCTAAGCAAATGGATATAAGGGTGATAACTAATATTATATTCATTCTATCTACATTTTATTCCAACAACAATACCTACAACAAGTTATTCTACAATATTCAATATTCTACAACATGTTCCAGTTCCTGTGAAAGTGAGCAACAACGTGGGTTGGACTCTTTCCCCATCTTAAGTATTAAGTATAAACGTCCATTAACTTGAGCCTGTGAGCTTACTGCACTTTGTTGAGTTTCTGTTAACAACCTATGGATGTTAACACAGACTGTGCTAAATTACCATCAGGATAAATCAGCTATCAGCGCTTTCTGTCCGATACGTTGCAAATAAGCTCTGTTGTAGTCGGAACTAAGCTCGCACAGCTAAAACAAAATCCATGCAATTTACCAACAGAGTAGGTTTTATTAAAGAATCTGGCGCCTCTGTTGCAAATTAGTCATATAATTGTAAATGGCCCGGGCTGGAAAACACAGCATTTCTGCAGCCCTAAGGAAGACTCACCCTCTGAGAGTTCCATTGATTATTCATCTCGGTAATGACCTCATGTCCCGGCTTGTTAGACTCCAGTGCTCATCAGCCTGTCACCTCGCCCCAACACTACTTCACACCCTTTTTACAACATATGTTCATAAGTCATCAGATTGAAATTCTATCCAGATTAAATTTGGATTTTTTTTTTTTTTCTCTCTAACAAGGGTTGTCGGTTTCAGGGGAGGACACGTGTGAGGGTGGTGTGGAAGTGGTGCGGGGCCTGGGGTTGCATTGATGAGATGGCAGGGACACAAAACAGGAGACAAAAGCAATCACTGCATCGACTTGGAAGTTGTCAAAGTCATTGACCCGCAGTCGGTGGAGTCAGAAAAAAAAAAAAAAAAAGAATGAAGGATGCAATTTACTTGTGAGCAACTGGCAACTCCCTTGGACAAAGTCAAGCTGCAAAGAAAGTTTCATACTTTTGCCGCACAATGACAATTGAGAAAACTCCATCTGGAGAATTTTCTTCTTCTGCACTGAGAGGAAAGATGGTTGAACTATACTGTTGTGTCGATTTGGAGGCAGGAGGGCGACAAGATCTCTTCGCTGTACGGAAAAAGGCTGATGGAACATTTTTTTTTTTTTTAGACTTTGCTGCCTGCGTGGGTGGCTCATACATCATGACACCAATAAGTCTGCTCTCATGAGGATTTAGTCGGATTAAACAGGAAAAAGTTGCAGTGAAATTGGTGAACATCTCTACTGGGAATTTGTTCAAAGTCTGGGTCGGGGGCCGTTTGTGGCCTGCAACTCATTTTTTTATTGGCCTCATTGGCATCATAACATATTTTTATTTTTATTTTTATTTTTATTTTTATTTTTATTTTTATTTTTATTTTTATTTTTATTTTTATTTTTATTTTTATTTTTATTTTTATTTTTATTTTTATTTTTATTTTTATTTTTTTTTTTTTTTACATCTTTGATCAATTGTGAATCATTCTGAGTTAACTGTGGACAAAGCGTGATTAATTGTGGTTAATTATTTTAATCGATTGACAAAATATCAAAGTGGACCTTGCATCCTTCCATTTTTCAGTGGAAAAAGTTTGGACACCCCTCACATTTCTTATTCAGGGTCCAGGGGAGCTGGAGCCTACCCCAGTCAGCTAAGTCATGATGCTATATACAAGGTACCCACATTATTACACACAGTTCAATAACTTAGTTACTAGATGTTACCCAATGTGGTCAGCGAGTATCGTTGTTGAATTCAACTCAAGAATGAGTCCCTAAATCCAAAAATGAAATTTTCTTGAATAAATACACGCATATATAAGAACGATTGGGAGTTCATAAGTTCAGCCTAAAACTCCACAAGAATATTAACGTTTCAATCCTTGGCTTTGTTTAGCCAGCTCAGAAGACCCGTATATTGAGATAAATGTATCATGTGTACCACTTTATTTGGGGGGTGTCTTCTGTCCTGTCCCATATTAGAGTGCAAGAGAGTCACATGACAGACGGGGAAGCAGTTAGAAGAGAGAGAGAGGGAGAGAGAAACCAAACAACGGCAAAAAAAAAAAAAAAAGTCCTCCCAGGAGAAATGAATCCAGGCAGTGTCGAGCTGAGAGGCGAGTAGAGTGAATGCAATTTCAGAAGGGGAACTAATGGAGGTCATGTTGTTTGATGCTCCTGTGCCGGCCACCAAAACAACTTGGAATCAATCACGTCCACATGTCTTTCTTTCTGAATATTAATGTGTTTAAGGCCATTTTTAATAACAGCTCATATCAAACACAGCCATCCATTATTCCCACACAGAATGAAGTGCACTGCACTTATCGGCCAGGTGTTATCAATAATAACATTTGAAATGCATTTTTTCCACCCCTTCCTGTTTTCTTCAAGCTGTTCCCCTGCAGTGTTTTTTTTTTTTTTTTTTTTTTTTTTTTGTGACGCAAGGTCAAAATGGAGTTTATCCTTCGATATCACCTGTCAGTCTAGACAAGAAACGCTCACTCAAGGTGACATCACTCCGCCGTCTGCTCCCAGCGTGCCACCACACCTTTCATTTCCTGTGAGCTGGGAATTTACAACTTCATCCTCTGACAGAAGGAGTAAACATTTCTAATGTGACCCCAGCCGCGGGGTAAACAAAGCCTCTCTGACACCATGACGACCCCCAAGAAAATAACAAACAAAGCACTTTTTTTTTGTTGCTTTTATGGAGGAAAACTGCAAGGGTGCATTTTTTCCCCTGTAAAGGTTCAATAAGAAAGGTTATTAAGGCCACATGCAAATTAAAAATAAATATAGGATTATAATTACATGAAAAAAAGTATTTGAAATACCTCATGGGAATAAAGTCATTTAAAACAGCTGTGTTACCACCAGATTAAAGCCACTTTTTAACAATAAAAGAATAATATCCTAATTTTAAGAATGAAGTTAAAATAGTACAGTAATAAAATTATTCTTTTTTATTTAAAAAAATCACAAAATTATAAAATAAAGGCCATGTGGAAATTAAAAATAAATATAGAATTATAATTACATGAAAAAAGTATTGAAATACCTCATGGGAAAAAGTCATTTTAAAACAGCTGTATTACCACCAGATTAAAGACACTTTTTAAAACAATATTTCAATAAAACAATAATATCCTAATTTTAAGAATGAAGTTATAATAGTACAGTAATCAAATTATTTTTTTTATTTAAAAAAAATCACAAAATTATAAAATAAAGGCCATGTGGAAATTAAAAATAAATATAGAATTATAATTACATGAAAAAAGTATTGAAATACCTTATGGGAAAAAGTCATTTAAAACAGCTGTATTATAAAGAAGAACAACTTGTTCAATAAAGACCACCAGATTAAAAGCCACTTTTTAAAACAATATTTCAATTAAATAATAATATCCTAATTTTAAAAATTAAGTTATAATAGTATAGTAAAAAAAATATTATTTTTATTTAGAAAAAAATCAAAATATTATAAAATAAAGCTGAATTTGTGTTGTGTAAGAAAATTCCACTGATTTCAAAAACAAGGTCATAGTATTGCAAGAAAAAAAAAGACCGGCGTCACAGTATCAAGGGAATGAAATCGGATATAATTCCTTCACACAAATAAGAATATAGTGATGTTATGTTACAAGAATAAAATAGTATTTCTTCCAGGTACAATATTACACAATAAAGTGCCAATTTGCAGACAATAAACACATATTCAGATAAAAAAACAGTCTTAATATTACCAAAAAAAGTCACTAAATTGTAACTTTGCATACATTTATGGATGTCCGATATTGGCTTTTTTGCCGAAAACCGATATGCCGATATTGTCCAACTCTCAATTTCCGATGCCGATATATGTAACCTGACATATCTCCTTTGGTGGAATTAACATAAATGTCTTCTACACAGCATTTTTTAAAAACGGTTTTCATGATCAGAAAAAAATATGATACCGATATTGACCGATATCACATTTTTATGCCGATATCGGGCATCCCTAGTTATATTATACATAAAAAATATATCTTTGTATATGGACATACAGTTTCATAGTTTACTTTTTTTCTTTTCAATGTGTCGTAATTCTCATTAAATGTTCCATATTGTTCTGTCTAGTGTGTTTAATTACTAGAAGGTGAGATAATAAGATGGAAATAGTGATAATATTTGGGCAAAGCACATATGCTTGCCTTATTCTTTCTTATCTTGGCCTGAAAAAAGTGATTTAGTATGCAACGCTTCAATCAGCAGTCTAAAAATTCATTTAAATGAACTTCTTTGGGAGATATTTATCCAGCAAAGTGGCAAACAGAAGAGAGACTATCAGAAAATTAAAGAGGACGTAACATTTTTTTGGGATGGGGGGGGGGTGTGAAATTAAAATGGGACAAAACGGAACGAGGCGTCAAGGCTAGGCAAACACTCCAAGATGTTCCCGAACAGATTGGGCTTCTTTTTTCTTCTTTTTTTGTCTTTGGATGCTTCTCTGCTCATTAATTCAAGGAGGAGACAAGTTTTTCCACAAACTTGTTTGTCACTGAGACTTTTCCAATGTTTGCAATCAAAGATCATCATGTCGGGAATACAGGGGAACATCCAAAGGTGTTTAGGTGCTAGATGAAAAATTTGACCAATATCTATTCATATAGATTTTGGATGTATCAGTATGGGTCAATCCACATTTTGAAACTGTGACGTTTGATGGATGGTTGGATGGATGGATAGATACTTTATTCATCATCCAGCAGCTTACAGATTTGAAAAACACAGGGGCATGCAGGGTTCAAGAAAATAAGGTAGATGGATGGATGATGGATGGATGCATGTACAGATGAATGGACGGATGTTGGATGGATGTACAGATGGATGGATGGATGGATGGATGGATGGATGGAAAGATGGATGTACGGATGGATGGATGTATGGATGGATGGATGGATGTACGGATGGAGGGATGAACGACTGTAAGGATGGACACATGGATGGATGTACAGATGGATGGATGTACGGATGGAGAGATGAACGAATTTAAGGATGGACGGATGGATGGATGTACAGATGGATGGATGGATGTACGGATGGATGGATGGATGGATGTACGCATGGAGGGATGAACAAATGTAAGGATGGACAGATGGATGGATGTACAGATGGATGGATGGATGTACGGATGGATGGATGGATGTACGGATGGATGGACAGATGGATGGATGTACGGATGGATGTTCGAATGGAGGGATGAACGAATGTAAGGATGGACAGATGGATGGATTTACAGATGGATGGATGGATGGATGGATGGAAGGATGGATGGAAGTACGGATGGAGGGATGAACGAATGTAAGGATGGACAGATGGATGGATGTACGGATGGATGGATGGATGTTCAGATGGAGGGATGAACGAATGTAAGGATGGACAGATGGATGGATTTACAGATGGATGGATGGATGGATGGAAGGATGGATGGAAGTACGGATGGAGGGATGAACGAATGTAAGGATGGACAGATGGATGGATGTACGGATGGATGGATGGATGTATGGATGGATGGATGTTCGGATGGAGGGATGAACGAATGTAAGGATGGACAGATGGATGGATGTACAGATGGATGGATGGATGGATGGATGGAAGGATGGATGGATGTACGGATGGAGGGATGAACGAATGTAAGGATGGACAGATGGATGGATGGACAGATGGATGGACGGATGGATGTACGGATGGATGTATGGATGGATGGATGTACGGATCGAAGAGGCAGACGTCATCGCAGCAAGACGAACTGTCCAACAGGCACTGGGTCTACTCTTCCAAGAAATGTGTCAACATCGTGGAAGGCTGGCACCGTATACGAAAGACTTCTAAGGCTGTTCTGTTCAATGCCGGGACTGGGGTGTGACACTCACTTCCTGCTCCGCTGTCACTGAATATCCGTTATCTGTGTGAAAACACAAGGCGTGAGTTCTGTGTAAAAAGCACAGGTGAACACATACTGCATCTATTTTGTTGCGGACGTCTGTGGAAACGAGGCTGGAGTGAAGTCTGGACTCCCACTAAATAAAAAAGCAAATGCAAATACGCCGCATGCGTAATTGCAGATGATACATGAACTCCAAAATGCCAGTCGCCGCGCAGCACTGAGTTCCAGCGATGCTGGCGATTATACCGTTTCCACCGAAGGCGTAATTTGTGCAGCCCCCCGTTACCACAGCAACACCATGTTATTAGCTTTGACAATCCTCAGTCATGTTAATTCGGAAGGGGAAGAGGGATGGGGGGGGGCAGCATGCCACCTAGTGGGATGTGAATAACCCACATATCTCAGCCGCAATTAGCATTGGGCTGTACTGTAAAGTGACAGGAACTAATTCCTAAATACTGTAGCGACATGAAAGAGGAGGGAAGCCACCCACAGAAGAGGAATTGACTGTCAGTGGCGGGTGCACATCAGCATCGGGCCTTTCTATTTACTTCAAGGTTAACTGTGATCCACTAATAACTTCGGGGAACTGGAGAAACAAAACATTGTTAGCTAATTACATAAGCAAGCCATTTAGACTGATTGATGCAACTTATTATCCCGCGTTCCTCTTTTTTTTCTCCCCGGCCTGGCCGTCTCGCCTCCTTCTCTAATTTGCTCTTTCCATATATAGGATAAGGACGTGGTTTCATTTGCCAGCCGCCAAGGAGAGCGCTGGACACCTCCTCCTCCTTCTCCTCCTCCCCGATTGATCATCATCAGGAGCCAAACACTCCCGTGTGAAGGCGCCGCCATCACATCGAAGAGGCAGAGGTCAACTGAACGAACTAAATTAATCAGTCGCACGCCATGACGCAGCCCGTATATAACAAAGAGGCCTTAAAGGAGGGGGATGGGCCGAGGAGTAGGTCATTTATATTTATTATCATTTTTTTAATTTGATGTCTCCCGCGGTGCTGCCGCTGATGCAATGCTTAAAAACCACGAAGCCCCCGCCCTGCTCGCGCATGCACAACATTTTGCGTTGATGTTGATGTCGTAATAACAGATCATCCTGAATTATCCAGAGCTTTTTTCTTGGGCGCCATTGTAAATAAGCTCAATAGGAATGTGAATTAGCCAGCCCCAGTGTCTCACGCCTCATGAATATGATTAATTGGAACAGCAACTTGAAAAAAAGAAAAAAATACAGAGAGAATATTAATATTTCTCGGTCGTGAGCGTGGGTTAGGATGTTTGTTAGTGATAAGGAGTGAGGAATAACGAATGGGGGTGCAGGGGGGTGTCACCCGGGGTGGGGTCATCTCTGGCGCAAAATTTTGTGAGGCACTCAGTAGAAGTGGAAGTGGTCATAATTTTAAAAAAGGTCCCTTAAGGTTGGTTTTTTTCACAGAGAGCTCTTAGCACTCAATGTTGGGGGTGGGCGGTGGGGGCGTCACCCGGGGTGGGGTCATACCTGGCGCAAAATTTTGTGAGGCACTCAGTACAAGCGGAAGTGGTCATAATTTTAAAGAAGGTCCCTTAAGGTTGGTTTCTTTCACAGAGAGCTCTGAGCACCCAATGTTGGGGGCGGGCGGTGGGGCGTCACCCGGGGTGGGGTCATACCTGGCGCAAAATTTTGTGAGGCACTCAGTACAAGTGGAAGTGGTCATAATTTTAAAGAAGGTCCCTTAAGGTTGGTTTCTTTCACAGAGAGCTCTGAGCATCCAATGTTGGGGCGTCACCCGGGGTGGGGTCATCCCTGGCGCAAAATTTTGTGAGGCACTCAGTACAAGTGGTCATAATTTTAAAAAAGGTCCCTTAAGGTTGGTTTCTTTCACAGAGAGCTCTGAGCACCGAATGTTGGGGGCGGGCGGTGGGGGTGTCACCCAGGGTGGGCTCATCCCTGGCGCAAAATTTTGTGAGGCACTCAGTACAAGTGGAAGTGGTCATAATTTAAAAAAAGGTCCCTTAAGGTTGGTTTCTTTCACAGAGAGCTCTGAGCACCCAATGTTGGGGTCGGGCGGTGGGGGCGTCACCCGGGGTGGGGTCATCCCTAGCGCAAAATTTTGTGAGGCACTCAGTACAAGTGGAAGTGGTCATAATTTTAAAGAAGGTCCCTTAAGGTTGGTTTCTTTCACAGAGAGCTCTGAGCACCCATTTTGGGGGGCGGGGGCGGGCGGTGGGGGCGACTTTCTGTGTTCTATTTGCATGCATTTTCTCCATATTTCCCCACGACTAAAAACCTGGACATTACACTTTTAGTTCCCTTGACCAACAAGTCCCCAGGCTACACAACACGGTTGCCGCCCACTGTTCCCCAGGGGGGTGCGCCCCATAGTTTAAAATATGTATGTACAGTAAACGGATAAACTGATGCACACAAATAAACAAAATGTACTTGTACAATATGCCAGTCCAAAAATTGGTTGGTTTGGTGGAAAAACAGTGAGCAATACTGCCGCCCAGCAAGGACGGCCCCCCAATGCGATTCCAGCAAAGGCTGCTTTGAACATTTGACGTTATGGCCTTTCTATGTAGAAATGACATGTTCTTCTCATTTTTACATGATTTTTCTGAGGTTACTCTGGTTCCCCCCACAGCTAAAAACATGACGTTAATTTCCAGACTGTCCCCATGGCAAGGCCCTGACCCAAGATCTGGATTCATTCCCAGGGGGCGCCACACAGTTGCCGCCCCTCAGTTCTGTGTGCTATTCCACAAAGAAATGTGGACCTGCAGTTCTGTGCACTACATTTCTGTCCCCAAAACAGATTAATAACAGGATCGCTCTTGTCCCCTCGCTTCCTGTCATAAGCCCCCATGCTGCACCGCCGGCATTGGCGCACCCCCACAGTGATGCACAATGTCACAAAAAATGTGGATACAGCTTGTCCAACATGGGTTCAGTCAGTGGACTACATTCCAGACAAACTATGGCCCTTTTCTCCCATAACAACAACTATTGTGCTACATTTTGGATGAAAAAAAGATAACAGGAAAGGTTCTACCTGTCATCATACCATGTGCCCCATTCTGCCCCCAGGGTTGGCGCACCCCGCTGTGCTTGATGTATCACTTGTGGAGTCTGGGTTGTTCTATGTTCAAACGTGAGGTGTATGTGCTGTATCATATTTTGCAAAAACAATACATAACAGGAATGGAGGCTGCACGGTGGTCAAGTGGATAGCTCACAGACCTCACAGCTAGGGGACTCGAGTTCAATTCCACCCTCAGCCATCTCTGTGTGGAGTTTGCATGTTCTCCCCGTGGGTTTTCCGTGGGTATGAATGTGAGTGTGAATGGTTGTTTGTCTATATGTGCCCTGTGATTGGCTGGCCACCAGTCCAGGGTGTACCGCGCCTCTTGCCCGAAGACAGCTGGGATAGGCTCCAGCACCCTCGTGAGGATAAGTGGTAGAAAATGAATTCATGAATGAATGTTCGTATAGGTCACGGGTGTCCAATGTGCAGTCTGGGGGCCTTTTGTGACCACCAGCTTGTTTTATATTGGCCCGCGGCACATTGTAGAAGTAGCCTTTTGAACCAAAGACAGCTGGGATAGGCTCCAGCATCCCTCGTGAGGATAAGCGGTAGAAAATGACTATATGTGCCCTGTGATTGGCTGGCCACCAGTCCAGGGTGTACCGCGCCTCTCGCCCGAAGACAGCTGGGATAGGCTCCAGCACCCCTGGGACCTGTGTGAGGATAAGTGGTAGAAAATGAATGAATTAATGAATGAATGAATGTTCGTATAGGTCATGGGTGTCTAATGTGCAGTCCGGGGGCCTTTTGTGACCACCAGCTTCGGCACATTGTAAAAGTAGCCTCTTGATCCAAAGACAGCTGGGATAGGCTCCAACACCCCCACGACCTGTGTGAGGATAAGTGGTATAAAATTAATGAATTAATGAATGAATGTTTGTAAAGGTCACGGGTGTCTAATGTGCAGTCCGGGGGCCTTTTGTGACCACCAGCTTCGTCACATTGTAAAAGTAGCCTCTTGATCCAAAGACAGCTGGGATAGGCTCCAGCACCCCCACGACCTGTGTGAGGATAAGTGGTAGAAAATTAATGAATTAATGAATGAATGTTTGTATAGGTCACGGGTGTCTAATGTGCAGTCTGGGGGCCTTTTGTGACCACCAGCTTCAGCACATTGTAAAAGTAGCCTCAGCTGGGATAGGCTCCAGCACCCCTGTGAACCTCGTGAAGATACGCGATAGAAAATGACTATATGTGCCCTGTGATTGGCTGGCCACCAGTCCAGGGTGTACCGCGCCTCTCGCCCGAAGACAGCTGGGATAGGCTCCAGCACCCCCGCAACCCTCGTGAGGATAAACGCTAGAAAATGAATGAATAAATGAACAACAGGAATGGGTCACATGCACTCCTTTGCCATGTTTTCCATCCTGCCACTCCCAAGGTTGGCGCACCCCTCGTTATTTGCACAAACAAACGAGGCCTGATACATCAGGTGACCTTGGCTCCTTTTGGCTTACTTCCACGTTGCCAAACACAAGAAAGGACTACAGTCATCCTAAAAAGTCAAGAGGCTCACCAGTGCACTGAAAGACACCTATGGAGTCCTATAGGTCCATGGGGTACGGTGCATAAATACACTGCAGTCACACTTTCCCCAAATGTGTGACAAACTTTCAACCACCATTTTATTAGTGCATGTGATGAGCTGTGTGGTGTCGGGGACAGGCCTCCATTTGTGGCACAATGGCGTGCTACATTTGGAATAGCAAGCACGTAGCAACATAGGGGACGTTTAGCAGTAGTCCATTAAAAAAACAGTGACCCTGCGTAATAGCAAGAGCTCATGAAATGACTATTCTCTGCACAAGGAAAGCGAGAGAGAGAGTCCCCACTTCTAATGAACTCTAATGAAATGCTCTATAAATTGCTATTTAGTTTCTTTGATCACATTCTTCAAATTGCATTCAGCAGTGTGACTTGAGGTGCTGTGTGTGTGTGCGTGGGACTGCGTGTGTGGATGACTTGAGTGGGGGAGGGCTGCATAGCGTAATGTTGCCCCCTAGCGGTGTAAGAGTGGAATTAAAGCAAAGACAACACAGGCAGCACATGGTTTTAAACCAGAGGTGGATTTGGTACCTGGGCCTTCAGTGGGGACTTGACCAGACAGAATTTGGAGGACGAGTATTGTTAAAAAAAATCATTATAACCCTAGCCCTAAAAAAAATAAAATAATAATCATTATAAAAATAACATATATTGCCACCAATAACCGTGCATGAATACTGACCTTAACTGAGGCAAGTGAGACCTGCAGTGGATGTTGTTGTGGGGTCTTTTGTGACCTCTTGGATGAGTTGTCGCTGTGCTCTTAGGGTCATTTTGGTTAGCCAGCCACTCTTGGGAAGGTTCACCACTGTTCCATATGTGTTAAGTCATTTCTGGATAATGGCTCCCACTGTGGTGTGCTGGAGTCCCAAAGCTTTAGAAATGACGTTAATAACCTTTTCCACAGTGATAGATCTCAGTTATGTTTTAATGGAGTGGACTATCACTTCTTCACACAGGGTCATGTAGGTTTGGACTTTTTTCTCCCTTTCTCCCGGATGTTGTTGTGGGGTCTTTTGTGACCTCTTGGATGAGTTGTCGCTGTGCTCTTGGGGTCATTTTGGTTAGCCAGCCACTCCTGGGAAGGTTCACCACTGTTCCATATGTGTTAAGCCATTTCTGGATAATGGCTCCCACTGTGGTGTGCTGGAGTCCCAAAGCTTTAGAAATGACTTTATAACCTTTTCCTGATAGATCTAAGTTATGTTTTAATGGAGTGGACTATCACTTCTTTATAACCTTTTCCACATTGATAGATCTCAATTAATATCAGTTAAGTTTTGTTTTAAGAGGGTGGACAATTATCTTTTTCACACAGGGTCATGTAGATTTGGATTTTTTTTAATCCTTAATAATAAAAAGTTTAAAAACTGTATTTTGTGTTCTGGTGTCTTAACATTGATTTATATTTACATTTGTTTGATGATCTGAAACATTCAAGTGTCACAAACATGCTAAGAAATAAGAAATATATATAATTTATATACATAGTGTAAAACCAGTGTGTTGGCGTATGTATGCCTACCTCCTGCAGCTCGGTCTAAACAGTTCATAAATGAAGATGGATTTTTCCAAAGGGCATACGTATTTGCACAACTTGTACAGTCACTCACGCTTTTTTTTTTTAAACGGCTCCCCTTTAAATCACCTGGAGAATTCATAATTAATGAATGCTGACATTTTCACTTCTGTGGCCCAGTTTGAGTCATTTATAAATTCCACTAATGCTAACAGTAATTATTTAAAAACACCAATGATTGGTAGCTGCTGTGGCAGAACTTTTTATATAGAGGTACGTATATAGTTTTGGACAAGTCTGCAATGAAATTTAATGTTTTATATTACATCTGCTACTTTTTTTTTTAATTATTTTGGTCATTACGGACTGTAAGGAATTAAAAAAAAGATCTTTGTAACGACCCTCCCTGATTTTTTTTTTGTGCATGTTTTTCAGACTGAAATGTTTTAAGTCTGTTTTAAATCATCAAAAAAAAACATCAAAAAATAAATATAAAACATTTTATTAATTATAAACCTTTTATTATTAAGGGAGAAAAAAGTCCCAACCTACATGAAAAAGTGTGAAAAAGTGATAGTCCACCCCATTAAAACATAACTGAGATCTATCAGTGTGGAAAAGGTTATAAAGTCATTTGGCACTTTGGGACTCCAGCAAACCACAGTGAGAGCCATTATCCAGAAATGGCCTAAAACATGGAACAGTGGTGAACCTTCCCAGGAGTGGCTGGCCAACCAAAATGACCCCAAGAGCACAGCGACAACTCATCCAAGAGGTCACAAAAGACCTTTTAAATTTGATTAATTTTAAATGTTTTTAATTTAAAAACTTTTAATTAAAAAAAAACAGTTCCACATATCCAAAAGGAGTAGGAAGAAGCAAAGCTTATTAAATCCTACCCCTCCATCTGGTACTTTTACAATCAGTAACTGTTACATTTGTTCACTTCCTGCTTTCCTAATATAGTTTAAGTTGTTTTTTTTTTTTTTTTTGTCGTTGTCGTGTACCAAAGTACGAGGTGATATGACCATACAATGACATAATGCGTAGCATAGTAACTGTCAATATAGTCTATAGTCTAAGAGTTGAAGTTATGCAACCTGGTGATGGATCTAGAAATAGATAGACTAATATTCATCAATTTTCTACCGTTTGTCCTCACGAGGGTCGCAAGGGTGCCGGAGCCTATCCCAGCTGTCTTTAGGCGAGACGGCGTGAGATAGACTAATATTTCCTTCCTAAATTGACTTGCAAGGAATTGATTGTTCTTAAGATGAATGCAAGTGTGACATTTGGGAAATGCTAATATTTGCTCTGTGACTGAGAGTTTCTCCAATCGCTTTATGCATGAAAATGAAGCCATAAGCAGAAGATAAACGATAAAGCCAGTTTGAGACGTCCGTCCAGAAGGGACACATGTCGCCATTTCACACATTTTGTTAGATTGGGCAGGAAAATGGAGGTGCACAAATGACATTGTGTGGTGTTAAGAGAGGTGATGTGCATGAGTGTCTCTTGACCACTTGTGACTATGCCGGTTGCCTGGCAACATTACCGTGGAGATCCAGAGCCAAGCTACCTGTTTCCTCTCCCTTTGCAGCCTGTCGACGAGGCTTAGAGCAAAGCTGCTGACTGCTAAATAATGACTTTGTGTTACGTTTGGCTTGGAAGGATGATTGCCTGAGGCCAGGTGATCAAGAGTGCGCATGTGATTGTGCACGTACAACTTTTAGCACAGGGCTTTTCAACTGGTCGGCTGCGGGACATACCAGCAACTAAAGGAAAGGTTTCTACCGCTTATCCCCACGAGGGTCAAGGGGTTGCTGGAGCCTATCCCAGCTGTCTTGGGGCGAAAGGCGGGGTACACTCTGGACTGGTCGCCAGCCAATCACAGGGCACATATAGACAAACAACCATTCACACTCACATTCATACCTATGGACAATTAACCTAGCATGTTAACCTAGCAAGAAACCGGAGTACCCGGAGAAAACCGACGCATGCACAGGGAGAACGTGCAAACTCCACACAGAGATGGCCGAGCTGTGTGGTCTGCACGCTAACCACTTCTCCACTGTGCAGCCGAAAGGTTTCCAGTACATGCATACATACATGCATGCAATCGGGTCAACTGGACTTGGACCTGGAAAAGAGGTGACATGTCCAAGAGTCCAATTACTCTTCAAAAAAATGTCATTCTGAAATACACCACTGATTAAAATTTTACAAGACAAGTTGAAAAATTGCAAGAAATTAATCTTAAGTAGGTTGAAAGTAGATCTTTAAAATGGAAAGGAAGAAATGGGAGTGAGACAAACAATGGTTTAAACTGACCGTTAAACTTCCATTAAACTGAAATAAACTGATAATCATAATGGGTGGTTTTTAAAAAACCCAATATTAGAAGAAGTTTTTTGTAAAAAGTTACATGAAAAAAAAAAATTGTGAATAAAATTTTGTTTTCAAGAGAAAAACATTATCTAATGAGAATAAAGATCTAATATTATATTACAAGCTAATATTAAAAGAAAAAATGTGTTTCATTGTTTTTTCATTTTATGTATTTCATTATTTTAAGTTCCAGGAATACATTTGTTTGTTTGTTTTTTTCTGAAAATATAAAACATATGCAGTATCATGTCCATATTTTTGTATAGAATAACAGGTTATAA
Source organism: Doryrhamphus excisus (assembly GCF_037039965.1). Taxonomy (NCBI): domain Eukaryota; kingdom Metazoa; phylum Chordata; class Actinopteri; order Syngnathiformes; family Syngnathidae; genus Doryrhamphus; species Doryrhamphus excisus. Next base: position 20,115,354 of record NC_136368.1, read on the forward strand.
TTATATGGCATTAAATTTGTCATTAAATTTTTTTTATTTTAAGAAAAAAGGCACAATTTACATAGAATAAAGTAATATTTTTTCGAGAAAAAAGTCACATTATCTTTTTTTATTTTTACAAAACTGTTATGTTATGAGAATAAAGTAATATTATGGAAAAAAAGCTGCAGTTTTTTAAAGAAAAAAAGGCGTCGTCCTTTTAGGTTTTAATATTTAAAAAAATCTTCCAGGAATAGCCATATTTTGTCAGGATTAAAAACAAATATTTAAAAAAAATTGACCGCTTACGAGAATAAATTAGTAATCTTCTGCGACAAAGGTGTTATCTATCCAGAAACTATTCAGAAAAAATCATAATATTACAAAAATAATATGCTTTAAAGAAAACTGTTTCAAAATCTTTTGAGGATTATGTCATAATATGAAGAAGAAAATGCATATTAGTATGAAAAGAAAGTGGTATTTCTATGATACAGAAGTTGTATTATTCCAGGAATTACGTACACAAATACAAATATACAAATACATATACAAAATACAAATACATATATTTTTTTCAAAATTAGTGAAATAGCAGTGGATAGAGAAAAAATAATTTATTTCTTAGCTGCTCATTCATGAGCATTTTCTTAAAACGAGCATCCTCCTCTCTTATTTCCTAGAGACACTTGGACAACCTGCATGTGTGCGAGTGTGAGGAAGAAAAGCTCTGATCTGCTTGGGTAGAAGAAAAAAAAACTGCTTGTTTTTGGACAAACTGTAGAAAGTGTCTGTAGTAGCGCTGCATCAAACAAAGAGTTCACTTTGCTGTGTTTGAGCTGCTCTTAATGGAGCGACTATGGATGAAGCCGCCTATTTCTTTCAAAGTAAATGAATGTATTGACAGCAGCTCTCCCATTAAACAAACTGTCAGCTGGAAAACAAATGGCATCTTTTTTATTCCTCTACCGCGTCCAAACGTCGATACCCAAACCTTCTTACAAAGATGAATATGAGACGGTACCAGCTATGGGAGAACCAACATTTAGACACTCCACCACCGTGGCGGCCATTTGTCATGAATAAAAGCCATCTGAGTCTTTTTCCTCTGCTGTCTTACATTCACATGAGGTCCATTTGGATGGAGAAGCACCTTTCACGGCAAACGTGTAGATGAATGTAGCCCCGTGGCCCAATTTGACAGGTCAGCGAGCCGCTGTTTGACCTACAAGGAGCTTATAATGAAGGCAAGCCTATCATATTGATTGATAAATGCATTTTCCCTCAGTGTTAAATTGGCTATCTGTCAGATTGGAACACGTCACCCAGGGCACAGATATGACCCTCTTCTTTATTGCTCGCCTCTTTTATTTTGTCTACGTGTGCCCTGATGCATCTTTAAAGCGCTTCCAGCCTGGAGATGAGAGTTAATAAGAGAGCAAAGAAGTGCAAACAGAGCTGTAAAATATACCACGAGGATGTATTTCCATGAAGCATATTGCAGGAATGCGTGGGAGCTTTGTTTAGAGCTTTATGCAAGAAGAAAAAAAAAAGGCAACTAATCCGCTCCATCCCAGCTTTTATCACCGCTATCAAAAGGCTGAAGAGTTTTTTTTTTTTTATCCTTACGCCAATGCAACACAACTCTTTCCCCATTTTCTTTCCAACAACCCCTCCCCATAGAAAGGAATGACGCAAAATGGTTCAATCTGTCATCAGTTTTAGCTCCTTGGCAGCAGTTTTAGAAACGATTATCTCCTCTGGAGAGGCCCTCAGATAGCTATCATGTCATTTGTGACCATCCTTCCATCCTCGCAGGCACATTTTGGAGTGACCTTAAGAAGATAATGAGCGACAATGAGAGAACACGCTGACAAACGGAACATTTGGAACGCAGGTTTGAAATGTGCGGATGTACAGTACGCCCACCGGACACGCCATCAAGTACACCCGTGTAATCTAATGACAACCTATGAAGGAGTACTAGAGCAACTCTGGTTGTACTATTACATGAATAAAGTTGTAAATAAAGTTTCTGTAAATGTAGTAAAAGTTGGAATCTCATGTATCTTTTTTTTTAAATGAACTTTTTCTTGTATTGCAGTTGATTAATAACATTTTTTTACACTTTTGAAAAAAAATTCTAATATTACAGGAATATTTTTTAAAGTAGAAAGTAACATCGCATTTCAGAAAAAAAACATTATACCAATAGTAAAATATGGTGGTGGTAGTATGATGGTCATAATAATATTTTTTTACACTTTTGAAAAATTTCTAATATTACAGGAATATTTTCTTAAAGTAGAAAGTTCAGTTTGTAAATTACAAATTGATTCTAATACTATGACTTTATGTTAGTAACACCACATTCAGAAAAAGAACATCATACCGACAGTAAAATATGGTGGTGGTAGTATGATGGTCATAATAATATTTTTTTACACTTTTAAAAAAAAAATTCCAATATTACAGGAAATTACAAATTGATTCTAATAATATGACTTTATATTAGTAACACAGCATTTCAGAAAAAGAACATTATACCAACAGTAAAATATGGTGGTCGTAGTATGATTGTCATAATAATATTTTTTTACACTTTTGAAAATGTTCTAATAGTTTTTAAAAATAGAAAGTTTAGTTGGTAAATGAAAAATTCTGATAATATGACTTTATGTTAGTAAAATATGGTGGTGGTAGTGTGATGGTCTGGGACTGTTTGCTGCTTCAGGACCAGGAAGTCTTGCTGTGATGAATGGAAACATCAATTCACAAACTACCAACCACTTTCTTTATTACCATAATTAAAAACAGGTCGGACTTATGTATAAATAATGAATTACCCGTGGACAGCCAATACGGATCGAAAGGCAACATTACAACTTCCACGCTACGAATAAAATTACCAATATTACAAAACCTACAAAGTATTTCTTAATTTTACAACAAACCTTCCTTACAATGAACTCCAAATCCTGATTAAAAAACTATAAAGGTATAGAATCAGCCTGTTAGATTTGAAAGTACATCTGCAAGCTTAAATACATTGTGCGGCGTACCCCAAGGGTCAATACTGGAACCAAAACTGTTCAACCTATATAGTAATGACATCTGTAAAGTAATGAAAAACCAAAAGTTAGTATGATTTGCAAACGATACTACTGCATGTTGTTCTGGAGACAGCACACAAGAACTAATACAAAAAGTCACATATGAATTTATGATATTAAAAAATGGTTTGATAAAAGTAAAATAAAAAGGATACCTTTCTAAATAGAAATTGGAGGTGTGGGTATTTACATGGTGAAAGAAAATACACTTAGACTACTTCAGGCTTGATCTACCATCAATGCCCCTCTATTTTTATATCCACTTTAACCCAACCGGTCAAGACAGATGGCCGCCCCACAGAGCCTGGGTTCTGTCCAAGGTTTCTTCCACAGAGGGAGTTTTTCCTTGCCTCCATCGCCAAATGCTTGCTCATGTGTGGTTTGTCTGTTTTTCATTTATGAATGTGACCTCCATGTGTAAAATGCCATGAGTTGTATAATGGTGCTATATACAGTAAATACTAATTTATTGATTGATTGAATATGGAATAATGGAAAAAAATTTTAGATAAAAAAAATTGAGAATAATTATATTTTTAAATACAAAAACAAAATAATAACAAAAATATTATTGATGGGTTCTTCACTTACGTATATACTGGCATGGTTGAATCAATTGTGTTTTTCATGTTCTTTATCAACTGGATAGCACTTTGTTTGGCCCCATGGCTGGTTATTTGACAGTCGGACTCAATTCAAAATATACAGCGGGGTGCTGTATTAAAAAAAATAAATTGGCAAAAATATTCAACAAATATCCACCCGAGCATGCATGCTTTTAAGGACACTGTTTGCCGCAAACCAAATGATTGAAGAAGACTTTTGTCTGTGGAGTGCGTGTTCCAATGTTTTCTCATTAGAAAGCTCTTGAAGAGGCCACTTCATGAAGCAAAAGAGCAACCTCAGTGGTAAACGTGTATTCGCTGTTAAGAGTCTGCTCGTGTTGACACTTTGGCCCCCGCGTGGAGACGTGAGACAGCCAGTTATGCACACAGATGTAAATGACATAAAAGATGGCAAGCAGGAGTGACAACAGCCTGCAGCTTCACGTGTTGGCATATAATGGCTCCTTGTCTATTTTTCTCCCCGCTCCACCACAAGCGCTTCCCGCCCTCATTTGCATGCAAGAAGCTCAGCCAAGTAACCTGGGAGTCTTCAAAGCCCGTCTCCCGGGTAATGGAGCAGCATGAGATTTTACATCTGATCATCACTGACTGCAGTCTTGATCATGTAGATTCCAACTGGGACAAGACTCGTGCATGATAGCAAACTCCAATCGGAGTGGGAAAGGATTGGCTTTAGAGGAAGAGTTGCGTGACGAGCGGATCCTAAAACGACGTTCTGCACTGTTTCAACTGAGAAGGAGCAGGACATCTTGCAGGATAGTAAGCGTCGCATTGAAATATAAATATAACGCGCCATTAGACTTTATCGGGAAAGAAACTATATTTGGTACCGGAAGTGGGATTTCCTTTCATGCATCATTGTGAGAACCCTGACTTCTTCCGACACAGTCTAAAGTTCTACTGATTTAAAATTGGGGAGAATCCCAACAAAATGCTAACAATGCTAATGACTTGCATGCTAGCTGTTAGCATGCAAGTATGTATGTATAGGAATATATGAGTGGGATTCGGAACTATATTTGGTACCAGAAGCGGGATTTCCTTTCATGCATCATTGTGAGAACCCTGACTTCTTCCGACACAGTCTAAACTTCCACTTATTTAAATTTTAGAGCATCCCAACAAAATGCTAACAATGCTAATGACTTGCATGCTAGCTGTTAGCATGCAAGTATGTATGTATAGGAATATATGAGTGGGATTCGGAACTATATTTGGTACCAGAAGTGGGATTTCCTTTCATGCATCATTGTGAGAATCCTGACTTCTTCCGACACAGTCTAAACTTCCACTTATTTAAAATTTAGAGCATCCCAACAAAATGCTAACAATGCTAATGACTATCATGCTAACAGCTAGCATGCAATCATTGTCTGTATGTATGTATATACAGGAATATATGAGTGGGATTCGGAAATATATTTGGTACCAGAAGTGGGATTTCCTTTCATGCATCATTGTGAGAACCATGATTTCTTCCGACACAGTCTAAAGTTCTACTGATTTAAAATTTGGGAGAATCCCAACAAAATGCTAACAATGCTAATGACTATCATGCTAACAGCTAGCATGCAATCATTGTCTTTATGTATGTATATACAGGAATATATGAGTGGGATTCGGAACTATATTTGGTACCAGAAGTGGGATTTCCTTTCATGCATCATTGTGAGAACTCTGACTTCTTCCGACACAGTCTAAAGTTCTACCCATTTAAAATTTGGGAGAATCCCAACAAAATGCTAACAATGCTAATGACTATCATGCTAACAGCTAGCATGCGATCATTGTCTGTATGTATGTATGTACAGGAATATATGAGTGGGATTCTGAACTATATTTGGTACCAGAAGTGGGATTTCCTTTCATGCATCATTGTGAGAACCCTGATTTCTTCCGACACAGTCTAAAGTTCTACTGATTTAAAATTTGGGAGAATCCCAACAAAATGCTAACAATGCTAATGACTATCATGCTAACAGCTAGCATGCAATCATTGTCTTTATGTATGTATATACAGGAATATATGAATGGTATTCAGAACTATATTTGGTACCAGAAGTGGGATTTCCTTTCATGCATCATTGTGAGAACCCTGACTTCTTCCGACACAGTCTAAACTTCTACTGATTTAAAATTTGGGAGAATCCCAACAAAATGCTAACAATGCTAATGACTATCATGCTAACAGCTAGCATGCGATCATTGTCTTTATGTATGTATATACAGGAATATATGAGTGGGATTCGGAACTATATTTGGTACCAGAAGTGGGATTTCCTTTCATGCATCATTGTGAGAACCCTGACTTTTTCCGAAACAGTCTAAAGTTCTACCCATTTAAAATTTGGGAGAATCCCAACAAAATGCTAACAATGCTAATGACTATCATGCTAACAGCTAGCATGCAATCATTGTCTGTATGTATGTATGTACAGGAATATATGAGTGGGATGATGTTGATGTTTACGTTTTACTGGGCATGCCCCATTGACTATTCTCTTGGATTATAGTGGCGCATGCAGACAAGAGATTGGAATATTACTTTCCATGATTCCAAGATTCCATTCGAAAAAAGAAAAACCCCTCATGTAAATATGGCTAGCGTTACTATTAACACACCATTGTGGGTTTACACCATTCAGCATCCATATTGCCAAATAACTCCCAAATTCATCTCATCAGACCACAGAATGGTTCACCAAAAGCTGGAATCCTGCTTGAGATAACCTCGAGCAAAGGCCCGGGCAAGCCCTCAGATGTTTCTTCCAAGGCAGCGGCATCTACCAAGGCCTCCGTCCAGGGAGACGTCCTCTGTGCATAACTTGCTTGATGGGGGACCGTGACACCTCCTTTCAATTGGGTTTTTTCCACCCACAGAGGTTTTTAACAGCGTTGAACCTCTTGTGGTTGTTGATCATGCACTGGACGGTTGCCACAGGGACATCATACTGCTTTGAAATAGCCTTGAAACCTTGGAACTTCCACTTAATATACAATATACGCTAAGAAAAAGCATATTTCACTCTTTTTCTTCTGACGACAAGAGATCAAAACAACACATTGGACCAAATACCTTATTAGCCAAAGAGAAAGTGTGGAAGTCTGTGAACAAAATGAGCTAAAAAGCATGTTGCCTGCTTGACACCGCTTAAAGGTTGCTATTGCTATGCAAGTAAACACATAATAATAATAATATTTTGGAAAAAGTCACAAATACGTGATGCACTTTTTGAACCAGAAATAAAAAGTACAGGATGGGTTTCATTTATCAATCACACATTTATTGGAAAAGAAGTCATAGGGCATGATAGGAGACTCATTTAAATACAAATATACAGTATATTCTTAGACCAGTGGTTCCCAAAATATTTTACAGTCGTGTAAGGTACATAAAAGATAAGATAAAAAAACTGTTTAAAATGCATAAATAGAGCATTTAAGAGTAGTAATAGTTCATGTCATACATATAAAATTCAGTTCAAGAAAAGACACCCTACTATTTTCTTTTATATGTTTGTTTCTAAAATAACCAAATGTCCATTGTTGGCGTTTGGGTGTAATACCGCAAGATCCACTAGGGGGTGCTAAGCAGCGATAGTGGTATAGAGTAGGTGACAAAACGACAGAGGAAGAATAAATCCTGAGTGTAAATACACGTCAAGTCATCGTGGATTGTTTTCCTTATTCTGTACCACAGGTTAGTACAAAGTAGAGATAATTTATATTTTAACGGCTGTAAAGAGTTTAAAAAAATGCTCGAGTAAACAGCTGACTGCTAAATGTTTGTTACAAAATGTGTTGTAGAGCATTTGAACATAAGCGAAATGGCTAATGCTAGCTAGCTTTAATGTACAGTTAATAACATGAAGCAGGCTAATTAAAAAATGTGAAATGTGTCTGGAAACAAATTGGTAATTGTTGATGTAATCATCTTATGATTTCTGAAGTGTTGTTATTTTTGAGAGGAAGAATAAATCCTGAGGGTGAATATACGTCAAATCATCGTGGATTGTCGTCCTTATTCTGTACCCCCTTCTAATGCACACTTGAGGTGTTCAGGTGCACTTGTAATTGTGAGTGTCAGGCTCTAATTATTTTTCTTTTTTTTCACGTACCCCCAACACAACTGGGAACCTAGGTCTTCAACAATGCTATAAACCAATACTGGTTGTCTTTTTACAAATATTTACATGAGGTTGCACTTTAAAACATAGTGGCAACCTCTAACTCTGTGGCTACCGTAACAATATTTGGACTCTGCTTCTGGATGGGTGGCTCATTGTGAGACTGGGGGAGGTAAGGCGGGAGGGTTCTTCCAGAGAAGGTCTGTAAGGTGCCTCGTGTTTTTTGTGGATTGGTACCGTAAGAAGAGTCCTTCCAGGAGTGGCTATAACGGTGCATATCATTGAAAAGTGTTGCCGGGGAGAAGCCGTTGGCGTACGCCAAGTCTCGGGGGGTCCTGAAGCACTGCGGCGGTATCGCACAGTAGGTTCCTTGGCAATCTCCCGCTAAACTGTTAGCAGTGCTGGATGAACCTAAAGTAAGGCAGGAAAATAAGGATGAAATTGGGTCTTAAACAGTATGTGTTATGTACTGTACACATCATTAGGGCCTAATGAGTTGTAGTCCAAAGGTTCTGCCTTTACAAAAGTGTCAGTGCTCACTTTTGATTGACATTTTTTTACAGCAAAGCTGCTTTGTTCCTGTCATATGTAATTAATACATACTGTTTAATTATTACTACATGAGAGGGACACAATATTAGACAACACATAATGTAATGAAGTCATGTAATTGAAGTAATGTATGTGTTTGATTTATAAACATATGAGACATCTTGTCTCTTATTCCTTCTTTTGTTTAATTGTATTATATTATAATTAAAAAATATTATATATATAAAATAATTTTATGATATTATATTATTTTATTATATTATTTTATTACATTATCATTAATATTGTATTATTATTTCAAATACTATATTTTGAAAATATTTATATTTTCAATGGATACCCTTACATTCCTATATTATTATTTGAAATTTAAAGTAAAAAATATTTCAATAGTTTTTTCCATAAATGTTTTGTAAGTATGTATTATTTTTCAGTAAATATTTACTGTGAATACTGTAAAAATGTGTGTTTATTTTGTAAAATTTGAATCATCTTAAATAATAATTACATTAAAGTAATATGTAGATTAAACTAAGTATTTTGCCTTTTATGAATTTTATTTAATATAAACTATTAGTAAATATTAAAATATAATTAGATTCATTGTATTATTCCTGTTATTTTCATTCTTACCAAAACCAAATAATTTTCATAATTATATTTCATTTGATTTAATATTCTAACTATAAAAATATATTGAAATAAAAATTATACACTATTTAATTTTTTTTTATTGAGCCGAATCATTTTTAACTTTTAATAACTTTGCTCAGGCAGACGAAAAAGTAGTTAAAAAAAAAAAGGACTTACTCTTCTGTTTGGGGTGAAAGGTGCTGAAGCTCCTCTTGCCTCCATCTCCACTGATGTCAGAGTCAGAATCATTGAAGTCACTGTCCCCTTTGCCGCTGTCCTTCACGCTCAGTTGGTCCGTGTTGCCGATGCCACTGCAATTCCCAATCAGCACATAGAAGCAGCATGAGCCACCAGTGTAACACATTAGCTTGATTATTGATGACCTCCCTCCCCAATAGAAGCTCGCTGCACATTTTGGATGGTAGTCTCTCTTACCTCACTTGCAAGCAGTATTTGTCGCCTTGCCATGCTGATGTTTGGAAAAACTTTGAGGGCAGGAACATCTAAAAAAAAAAAAAACAAACAAAAAGGTGAGCTGAAGTTTGAGGTGCAGAACTTGTGATTTTGAAAAAAAAAAAATGGAACCCACCTTTGACTCAGAGTCGCTGCTCCTCTCTTCATACAAGCAGGAGTCATCTAGACTAGAGGCCGTCCTCTCCAGGAAGAAACCCCTCTGACCAGTGTAAATGTTGCCATGCGGTGACCCCATGGGCGGCCTACTCTCAAATAAATTGTGATGTGCCTCTCTTTTGGAGATTCCTGCGCTGCTGCGTCCCACTCTGCACTTCACAGCGACGGCAACAATGGCGACCAGCAACAGAGCGCACCCCCCGCTGAGCACGATGATGACAACCAGCGACCCGTCCAGCCCTGCCATGATGCCTTCTTCGTTGTCGCCTGAATGTAAGAACACCACCGCCTGGTCCTCTGAGGGCTCCGTGTCGGTGACCACGAAGCGGATCGTGGCGCTGCTGGAGAGCGGCGAGCGTCCGTGGTCGCTCACGGCCACGACAAGGTCCAATGTGTCCCCGATTTGGGCCACCAGCCACTGCTTGAGTGCGATCTCTCCTGTGTCTTTGTTGATGGTGAAAAGCTTGTGGTCGCCTTGAAGCATGTGGTACGACAGGTCGCCATTCACACCGTCGTCCATATCTTCAGCAGAGAGACGCAAAGCCAGATACGACGAAGGGGCGTTCAAGGGCAGTGGAATGTCAGCAGAGTCATTAAAAAGTATCGGGAAAGTGAAATAGGGGTAGTTGTCGTTCTGGTCTACGACCCGGATCTTGATTGTTGAGGTGCTGGATAGCGAGGGGACACCTTTGTCTTCAGCTTGGATGACCAGCTCCACTTCCTGGATGCTCTCATAATCAAAAGACCTCACGGTGTACAAAGAACCTGTTTGTGCGTCCACGGAGACATAGGTGGACACGGGTGACCCTCCTGGTACTTCAGAGTCTAGAAGCTTATACGAGACTTTGCCGTTCTTGCCCACATCGGGATCACGAGCCACAACGGTGGTGACGTAAGAGCCGGGGATGTTGTTCTCGATGACGGACACTTCATACACCGACTTACTGAACAGAGGGGCGTTGTCGTTTTCATCAGTGACTCTGATAGTGTACTGTCTCACTGTTTTAAAAGGAGGGTTACCCAAATCCTCTGCAACAACAGTCAGGTTGTACTCAGGGATCCTCTCTCGGTCCAAAGTGGACGTGGTGACTATCATGAAGGTCTCGCCGTAGGCTTGCTGCAGGGTGAAATGCTCGTGGCCGAGGAGACTGACGCGCACGTATCCATTGGAGCCGGAGTCCCTGTCTGCGGTGCTGATGAGAGCGACGAAGCTCTCTGCTGCAGCCGCCTCGGTAATGTAGGCCACGGCGTCGGCGCTGGGGGTCATGGGCTTGATGCTGATCTCGGGCGCGTTGTCGTTAACATCTAAAACCTCGATGGAGATCTTACAGCTTGACGATGCGGGTCTGGCGCCTAAATCTGACGCCTTGACAAGGAGCTCGTAGGACCGTCTCCTTTCGAAGTCCACCCGGGTTCTAAGGGTCACGTCCCCTGTGTGTGGATCGATGTGGAAGACGCGAGCTGCTTCTGGTGAGATGGAGTCAAACGCATACATCACCTCGCCATTTATGCCCTCATCCGGATCAAAGGCGTGCACTCTGACCACCCGGTGGCCCACTGGAGAGTCCTCGTTGAGCTCCACCTTCAGGGAGCCGTGCTCAAAAGTAGGCCCGTTGTCGTTGAAGTCCAGGACCTTGATTCGAACCGTCATCGATCCAGACCTAGCAGGCACGCCTCCATCGGTGGCGGTCACCTCCACAACATAGGAGTCCTCCATCTCCCGGTCCAGCTCTCTCACCAGTACCAGCTCTGCGATCTTAAGCCCGTCTTCTCTCTGCCGCATCTCCACGATGAAGTGGCTGCTGGGGGAGATGTTGTAGCTTTGGATGTAATTCTCACCCACGTCCGGGTCCACGGCGATGGGCATCGGGAAGCGGGCGTCCAGAGGCTCGTTCTCCATGATCTCCAAGCTGGTGTCGTTGCGTGCGAACATGGGCGCATGGTCATTGATGTCCCGCACTTCGATCTCCACATGGATGAGCTGGTATTTGTCTCTGGAGAGAGCAACCACGTCGAAGGTGAGGAAACACCGCGGGGAGCCGTCGGGACACAGCAGCTCCCGGTCGATGAGCTCGGCCACACTCAGCAGCCCGTCGGCCTCCCTCATGTGCACCACGGAGGAGTTATTCTCCTGCATGAAGCGGAAGGAGGTGTCGTGTCCATCAGCTGGGTCAATCTTCAGATCTCTGGACAGGTTGCCTATTTCTGTCCCCGGTGAATCCTCTTCATAGGTGAAATATCTTGTGGTGGTGCACTGGACCGTGCAAATAAATAAAGCAACCAAAAAGCAGCAGCAGCAGCGAGGCAGAAGTTTTGCCATTTTTGCACAATCCTTGTTTAAAAAGTTCTGCCTGTGGAAGTCATTAATGAGCAGGGCTGAGCTTGTGTCCTGTCAGAATGAATCAGTGGCAGCTTCAACTTTGCAGGCCGTCTATAAACTGGAGCTTATGCTAATGAGCCCAGCCATCCACCAATGGCTGGCGACGACAGCGCACCAAAAGGGAGGACTTTTGTCTGGGTGACAAACTGTTGTTGATTCTTTACAGGGCAAATGGCTTAGTAGTGGCTCTTTTATGACACTGTATACATAATAAACTCTAACATTTCAGTATATCAGAGCTTTAATATTTGGAGTTGATGTTAGATATACTTTTTTAATTTGGGGGTGAAAAGAGAAATAGCTTTCTTTTTCTCATTCTCTCTGTCATGCATTCTCCATTCAAATCTGCAAAAAGTTCATATTAATCAAAAATCACAATTTAAATAAACTGAAAAGACACAATGCAACCGGCAAACAACATTTTTAAGTAGAACTTTTAAGAAAATTTTAAGTTAACTATAATTATACCAATTCATTATTTTGAGCATTCCGATTTACAGTGTCTTAAGTTGTATGTAAACTATGTTTTTTAAGTTAATCTTACTTAATATAGCCGTAGTTCAATTTAATAAAAACATATTAGTTCAAAGTACTCAAAATGTTAAATGAACTTAAGTTATTAGAACGTTTTTAAGAACTTTTAATATGCATAACGTCATTTATTTAAGTTTTTTGAACATTCGGGTTTACAGTGTCGTCTAAAAACTATGAATCTGCACATAAAAGTATGCATGAAAAAGAAGAAGTACACACCAGTAATTTCAGCTGAAAGAAATACATTTAAACAGGATTTTCTGGTGATGAGAAGATTAAAACTGATTTATTTCAAGTACTGAAAACAATGTAAATGGGATGCAGTAATGAGTATCTATCTATAGAATTTGTCTGCCATAAAATGTCTAAAGTAGGTGGACACAACATTAGGCACACCAAGAGTAATGGTAATGGTAATGGTAATGGTAATGGTAATGGTAATGGTTTAATTTCATTTGAACATGCATCAGATTACAATTGAATGCATCACATAATCAGTTCCCAGTTCCACATGTCCAAAAGGAGTAGGAAGAAGCAAAGCTTATTAAATCCTACCCCTCCATCTGGTACTTTTACAATCAGTAACTGTTACATTTGTTCACTTCCTGCTTTCCATAATACAGTTTAATTTTTTTTTTTTTTTTTTTATAATTTTTTTGTCCCGTCCGAAGTACGAGGTGATATGACCATAATGGGTACCATAGTAAGTGTCAATATAGTGATATGTATAGCACATCATGACTGGTTAAATTTTTAATTTTTAATTTTTAATTTTTTTTAAATAATGCACCTCGTACCGAAGTATGAGGTGATATGACCATACAATGACATAATCATTGAGTTGAATCCAAATTTTTTTTAAATATCATAAGTCTAAATTAATTAAGTGTAGAACTACACTGCTGTCTCTTAAAAGTGAGGTATAAAAACCGAGCATTAGTCATGATGATATTGGGCATATTGACACGGTGAGTGGGATCAGCATACTTCCATGATCTATTGTTTTATAGCGAGGCTGCGATGCCAATACACACTGACCCAACCGCTGATGGCCTGGCAGCCAGCCATCAAAAAGGCAGCAACCGACTGCCAAAGAAGCTTTCAGGTCAAATCATCAATGATGGGATGTAAAAGTACAGTCGCATGACAGTTTTTTTGGACTGCTGTATAACCTTTTATTTGGCCTGGATGGTATATTGGCGAGGGGCGGGCAATTGGACACACACACACAATTTGGAAAGACAAATACAGTTCTTCAAAGTCAGTGCAAAGCAATTATGATAGAAACAATCTCGTTCGGTGTCAGATTGTTGCCATTATAAAACCTAGCACTGGCAATGTGTATTGTTATTTTAGCTAGTGATGAGTGTTGCAGGGTACACAAGTGGTTAGCACGCAGACCCAGGTTCAATTCCACTCTCGGCCATATCTGTGTGGAGTTTGCATTTTTTTTCCAGTTTCCTGCCACATTCCAAAAACAGAATTTTTGTTTGTTTGTTTGTTTCAGGGGCTGCACTCGGCGGTCGAGTGGTTAGCACGCAGGCCTCACAGCTAGGAAACCCGAGTTCAATCCCACCCTCGGCCAGTTTGCATGTTCTCCCCGTACATGCGTGGGTTTTCTCCAGGTACTCCGGTTTCCTCCCACATTCCGAAAACATGCTATGTTAGTTAGCGACTCCAAATTGTCCATAGGTATGAATGTGAGTGTGAATGGTTGTTTTTCTATATGTATCCTGTGATTGGCTGGCCACCAGTCCAGGGTGTACGCCGCCTCTCGCCCGAAGACAGCTGGGATAGGCTCCAGCACCCCCACGACCCTAGTGAGGATAAGCGGTAGAAAATTAATGAATGAATGTTGCAATAGGTTCCATTTCCTGCTCTATGGTTATCGTCACATTTGTCCTTTTTTTCTACTAATAGACCAGCAAAAATAATAATATTACTGTTAATAATGTATGTATGTATTTTGCACATTAAAAAAATTGTACATATGCTCCTGGCTACTTGGGAAAAAGCAAAAATAGAAACACTCACTTTCAAGTCGCTTTATTCTGTAATATTGCTCATTTTGATATTTTGTATATACAGAATGCACACAGGGTTGCACGGTGTTCAAGTGGTTAGCGTGCAGACCTCACAGCTAGGAGACCCAAGTTCAATCCCACCCTCGACCATCTCTGTGTGGAGTTTGCATGTTCTCCCCGCGCATGCGTGGGTTTTTCCGGGTACTCCGATTTCCTCCCACATTCCAAAAACATGCTAGGTTAATTAGCGACTCCAAATTGTGCATAGGTATGAATGTGAGTGTGAATGGTTGTTTGTCTATATGTGCAGAAAATCAATGAATGAGTGTTGCAATAGGTTCCATTTCCTGCTCTATGGTTATCGTCGCATTTGTCCTTTTTTCTACTAATAGACCAGCAATAATAATAATATTACTGTTAATAATGTATGTATGTATTTTGCACATAATTTTTTTTTTTACATATGCCCCTGGCTACTCGGGAAAAAGCAAAAATAAAAACACCCACAAGTCACTTTATTCTGTAATATTGCTTATTTTGTATATACACAATGTACACACACATATGTATTGAAATGATAAGTTAAATGATAAGTTATGTTTGAATATGGTTTTGGGTGATTAAAATACGGTCACCTATTCACATCCTCCCCTGTTAACAATCAGTGCATATCCTGCTATCACCCCAAGCAGCTACAATCAATAGAGCTCGATCATAATCTCAACAAGTTATAAACCAAAACAACAAAGAAGCTTTAAAAGCTTAGTTACAGATAAAAAAAAATCACATCTTGACATTCATAAAGAGTCCAGCCTCTTTTTTTTTTCTTCTGCGCCACTCATATCGTTCTGTGCAAACAGAGCAAAGTATAAAGGATGAGCAGCCTTTTTAGACAGCAGGGGAGGAATTCTAATGCTCTCCAGCCTTCAGTGTGTTGCTGCAGAAAAACACAGTGTTTACCAGCCCCCGTGATCAATACACAATTTTATAAATCTGCAATTAATTTAGCCTGTTTCAAACAATAGTTCTAAGCAAGGGGTGATTTGGAGGTGAGGTGTCAGCCAGTGAGTGACGTGCCACCCCCCCCTTCCCAACACACACTCACATATCAACACAAAGAGCATGAGTCAAGCAGACTTTTGTCAAGCATATGGATGATTAGTCGGTGCTGATTAAAAGGCAGAGGCAGGCCCCTTCAAAAGGCTCCTTGACGCCTTCGCAAACGTTGCCTTTAAATCTGTCTGAGCCTCCTCCCCCGGCAGTGCAGCACAAGGTGTTAAAAAGCACACAATAAAAAGATAGGGGGGGGGGGGGCACGGCAGACAGCAGAGGATATCTGTGATAACACGGTGTCATACATGCTGATTATATACCACATGTGAACATTTCATTGACTTCTTTTAGGAAATATATGAAAAAATCACCCATTTGCAGAACAGAAAAACAATTTTTTAATATAAAAACTGACCTTTTTTGTATTGTAATGTCATTTTGTAATTAAATACACAGATAAATTAAACATATTAAACATATTAGCTAAAAATGTCATCTAATACTTCTCTACAAGAGAGGAGAAATATGATCTCAGGGAAGAAGTACATTTGAAACACTTCTATGCTAGGACTACGTTAAAAAGCCATAGCATTTCAGTATGTGGAATCAAACTATGGAATGGATTGAGTAAGGAAATCAAACAATGCACAACGATGAGCCAATTTAAGAAACAATACAAGCAGTTGATGTTTGCTAAATACAAGGATGAAGAGTCTTGAACCAGTCATGATGTGCTATATATATCACTATATTGACACTTACTATGGTACCCATTATGGCATTGGATGCTCATATCACCTCCTACTTCGGTACGTGATGAAAATTTAAAATTTAAAATTTAAAATTTAAAATTTAAAATTTAAAATTTAAAATTTAAAATTTAAAATTTAAAATTTAAAATTTAAAATTTAAAATTTAAAATTTAAAATTTAAAATTTAAAATTTAAAATTTAAAATTTAAAATTTAAAATTTAAAATTTGATGGTCATATCACCTCGTACTTCGGACAGGACAAAAAAATTACAAAATTAAAAAAAAACCTGAAACTGTATTATGGAAAGCAGGAAGTGAACAAATGTAACAGTTACTGATTGTAAAACTACCCTCATGTCCTTCTTCACTACATCCATAAATCTCCTCTTTGGTCTTCCTTCACGGTCTTTGGTCTTCTAATATATTCCTCAGGACATGTCCGAACCATCTCAGTCTTCCCTCTCTAATGTACTCCTTCCTGATCCTATCCATCATGGTCACTCCCAATGACAATCTCAGTATCCTCATCTTTGCTACCATCAGTTCTCCGCTACCCCCAAGTCACAATAAAGTTCTAAAAGAAGGCTATTGTGCCGACAGAGAGCCCTGTAATCGACATGGTGCGCATGCGCTAATTACGCTAAAAATGTTAACGTAATTAATTAAATCAATAAATTACTGCTGTTCACAGTCTATTTTGGATCGCCCTACATATAAGTGAAAGAGCGCTGAGATTCCTGGTTATCTAGCGTGTCTTGAAATAGTCATTGTCGGATCGTTTTTGGTGTGCGGCAAAGTTTAATGTTAGCACTACCGCTACAGGGAGGCCCGCTACTACAGTTGGCAATAGACCCAAAAAAGTAAGCGATGAGCGGTCACCATGGCAACGATAGTTACGCTTTACATACACGCTGATTTTGAAGCTGCTGTTTGAGATTGAAATTACCGCACGTCGTCGCTTTAAATCAAGCGTTCGGCAGGTTGGATGATGAAGGACTATTTTGAAAGCACTGCTATCAAATGCGCTTCGTAATCAGGAGAGGACATATTTGGACACGGAGTCAATGTATATATCACTACAGGAAATGACTTGCTGCCTAACCATTATCCTTCTATATTATTTCTACATGCAGATCTCTCACTCGGGCTGAACATAAAGTATGAACCTTGGAAGTGACTTCTACCATTAAGGAGACAGCAGCACAACCCCATGCTGGCTGACTGGCTGGCTGACTGGCTGACTGGCTGACTGGCTGGGTGGGTGTTAAAAATCCTTGATTTGATGGCTATGACGAGTCTGCGGATAACTAACTGAATTATTAGCTAAATTAGTTGTTTGCCACTAAGAGGATTCAGAATTTAATCTGATCAAAAGGCTAACGCACAAATCACCAGAGTAAAAACAGCAGCTTTAGATGTAAACAACATAAAAACACTCAACACTCAGCTGCCCCTGAGTCTTAATTCTTTATCTTAATGTTTTTGTTCTTGTAGGTGGACAATAGACACAAGAGGGACTGTAAATCTTGTCCAAAGTCAGAGACTTTGACCGTGCAAACATTCATTCATTATGAGGGTACTCAGGGTATTCGGGGTACACCCTTGATTGGTGGCCAGCCAATCACAGGGCACATATAGACAAACAACCATTCACACTCACATTCATACCTATGGACAATTTGGAGTGGCTAATTAACCTAGCATGTTTTTTGGAATGTGGGAGGAAACCGGAGTACCCGGAGAAAACCCACGCATGCACGGGGAGAACATGGAAACTCCACACAGAGATGGCCGAAGGTGGGATTGAACTCGGGTCTCCTAGCTGTGAGGTCTATGCGCTAACCACTCGACCGCCGTGCAGCCGAGAACCCGTTGATTACCTTCTAAATACATTTTTTAACATTATTAGAGTCCTCTAGCCTTTAAATAACACCCCTATAGTCACCTTTACACTCATTCATTCATTCATTTTCTACCGCTTGTTGTCACAAGGGTCGCGTATGGTGCTGGAGCCTATCCCAGCTGTCTTGGGGCGAGAGGCGGGGTACACCGGGCACATATAGACAAACAACCATTCACACTCACATTCATACCTATGGACAATTTGGAGTCGCTAATTAAGCTAGCATGTTTTTGGAATGTGGGAGGAAACCGGAGAAAACCCACGCATGCACGAGGAGAACATGCAAACTCCACACAGAGATGGCCGAGGGTGGAATTGAACCCTGGTCTCCTAGCTGTGAGGTCTGCGCGCTAACCACTCGACCACCGTGCCGCTCTAGTTCAATTTAATCAAAACATATTAGTTAAAAGTACTCAAAATGTTCAATGAACTTGACGTAATTAAGTTATTAGAACGTTTTTAAGAACTTTGAGTTTGCATAACTTCATTTATTTAAGTACTTTGAACATTCTGGTTTACAGTGTGGGGTTTTACCGGAGAGGAGACAAGAAAATGGACCAGTTACTCGAAATGAGTATCTGGCACGATGTGCTTTGACAGTGGAAAAGCGTCAATAGAGAATCATCAGGTCAAGGCAAGCCAAGTAGGTACCACGGACGCCGCTAAAAGAGGTTATTTGTTCATTTCTTGGCCTGGGTGAGTGGCTGACATCCACATTAAAAAGAACCAGCTTACACGGAGAGTGTTTTCCCTGCTCAGTTCACCACAACAAGGTCACCGGAGGTCCGGGCGCAAACCGATCCCGGAGTGATACCTGTTTGCCACTTAAGTCATGTGATTAACGCAGATCACGGCTCGATTAAGACGTTTGTGGTGACAGTAAGAACCTTACATCGGATGAACGGCTTGGCCCATCTGTTCTCTTACTGAGGTGATTTTAATTAAACGGTAAGAATATGGTTAATCTTAATCTTTCCACTATAATTAGGATGATGGTTAGAAATTAGCCTGTCGGGTTTTTTTTCTGAAGGCCAAATACTGCGACCTTCACATCCTCCTCCTCACTCACTCACTCATTCACTCGCCAGGCAGGCAGCAGCAGCAAGGGAGGGAAAGCATTTGTTTGGAAGCAGTAATCCTGGCATATGCCACAGGGAGCAAATGTCTCACAAACCCACCTTTTGGAGAACAGCCCACCATGTCACACCTACTGCCAGCAAATTGTCACCCAGTTTTATATTTCCCTTCGCAGATTCCAGGGCAATTCTTACAGAAAATGTGTTTTTTTTTCTTTCTTACTGACTGCACTGATGGCTTTCTTCTTCTGCCGTCTTTAAAATGTTCTGCTATTCATCATGCAGGCTGGGAATATGCAAGTTTAATATGTGGCTTGTTCAAGTTTTAAGTCATGAATTTTACATTAGTAAATGTATCACCAATTAAGCAGCAAAACTATGCACGATATAAAATAAAAAAAAAAAAAAACGCATGAAATGTTATATAATGTAAGTCATGGAAATGATGAAAATGTGCCCCCTTGTTGTGGTACCTTTAGACAAGTGCCTTCAACTAGAAGAACAGCATTAGCGCGGCGATATTCATCTGTTCCAAAAGGTCTGTCTAAAATATAATCATGCAAAAACTGACAGAATTATACTTTTACAAGCAGAAAATATTTATAAAGGACGAAGGAAATTGATAAACGAACATTAAACAAAAAAAAGAGACTTGCGGTGTAACTGTAATAGTTAGAAAAGAACTACCGAGTCAACTGCTGATGACCAGGTGTGAGTGACATCCATGATGACCATCCATTTTCTATACCACTTATCCTTAGTAGAGTCGCGAATATGCTGGAGCCTATCCCAGCTGTCTGGTCTGGTGGCCAGCCAATCACAGGGCACATATATTCAAACAACCATTCACACTCACATTCATATCTATGGATAATTTGGAGTGGCCAATTAACCTAGCATGTTTTTGGAATGTGGGAGGAAACCGGGATCGGGAAAAAAATCTGATACCAATATCGACCGATATCACATTTCTATGCTAACATCGGGCCGATAATTATTATTAATTTTAATTTTAATTTTAATTTTAATTTTAATTTTAATTTTAATTTTAATTTTAATTTTAATTTTAATTTTAATTTTAATTTTAATTTTAATTTTAATTTTAATTTTAATTTTAATCGTCGTGTTTCTGGTGGCTTGCATAGGATTTGCATAGAAAAGCGATGCACAAAATGACATTTTCCAACTCTTAATTTCCGATACTGATATCAGCCGATACCAATATGTGTAACAGACCTGTGGTATGTATTGTATACAGCATTTTTTAAAATATTGTTTTTCATGATCGGTAAAAAAACCATCTGATACCAATATCGACTGATATCACATTTTCATGCTAACATTGGGCCGATAATTATTTGTAGGTAGTACTATATTATTACAAGAATAGTGTGACTAAATGGAGCAAATTAAAATTAAAATTAAAATTAAAATTAAAATTAAAATTAAAATTAAAATTAAAATTAAAATTAAAATTAAAATTAAAATTAAAATTAAAATTAAAATTTTGAAAATGGCCACAGAGAAAAGAGTTTCTATTTTTATTTTTATTTTTATTTTTATTTTTATTTTTATTTTTATTTTTATTTTTATTTTTATTTTTATTTTTATTTTTATTTTTATTTTTATTTTTATTTTTATTTTTATTTTTATTTTTATTTTTATTTTTATTTTTATTTTTATTTTTATTGTGTTTCTGGTGGCGTATTCAAGATGTTATTTGCATAGGAAAGCGATGCAAAGCAAATGACCTAAAACTGAAACACACACTTCCGTCTGTGCTGATGATGACAACACACAGACAAATAAGGAGATGTTTATAGCATCATTGGCATCGCCTGCTGTTACCGGTCGTAGATGAAGATGCAGATGAAGACATTTCCTTCCATAAGATGTCTTTACTCTAAATGTGATCATCATAACATGACGAGGAAAGCTGCCACGTCTTAATCTGACATCACATAACGCTGTTTAAATACTTCAACAAGAGCTGTGTGTTTTGCCTCTGATCTCCGAGGACCACCTTACCTTTTTTGTGCATTTAATCAAATATTCTGCCTTTGAAACATTTATGCACACAGCCTGCAGCTGAGCAGCAGCATCACAACAACCTTGAAGACAGCTTGCTGCGTGCACTCGGCCGCCGTTTATTCAATTTGGATTTAGCCTCTTTGCACATGCAGCAAACTTCCAGAGGGGCGCTTTCGGGTCACCCCCTTATCAATTTCAGCGTCTCACTTTGACCTCGCATGCACGAATAAACCGCGGGTGTACGTGTCAGCGTTCGGCCCCCCTGAGAGGGTCACGCTGAGGGTTTAATCTCGGCCATTTGGGGTGTCTGAAAGGCAGATAAAATGAGATTATCCCGTGCTTGCTGCCGGCCCCGGGTGAGACAAGAGTGTGGAAGTATTTGAAGGAGGGGGGGGGGGGGCAGCAGCTGCCAAGGTGCAGAACTGACTGGTGGTCTCTGTTGCATTTGGCACCTCCTGCGGCGCTACAGACCCTTCCCCACTCATCCACACAACGCCTTCCACTGATTACAACTGGCCAAATGTTTCACATATTGGTCCTAATCACACTTAGCATGGAGTCACAATATGTTCTTAAATGCTTCTTTGGGACAAATAAATCACATTGCGGGTCTTGATGTTATTAGGCCTAATTGTTGTGGCTTCCTGTTGACAACCCCTCCTGTTCGAGGTCCTTCCTGTCTTTACTGCACAGCTTGAAGTGGTGCTGTTTCCACATCAGGAACAACTTTGTTTGTACCATACTGTTACAGAAAACAGGCTGTTTTTTTATACCTGTTCAATTATAAGACTTTCGGAAAATGGGTCTTCAAGTAATATTAGCATCCCAAAAATGGTTTAATATGCATGTCAGGCCCGTATGGAGTCGCTTTTAATGGTAGTTTCTATTGTGGAAGTTAATTTTCTGGTCTATAAGGACTGGACTTTCTGGACTATAATTTACATTAATTTTGATGCTAATTTTTGGTCCGGAAAATGTAGAATTCTGGGAAAAATTATATGTTTTGAAATGTGGAAAATAACCTTTTGAAGTACAAGTCGCACAAGGCCAAAAATGCATAATTAGGTAGAAAAAAAATACATGGTTAAAAACAATAATAAAAACAATAATACACAATAAGAAAATGACACAATAATATATAATATAGCATTATTTTGCGAAAACGTGAATGATTCCTTCAAAAGGGATGCGCATTTATTTAAAAAAAAAAATTTCCCTCTTTATTTCGAACATGAAAAACATCCAAAGCACAACAAACCAACCAAAATCAATACAAATAAAAATACCTATGTATATATAAACGTGCATATGTTCGAAAGGGAGTGGGAAGAAGTCAAGACTTATCTAGTCCCACCCCCCCAACCACCCAGATTCCAACCTCATCCCAACAAAAAAAAACAAAAAAAATTTTTTGGTCTTTTATTAAATTTTACATTTTAAATTTTAAATTTTAAATTTAAAAGTTTAAAATTTAAAAGTTTAAAGTTTAAAATTTAAAAGTTTAAAATTTAAAAGTTTAAAATTTAAAATTTAAAATTTAAAATTTAAAATTTAAAATTTAAAATTTAAAATTTAAAATTTAAAATTTTACATTTTACATTTTACAATTCTACATTAAAAAATTAAAATTAAAATTAAAATTAAAATTAAAATTAAAATTAAAATTAAAATTAAAATTAAAATTAAAATTAAAATTAAAATTAAAATTAAAATTAAAATTAAAATTTATATGAATTAATTAAATGTTTAAAAAAATGTATGTCTAATTTTATTTTATTCACAGAAAACTAGATTTAGAAGACTTATTCCATTTACAACAGGTTTCCTTGTTCCTTGCGTGAATATTTGTACATATTTTTCCTGCAAGTTTTTCTCGACTTCATCAAAATTGTACGACCTTCAAGGTGTTCGACGATGTACTTCCACAAGGTTATTCATGGCGTTTTTGCCAAGCAGCACAAGCAGTTGGTGTACAAATTTGTAGTGTTACGGCATGGTCAACGACTAGCCTGGCATGCATATCATTTTTCAGTTTTCTGATGTTCTTGCAGTGGATCTGTATGTGAAATCTTTCCAAAAAGAAAAAAAAGCAGTCATTTTACCTGTAAATGTACACTTAATAAGGTATATTTGTAAAGCAATGATCAATTATGGACATGAATGCATAATTTATGAAAAAAAAATCACAAAGTTTCTTTTATGATAAATTAATTAGTCTATTAGGACCGAGCATGAATAATACAGACTTTCCTTGTAATTAGATCTCCACGGACTCCGCACATGTTTTAAACAAATCCAGAACATTAATATGGAAGGTGTGTAAATATGTTTCCTAGCCTTCCAAACATGAGGCCCACAAAAAAGCCCGAGTCTATTAAGACATTTTAGGAAGAACCTATTTTGTTGTTTGAATCTCACAAAAGCCGAGCAGGATCAAAAGAGGCATTAGTATTCAGAGACAAATCACGTTTGGCTCAGGTTCCTCCACTCCACTCCACTCCACTCCCAGCATTCCCCACTGTGCAAATAACACTGCAACAACAACACTCGGCTTGCCGCACTCACTCATGTTTACACATTTCCAAACACGTTTTGACCGCAAATGAAGAATACATTCAGGTAACATAAATGCGCTTTTCACAGACGGGAAAAAAACGGCGGATATGGAAGCAGGTTTTGGGAAGTGAGAGCATATTTATTCTAAATATGGCGTCACCCGCCTGGAGGTTTTTTTGGGATCAGAACCAGGGAGTAGAGTGCCATCTACAGGTTGAAGCTTTTCTATATCAGATGATACAGGAACAACAACAATGGCGGCGTTTTTATCTCAAATGCATTTTCAGCATAAAATAAAAAAAAAATGCACTTCCTTCCTGTTAAGTGCGGCTTTGTACTTCCTGCCTCTCCGGCTTTCCGGCTTTCAATACAATTAAGATGACCACTTCCCATTTCATGCCTCATATTGAATTTCCCCGCCTGCGGCGTGCATGAATGAGGGCTACCCAAAAGATCAGCTGACCCCCGTGCATTAACCTCCACTGATATTCCGCCCGAGTGATGATTGCACGCACATATTTGACTTGACAGATCCCTAACCGACTTTCACTTTGATTTTCATTTTCCAACTCAGTGCCTGAACTGCGGGCGCCTTGCAAGTATCAAAGTTGCCTTGGGTTGACTGCAGACAGGGGGTGTGGGTGCCTATGCCGCCCACATTAAGGGGGGCCATGTTGGCAGTTATTATATCAGGTGAGGCTTCGCTCGCCTGTCTGGCATGGGAATAATTGCATTCGCACATGGACAGTTATATTATTCAAAGCAGGGAAGATGAAGTATAGACATTTTGTGTGTGTGTGTGTGTGTGTGTGTGTGTGTGTGATCGTAAAATGTGTGTGTGGATGTCACTGTTAATTTGTGCCTGTTCAAGCACCGGGCCGCTCCACTTCTCCACTTTGAATATATTTCACATCTTCATATTGTCATTCTACAATGTCACTGTCCTTGAAGCAATTTCCCCTCAGCCATTATCTGATGGCTGAGGACGGTTTCCCATTGGCAGGGCCCTTGAAGGAGCTGGCGACTAACAAAAAAAAGAAATAAATAAAAATGGGAGGACCGGCTCCACACTGAGAGACATTCTGCCCCAGTCATGGCGGTCCAAAGCAGTCTGGTCGATGGAAGTGGCTCTCTTTTTTTTTTTTTTTTGGCTTCAAGCTGCGTGAGCATGTTGTCTAATCCCGTTAGGCCAGGAGATGGCAACATTGAGGTGGGAGAGAAATGCTCTTCCTCGTTTGGCTCAGAGCAGAGACAGCATGTAAAGATCTGTCTGGGTCTTGGCAATTTGGAGGAGGGGAGGAAAATGGTGTTTCATTTAAACTCGATGGTCCTTTAGACTGCAATAAATGTTTCACCTTATGGACTCGTGTAAACCAATTACGCTGAATAAGTGCATGACACTAAAGTTGACAGATTTTAGCATATAATGGGGACTTTCAAAAATCCCAAAATGTGTAAACCGGGAGAGCTTCTAATCCGATTGTCTCTCGTTTGTTTGCATGTGTTGGATTGGTTGTTTTCCGTGTAATGCATGCAATATAAACACAACGGGGCAGCAATAAAGAGCAGCAATAAAACATAGTAACTGTTTAAAAACTACATTTTATTTTGCTTGCTTTGCTATTATATTTTTTGGATATTTTTGCTCTACTGTATTTGCTATTTGTACCTTATTTTATTTTATTATTTTATTTTACTATACAACCTTAATTAGTTCCATTCCATTATTTTCTTGAACCCTGCATGCCGTCGTGTTTTTCAAATCTGTAAGCTGCTGGATGATGAATAAAGTATCTAACCATCCATCCATCCATCTACCTTATTTTCTTGAACCCTGCATGTCCCCGTGTTTTCCAAATCTGTAAGCTGCTGGATGATGAATAAAGTATCTATCTATCTATCCATCCATCCATCCATCATCCATCCATCCATCCATCCATCCATCCATCTACCTTATTTTCTTGAACCCTGCATGTCCCTGTGTTTTCCAAATTTGTAAGCTGCTGGATGATGAATAAAGTATCTATCTATCCATCCATCCATCCATCCATCCATCCATCCACCTTATCTACTTGAACCCTGCATGTCCCCGTGTTTTCCAAATCTGTAAGCTGCTGGATGATGAATAAAGTATCTATCCATCCATCCATCCATCCATCATCCATCCATCTACCTTATTTTCTTGAACCCTGCATGTCCCCTTGTTTTCCAAATCTGTAAGCTGCTGGATGATGAATAAAGTATCTATCCATCCATCCAGCCTATCCCAGCTGTCTTCGGGCGAGAGGCGGGGTACACCCTGGACTGGTGGCCAGCCAATCACAGGGCACATATAGACAAACAACCATTCACACTCACATTCATACCTATGGACAATTTGGAGTCGCTAATTAACCTAGCATGTTTTTGGAATGTGGGAGGAAACCGGAGTACCCGGAGAAAACCCACGCATGCACGGGGAGAACATGCAAACTCCACACAGAGATAGCCGAGGGTGGAATTGAACCCTGGAACTTTGACATCAAAACATCAAAAAGTGAGGCTAAGCAGGTAAACATCAAGGTTCCTCCTGAATCTGATTTTATCAAATGTTCCAAAGTCTGAAGATCGGATCAGGAGATCCCTACTGCAAACGCTAACTAAACTGCAATAAAGTGACCACAAGTATTTTTTTAATGTGTATTTTAAAAAAAAAAACATAATCCTGAGTTTGTTTTGAAATGTTTTCAAGCTCCAAAGTGCGGTAGACATGTAAAAAAAACAGTTTTTATCCATTTTGAGTATCAAACATTGAGTAAACGGCCCCCTAATGAGCACATGTTCATGAATTATTTTGATGGTGCTTCATGGAGATGCTCTTATTGTGGTATATCTTAACACACAAGTGTCTCCAATTAGGAATATAAAATCACAAAAGAGGCACTGAGGAGGACGCCCGGGGTGCGTGAGCGCTTGTGTGTGCGTGCACGAGCGCATGAGTGGAGCAGGGAGATAGATTCATGTCGGGCGGAGGGGGTGTCAGCTCGGAGGCTGTTTTGTTTCCTTCAGCCTAGTGAGCGCAAAGGAGGGTGACGAGGGGGTAGGAGGGGTGGATGTGGAGTCGGTTGAGTTCAGGGATTCAAATCTGGCCGCCGAGTCCTGTGGTGCACAGAATGTTTGGAGTGCGCTTTGTGACAGTGGACTCCATTAGGCGCCCAGACTCAGGGTAGGCCGCCATTGTGCCAGCAAGCGACGAGGTTAATCAGATCCCAGCTCCATTATGGACGCCGCTAAAAGGGGATCTATGAATAGAATACTGTAAGCTCTCGTTAAAGAACAAACAAAAAAAAACGGAATCTCAGCCCTGCGTTTTACAGAGCAAAACATAATAAAAGAATAGCGTTGATGTGCATTTGAAAGGCTTCCGTATACTCCAAAGCAAAAAAAAACGAAACAAATGAGTCGTTGTTTTCATTCATCCTAGATATTAATTATCCGCGATTAAGAAATTCTGCTTCCCTGCGTCTGCTTTGTTTGTTTTAAATGGCAGATTAGCTTAATTGATTTTTGAAAATTTTCATGTGGTGTGCTGATGACATCTGTTTACTGCAGGGGTCTCAAACTCAATTTACTTGGGGCCCACTGGAGCTAGGGTCTGGGCAAGGCTGGGCTGCATCAGGTTTTCCAAATAAAAAAAAACGCATTTATTAAAAACAGAAAAATAAAAACTCTGATAAAACATTCCGCTGTTCTCAAAATTTCTTAATTTTTATTTTTCTGCACAAAATAAGTAAAAAAAATAAATAAACAAATCAAGAATAAAGAAAATCAATCAGTAATAAATAAATATAATAATAATAATAAAAATAAAACGGCAAATAATAAAAACTTAAGAAACCACATATAGTTATTGGGTAGACAAATTATTTTTTTCAGATTAAAATGAACAAAGCATTATTAGAGCCCTGTAGACATGACAAAACACGACTATAGTCACATTTATACTCTTTTTATTTACAACATATTGCGCAACTGCAGGGTCTTGAGACACATGCTAACTCAAACTAGAGAGCTAGCGACCTAAACGGTAGCCTTCAAGTTATTTCCTTTAAACTTAAATAGCCAAAAACTTACCACTTCCACACACATAAGGAGGATAACTATTAACAGTTATTTAACCTTTAACATGAACATGAATCAAACGTAATATTTTTTTCTGGGTACATGATACCATACAGCATCCATATCAAACTTGCGCGAGCCGCACTAACATTAAACTTTCATATCAAGGCGGGGGCCTTGATATGACATGCTAATTAACCTAGCATGTTTTTGGAATGTGGGAGGAACCGAACATAAACATTCCATAAAAATTAAATATTATTTATGTCTTAATTGTTTATGCCTTATATGTATTATTTTCTGTTATGTTTACGATAAATGTGTGTAAAAGTGACTATAGGGGTGTTATTTCATGTTGAGAGGTCTCTAATAATGTTCATTCATTCATTTTCTACCGCTTATCTTCACGAGGGTGG
Organism: Doryrhamphus excisus; assembly: GCF_037039965.1. NCBI lineage: Eukaryota > Metazoa > Chordata > Actinopteri > Syngnathiformes > Syngnathidae > Doryrhamphus > Doryrhamphus excisus. The sequence goes on from NC_136368.1 coordinate 20,143,841, forward strand.
CGGGGGGTACTGGAGCCTATCCCAGCTGTCTTGGGGCGAGAGGCGGGGTACACCTATGGACAATTTGGAGTTGCTAATTAACCTAGCATGTTTTTGGAATGTGGGAGGAACCGAACATAAACATTCCAAAAAAATTAAATATTATTTATGTCTTAATTGTTTATGCCTTATATGTATTATTTTCTGTTATGTTTACTATAAATGTGTGTAAAAGTGACTATAGGGGTGTTATTTCATGTCGAGAGGTCTCTAATAATGTTCATTCATTTTCTACCGCTTATCCTCACGAGGGTGGCGGGGGTGCTGGAGCCTATCCCAGCTGTCTTTAGGCGAGAGGCAGGGTACACCCTGGACTGGTGGCCAGCCAATCACAGGGCACATATAGACAAACAACCATTCACACTCACATTCATACCTATGGACAATTTGGAGTGGCTAATTAACCTAGCATGTTTTTGGAATGTGGGAGGAAACCGGAGTACCCGGAGAAAACCCACAGAACATGCAAACTCCACACAGAGATGGCCGAGGGTGGAATCGAACCCTGGTCCTCCTAGCTGTGAGGTCTGCACGCTAACCACTCGTCCTCTGTACTTATCATCTAATATATTTCATTCATGCTATGTTATTGCAGCAAATACTGAATTAACTAGTCCCAAGTTCAATACTTTGCACTTTACTCTGCTGTCATACGGATGTTTGTGCCACATACAAATATGCAACTTTCCAAATTTGGTTTTTAAAATGTGGGAGGAAACCGAGTACGCAAAAGAGATCCATGCACAGGAAGAACGTGCAAGTGTTTTTGGAAATGATTTATCATGATCATTTTTTTGCATGAGAAATCGTGGAATTTGAAGATGGGACGTGTTGACTTTCTGTAAGAGTAAACAACATGCTTTGTTCCTCGCTGCGATGCTCTGCTGGGAGTTCAACTCAAAAGCGAGGCACGGGCATGCACACACAAACGCACTCAGCTGTAAATCTTTTAGATGAGGAGGCTGGCAAAAAGGCTGCTTGTTGATTTAAAGTCAGCGTACTTGCATGTAAACCAAGGGTGGAATCCAATCAGTCACAATCCCGCACGGAAGATTGCCCCGGACACACCTCTATTAGCCCGTGTTTTATTTCTGCTTTCTAACTTTTTATAGCTCACTCTCGTCTTCTTTGATTTTTTTTTTTCGTGTATAATAGCGAGGCACTTTAAAATACAATTTCCAAAAGAGGACAATAAATACAAGGGCATTATGAGGGCTGCAAAACATAATGCGCTAGCATGTGTTGAGCAAACGGCGAAGATGATAAGATGCGACTGCAAACATTAAAAAGGATATTCGGCCGTCAAAACAACACAACGCTAACTTTGATTTAGGGAGCAATAAACACAAGCGTAATAGCACGGTACACATTTCACACAATCTGAGGGAAATCTAATTTCTGCATGGAAAAGACGGGCGAGCTTAAAATTCGAAACAACAAAGCCCCTCTACGGGAGGAAATGTGTTAACACACGAGACAGTCCAATTCGCGGCAAAGAGGTTTTTAAGTACTGAAGATGAAGTGAGATGGAAAATCTCATTTCCATAACAGAACAGAGGAAACAGTCTGGCAGAAGGTGTGTGCGCCCTTTTTTTTTTCCTGTTGAATTATCAGAGTAATCATAGTTGAGATGGAGCCAGGGCGGAAGACTAAAGGGGAGTATAAAGGTTCCGTGTGAATGTGTGTGTGTGTGTTGGTGATGGTGGTGGGGGGTGTCGAAACCTATTTCTCCAAACACATACAAATGAACTTGAACACACACACACACACACACACACACACAGATAAACACAAAGATGCAGGGATGCACAAACAGGGCTCAGTCTCAGAGGAGCAGACCGCAAGCACATTATGCAAACAGAGGCTTCTCGCGTATGCCGCCGAACGTGCCTGCATGTTGGCGAGAGAAATTAGGCTGATTAAAACTCCGGAAGAGAAAGATGGGAAGGGGGGGGGGGGGACTACAAACTCTTAGCCGAATCTCCTAGGGGCTAATTAGTATGTTGAATCTTGAGCCAAAAAACACTGTGTTTAACAAATCTACAAATGTAGACATGTTTTGTTTGTCGTTTCTTGTTAAAAAAAAAAGTGTGTGTGTGTGTGTGTGGGGGGGAGGGGGGGTGTTGGACACGGTAAGGTTTGATATGCAAAACAATCAGCGGCAGAGACAAGTGACAGCAGCAGGAATGTGTTATGCATGTTGCCGTCATGACATTTGTTCTCTGCATGCAATCAAGTTTATTTGCTTTGTACTCCGTCTGAATGTGTGATGTGACAACAGTGACAATCATATTCAGCACAGGAAAAAAACTGTGGATGAATGGGACACAAATACTGCAAGAAATACGGGAACAATACTATCCAAATTGTCCATAGGTATGAATGTGAGTGTGAATAGTTGTTTGTCTATATGTGCCCTGGGATTGGCTGGCCACCAGTCCAGGGTGTACCCCGCCTCTGGCCCAAAGACAGCTGGAATAGGCTCCAGCACCCCCGCAACCCTCGTGAGGAAAAGCAGTAGAAAATGAATGAATGAATGAAAAAAATTTAAAATTTTTTAAATTTTTTTTAAAAAAAAGCAGGAAGTGAACAAATGAGACAGTTAGATTGTAGCTATTACATTTGTTCACTTCCTGCTTTCCTAATATAGTTTAAGGTTTTTTTGTCATTGTATATCAATTAGTTTAATTAGTTTTAAGTTTCTTTATTTTTGTATTTATGTAATTTTTAAAAATATTTAAAAATTTTTTTTAAAAAATTAAATTTAAAAAAAATAATTAAATTTTTTTTTAATCTTTTAATTTTTTTAAATTTTTTAAAAATTTTTAAATTTTTTAAATTACAAATGTAACAGTTACAATCTTACTGTTTCATTTGTTCACTTCCTGCTTTCCTAATATAGTTTAAGGGTTTTTTTTTGTCATTGTATGTCAATGGTCATTGTATGGTCATATCACCTCGTACTTTGGGACGTGACAAAAAAAAAAAAAAAACTATATTAGGAAAGCAGGAAGTGAACAAATGTAACAGTTACTGATTGTAAAAGTACCAGATGGAGGGGTAGGATTTAGTAAGCTTTGCTTCTTCCTACTCCTTTTGGACATGTGGAACTGTGAACTGATTATGTGATGCATTCAATTGTAATGTGATGCATGTTCAAATGAAATCAAACCATTACCATTACCATTACTTTAATAACCTGTGCACGGCTCTTTGGGTTCACCTTAGAGCAGGCAAATTCAAAACAGCCCCCCTGCTCGAGAATGTATCATTTATACTCTTTTGACTTTTTCATGCACCTCCTATCAGCCCAGTCCGACAGCTCCAATGAATATATTCAACAACACAGCCAGACAGCGAACAGCAGGATATCCGTTTTACGTTTCCGGTTCTAACCTAATATTTTAATCACCTTTCTGCAGCACAGACTAATCAATCGGTAAAGATAATCAAACGCAACAATTGAAAGACTCGGGACCAAGACGACATGTATTACAATATCTATATATTATTTGTAAAACTTGCCGTAATTGCACTGCAACACAAATGGTGAGTGTAGCACGAGTGGAAACATCCATGCATATTTTAGTGCCGTCATGCTACTGCTAGCCTGGGAGGCTGCTTTTGTATTTCTTGGTCCAATCTGATGTTGTGACTGATTTCATTGGTTGTCTCGGTTGTTCGCTGCAAAATACAACACTAGCAGAACACGGAACACGGCCTGACCTTCGCAATGAGCTCCATAGCAAATCCAGCAGGTCACAGAAGTACAATAGATCCACGCAGGAAACCACCCGAGAACGGTGAAAAACTGCCAGTAATTATGTACATCTGTCTACTTAATTCACAGGTGTCAAAGTCATGGTCCGGGGGCCAGATGTGGTACGCCACGTCAATTTATGTGGCCTGCAAAAGCCTGGCGATAATTCATTAATTCATTCATTTTCTAACGCTTATCCTCACGAGGGTTGCGGGGCTTGCTGGAGCCTATCCCAGCTGTCCTCGGCCAGCCAATCACAGGGCACATATAGACAAACAACCATTCACACTCACATTCATACCTATGGACAATTAACCTAGCATGTTAACCTAGCAAGTACCCGGAGAAAACCGACGCATGCACAGGGAGAACATGCAAACTCCACACAGAGATGGTCGAGGGTGGAATTGAACTCGGGTCCCCGAGCTGTGTGGCCTTGCCGCTAACCACTGGCACACAGGGCAGCCCGCAAGGAGATATTGTACGTTAAAATAATCACTTCATCTTTTTTGCAAATTGTTATTGTGTACATCTCTGTGTGGAGTTTGCACGTTCTCCCCGTGCATGCGTGGGTTTTCTACGGGTACTCCGGTTTCCTCCCACATTCCAAAAACATGCTATGTTAATTAGCCACTCCAAATTATCCATAGGTATGAATGTGAGTGTGAATGGTTGTTTGTCTATATGTGCCCTGTGATTGGCTGGATAAGGATAAGCAGTATAAAATGAATGAATGAATGTAATTGTGTAGCATATTGTATGCTAACCGTAGAATGCATGCACATGGTAGCAATATGGTGGTGTAAAGAATAATATTTATAACAACCGTATATATGAATTATTACCAACTTAGAGCGAATTAGATGTGTTTTCATGAAAAAAAAAAATAGAATAATATTTTGACCAGTAACCCACAAAGTTGCAGGGTCATGAATGCTGCATGGCAAATATGCAGGGACCCACTGTACTCGTGTACAAGTACTTGTGTGCAGTGGCTTGAGGACAAAGTGTCCAAGGCTGCTATGATCAAATATTAAAATAGCCATAGTGTGGATGTGTGCTGTGGCATACAGTATATATCTTATTCTAACAATATGTGGTAATAGGGCCTTAAAGGAACAGTTTTATTTGAGTGTTATACTAGCTAGTAATAAAAGAAAATCACTTTTATGTATTTCCCGTGGTGACACTGTATCACTTATTTTTAGTGCTTTACTATCAACGTGTACTGCTGCACCAGCGCTTTATGTTGTGTTAGCATTTCTGTGCTTCTTGTTTATTTGAAGACAGTGTTACAACACATATTCTTCGGGGTCTAAGAGTACATGTATTCATATTTTCCAGTACACAGGCCTCAGATTCAGTCGAAATTCCCATGCGGTGCCGAAGCAGTCAGGCAAGGTGAAATATTTACCACAGCGGCGGCAATCCAGACATGCAGGGCACCCCCACAAGCCCAAGGAGTGGACATTAGCACCACCATGAAAGGCGAGGTGTGGAAGCGTGTAAAACAATTCCACAAGTGTGCAGCCCAGCCTTTAACTAGCAGAAGTCATTACTAGCGATGGTGTGAAGAAGACGCGGCCCGGGGACACTCGTTCTCGTCGCTTGGAAACACTTCGCCTTCCAGGTGAAATCCGTAAAACAAAGTGGACAGCCTTCTGGGGAATTTTGCCACAGCTGCTCATATTTCATAGGCCCGTGGCACATTGGAGAAATAAACAAAACAAAAAAAACCTGCAAAAATGATGATATTCATTCATTCATTCATTCTTTTTCTACCGCTTTTCCTCACCAGGGTCGCGGGGGTATGCTGGAGCCTATCCCAGCCAACTTTGGGCGAGAGGCGGGGTACACCCTGGACTGGTGGCCAGCCAATCACAGGGCACATATAGACAAACAACCATTCACACTCACATTCATACCTATGGACAATTTGGAGTCGCTAATTAACCTAGCATGTTTTTGGAATGTAGGAGGAAACCGGAGTACCCGGAGAAAACCCACGCATGCACGGGGAGAACATGCAAACTTCACACAGAGATGCCCGAAGGTGGAATCGAACTTAGGTCTCCTCGCTGTGTCCTAACCACTTTTCACCGTGCAACCCCCATTTACATACTCTTGAAATCCAATTTTTTATTGTTCATAGAGTTCATATTGGGGCTGCACGATGACGAGTGGTTAGCGGCAAGGTCACACCAAGCTAGGAGACCCGAGTTCAATTCCACGCTGTGTGGAGTTGCATGTTTTCTCCGGGTACTCCGGTTTCCTCCCACATTCCAAAAACATGCTAGGTTAATTAGCGACTCCAAATTGTCCATAGGTATGAATGTGAGTGTGAATGGTTGTTTGTCTATATGTGCCCTGTGATTGGCTGGCCACCAGTCCAGACAGCTGGGATAGGCTCCAGCACCCCCCTCTGCGACCCTCGTGAGGATAAGCGGTAGAAAATGAATGATAGAATGAATATAATTCATATTGTTTTTGCAGCTGGTCTACCCAGCATGCCTTGTGGGCATTTTGAATAGTGTTAACGTGTTTGTTTCGTCGCCAAATTTTCCCAGCAAGATCGGATGCACACCGGGGAAGACGTATGCTTCGTGTACAGTGACATCACAACGCAAATAAAACAACACGCGCATCATACAAATATCACGTGCGAGCCCTAAATGAAAAAAAATGTCCCTAATGAACCTGCAGCCCTGCCACCAGGAATCCCCCCCACACAGGAGCAGGCTTTAAAATATTAAAAACCCCACCGCGCTTAAAAACTATTTAGAAGATTATAATATGCAGTGGAGTGGAAATAAGAGGCAGTGACAGTTAGACAGGGGTACAGCATAAAAGTAAATTATTTCACATGCCCCCTGGCTTGTACATACTGTCACTTTCACAGATTTTCACCCAGTCCAGGCAGCCACAGGTCTACGTGGCCTGCAGGCACGGCTCCAGTCTGAAAAATCCCCACCAAAAGCTAAAGACTGATAATTTAAAACGCACATTGAAGTAGCTGCTGGTCTTCTCACTCCCCGCAGACTTACGGGCTTTCAGGTTGTTTATGTCACCGTGCAAATAAAATGAAACCATTCATATTGTTTTTTTTTTTAAAACAAGCTAAACATTGCTATGTAGCTACACATTATTCAGTAATCTCTCGTTTACCGTGGTTAATTGGTTCCACACCCGACCACGAGAAGTAGGAAATCGAATATTTTCATTAAAAAAAACCTTCTAAATGCAGTTTTCAACAATATTAGAGGCCTTTAGATGTGAAATAGCACCCCTAAAGTCAGAGTTAAAAATGTTCTTGGCTGCACGGTGATCGAGTGGTTAGCGTGCAGACCTCACAGCTAGGAGACCAGAGTTTGATTCCACCGTCGGCCATCTCTATGTGGAGTTTGCATGTTCTCCCCGTTTTTTTTTTTTCCTGTTTCCTCCCACATTCCGAAAACTGTCCATAGGTATGAATGTGAGTGTGAATGGTTCCACACCCAACCTCTTTATGCCCTTCTAAATGCAGTTTTCAACAATATTAGAGGCCTTTAGATGTGAAATAGCACCCCTATAGTCAGCTTTACAGTCTTATTACCCAATATGGCAGACATAATAAGAGTAAATAAGCCATTTAAGACATAAATAAGACTCATGTGTGATAAGATAAATGTGTTGCCTAGGAACAATAACGTTACTACCAATTCAAGAAACAATACAAGCAGTTGATGTTTGCTAAATACAAGGATGAAGAGTCTTGAACCAGTCATGATGTGCTATATATATCACTATATTGACATTAAAAAAAATAAAAAATAAAAAATAAAAAATAAAAAATAAAAAATAAAAAATAAAAAATAAAAAATAAAAAATTAAAAATTAAAAATTAAAAATTAAAAATTAAAAATTAAAAATTAAAAATTAAAAATTAAAAATTAAAAATTAAAAATTAAAAATTAAAAATTAAAAATAAGCGGTAGAAAATGAATGAATGAAAAATTTAAAATTATAATAAAACAAAACTCAAACTATATTATGAAAGCAGGAAGTGAACAAATCTAACAGTTACCTTTTGGACATGGGGAATTGTGAACTAATTATGTGATGCATTCAATGAAATTAAATTATTACCATTACCATTGTGCAATTTGGAAATATTCTCTTGTATGTTGTGCGATTTTTTTGCTGGAAATAAATTACAAACAACAACGCGCCTGCCTCGTTTCCATGAAGTGTGTGTCTCCGTGAAGCGGCATTGTGTACAAGATATGCACATTTTACATGTGCATTAAGTCGGCACTTGACCAACGTGATAGATTCCATGCTGTCAGATACGCTAAAGAAATAGCTAAAGAAATGTAAGGGCCAGTTGTTCAGGTTCAGTGTACATTGGAAGTGGCTGGAACCCAAGACAAGAACTCCATCGCACCTCGAAAAAAATCGTTACTCATCTGTTATTTTAAATAAAGCCAGTCTGGCCGGCAGCCAGCACATCTTTATGCACCCCCCCTTCGTGTGAGCTTTACATGACATTAACAGACTAAATCAGAGCTTACGTCTTTGTATGCGGAGGTAACAAGCTTGGGAAGCGGCTCCCGGTTCCTCTGTTGAATACTACAACCATCCTTTTGTCCGCTGTGAGTCTACAAATCCTCCTCTGCTTACCGCTCACGCCACTTGATTGGCGTTTGGCAGGCGGATGGCATCTGATGGCTTCATTTTGGACTCGGGGAAACGATCAAGTCTATTTGGGCTGAAGTGCAAGTTAAGTCGTCAGTCCATTTAAAGTCCTTTTGCCAAGCTTTGATTAACTTGGCTTGTCAAGTTAATCTGGAGTTAAATAATTTGGGACTCTCATTAATGTGCGGTGAGGTTGATGGGTGTACATGTACGTATGTCCCCTTCAGGTTCACCTCGTGACTTTTCTCTGCATTTTATTGACCGATCAGCAATGATGTTGATGTCAAACACTGATTAAAGACACCACACAAGATGTAGAAAGTCATGGTGAATAAGTACCTTGGTTAGTGTACACCAGTTACCCAAAATGTTGCCTCAGTTTGAGTACATTTTCTGGTTAGTGTACACCAGTTACCCAAAATGTTGCCTCAGTTTGAGTACATTTTCTGGTTAGTGTACACCAGTTACCCAAAATGTTGCCTCAGTTTGAGTACATTTTCTGGTTAGTGTACACCAGTTACCCAAAATGTTGCCTCGGTTTGAGTACATTTTCTGGTTAGTGTACACCAGTTACCCAAAATGTTGCCTCGGTTTGAGTACATTCTCTGGTTAGTGTACACCAGTTACCCAAAATGTTGCCTCAGTTTGAGTACATTTTCTGGTTAGTCTACACCAGTTACCCAAAATGTTGCCTCAGTTTGAGTACATTTTCTGGTTAGTGTACACCAGTTACCCAAAATGTTGCCTCAGTTTGAATACATTTTCTGGTGAGTGTACACCAGTTACCCAAAATGTTGCCTCAGTTTGAGTATATTTTCTGGTTAGTGTACACCAGTTACCCAAAATTTTGCCTCAGTTTGAGTACATTTTCTGGTTAGTGTACACCAGTTAGACAAATCGTTGCTTTCAGTTTGAGTACATTTTCTGGTTAGTATACACCAGTGACCCAAAACGTCGCCTCAGTTTGAGTACATTCTCTGGTTAGTGTACACCAGTTACCCAAAATGTTGCCTCAGTTTGAGTACATTTTCTGGTTAGTGTACACCAGTTACCCAAAATGTTGCCTCGGTTTGAGTACATTCTCTGGTTAGTGTACACCAGTTACCCAAAATGTTGCCTCAGTTTGAGTACATTCTCTGGTTAGTGTACACCAGTTACCCAAAATGTTGCCTCAGTTTGAGTACATTTTCTGGTTAGTGTACACCAGTTAGCCAAAATGTTGCCTCAGTTTAAGTACATTTTCTGGTTAGTGTACACCACTTACCCAAAATGTTGCCTCAGTTTGAGTACATTTTCTGGTTAGTGTACACCCGTTACCCAAAATGTTGCCTCAGTTTGAGTACATTCTCTGGTTAGTGTACACCAGTTACCCAAAATGTTGCCTCAGTTTGAGTACATTTTCTGGTTAGTGTACACCCGTTACCCAAAAATGTTGCCTCAGTTTGAGTACATTTTCTGGTTAGTGTACACCAGTTACCCAAAATGTTGCCTCAGTTTGAGTACATTCTCTGGTTAGTGTACACCAGTAACCCAAAATGTTGCCTCAGTTTGAGTACATTTTCTGGTTAGTGTACAACTTGGTCCGTGGCTGAGATAAATTACCATCGATTGGACACAAAGGACAGTTTCCATCAAGTCTTGAGTATTTATACCCTATACCCGCAACCTTAGTAAGGATAAGCAGCATAGAAAGTATTTGCGAAATTCAATCAAAATTTTAACTACTGAAATTTTAAATACTGTATATTTGCATTGCTTGTCTGTATTAATTGTCATTATTTTCTATATTTATTGTTATTCCATTTTTACTATTCTTTGTTACACTTTTACGTCTATTTTGATCCCTATTTTTATAATTGTATTAATTCCGTACTGCATAAGCCATATCATGTCATAGCTTTAAAACTCCTGTTTGTTTTTTTTTTTTTCATCAGTTTCAGGAAAGTGAAATATTTTAGCAAATAAAATATTGCATCAACGTGTAAAAGATATAATGTGGGTAAATTATCAGTAATGGGCATCTGCTACTCCTTGATCTTCCTTAAAATAAACAAATAACCCATACCGTACCATGCTGTGCAGTACCATACTAACCACAGTTCAATGACCAACTGAACAGATTTGTTCTACAGTATTTACATTATTGTGGAGTAGGAAAACTGATTTTAAATCAGTTCTAAATCTAAAAGGTTGCCTGGTGTGTTGGAACAGGGTGTGTTCCAATGCAATATTTGATGTATTCAACAAAGCAGACCCTCCAAACGCCAACATAATGAATTAGCTGTTATTATGCAGTCAAACCAGGATGAAGCAAGACTCGCCCGAATTCCTATTTGTGTGCCCTCTGCCGTTCCCCGCTCCCCCACAGCTTTTTTTTTTTTTTTTTTTTTGAGGAGACATGCAAATCTTTCAACACCACAGGACATCTCAATAAATTCTTCAGTGGCTTGTCAAAGTGACTTTCCACTTCTCTCACCACCAGCAAGACCCTACCGTGATCTACTATGAAATGGCCTCATTGCACGGGGCATCAAGGATTTCAACGTCTCCATCTCCGGGTGTTCTCTCAAGCGTGACTTTCCGATTCCGACAGCTCCGGGCCCAAGGCCATGAGCCGCCAGCGGTGTCGAAGCACTCTGTTGCTTCACACGTCTGAAACTGGCTGACTTGTTTAAGGCTGCCGCACCTTTTGCTCAATCGTAACGCGATTGCTCTCCGCAGACGAGGTAAAGCCGAGCGACTCAAGACCTACATGTGTCAGGGCGATGAAGCTCCCCATCTCTAAATTTAGTCTGCATTTCCAGAACTGCCACATACACACATTTTGATGAGAATTACAGTGTATACAGAGGGGCCGCACTGACACATCAGCATGTAACGTGATAGTCTCAAAGAGGATATTTGACAGATCATTTAGGCTCAGCGACTCATAGTGGTGTAATCCTTTAATATCTTCCCAATAACTATTAAGGATTTAGTGTCAATCCTGCTCTGTCGGCATCCGTCTACGTTTTTTTTTGAACCCCTGCAACGACTGAGACGAACTGAGCCTATAAAGTCTCTAAATTCTCCACTCATGGGGAAGCACTGTGACCAGAGGTTGGATTTCATTCATTCATTCATTTTCTACCACTTATCCTAATGAGTTTTCTTTTTTTTTTTAAAAAAAAAAAAACATCCGTAAATGACAAGCAACGATCTATATTACGGATATTTTTCTCATTTCTCACTGTATTTTTTCATATACTTACCGTCCTGATCGAGGTTAGCAAAGTTGCCTACCAACATGGCTGACATCCCATGGCAAGACACAAGGTGCATTCATGGTGCACAAAAGAGTTGGTGTTTTTGTTTTTTTTTTTTTATTTTGCCCCCGGCAAACCCCTCCGGTCCAATAAAAATGGGTCAATTTTAGGTCATGACCCACCAGTTGACAATCACTGGTGTGGAGAATCTGATGTTGTATTTACTGTACTGCAAGGGATTATATTGCATCATAATGTATCGCAATACATAAATGTATTTTTATTTTTTATTTTAATATATTAATATTTATAATATTAATATTTTTAATTTTAATATTTTGACTTTATACTTGTAAAATCACAGCCATTTCTGCTGTAAAAAAATACAAGTAATTTTACAAGAATAAAGACAAACTATTAAATCCTGCCCCTCCATTTTTTTTACAATCAGTAACTGTTACATTTGTTCACTTCCTGCTTTCCATAATACAGTTTAAGGTTTTTTTTTTTTTTTTTAATACTTCGGTACGAGGTGCATCCAATGACATAATGGATACCATAGTAATGTCAATATAGTGATATGTATTCAAGACAAATTAATTTTATTCATTAATTTATTTTATTAAATTTTATTAATTTTTTTTTAGTTTTTAAAAATTTCTGTAAATTTTTTGTTTTGTTTCCCGTACCAAAATAGGAGGTGATATGAGCATCCAATGCCATAATGGGTACCATAGTAAGTGTCAATATAGTGATATATATAGCACATCATGACTGGTTCAAGACTCTTCATCCTTGTATTTAGCAAACATCAACTGCTTGTATTGTTTCTTGAATTGGCTCATCGTTGTGCATTGTTTGATTTCCTGACTCAATCTTACTCAATCCTTACTTTAGTGTTAACACAAACCAACAAAAAAATGCTCACCAATTCCAACTCCTTTGGCAAAATGACCTCATTATTTTCATGAAATAGGGCACATGGGGGGGTTGTCCGACATATTGTTCATCCCTTGATTTACATAGGATTCTCACGTTCCGACAGTTGCTATTGAAAGAAGACTTTACTTCCCCAAAGTAAATCACAGTGTAAACCAATGTGGCTCATGCCAGCTGAGATAATACAGCGCCTTCAAAAATCTCCCGGTTCATCTTTCATGGCGTTACCTTTTTAGAGACACGTCAGTTTGACTTAACGTCGGGCTGACGGTTATTGGTTTTTGGTGTTTACCTCTTATCACTTCAAAAAAAAAAAAAAAACTAGAGAGAGCCCTGGATGCATACGGCACGGCATCAAAAATTAAGATCTTGACACCCTAGAAACACCATAAAAGCTTTCTATTACGCTGCTCGGGGTGTAATTGGCTATGCTGTCTTTGTGTGTGTGTGTGTGTGTGTGTGTGTGTGTGTGTGTGTAGAGGAAAAATGCAGGCATTTTATAATTCATAGCTATTTTTTCTATTCAGTGTCACGACTGATTCACTCACCCAGTCTGTGTTTGATTGGTGGAAGTGCACCACAGATGTTGTTTAGACTGCAAATACCAACACCTCGAGTTTGTTGGAGTGCTTCATACTCAAGGTCAACTCTCAATTTTGGCTATTTGAATTGTTGTAAAAAAAAATAAAAAAAAAAAGCTTACAACATTTCCTTGTTCCAAGTGAGTGAATACTGCCAGTTGAAGAGTCTGCTTGAGTCCCCGGCGTCTGTATACATAAGAGGATAACAGATGCGTGATGATGCCCTGAAATGTCTTGTTGAATGTCGAAAGATTACTGTCACAGAGGATGGAAGAGTTTTGCTTTTCACAGTGAAATCTCAATTATCAAACACTTTTGTGATCATACAATTTTGAAAAACACCCGATATTTGGAGGAAAGTATGCTTCTCAAGTCACACAAAAGCTCTCCCCGAGTGTTTTTCCGATGGACGCCACCACAGAAAGCACCAGTGATGACAAAGAAGAAGAGGTGATGATAGGCATTCATTCATTCATTCATTTTCTACCGCTTTTCCTCACAAGGGTCGCGGGGGGTGCTGGAGCCTATCCCAGCTGTCTTCAGGCGAGAGGCGTGGCCAGCCAATCACAGGGCACATATAGACAAACAACCATTCACACTCACATTCATACCTATGGACAATTTGGAGTGGCTAATTAACCTAGCATGTTTTTGGAATGTGGGAGGAAACCGGAGTACCCGGAGAAAACCCACGCATGCACGGGGAGAACATGCAAACTCCACACAGAGATGGCCGAGGGTGAAGGGTGGAATTGAACCCTGGTCCTAGCTGTGAGGTCTGCGCGTTAATCACTCGACCGTCGTGCCGCCCGCTTTCCTAATTTATTAAGTTTTACTAAATGAATTTTAAAAAAATATTTTTTTTTTACATTAAAAAAAACATTAAATAAAAAAATTAAATTAAAAAACAAAATTTTGAAATTTAAAAAAAATTTTTTTATTTTTTTTAATTTTCTCCCCAAATGTGTGCTTTCTCTCCAGGTTCTCCCCCCACATTCCAAAAATACAGTATGTATGTTAATTGGAGACTCTAAACTGCCTATAGGTGCACTAGCATAAACAGTACACACGACGTTGTCCTCGCTGCTCAGTACAATACGGCTAACATGGCAATAAGTTAATAACACAACAACACAGAGTACACGACAAAGTACCCTGAGTAGAATCTTATTGCGTCGGGACTCACCTCTCGGGTAGACGGTAATCAATCCTCTCTCCGCATGTGGCGAATCCATCATGTGTCCTTGTCTTGTCGGGTGACTTATTTTCAAAGTCGTTTGGTATTCAGGAATGTATGACGTTTCAAGCCTGCCTTTTTGCTTCCTTAGACGCTAGGGAAACAGAAGGAAAAGACAGGAAGCAGAGATGAAGATGCTGAGGTTCTCATCGGGAGTGACCAGGATGGATAGGATCAGGAGGAAGGAGTACATTTTATGTATTTAGCATTGTTTGAGGGTCTTACTCAATCCATTCCATAGTTTGATATAGTTTGATTCCACATACAGAAATGCTATGGCTAGCATAACGTAGTCCTAGCATAGAAGTGTTTCAAATGTACTTCTTCCCTGAGATCATATTTCTCCTCTCTTGTAGAGAAGTATTGGATGACATTTTTAGCTAATTGCTTATTTTTAATCTTATGAATTATTTTAGCTGTTTGAAGATGATCTATATCAGCAAGTTGAAGTATTTGTGATTTTAAAAATAAGGAGTTAGTTTGATAAGATATGCCTTTATTCGTCCCTCAGTGGGGAAATTTGCAATGTTTTGCAATGTTCTCTATAGGCGGCATTATGAATTATCCTTACTGGCCTTTACATTTACATTCTGAACTGGACAAATGGAGGTCTATTATTGGATTGTGACCGGATTGACCTTTAAGTAGTCATTGAAAAAAAATACCTTCAAACCACAAACACACCGGAGAAGCTGATCTGACAAATTGCTGTTCCAGTCTTGAAGTTGATTTTGTTTTTGCTGGCACATAAAGGATTCCAGGCAAAAATGATCACAGCAGAAGCATCAGTATTTTTGCTATTTTAAACATCCCCTCACAACTGGTGCATCCTTTAAAAAAAAAAAAAAAAGTTTGACTATGTCCAATTGGACGTCTGCACAATAAACAAGCATGCGGCGGTAGACGCACATTCACGCTGGCGCTTTTGATAAACCAAATCTTTAAAAGGAGGGCTTACTGTGAGAAAAGTGTCTCAAGTGGTTCCAAGGATTTGAAATGGAAGACGTGAGGATTGATATTTGTGCGGCGTAGAAGTTGCCCGGGGTCTAATCAGAGACCAACAACACACCTCTCCTGAACACCCCACCACACACACACACACACACACACACACACACACACACACACACAGCCAGAGGATTTTCTCTCACTATTCAAGGAGCTGATAGATGAGCCCGTCTTTGTATTTCATCCGTGGACTTTCTTAAATCTTAAAAGCCAATTCATCTTGGGCAAACATAAGGAGGATGGTGGTGGATGGTGGTGGATGGTGGATGGGGGTGGGGGGGTATAAGGAAACTTCTAAACTCATTCCCTGCCAGTCCCTGAGTCTCATTCACAGACCCTCCAAGCACTCATCTCTCCTTCATTAATTGTCTCCGTGCTTTACCCACGGCTCACATTCAACTCCAGCTGGGGGTAGTGGCAAGTCGAGTACACCCCCCCCCCCCCCCCCCCGCCCAGCTTGTTCGCTGCATGTGTAAGTTCACAATAGCTGTATTTTTATAGGAACTTTGCAGCAAATTTGTCATTATTTTACAACAAATAAAGAATAGTTTCGTTTTTAAACATTGTCATTATCAGAAGATTCCAGTTTGAATCTTTGTCTGGGTGGCATAGGCTATTTTAGACGCGAGGGAAACAGAAGGAAAAGACAGGAAGCAGAGATGAAGATGCTGAGGTTCTCATTGGGAGGGACCAGGATGGACAGGATCAGAAGACGGGGTTTGAATCTTTGTCGGAAAATGTCTGGGTGGCATAGGCTTCCTTAGACGCTAGGGAAACAGAAAAAAAAGACAGGAAGTAGAGATGAGGATGCTGAGGTTCTCATTGGGAGTGACCAGGATGGACAGGATCAGAAGACGGGGTTTGAATCTTTGTCGGAAAATGTCTGGGTGGCATAGGCTTCCTTAGACGCTAGGGAAACAGAAAAAAAAGACAGGAAGTAGAGATGAGGATGCTGAGGTTCTCATTGGGAGTGACCAGGATGGACAGGATCAGAAGACGGGGTTTGAATCTTTGTCGGAAAATGTCTGGGTGACATAGGCTTCCTTAGACGCTAGGGAAACAGAAAAAAAAAGACAGGAAGTAGAGATGAGGATGCTGAGGTTCTCATTGGGAGTGACCAGGATGGACAGGATCAGAAGACGGGGTTTGAATCTTTGTCGGAAAATGTCTGGGTGGCATAGGCTTCCTTAGACGCTAGGGAAACAGAAAAAAAAAACAGGAAGTAGAGATGAGGATGCTGAGGTTCTCATTGGGAGTGACCAGGATGGATAGGATCAGAAGACGCTATGCCTTGGTTTATGGCCGTCTTACAGTGTTTCATGGCTATCAATGCGCTCCCAGAAGTTAATTCAAAACTTCATTTTGATTTCTCTTGATCAGAAGATTCGGGTTTGAATCTTTGTCGGAAAATGTCTGGATGGCATAGGCTTCCTTAGATGCTAGGGAAACAGAAATGTAGGTAGTGTGACATAGAGCTCTGTTGGACCACCGGAATGCATATTTTTTATAGGAACTTTACAGCAAATCTGCCATTATTTTACAACAAATAAAGAATTGTTTTGTTTTTAAACATTGTCCTCATTAGAAGATTCGGGTTTGAATCTTTGTCGGAGAATGTCTGGGTGGCATAGGCTTCCTTAGACGCTAGGAAAACAGAAAAAAAAGACAGGAAGTAGAGATGAGGATGCTGAGGTTCTCATTGGGAGTGACCAGGATGGATAGGATCAGAAGACGCTATACCGCTAGTTGTATACAGGTGGTCCTCGGTTTTTCATGGCTATCAATGCGCTCCCAGAAGTTAATTCAAAACTTCATTTTGATTTCTCTCGATCAGAAGATTCGGGTTTGAATCTTTGTCAGAAAATATCTGGGTGGCATAGGCTTCCTTAGACGCTAGAGAAACACAAGGAAAAGACAGGGAGCTGAGATGAGGATGCTGAGGTTCTCATTGGGAGTGACCAGGATGGATAGGATCAGGAAGGAGTACATCAGAGGGACATCACATGTTAGAGTCCTTGGAGATAAAGTCAGAGGCCAGACTGGGGGGGGTTTGGATGGAGGAGATTGATTTGCTGTGGCGACCCCTGAAGGGAAAAGCCCCAAAGAGAAAGAAGAAGAAGAAGAACAGTCTTCTGTGCCTGGCTGAGTGGAGAAAGATAGCACACAAAATAGGGCAAATTGTGTTTCTCTTGTTTCCTGATGGACTCGATTAATCTTTGCTTTGCAGGTACGGCGCTTTTCACACATCGGACCGGAGTAGTTTATCTACTGGAGCTGTCAAATGGAATTCAAGCATTTAGGGAGGCAGACAAATAAGCGGCGTAATAAATCATTCCTTTTTTTGTGTAGCCTTGCTTCGGCGAGGCGGCTTTTCGGAGACAAGTTGTTTGAAGTTGATGCACTTTCATTACACACGTGTCAACAACATGTACAAAAATGGTCTTGTTGTGAACTTACAGGCTTTCTTCTAGGGGCAAAATGAAATCCTGTATTTCCGAGGAGATTATCTTCCATTTGGGAATGTGATATTTACCGCGCTGATTTTTTTTTTTTTTTCTCACGTTCAAACATCCCACAATGTCTCCCTGCAATGATGTGTCGAGAGAGAAACGGTGTCAGGTTTAATTAGCAAATTTGAAAGTCTACGTGGACGACCTTGTTGACACATCCATTCCACTTGAGCTATTGCTGAATTCTTTGAATGCAATTTGCATAATTATACCTCCAGTTCTGTGAAACACATGTATTTATGCCATGCGGCTCGCCACAGAACAGAACGAGGTGCAAGCAGGCGTATGAACATTACTGCAAGATGAGACAACTGAAAATGTTCAAGCATTTTCTTCTATTGCAGAGGTCTGCAAATGTAGGTAGTGTGTGACGTGGAGCCCTGTTGGACCACCGGAATGCATATTTTTATCGGAACTTTGCAGCAAATTTGCCATTATTTTACAACAAATAAAGAATAGTTTCGTTTTTAAACATTGTCATTATCAGAAGATTCGGGTTTGAATCTTTGTCTGGGTGGCATAGGCTATTTTAGACGCTAGGGAAACAGAAGGAAAAGACAGGAAGCAGAGATGAGGATGCTGAGGTTCTCATTGGGAGTGACCAGGATGGACAGGATCAGAAGACGGGGTTTGAATCTTTGTCGGAAAATGTCTGGGTGGCATAGGCTTCCTTAGACGCTAGGGAAACAGAAGGAAAAGACAGGGAGGCAGAGATGAGGATGCTGAGGTTCTCATTGGGAGTGACCAGGATGGACAGGATCAGAAGATTCGGGTTTGAATCTTTGTCGGAAAATGTCTGGGTGGCATAGGCTTCCTTAGACGCTAGGGAAACAGAAGGAAAAGACAGGAAGCAGAGATGAGGATGCTGAGGTTCTCATTGGGAGTGACCAGGATGGACAGGATCAAAAAACGGGGTTTGAATCTTTGTCGGAAAATGTCTGGGTGGCATAGGCTTCCTTAGACGCTAGGGAAACAGAAGGAAAAGACAGGGAGGCAGAGATGAGGATGCTGAGGTTCTCATTGGGAGTGACCAGGAATGGACAGGATCAGAAGACGGGGTTTGAATCTTTGTCGGAAAATGTCTGGGTGGCATAGGCTTCCTTAGACGCTAGGGAAACAGAAGGAAAAGACAGGGAGGCAGAGATGAAGATGCTGAGGTTCTCATTGGGAGTGACCAGGATGGACAGGATCAGAAGACGGGGTTTGAATCTTTGTCGGAAAATGTCTGGGTTGCATAGGCTTCTTTAGACGCTAGGGAAACAGAAGGAAAAAACAGGAAGTAGAGATGAGGATGCTGAGGTTGTCATTGGGAGTGACCAGGATGGATAGGATCAGAAGACGCTATGCCGCTAGTTGTATACAGGTGGTCCTCGGTTTATGGCTGTGTTACAGTGTTTCATGGCTATCAATGCGCTCCCTGAAGTTAATTCAAAACTTGGTACGCCAAGGGGGGGGGGTGAAAAAACTCATAACTCATATTTCTTCAAGGTTAGCAGGTTTTTTAGACTCTCTATGACTGCTGCTTCCCCGATATACGCCATACGCTGCTTCTCGCCCGAAGACAGCTCGGATAGGCTCCGGCATTCCCCCCTAATGATGATAAGCGGCATAGAAAACGGATGTTATGTATGCGGGGAAGAGTTTGTGCAGCCACCATTTGCAGCCACCCCATGATACATAATGGCTGCATCCTCCCAGCGGGATGCTACAGTATTGAAATTATGTCCAGTTTCTCGCCTGTGATTTACAAGGCACACTCTCATTGACTTCCAGGTGAGAAAACAATTGCATCCACGCAAAGGAAAGCATCAGGAGATAAAGCCCCGACTGTGTTTTGGTATGGGACTTGATGCTATCCAAATTGGACCGCACCAAAAAGGATTTGCTGTGCCACACCTGTAAACACATCACTCCACTTTTAGTATGAATTGAAACAATTCAGGCTGCACGGTGCAGGAGTGGTTAGCATGCCGGCCTCACAGCTAGGACACCCTGGTTCAATTCCACCCTCGGCCATCTCTGTGTGGAGTTTGCATGTTCTCCTCTCACATTGCGAGGTTAATTAGCCACTCCAAATCGTCCATAGGTATGAATGTGAGTGTGAATGGTTGTTTGTCTATATGTGCCCTGTGATTGGCTGGCCACCAGTCCAGGGTGTACCCCGCCTCTCGCCCGAAGACAGCTGGGATAGGCTCCAGCACCCCTGCGACCCTCTTGAGGGCAAGCAGTAGAAAATTAATGAATGAATGAAACAATTCATGTAAAAATATTGCAGTAATATTTGCACTAATTGCACTAATATTGCAATATTGTAACGTAACAGTGTAACTGTAACTGAAACGTACAAAAACTCAAGCAATCTTCCCCGAATGGAATCTTTCCGAATGACCTTTCCGAAAGCAATGGTATACATGGAAAGGAATATTCCAATCGCGTGTCTCCATGCGCCGCTATAATCAACCA
The DNA here is from genome assembly GCF_037039965.1 of Doryrhamphus excisus. Classification (NCBI taxonomy): domain Eukaryota; kingdom Metazoa; phylum Chordata; class Actinopteri; order Syngnathiformes; family Syngnathidae; genus Doryrhamphus; species Doryrhamphus excisus. Next base: position 20,164,297 of record NC_136368.1, read on the forward strand.
GAATAGTCAATGGGGCATGCCCAGTAAAACGTAAACACCAACATGACATGATACCGACTTCCTGGAGTTTTTCTTCCACTTGTTGGAATAACTCCGTATTGCCAGTTTTTCCTTCGTCCAGTCTTGGAATTTAGTTTGAATCAAAAACAAACTTTCCTTAGCAGTCCAGTGCCAATTGCTGGCCTCCATTTTTAAAAGTGAAGAACGTCTGGAGCTGCGTGTTACGTCATATCTCAGCATTGGCTGAAAGAACGCACCCGGGAACAGGAAAAGATAAAGTTCAATCTTGCTAATATTTGATAATGAAGCTGGGCACATGTTTTATATAGATATGTATTTTCTTTTGGAATAAAAGTGGACTTGTGAATGGCGTATAGAAGGGTTTAGATTCTGTTCCACAGATGGCGCTAATGCACACCAAAGCTGCTTGCCAACCGCCAATAAACAACAGAAGAAGAAGAAGAACGCAGTCTGACAACTTTCCGTTTGAGCGGGTACAAGATACCTCAATCGGATTGGGGAAAGGAATATTCCACCCCTGGGAATCCCATTATATATTCATTGGGATTGGCACTTTTCTTTGGGAATGAGGTGTATACAAAGGTTACATTCTTTCCGTTTGAGCAAATAACCCCAATGGAATTGGAATATTTGGGTCCATGTATACGTGGCTAATGACAAACATAAACGGTTCCAGTATTGATGCTTTCATTCTGTTGAAGTTCTGATTCCTCGGTCGGTAAGTGTTAATTGGCCTGCCGGTTAGCATTTGCACCAATCAGTCAGTCCACTTCAGTCCACAAGTGATTAGTTGTGTTAGTCCGTTGGTCGGTCAGTCAGTCAGTCCAATATTTTGTTTGTTAGATTGACATAATTGAGTTGGTGAATCAGTTGAGTTGAGTCCACTCTTTCGTTGTTGTTATTTATATGCTTGGTTGATTTGTCAATCGGTTGGTTGGTTGGTTGGTTGGTTGGTTAGACCGTTCACTTGTTTAATTGAAGAACGCAGTCTGACAACTTTCCGTTTGAGCGGGTACAAGATACCTCAATCGGATTGGAGATAGGAATATCCCACTCTCGGGAATCCGAGTATATGTTCTTTCGGATTGGCACTTTTCTTTGGGAATGAGGTGTATACAAAGGTTACATTCTTTCCGTTTGAGCAAATAACCCCAATGGAATTGGAATATTTGGGTCCATGTATACTTGGACCTCCAGTCCTGTTCACCGTATAGTCAGAGGATTTTGGACTCCTCTTACAGTAATTATAATAATAATAATAATAATCATCACTACAGAGGTTTCTGTCACTCAGAGCTAGAAAAACGTTCTAAGTCCAGTCCTTGTAATTCATGCTAGTCTTGTCTTGTTCATCCAGTAAGATTGTTGATGTCATCTACGGGACATGTCTGGAGAGACACCTTGAACAGCACGGCTTAGCATTCCGTACTAACATAGAACCGTCTTTATTGTCTCCAAACTCCTGGAGAGGAATCAATAAAACATAACGTCGGCTTCTTTCTGAGTTTAAGACTTCCGATGGGGTTTGAATCCCTTGTGTGACGTCTGAGGGATGAAGAAAAAAAAAAAGCACAGTTTTGTTTTGATGTGTGAATTAATCAGCCGAGAGTATCTTCAGAACAAAAAGATCTGATGTTGCCTCTGGGATGCACAGCCATCGGAGATTTCGCGGTCCATATTTAAACGCGTGTTTTGAAGAGTGTACTTCAACAACCCCATAATAAGCGACGGCAGCCTGGCTGTGTCTCATGTTTGCTTTAACTCTTCTCCCCCCTACACACCTTACACACACCGCAGAATATCCCAATCCATGCCCTTGGCAAGGAAAATGTACATGGAAGGTCGATGAAAAAGGAAGCACCGACTGAAATAAACAACTTAAGCGACTATAAACCTTTAAAAGAGTTGTCATGCGAAGGTTAAATCCCTGCCGTGTTAGTCAGAGGAGCACAATAAGCAAGTATGTCGCCACATAGATCTTACTCAAAGACAAAGGACATTGCAAACTTGGTGGGGGGATTGTGACCTCATTACACCGCTGCCATGTTTTCACCACGAAATGAGAGTCTGTAGCGGTAATGCTGACATACTTTCCCTGAATGCAACATTCTCAACCACGTATAAAAGTCAGGTTCGTCAAACAGACAAAAATAGAGGTGAACTTTGTAGGGTGGGTTGTTTTTATTAGCTTCGTAGACGCATGACAGTCGTCGTGTCATGTGAGGGGTGAGAATCGCAGGGCGAATATAGACAGGCATTCACACTCACGTTTACACCTATAGGCAGTTTAGAGTCTCTAATTAACATACATTCTGTATTTTTGGAATGTGGGGGGAGAACCTGAAAAGAAAGCACACATTTGGGAAGAAAAAAAATGTAAAAAAAAATAAAATTAAATAAAAATATATAATTTTTTTATTTTTCTTTTTTTTTTAAATGTAATTTTTTACATTTAATTAATTTAATAAAACTTAATAAATTATGAAAGCAGGAAGTGAACAAATGTAAAAAAATATTCTGAGAAAAAGTCATAATTTTACAAGAATAATGTCACAATATTATGTGGAAAAATAACGTCATTTTAGTAGCATAAAATGTATTTTTTTAAATTGAAACAAAACAAATAAAGTTGTATTTTTTGGAAAATTAAGGTTGCAGAAAAATAACATAAAAATATAGCATTGCGAGAAAATCAACAAGAAGAAAGTTGTAGTTACAACAGAAATGGCCGTGATTTTACGAGTATAAAGTCAAAATATTACGAGAAAAAATGTCACAACATTATGAGGACAAAAATACAGTGACATAAATTCAGTGGTTCATTCAGTAAAAAGATCAGTTCATTAATTTTGCTCATTTTGTTCATTTCGTTCAGCTCGTTCATTAATTTTGTTCAGTTTATCCATTTCGTTCATTCATTTTGTTCATTTCATTCATTTCGTTCACTTTGTTCATTTTGTTCATTTCATTCATTTCGTTCATTAATTTTGTTCATTTCATTCATTTTGTTCAGTTCGTTTAGTTTGTTCATTAATTTTGTTCAGTTTGTTCATTTCATTCAGTTTGTTCACTTTGTTCATTTCATTCAGTTTGTTCACTTTGTTCATTTCGTTCATTAATTTTGTTCAGTTTGTTCATTTCATTCATTCATTTTGTTCACTTTGTTCATTTCATTCAGTTTGTTCACTTTGTTCATTTCGTTCATTAATTTTGTTCAGTTTGTTCATTTCGTTCATTTTGTTCAGTTCGTTCATTTGGTTCAATTGGTCGTTAGCCTGTGATCTCCCCCTGTGCTTAAATCCAGTCAGCCGTGTCGAGTCAATCCGTTCACTCATGTTCACGTTCGTTCCGACTCAACAGCGCAACAACACAAGATGACGTACCTTGCAATCTTAACTATTATGACAACCCTCCGAATCCGAGCGTCTCAGCTCCCCGGTCCGGAGTTACGATCTTTCCAGTCAGAAAGACCGAGACCGAGAAATTGACCCGATCAATCTCTCTGACTCGGTCTTTCGGTCAGCTAACCCCACCCACCCACAGAGCGAGGCACGACGATAGGACAAGACAACTGAACGGACTGAACGGGTATTTTAGGGGCAGTGACCTTGTTCATTCTGTTCACAAAAAAGAACTAAAAAAAAAAGTTATTTTGACCCGTTCGTTCACGACCGACACACCACTAGTCAAGTAGACAATCCAGAAAAGTGAAACCCTTTCATAGTTTTTCCACGCGAGGTAACTTGAGCCGAAATGAGGACTAAATCCGACATAAAGTTGCATAAAAACAAACCAGCCGCTTATTAATTCAGCTATATGTTTGTTTTTGGCTGCTGGGCGTTATGGCCCCCCCAGTCCGGATTCCTTTAGAGACCAAGTTGTTTCCTGCAAGCAGGAAAAAGTGTGCCTAATTGCTCTCCGATGAACCACTTGGGCGTTGCACCACAGCAACAGTGCATGAATATGAACAGCAAAGCAATACACGGCACAGGCGTGCATAGCGTGATCGAAAATGATTGTATTGATTCGGTGCTGCATGAATAAGGAAATTACATCATATGATGGATCCCTGCTTAATTATGTTTAAGTACATAACTTAATACTGTCAGTGTTTATATTCAAAGAAACAGTAAAAGTGAGAGACAAATGTACAAAAAGAAAAGATTGTAGCAACTCAAAGAGACCAAATATTGAGTTCTTTTAAAGCAGGGGTCTCAAACATGCGGCCCGCGAGCCAAATGCAGCCCGCAGGACACTAGTTTGAGGCCCCCGCCTTGATATGAAAGTTTAATGTTAGTTTGATATGGATGCTGTATGGTATCATGTACCCAGAAAAAAATATTACATTTGATTAATGTTCATGTTAAAGGTTAAATAAATGTTAATAGTTATCCTCCCTATCCGTGTGGAAGTGGTAAGTTTTTGGCTATTTAAGTTGAAAGGAAATAACTCGAAGGCTACCGTTGAGGTCGCTAGCTCTCTAGTTTGCGAGTTAGCATGTGTCTCAAGACCCTGCAGTTGCGCAATATGTTGTAAATAAAAAAAAGTATAAATGTGACTATAGTCGTGTTTTGTCATGTCTACAGGGCTCTAATAATGCTTTGTTCATTTTAATCTGAAAAAAAATAATTTGTCTACCCACCAACTATATGTGGTTATTTAAGTTTTTATTATTTGCCAGTTTATTATTATTATTATTATTATTTGTGTAGAAAAATAAAAAGTAAGATATTTGAGAACAGCGGAATGTTTTATCAGAGCTTTTCTTGTAGAAAATTGGAACCAAAGCGAAGTTTTTTACATTTTTTGTTTTTAATAAATGCGTTTGTTTTTTTTTTTTTGGTAAACCTGATGCAGCCCCAGTCTCACCCAGACCCGAGCTCCAGTGGCCCCCAAGTAAAATTGAGTTTGAGACCCCTGTTTTAAAGCGAGCGCACTCCCAGCGGAGCGATATTCAATTGAGCTGAGCCACACTGTAATATGGTCCCGAGTTCTAATCTTAAGTGAGAAAGCGTGCAGCTAAGTGCTCCTCCACTAACGCAGACTATCTTCGCATTTCTTCAGGCATATTATGAACCGCTGTGATTAGAGAACTTAAAATGCAAAGGCAACCCCCTTGAAACTGAATGCATTTACAATCCCATTAAATGTGGAATTGTGTCTGTGGGCCAACTGTAAATCTGAAAGATGTTCCTTTTTATTATTATTTTTTTTTTTATATTTTTGCTAGCCTACATTTTCATTTTGCTGCACAGATCCTTTACTAGCTGGTTGAGACAAAGTTTCAAGTAAGTGGCTACAAATGTCAGAATTGTGTGAGCGCACATTTTTCCATTTGTGTTGCGCTTCATTTTCATGATGGATGACGACGACAGACGTAATGGAAACATTTGGATAAATTGCTTCAATGATGTCATAACGTAGCATATGATGTATAATGCACAATGCTGGAATTAAGAATAAAGTCATCTGCTTGGTGAATGATTTATGTCGAGTATTTCCCATCACTGGCTGCATGGTGGAAGAGTGGTTAGCTCGCAGGTCTCACAGCGAGGAGAACCGAGTTCAATTCCACCCTCGGCCATGTCTGTGTGGAGTTTGCACGTTCTTCCCGTGCATGTGTGGGTTTTCTCCAGGTACAAAACATGCTAGGTTAATTAATTGGCGACTCCAAATTGTCCATAGGTATGAATGTGAGTGTGAATGGTTGTTTGTCTATAGCGGTAGACAAACAAGCGGTAGAAAATGAATGAATGAATGAGTGTAAAAGTGACTGTAGGGGTGTTATTTAAGGTCTAGAGGACTCTAATAATGTTAAAAAAATGTATTTAGAAAGTAATGAACGGGTTCTCGGCTGCACGGCGGTCGAGTGGTTAACGCATAGAGACCTCACAGCTAGGAGACCCGAGTTCAATCCCACCGTCGGCCATCTCTGTGTGGAGTTTGCATGTTCTCCGGGTTCTCCTGTTTCTTCCCACATTCCAAAAACATGCTAGGTTAATTAGCGACTCCAACTTGACCATAGGTATGAATGTGAGTGTGAATGGTTGTTTGTCTATATGTACCCTGTGATTGGCTGGCCACCAGTCCAGAGTGTACACCGCCTCTCGCCTGAAGACAGCTGGGATAGGCTCTAGCACCCCCGCGACCCTTGTGACGAGAAGCGGTAGAAAATGAATGAATGAATGAGTGTAACGGTGACTGTAGGGGTGTTATTTAAGGTCTAGAGGACTCTAATAACATATTTAGAACAAACGCCCAAAGACAGCTGGGATAGGCTCCAGCACCCCCATGACTATACTTGTGAGTATAAGCAATTTCCCCTCACTATTTTGCACTGTATTATTGGTTCTGTTGGGTCCAATTCATCTCCAACATCACAACCTAAAACTCTCTATACTGCATTTTACTCTGCAAGACAATAGAGTCAAAAGCAGATATGTAAATAAGACTTTTTTCTTTTCACGCCACCATCTGCTAAATAGCCTCTCTCGATCTTAAAACAACCATTTAGTTATCATAAACTCACACACACACCACCGCTCAGTCCCAGTTAAAGCTAATGCTCTATTGTTGCTGTATTGTTGTGTGATAATCCATCTAGCGGCAGCACCGTTTGACCCGGTTCAATGTAATTCAAAGAGGAAAAAAACGCCTACGCCGCAGCTATAGTCACCTCCGTTCTCATTAAAGTAAAAATCAGCCTACGTAACGCGTGCATTTAAATGGTGGTGAAATAAGAAGCAACTGTTTATCGGTCTGTTTAATGAAGCGTTCGCAACACACTTTTCTCCTTTATTTACTTCATTAAAAGTACATTACAGTACACTATTGCTTTCACGGGTTTCTTTCATCGGGATCTACTGTTCATGCATCCGGGAATGGTGACACTAAACACGTTTTTTGCACTGCGTGAAAAGAAATACGCCGAAGCTAAACTGTTGGGATCAATGGCGTCATTAGGCCAATTTTAGAGAGCAAAAGTAGGCTCATAAGCAAGCCAATAAGCTGGCTAATACTAGCCTACTACTGCTAATAGTAGTAGTAATCATCGGAAGAATAATGATGATAGTAATAATAATAGGCTAACTAATAATAATATAATAATGATTATTATATTATTGATCACTGTCTATTGGACAGAATGGTTGCGGAGCTTGAGCAGCGGTTTTGCAGTGTAGATTTTGTGTACTTGTGTACATTTAATGGTGGCCTAAAACTATTCAGTATCTCTACTAAATCTGTCCAAAAGTGGGAGGGAAGGAGGGAAGGATAAGGGAAGGAAGGAAGGAAGGATGAAAGGATGAAAGGAAGGAAGGATGAAAGGATGAAAGGAAGAAAGGAAGGAATGATGAAAGGATGAAAGGAAGGAATGATGAAAGGATGAAAGGAAGGAATGATGAAAGGAAGGAAGGAAGGAAGGAAGGAAGGAAGGAAGGAAGGAAGGAAGGAAGGATGGATGGATGGATGGATGGATGGATGGATGGATGGATGGATGGATGGATGGATTGATGGATGGAAGGAAGGAAGGAAGGAAGGAAGGATGGTTACATGGAAGGATGGTTAGATTGAAGGAAGGAAGGAAGGAAGGAAGGACGGATGGATGGATGGATGGATGGATGGATGGATGGAAGGACGGAAGGAAGGAAGGAAGGAAGGAAGGAAGGAAGGAAGGATGGTTAGATGGAAGGATAGATGGATGGAGAGATAGGTAGATGGATGGAAGGAAGGAAGGAAGGAAGGATGGAAGGAAGGATGGTTAGATGGAAGGATAGATGGAAGGAAGGAAGGAAGGAAGGAAGGAAGGTTAGATGGAAGGATGGTTGAATGGAAGGATGAATGGAAGGAAGGAAGGAAGGAAGGAAGGAAGGAAGGAAGGAAGGATGGTTAGATGGAAGGATGGTTAGATGGAAGGATGGTTAGATGGAAGGAAGGAAGGAAGGAAGGAAGGAAGGAAGGAAGGAAGGAAGGAAGGAAGGAAGGAAGGAAGGATGGAAGGAAGGAAGGATGGTTAGATGGAAGGATGGTTAGATGGAAGGATAGATGGAAGGAAGGAAGGAAGGAAGGAAGGATGGAAGGAAGGAAGGTTAGATGGAAGGATGGTTAGATGTAAGGATAGATGGAAGGAAGGAAGGAAGGAAGGAAGGATGGTTAGATGGAAGGATGGTTAGATGGAAGGATGGATGGATGGATGGATGGAAGGATGGAAGGAAGGAAGGAAGGAAGGAAGGAAGGATGGAAGGAAGGAAGGATGGTTAGATGGAAGGATAGATGGAAGGAAGGAAGGAAGGATGGAAGGAAGGATGGAAGGAAGGAAGGATGGTTAGATGGAAGGATGGTTAGATGGAAGGAGAGATGGAAGGAAGGAAGGAAGGAAGGAAGGAAGGAAGGAAGGAAGGATAGATGGATTCCTTATTTGTTTTTTGGATTTTTTTTAATGTCTACTACATTCATTCACATCCTGTGCATCTCCAGGGGGCTAATCCCGCCCCCCTGTTCTCAGAACCTAGTGACGCCCCTGGTTGGGATAGTGGGCATAGTGCTGGACGTTTTAATGATGTTCTAACAATAATGGGTATCCCAAAATCCTATCACTTCCCGCATCTGAGACTAAGTTTGTGTTGTCATAACAATGGATAACATCCTTCATTGTGGACATGAAGATGGGCTTTGCTACACATCTTAAAATGAATAAATAAACCTTGAAACTTTGCCAATTATCCTTCAGCAGGGTTGGGGGTTCCGATTCTTATTTTTATTATTTTTTTAAATTTAGATCCTTTGGGAATACCCACAAAGAAGAAGCATTTGAACCAGAGTGCCCCGTTTATGACACCCTATGCCGGACTTCTTCCAACCAGGTAAGCAAAACAATAAACCCGAACCAGAATCAAAACAAGGAATCAGACTGAAATTCTATCCATTTTCTATGCTGCTTATCCTCACTCGGGTATGCTGGAGCCTATCCCAGCTGACTTCAATCAAGAGGCGGGGTACACCCTGGACTGGTCGCCAGCCAATCACAGGGCATACATACTGTAGACAAATAATCATTCACCCCGGACCTGGAATTGTCCATGCTTGTTTGTTGGCAGGCTACTTCCTGCAGGCTAGTGAGGTCATTTCTTGGTTGATGATGTGCTAGGTTTGTTTGACAGCGCAGCTTTAATAGGTTCTTCTCTGGCCCATGTGGCACCCATTACAGTGGCTGCGTGTCTTCCGTGCGCCCAACTAGCAACAGTCAAAACAATCAATCACAATTAAAACAACACTTCTTGCTGTCATACTTTGTGCTTTTTCCTGCGTCAATATCCATCACATCCGCCCTGTTGGTATGGAATGAGATCTCCCTCTTACCTTGCAGCAGAGGCGACCATCCTGGAGCCCAGAATTTTCTTTTTTCTTTTTTTTATACCTTTAGCATCGAAGCTGTAGTCGGCAATAGGATTATGCTATTTTTAAATTATGGTAGGGACTACGCCACAGCAGCTCCAGGAAGACGAGGCACAGCAGTGGGAGCCTGTGTGACAGAGAAGTAAAGAAGTGCAGAAAAGTAATAGTTTATTTGACATTTTGGTGGTTTTTTTTTTTACCCTATGGTTTTGCATTTGGTGCATTTTTACTGTGTTTTTGCTTGATTGCAAAATATGTTGAGGAGGTCTGTGAACTAAACAAGGTTTAATTTAGATTTAGTTTAAATTTTCACATACTCTTGGTATTTAATGGTTTTTATAGTTAATATTAATTCATGCTTATCCTCACAAGGGTTGCGGGGGGTGCTGGAGCCTATCCCAGCTGTCTTCCGGCGAGAGGCGGGATACACTGGTGGCCAGCCAATCACAGGGCACATATAGACAAACAACCATTCACACTCACATTCATATCTATGGACAATTTGGAGTCGCTAATTAACCTAGCATGTTTTTTGGGAGGAAACCGGAGTCCAAGGAGAAAACCCACGCATGCACGGGGAAAACGTGCAAACTCACGGAGATAGCCGAGGTTGGAATTGAACTCGGGTGTCCTAGCTGTGAGGCCTGCGTGCTAACCACTCGCCAGCCTTATAGTTAATATTATAAATCCCAAATCATTTATTCATGTACATTCAAGGCGTCTTATTGGTCAAATTGAATTCCATTATCGAGGTAGAGAACAAACAGAGAATAGCAGGAATGACAAGAAGTGACCCATTTGCTTTTTTATGCATCTGCTGTATAGTTTTATGGACAATTGGCATAATGTAGTGGAGTTTGAGGTGCTCAATGAAGCTTTTAAACCTGACATGACTCACCACTGATGGGCTGTCACCACGTGGGAGTTTCCTATGCTTTGCAAATGTGTCCCTGTGACCCTTGAGCCAAAAAAAAAAGCGGTGGCTCGAGGGTCTTGCAAAAATCCTTATAATGTTTTTTTGTGAGGCTGCTTCAAAAGCGTAACGAGGTTAGTCATATTAAACGTCCTTGGTTCTGTGCCACCACGGGAAACTTTTGCATGACAAGTTTTACACTCATCACGTCTTTTTCAGACCCTGAACAAAAAAAGCAGTGGCGTAAAGGTCTTGCAAAAAATCCTTATGACGTTTTTTGTGAGGCTGCTTCAAAAGCGTGACAAGGTTAGTCGTATTAAACGTCCTTGGTTCTGTGCCACCACGGGAAACTTGTCCATGACAAGTTTTACGCTCATCACGTCTTTTTCAGACCTCAAACAAAAAAAGGAGTGGCTCAAGGGTCTTGCAAAAATCCTTATGACATTTTTTTGAGGCTGCTTCATAAGCGTGACGAGGTTAGTCGTATTAAACGTCCTTGGTTCTGTGCCACCACGGGAAACTTTTGCATGACAAGTTTTACACTCATCACGTCTTTTTCAGACCCTAAACAAAAAAAGCAGTGGCGTAAAGGTCTTGCAAAAAATCCTTATGACGTTTTTTGTGAGGCTGCTTCAAAAGCGTGACAAGGTTAGTCGTATTAAACGTCCTTGGTTCTGTGTCACCACAGGAAACTTGTGCATGACAAGTTTTACACTCATCACGTCTTTTTCAGACCCTAAACAAAAAAAAGCAGTGGCTCAAGGGTTTTGCAAAAATCCTCATGACGTTTTTTGTGAGGCTGCTTCAAAAGCGTGACAAGGTCAGTCGTATTAAACGTCCTTGGTTCTGTGCCACCACGGGAAACTTGTCCATGACAAGTTTTACGCTCATCACGTCTTTTTCAGACCTCAAACAAAAAAAGGAGTGGCTCGAGGGTCTTGCAAAAATCCTTATGACATTTTCTTGAGGCTGCTTCATAAGCGTGACGAGGTTAGTCGTATTAAACGTCCTTGGTTCTGTGCTACCACAGGAAACTTTTGCATGACAAGTTTTACACTCATCACGTCTTTTTCAGACCCTAAACAAAAAAAGCAGTGGCTCTAGGGTCTTGCAAAAATCCTTATAATGTTTTTTGTGAGGCTGCTTCAAAAGCGTGACAAAGTTAGTCGTATTAAACGTCCTTGGTTCTGTGCCACCACGGGAAACTTGTGCATGACAAGTTTTTTTCAGACCCTAAACAAAAAAAGCAGTGGCTCAAGGGTCTTGCAAAAATCCTTATAATGTTTTTTGTGAGGCTGCTTCAAAAGCGTGACAAGGTTAGTCGTATTAAACGTCCTTGGTTCTGTGCCACCACGGGAAACTTGTGCATGACAAGTTTTACACTCATCACGTCTTTTTCAGACCCTAAACATGCTAGCACACGATATTGTGATCACATGGGCTCTGCATGCTGAAGATCAGACCGATATCCAATATCAATATCACATCGGGACCCCCCTAGTCATTTTATCCAACATAAAAATGCAATAATGCAAAACAACCTCCAAGCACAAGCAGCAGATTGTATGACACTTTTACAGTAAAAATACATACAGTGATACCCATATCATGCATATACTCAATTTTTTACCCTTGTGGCCCTTGAGTCAGATATTTTGGCTACCCTTGCTGTATCCTTTGTGATTTGTTCAAAGGCAACATCCGTCGAGAGCTGGATTAAAATGACTAAGCTAATAAAGCATCCTTTTGGTCCACTTTCCGTGAGGTATTAATTTATTTAACATTATATTTATTATTGTAATTGTAGTTTTCAGTACAGTAAAACGGCACCGCATCAGTCTTCCAAATACCATTCCATAGCCACAATTTTTCCTGTATCTAGGACTCTGCAAGCTGTCTAGTCGTATCAAACGGTGTTCATTTGGGGATTCAACTCATGTGATGTGATTCCGCAGTGGAAGAAGAGGAATGCGGCACATCCAAATTGCAGCTTGTATTACACATGTCCTCCATTAGCGTTGCTTGGGCACATTGGAATATGAAACATGACAACATCAGCACCTCTTAACATTTGCACACGGTGATAAACATTGCGCAATTACCTCCAACAACAGAGGTTGAGTTGAATGTTTGTTTCCACAACAACGCAAACATGTCGTGAGAAGATCTGAATACATTTTGACATGTAGCGTCGTTATGACTCGGGGGTAATTAGGGCTGCAGCTAACGATTGTTGTCTTAGCTCATGTGAGGCTCGTTGTTTTGATTGATCGAGTCATCAGTTGGGCTCATCTTATATCAGTTTTGATAGAAGAGTTTCAACTAAAATGAAAGGGAAAGTCGGAAGGAAAAGACAGGTAGCAGAACTGGAGATAGCAGAGATGAGGATGCTGAGGTTCTCATTGGGAGTGACCAGGATGGATAGGATCAGGAAGGAGTACATCACATGTTAAAAAAAATTGGAGCTCCATACATAATGTTATACATGACAATATTTTAAGGAATATTACAAATCAGTTAGTTGTAAATTGTTAATTTGTAAATTAATAAATAAATTTTGCCCACTGCCATTTTAAATCTAGTCTAACGTTTATGCTTTATTATGACACGGCACTCCAAAATGACACGTCTTTTTTCCCCCCCAGTGAGCTAACTTTGAGAAAGAAGAAAATTGCGAGTGAAAAGCTTTTACAGTAACATGGCCCCGACAAAAAAAATAAATAAAAAAAAAAAAAAAAAAAAAACACGCGGCTGTCAGCTGCAGCCTCTTCCACTTGACTGTGTGTGTCTCTGTGGGCTTTTTCCCCGACGCTTCACTTCATTATTGTCAAAAGTCTTTGTGTTACGTCGTTAGCGCGCACGCCGTGACTGATAGCCGATCACTGGCAGCCAAATGGACGCAATCTGTCATCATTAAGACGTATCACTGATGAAGATTTATCCACGACTTTTTTTTAATAGGGGAAAAAAAAAAGAAATAGGCTTCTAACAATGATAGAAACAGTGGATGCTTTGTGTGTGTGTCATTCCTTTTAACTACCTTCTCTGGTAGCGGTACAAAAAACAAGATTTTGGATGTTGGGTATGGACAGCCTAAATGCTTATTATAAGCACATCTCCGTATTTGACAAAAATGTCTTGGGGCAAGTCTTACGCAGTTCCAATAGCTGTCATTCACAAAATACTGCTAAATACGCTAAGCACAAAAATGACACGCTTGCTTGACATTTAGAGTAAAATGCTAAATTACCTAGCACTAGGATAGATATATACAAAATAGGCTATTATTAGCACTAGCATAAATATAGCAAAGCTTAAACATAAATGTTATTAACCTGAGAAATCTATAGGTAGTGTTATGGTCTCACATCATGGCGCTGAAATAATAAGAATGCCAGCTGGCTCCTCCCCATAAAATTATATCCTCGTGTCAATGGTTATTTATCTATTTTTTGTTGGTTTTTTTAAGTACATCCTGTCTCGGCTGCACGGCGGTCGAGTGGTTAGCGCGCACACCTCACTCCACACATCTCTGTGTGGAATTTGCATGTTCTCCCCATGCTAGGTTAATTAGCGACTCCAAATTGTCCATAGGTATGAATGTGAGTGTGAATGGTTGTTTGTCTATATGTGCCCTGTGATTGGCTGGCCACCAGTCCAGGGTGTACCCCATCTTTCGCCCGAAGACAGCTGGGATAGGCTCCAGCACCCCTGCAACCCTTGTGACGACAAGCGGTAGAAAATGAATGAATGAATGAGTGTAAAGGTGACTGTAGGGGTGTTATTTAAGGTCTAGAGGACTCTAATAATGTTAAAAATGTATTTAGAAGGTAATGAACAGGATCTCGGCTGCACGGCAGTCGAGTGGTTAGCGCATAGAGACTTCACAGCTAGGAGACCCGAGTTCAATCCTACTGTCGGCCATCTCGGTGTGGAGTTTGCATGTTCTCCGGGTACTCTGGGTTCCACCCACATTCCAAAAACATGCTAGGTTAATTAGCCACTCCAAATTGTCCATAGGTATGAATGTGAGTGTGAATGGTTGTTTGTCTATATGTGCCCTGTGATTGGCTGGCCACCAGTCCAGGGTGTACCCCGCCTCTTGCTCGAAGACAGCTGGGATAGGCTCCAGCACCCCCCCACGACCCTTGTGAATACAAGCGGTAGAAAATGAATGAATTAATGAGTGTAAAGGTGACTGTAGGGGTGTTATTTAAGGTCTAGAGGACTCTAATAATGTATTTAGAAGGTAATGAACAGGTTCTCGGATGCACGGCGGTCGAGTGGTTAGCGCATAGAGACCTCACAGCTAGGAGACATGAGTTCAATCCCACCGTCGGCCATCTCTGTGTGGAGTTTGCACGTTCTCCGGGTACTCCGGTTTCCTCCCACATTCCAAAAACATGCTAGGTTAATTAGCGACTCCAAATTGTCCATAGGTATGAATGTGAGTGTGAATGGTTGTTTGTCTATATGTGCCACCAGTCCAGGGTGGGCCCCGGCCTCTTGCCCGAAGACAGCTGGGATAGGCTCCAGCACCCCTCACAACCCTTGTGAGGAGAAGCGTCAGAAAATGAATGAATGAGAATCGCATTTTAAAATCCGTGCAAACAAAAGCGTCCTGTGCCTCAACTTGGCCTACAGCCCTTGTCAAGTGGAGTGGTAAGCTAGCAGAAGCATCCATAGGCGACCAAACACAGCTAAGGCTAAAGGCTAGAAATTACAGCTGAATTGCAACCTGCAGTAGCTCATTTCTCCCGTGAAACCAGATTCTCTCCATAACAAGATACAATAATGTGACGTACTTTACAGTCCACTGACAAATGGAGCCGGCCATGAGGTTATGTGATGTTTTGTGGAGGTAAATGAGGTGGATGGGGGTCAGGGTCAGAGTGATTTTCTTTATTGTGGAGATGTCTTTGTGCAACGAGCATCGATTGTCATGCGCTTACAGTCTATTGGATTTATAAAAATACAGTTTTATTCATTGCAGCATCGGAACCATATAACTAATATTGTTAACTGGATTCTATTCAGCATGGTTTGCTGGAATTAGTTTCCAATAAGGATCTGCATTGTAAGGATATCTTTTTAGAAAAATGTCTCCTGCGGTGGCACAAACGTTGTCAGTAGAACCTCATCCAAAATTGCTGTGTCTACTAATTACGATTTGAGTCCACTATTAGAGAAATTACGGTACTCAGTTGGTTTTTAAATCACAATCTCTGATGTTCGTCTGAGCTTTTTGAGAAAAATTATGCATTTTGACGAATGTTCAGTGAAATTCAAGATAATGCTGGATTTTTTTCAAAAATAAAAGCACAATAACAGATTTAAAGATACAGTACACGCTAATGTGAACTTACCCTGCTGGTGCAGTATTATCGTTCCTCCTTCCTGCCTTCTCTTGCATTTATGTTATTTGTTAGCGTGACTCCTTCTGGCTTAGTATGCATTCACTGTGCCGTGGTTTTTTGAAGTTTCCTGCGAGGCATGAAGAGTCAAGCAGAGCTGAGCCAGACAAAAAAAAAAAAAGGTTTACTTTGATACATTTTGTTGCAGTAAAGGTGCTAAAGTCAATCCAGTGTAAATCAATTCATGCAAAGGTACATCTTCATCTACAGCGGGGGTGTCCAAGTGTTTTCCACAGTCACTTTAATATTTTGGAAAGTAACACGTGTACATATAAGTACATATATATAAGTTATATGTATTTCAAGAAAAATACTGCATCTCAGCTTAGTGATATAGGTGAAAATGTATATTAGTATGAACTTCAAATATAATATACAAATTCATTCATTTTCTACTGCTAGGGCTAATAAAGAACAATGCGCAAAAAGGCACTCGGGCCGCACTTTGGACACCCTGCTTTAAGGGTTCCTAATGAACGGTATCAGGAGTGACACAACGCGGAAAAAATGTAGTGGCGGCACGGCGGACTAGTGGTTAGCGCGCAGACCTCACAGCTAGGAGACCAGGGTTCAATTCCACCCTCGGCCATCTCTGTGTGGAGTTTGCATGTTCTCCCCGTGCATGCGTGGGTTTTCTCCGGGTACTCCGGTTTCCTCCCACATTCCAAAAACATGCTAGGTTAATTAGCCACTCCAAATTGTCCATAGGTATGAATGTGAGTGTGAATGGTTGTTTGTCTATATGTGCCCTGTGATTGGCTGGCCACCAGTCCAGGGTGTACCCCGCCTCTCGCCCAAAGACAGCTGGGATAGGCTCCAGCACCCCCCCACGACCCTTGTGATGACAAGCGGTGGAAAATGAATGAATGAGTGTAAAGGTGACTGTAGGGGTGTTATATAAAGTCTAGAAGACTCTAATAGCTGGGATAGGCTCCAGCACCCCCCCACGACAAGCGGTGGAAAATGAATGAATGAAAATGTAAATGTGACTGTAGGGGTGTTATATAAAGTCTGGAGGACTCTAATAACAGCTGGGATAGGCTCCAGCACCACCCCACGACCCTTATGACGACAAATGGTGGAAAATGAATGAATGAATGAGTGTAAAGGTGACTGTAGGGGTGTTATATAAAGTCTAGAGGACTCTAATAACAGCTGGGATAGGCTCCAGCACCCCCCCACGACCCTTGTGACGACAAGCGGTGGAAAATGAATGAATGAATGAGTGTAAAGGTGACTGTAGGGGTGTTATATAAAGTCTAGAGGACTCTAATAACAGCTGGGATAGGCTCCAGCACCACCCCACGACCCTTATGACGACAAATGGTGGAAAATGAATGAATGAGTGTAAAGGTGACTGTAGGGGTGTTATATAAAGTCTAGAGGACTCTAATAACAGCTGGGATAGGCTCCAGCACCCCCCCACGACCCTTGTGACGACAAGCGGTGGAAAATGAATGAATGAATGAGTGTAAAGGTGACTGTAGGGGTGTTATATAAAGTCTAGAGGACTCTAATAACAGCTGGGATAGGCTCCAGCACCCCCCCACGACCCTTGTGATGACAAGCGGTGGAAAATGAATGAATGAATGAGTGTAAAGGTGACTGTAGGGGTGTTATATAAAGTCTAGAGGACTCTAATAACAGCTGGGATAGGCTCCAGCACCCCCCCACGACCCTTGTGACGACAAACGGTGGAAAATGAATGAATGAATGAGTGTAAAGGTGACTGTAGGGGTGTTATATAAAGTGTAGAGGACTCTAATAACAGCTGGGATAGGCTCCAGCACCCCCCCACGACCCTTGTGACGACAAACGGTGGAAAATGAATGAATGAATGAGTGTAAAGGTGACTGTAGGGGTGTTATATAAAGTCTAGAGGACTCTAATAACAGCTGGGATAGGCTCCAGCACCCCCCACGACCCTTGTGACGACAAGCGGTGGAAAATGAATGAATGAATGAGTGTAAAGGTGACTGTAGGGGTGTTATATAAAGTCTAGAGGACTCTAATAACAGCTGGGATAGGCTCCAGCACCCCCCCACGACCCTTGTGACGACAAGCGGTGGAAAATGAATGAATGAATGAGTGTGAAGGTGACTGTAGCGGTGTTATATAAAGTCTAGAGGACTCTAATAACAGCTGGGATAGGCTCCAGCACCCCCCCACGACCCTTGTGACGACAAGCGGTGGAAAATGAATGAATGAGTGTAAAGGTGACTGTAGGGGTGTTATATAAAGTCTAGAGGACTCTAATAGCTGGGATAGGCTCCAGCACCCCCCCACGACCCTTGTGACGACAAGCGGTGGAAAATGAATGAATGAATGAGTGTAAATGTGACTGTAGGGGTGTTATATAAAGTCTAGAGGACTCTAATAACAGCTGGGATAGGCTCCAGCACCACCCCACGACCCTTATGACGACAAATGGTGGAAAATGAATGAATGAGTGTAAAGGTGACTGTAGGGGTGTTATATAAAGTGTAGAGGACTCTAATAACAGCTGGGATAGGCTCCAGCACCCCCCCACGACCCTTGTGACGACAAACGGTGGAAAATGAATGAATGAATGAGTGTAAAGGTGACTG
This sequence comes from Doryrhamphus excisus, assembly GCF_037039965.1. Classification (NCBI taxonomy): domain Eukaryota; kingdom Metazoa; phylum Chordata; class Actinopteri; order Syngnathiformes; family Syngnathidae; genus Doryrhamphus; species Doryrhamphus excisus. The sequence continues at coordinate 20,182,626 of NC_136368.1, forward strand.
TAGGGGTGTTATATAAAGTCTAGAGGACTCTAATAACAGCTGGGATAGGCTCCAGCACCCCCCCGCGCGCGACCCTTGTGAGGAAAAAGCGGTAGAAAATGAATGAATGAATGAATGAATGCAAATGTAGTCATTTGCCCTCTGGTGGATGGAATGGGGAAGTGCACCATTTATGTCACTCATATATATGCACACGGTCTAGTGGAGTTGTTATGATATGCTGTGATGTTTAGTTATTTCAGACAAAAAATAAGCCCTAAAATGTACAAATGTCCGCACACTCGGTTATAAAAAGTGCAAAAAGAGAGAGAAATATTTTGTTGAGTCAGCGAGGGCTGCAACAAAACGATAAAGAGTCCGACGGAGCTCTTCTTTTACATGCGCGGCCCCGACAACAGACTAGCATGTATGCGTTTCTTCTATATATTTATATATTTTTCAAGGCGGGGATTGGCCACACTTGGTCTTATTAGCGCACGACAAGAGCTCCAGTGCAAAAAAAAAAAAAAATCCGGAGGTGTCGGGAGGTTGGAGTCGACGCAGCAGCAGCAGCAGCAGCAGCAGCAAGCGAGCGAGTGGATGCCGCTGCGTTGCGCGTAAAGGCGCAAAGTAACTTTCTCCCTCTCTCAGTACGCGGAGAGCTCGCTCCGGAGGCGGACCTCTCTGTCCTTTGTCTGCGCTTCATGGATACTATGAAGATGATATTTATTACTTATTATCACTGGTGGATATTTCTGCTCTCGCTGCAGCCGTTTTTATGCGCTTCCCTGGCTCGGACGGAGGGGAATACGATCCGTTACCAGTGCAACGAGGAGCAAGCGGCGGGCACCGTGATAGGAAACCTGGCCAAGGACATGTCCTTGAGTGTGCCTCACTCCTCCAGGACCAATTTCCGAATGATGAGGCAGTTTAACGACTCGTTCATCAGGGTGCGGGAAAGCGACGGGCAGCTGAGCGTCGGCGAGAGGATGGACCGGGAGCGGATGTGCCGACACACTCCACAGTGTCTGGTCACTTTCGACGTCGTGAGTTTCTCCAAAGAGCGCTACAAATTGATCCACGTCGAGGTGGAGATTAAAGACATCAACGACAACTCCCCGGAGTTCCCCAGCGCGGAGTCGGTAGTGGAAATCTCCGAGAACGCAGCCGTGGGTTCTCATGTTCCTCTGGACCCTGCCACGGACTCGGACGTGGGCTCCAACTACATCCAAAGCTATCAGATTTCCGTCAACAGTCACTTCACAATTGATGTGCTGCTGAGAGCAGACGGGGTTAAATATGCGGAATTGGTGCTAATGAAGGAACTAGACAGGGAGACCCTGGCGTCTTACTCGCTGGATTTGGTCGCTACAGATGGTGGGAACCCACCCAGGTCCGGGTCCACTAAAATAACCGTTAGAGTGACAGACTTCAATGATAACAGTCCGGTTTTTGACCAGAATAGCTTTTCTGTGAGTTTACCAGAGGACGCACCTGTCGGTACCGTGATCCTGGATCTGAACGCGGAGGACGCAGATGAGGGTCAGAACGGCGAGGTGGTCTACGGATTCGGGAAACAAGTCTCTCACTTGATACGGGAGCTTTTCCACGTGGATAACAGATCAGGTCGCTTGACGCTTAGGAGCCCGGTAGACTTCGAGGACAAGCGTACGTACGAGTTGGACATCCAGGCCACGGATTTGGGACCCAATCCGATCCCGTCTGTGTGCAAAATCGTCATCCACGTCACAGACGTCAACGACAACGCGCCGGAAATCAGCATCACACCCATGACGTCCATTACCACGGGCACGGCGCACATCAGCGAGGCGGCGGAAAAAGACAGCCTGGTCGCGCTCGTCACCACCTCGGATCGGGACTCCGGCGTGAACAGCCAAGTCCACTGCACCCTTTACGGTCATGACCACTTTAAACTCCGGCAAGCCTACGAGGACAGCTACATGATAGTGACGGCGGCGCCGTTAGACCGTGAAAGGATCAGCGAGTACAATCTCACGGTCATGGCGGAGGACTTTGGGTCACCGCCTCTCAGGAAGATCACCCAGTACACCATCAGAATCAGCGACGAAAACGACAACGCCCCACATTTCACTAAACCGGTTTACGAAGTCTCTGTAGCCGAGAACAACGCCCCGGGCGCCTACCTCGCCACCGTAGAGGCCACGGACGCGGATTTAGGCAACAATGGCAAAATCACTTACAGACTCATGGACAGCCTCATCATGGGCTCCCCTGTGAACACGTTTGTTTCGCTGAATTCTGTATCGGGGTCAATTTACGCCCTACGAAGTTTCAACTACGAGGTCATGAGACAGCTCGATGTCCACGTCCAAGCCAGCGACGGCGGTTCCCCGCAGCTTCAAAGCACGGCCGTTATACGGTTAAAAATAGTCGATCAAAACGACAACGAGCCTTGTATCATCGAACCGCCGCTTTATAAAGGCTCTGCTGATGTCTTCCTACCGAAGGACGCGCCCCCGGGTTACGTCGTCACGCACATAAAGGCGACAGACGCCGACGAAGGCATCAACGCTCATTTGTCCTATAAAATCACAGAAGGGGCCCTGCTCGGGTTCTCCATCGATAAAGACACGGGAAAGGTACACGTGAGTCGACAGCTTACGTACGACCTCACCGACAATGTCAAAGCGGTGGTGTCGGTCAGCGACGGCGGCTCCCCTTCGATGACGTCCACGGCGATCATTCACTTCAATTTCATCGAGGGCACCGTGCCCAGCGTGGCCTCCTCCGCTCACGACGAGTATCTCTTCGAGTGGGACACCTCCGTGGCGATTATCATCGTCCTGGCGGGGAGCTGCTCGCTCCTGCTGCTGGCCATCATTCTCATCACGACTATTTGCAGCCGGCGGAGGAAAGAGACGCGGGAGGGCTACGACGAGCGAGCGGAGGCTCCTAAAAAAACAGAGAACACGGAAAGCGGTGGCATCGATTCTTTAATCGGGAAAACATTCGAGCCGCACCCGTTCCCTGAGCAGCCGACGCTGGCTGCCGGCAACGCGGCGGCGGCGGTGGACATGGCCTGCGAGGACGCATGTCAAGCGGCGGGCGTCTTTGAGCCCAACAACAGGGTCATGGAAGGCAAACTGAAGGTACGTGAATAAACTTGGGTACGGGAGGGGGTGTTATGTCGCCTCATTAGTTTTTCATGTGACCTTCAGGGCTATTCCACTTTACCCGGATACGGGAAAGAAGCCTTGAGACCGATAACAATATGGAAGGGGAATTCATTCACAACCATCTCGGCGAGGGACCCCCACATCAGCGGCAAGGACAGCGGAAAAGGGGACAGCGACTTCAACGACAGCGATTCCGACATAAGCGGAGACGTGCACAAGAAAGATTCCCCCCCCACAAATGGTAATTATGAACACAACAATTAACCTCGCATAATTAGCAATCAATTAGTGTGTTTTATCTCTGACAGCTCTCTGGGCGTGCACAAGCGAATGCAAAGTCCTGGGACACTCCGACAGATGCTGGAGCCCCTCGGCGTCCAGGCCCAACACCAGCATGGCCTCTGGGCCTAACCTGTCAACCTTCTCCAGGATGGCTTCGCTTCCCCGGGACACCAGGAGGGAACACTACTATCCGTCCCACGTGCCTAAAGGCAACGGCCTGCAAAGTGTGTATGAAAAAGTCCAACACCAGGAGTTTGATTATATTCTTGTTGGCCCCCCCACACCGGCCAGAATACAGGAAACGGATGAGATCTCCATCCCGGAGTACACAAACTCTTAAATTGTACTGTACATCTTAATGACTCTACTGTATGTATGTTGTGACTTGTAGTATGTCATCTGTCTGTTGTAAGATCATGTGTAATATGCAAGATTTTTGTACATTAATAATATATTTTTCATAAGGCTTCAATGTAAAAATGAATTTTATTATGACTTTTCAAGAGCATGTGTTATTTAAGTGAGGACTCGGGTGGGCGGGGGGGCGTTTAGGGGCTCTTTTGCTGTGAAAAACAATCAATATGAACAACGTTTGTGCTAGATAGTTTTTTGGGGTTTTTTTTTTTGGTCACATTGTTGCACAAATAAATTGTGAAAAAATAATGTTTCTGTTGCCGTCACATCCGCTTTTAAGATAATTCAGAAGCCAATCAAAAAGCAATAGAAAATGATGTTTGAGGGGTGCACTGTATATTCCACAAATATGGCCGACACACTGCACTAAAAGATATTTTTTTTGCAACAAAAAGGCAATTTTTAAAAATATTTCTGCCAAAGATCCAGGAATTAAATTTTTTTTTTATTTAACAAAAATTTAACAAAATTTTGAAATGGCATTTTGTAGAAAATCTGACTAAATTCTGACAAATTGCATGTACTAAAAAATATCGTATATGTTGACTACATGATTATTTTTTAAAAGTCAATTTTGAGTGAAATTTGGTTCTTCATTGATAAATACACTTATTTATTTTCATTCAATCATTTTCTACCGCTTATCCTCACGATGTTGAGTCCTGCCCTGTACATTCCACAAATATGGCTGACACACTGCACTAAAAATATTTTATTTTTGCAACAAAAATGCAATTTTTTAAATATTATTTCTGCCAAAAATGGTTTTCCAGTAATAAGAAACCATTCAATTTGTACAAAAATTCCAAACATTTACTATAAAGTGTTATAAATTCATTTAAAATAATTTTCAATCATTTATTTGAAAAAATTTTTACAAAATTAACAAAATTTTGAAATGGCTTTTTGTAGAAAATCTGACTAAATTCTGACAAATTGCATGTACTAAAAAATATCATATATGTTGACTACATGATTATTTTTTTAAGTCAATTTTGAGTGAAATTTGGTTCTTCATTGATTAATACACTTATTTATTTTCGTAAACTCATTCATTCATTCATTTTCTACCGCTTCTCCTCACGATGTTGAGTCCTGCCCTGTACATTCCACAAATATGGCCGACACAACGCACTAAAAAGACATTATTTTTGCAACAAAAATGCAATTTTTAAAAATATTATTTCTGCCAAAAATTGTTATCCAGTAATAACAAACCATTCAATTTATACAAAAATTCCAAACATTTACTATAAAATTTTATAAATTGATTTCAAATTATTTTCAATCATCTATTTGAAAAAAATGTAACAAAATTTTGAAATCAAAACAAAATCTTACACCTATTCACACTGTTCTCTATTTTTTTATTGTTAGAACTTGCCTTCCAAGAGGACATAATGTCTGTTTTGGTCAAGTAGTTTGGAAAATAAATTATCTGCAAAAAATGCGATTATACTCCAGTGCGATTTATGTATGTTTTTTTCTACTGAATTATGCATTTTTGCATTTTTGAGTGACTTATAGTCCAGAAAATGCGATAGTTTCACATTTTTTTTGTGATACGAGCCTCTAAAACCTGTTCTAAAAATATTCTATTCTGCTCCATTTAATTGTCCAAAAAATATCACAAAAAAGTGTTTTTTCTTACTGCCGTTTACTCTTTACTACATTGCATGACTTTCTGCACACTAAATTCTGCACACTTTTTGTATTCATTAAATGACTAACGTCAATGACTAACAATGACTAACGTCAATGACTAACGTCAATGACTAACGTGATTTAACCTAAGAAAATGTATTTTGCCATAAAATGCATTAGATATAAACAATAATTAAAAAAAATATTTATTATTTTATTATCCCGAAAATATGTCACTATACTTGTAGCGAATACTCAATTATGGTGAGTGTAGGCTCCATCTAAACAACCTAATGTCGGCCCCCAAAATATGCGGCTCTCCTAAAGTGATAACACACATAAGACATCGTCATCGTCATTCCAACAGTTCCGTGTGCCGCCGCCCTCCAATTTGCATGCAAATACCGCGTTGTTGATCAAATGCGCTCACAATTGCATATTTTCTCTAAAGGTCAACTAACTCCATCACCTTTCTGATTGCCTTCCAGCATACCAATTATCCAGAAAATGAGGTTCAATCTGTTTCCAAGCAACAGCAGCGCTGCATATTTGACTCGCTTACCCTGTTTGTTTTTTTTCTTTTTGTGTGTGTGTGTTTGAGGCATGAGATCACGTGACTCGCCCTGACCGCCGAGCTACCTTTCAAAGCAGAAAAATGAATGAATGTTTTTGATTACAGTCCGATGCCGCGCATCACAGAGCGAATTAAACTATTAGGCCGCATTATTCACACGGGAGCAAACAACAGCAAGATTATTTTTCCTATTTTTTTTCCACTAGCATTTACTGTACTGCTTTGTATTGAGCTCCTTGAGCTCCTCGTGCTCCTTTAGTTTGGCGTTGCCGCGGGGCGGCCACCTCGCTTTGGGCACCCACAGGTAACATCCAGACCAAAAGAATTCATCTCAGTTGCACGTCATTCACACTGACATGTTAAAAAAAAGACTCTCCGAGTGCATTGAAAGTCTCCTCTGAGAGAAGAAGGAGAGTTTCAGAACCAGGAAGACGAGTAGAGAGCATCATGAAGGAGATAACGGAAGAAACCCCCCAAACCTTCACACCATGGGTAAGACATATTGGAGTTCACAATTATACACGACAATTAACCAATGTGTCTTAACTCTGGAAGGTCCCAAATCCTCCAGGAGCCTGTCGGCTGCTGAGATACGGAGCCGCGGTTCTCATCGTCGGAACTGTGTTGATGATCTGTGCCTCCATGGCCGCTCTCCTCCTGAGGAAAGAAAGCGAGCGGAACGTAAGTGTTGACAACTGACAAGCTGAGGAACGATATGACACGAGAATACGCAAGGAAAATCCTCATAATTAGGTTCTATGCTGACAATTCACATCAGAAGGTATCTCAAGGGGCGGCCATACCTTTTCCATCCGGGATGATGGATATGTATTTGGATATGTAAGAAAAAATTCCATACCAGCTTTATTATATGTGAAAAAAATATATATATATTATTTTTTTTCCAGACCTTTCAATTTTATTCTTAAATAATCTTTTTTTCTCATTATTATTATTATATTATAACCCTATGATGCCCCTATTATAACCCTAGTGAGGATAAACGGCATAGAAAATGAATTAATGGTAATGGTTTGATTTCATTTGAACATGCATCAGATTACAATTGAATGCATCCCATAATCAGTTCACAGTTCCACATGTCCAAAAAGGAGTAGAAAGAAGCAAAGCTTATTAAATCCTACCCCTCCATCTGGTACTTTTACAATCAGTAACTGTTACATTTGTTCACTTCCTGCTTTCCTAATATAGTATAAGTTTTTTTTTATTGTTTTATTTTTTTTTGTATAGTTTATTTTTTTTTAATGAAAAAAAATAATTTTAAATTTTTTTTATTAAAAAAATACATTTGTTCACTTCCTGCTTTTCATTCTTTTTTTCACAATATTATGACTTTCTTTCTTTAATATTTCAATTTTAATCTACCAAAATGAGGACCTCAAACAATGCACAACAATGAGCCAATTTAAGAAACAATACAAGCAGTTGATGTTTGCTAAATACAAGGATGAAGAGTCTTGAACCAGTCATGATGTGCTATATATATCACTATATTCACACTTGACAATTGACACATAATGATACCCATTATGTCATTGGATGCTCATATCACCTTCTACTTCAATCCGTGACAAAAAATTAAAAAATTAAAAAAAAATTTAAATTTAAAAAATTTAAAAATTTTAAAACTTGTAAAAAATTGTAAAAAAATGTTTTAACTTTTACATTTTTTAAATTAAACTACATTAGGAAAGCAGGAAGTGAACACATGTAACAGTTAGTGATTGTAAAAGTACCAGATGGAGGAGTAGGATTTAATAAGCTTTGCTTCTTCTTACTCCTTTTGGACATGTGGAACTGGGAACTGATTATGGGATGCATTCAATTGCAATCTGATGCACGTTCAACTGAAATTTTGTGTTTGCCATAGAAATGTCAAAGCACATCAAAATGCTTCTAAGGTCAGCACATCAGAAGCGTTTCACTATTGACGTGAGTCTTAATGAGCTCACCTGTAAGGCAAAGATGAGCAGTAGGCTCCCATGCCCCCCCCCCCCCCCCCCCATGGTGCCTCGCTTGGTTCCTGCTGAGCACAAAGCACACAGGACTTCTTGAATAGAAGCCAACATGATGAAAGTAAAAGCAGCAATATTTCTGCCACTCTGCATTTCTACGGCTTCCCCACTTGACTAATGAGTCGTTTAAGGTTGTGGTTTTGAACACTCGCAGGTGTACAGCGTTCATTACAGCATGAACATCAACGGGGAGGTGAGAGAGGGCTCAGTGGAAATTGATTCTGACGACAACGTGGAGAGGTTCAAAACCAAGAGCGGAGACGAGGAGGCCGTGGAGATCCGTGACTTTGAAAGTGTGAGTGAATTTGTCCTTTTTGTTTTTGTTTCCACGGAAAGAAACGCTTCAGCGTGTGTGTTTTTTGCAGAACTGTGAGTGTAAACATGGCATCTCTGTGATTTGGCGCAGGGAGTCACTGCAATCCGATTCTTCCGGGGAGACAAGTGTTATATAAAATCCCAAATCAAAGGCAACCTTCCGCGGATAGGAGCTCACAACAAAGCGTCACTGATGTCTGACCTGGTATATACGGTTTACTTACCACTGAATGTCACCATTTCACAGCTTGACCCCGCCGCTTTTTGCGCTCCGACATGTTTCCAGGGCGTCTTCCAGTTTTTTTTCTGTTTGTCTTGCCAGGCTGATGAAAACATGCCAGTGAGGTTTGATGATGAGTTCCTCATCTGGGTTTCTTCAGAGCAGCCGCTGAAGGACACCACTTTCTTGAGTCACAAGATTCTGGCTCTGTGCGAGGAGCTTCCTATTTACTGGCTCCAACCTCTCGTTCCCAAAGGTTTGCCGTCTTTTTTTCTACTTCTTCTTGAAATTGATGCGATTCACAGCATTCCAAAGTCTGGGAAAAACTGACCTGAAATCAATCAAGCTTTGGACTATTTCTAATGTCTTTCATAGTTTATTCCAGTGGCGACTTCACATTGATGGTAGTGCCCCAGTAGACCCCAACTAGGACACTGTTATTTTATATATTTACGGTTTATTTATATTTATATATTGGAATACAGAGTAGTTTGTTCAATTGAATAAATTATTTAGATAATTAAATCCATCAAAGAATGGGACATAATATAAATACTATGGCAAGTGGATAGCAATACTGTTAAAGGGTACCTCGGATATATCGGATAAACCTCGGATATATCGGATTCAATTGTTCCCACTGGTTTTGTCCGATATAAGCGAAATCCGTTACATGCGTATACCGGAAAATGTCCGTTTTACGCATATATCGGATTTATATCCGGTATATGCGTAAATTGGATTTTATCCGTTATAAAAAGGCACTTCCTTGACTATGTTTCCAATGTACCTGGACGTGCAGGCAACGCTGCAAATGACGTCGTATAGCGGCCTGTCACGATTCGGCGAATCGGAGCGCCACGATGCGGCCATCCGATATATGCGAGGGAAATTTAATGGAAATGCATTGGAACGGGACTGGAGATTTTGTCCGAAATAGGCAAAATCCGTTATAAAAAATCCGATATATGCAATGAATTTTTATTGGAAATGCATTACAGAAAAATCGGTTCTTTTTTATCTGTCCATTGTGAGCGAATTTCCGATATATCCAAGTCTGATATATCCGAGGTTTACTGTATTATGATTTTTCAACTTTTCTGACCTATAAATGTATTTAGAATGTAGTATTCTCGTGTTAAACGATGCCAAAGTTTCAGATAATAAGGTTTGCGTATTTAGAAATGAGTCCAGGAAAAAGTTTGAGATGGCCCAAAAAGCTTGGTTTCAGAAGGCGTGGTAAAACATCACCCATTGTGATGTCACAAAGGAGCTGACTTCCTTATATGGGTGTGGCTATAAACCAGATGATCTCTCTCGGCCCTCCCCCAAGATCTACTTCTCTGTTTCCGTTGCTAGCAATGGCTTGTAAAGAAAAAACACATTTGTTTCCAATTCCTAAACACGACACAAGTGGTTGGAGTTCCTGATTCCCGACCAGCAAAGAAAGCATCTCACACTGGATTGTTATGTGACTATGGGCCAGTATGCAGCTGGACTAGCCGATAAACCTGCTGAAGCCCTACGGCAAAAAGCATGTGTAGCATTATAGAGTGTGCATACAGGAAGCAGGGTTGCTAATAGCCGTTTAGTGGCTCTATTCGAGTTTTTTAAACGCTAGTTTAGTTCCACAAAACACTATAGATGTTACTGATGCTGTAGAAAACCTAACGCTAAAATGCTAAAGCTACTTACCACATTGAGAGACATCTTTCCTTGAGAAACTTTTATGCATGAGTGATATGTCGAATGAAGGAACCACTATATAATGATTATTTTTTAATTATTACATGTAATAATACATGAAAAAATATTTTTACTGTCTGCATTTCAGTCTTCTGAATACGTAGCCTACATAAGTTGTTGTTTTTTTCCCACTGACAACTTTGACTTGTTTATTCCGATATCTGTTGTGATGGCCTTGCTTGCGCTATGTCGACACACTTGTGAAAAGTCACAGAAGTGAGTGAAACACATGTGAACATCCGACAAAGACGGCTGTATTGTATTAAAAAAGAATGCTTTTGAAATATGCAAGGCGACTTCATATCACTGCTGCTAATTGAATAATTCAGCACGTCTGAGGAGGTTGCAGCCTATGTAGGATTGCACTCAGGAGGACACGACAGGCGTCTTGCGCTCGCTGACCCAATACTCTGCCTCTTGCGGCTGCCCTGACAGATGGGGAGAGGAGGAAGAAGAGGAGGAGGAGGGACGCTCAGCGGGCCAAGCGACAGTCCCGCACGGAGGTGTCGGAGGTGGCGGGAATGGAGGGCTTCTCCAGGTTAGAGGAAGGAGGCAAGGAGGGGCCTGAGACCGACGTGGGCTCGGGATTCAACCCCGAGAATCCCTATCATGTGAGTAGAGCGCGTTGTCGTCTAAACAAGGCTTCAAAAGTGGTGAATGTTTTATGAGCCATCAAAAGGCATTTACTAAGGCCTGCAGCAACCCTTGAAAGCAGCATCACAACTTCTCTCTATGACTACGCCTTCATGTGTTAGCAAGAACAGTTCTATGCTATGGCTGCCATGAATTACTATTAACCAGGAATTCACCTGGACGGAAAAACGGACGCTGATTGGTGGATTGGTGGATTGGTGGATAGGAGATGGATGGATGAATAGACTGACAAATAAGATTGTATGGACGGACAGACGGGTAGGATGGATGGCTCATTAATGATGGGGTAGGATGGATAGATTGATGGAAGGATGGATGGATGGATAGATTGATGGAAGGATGGATGGATGGATGAATAAATGGATGGATGGATGGATGGATGGATGGATGGATTGATGGATTGGAATAGATGGATGGATGGATGTGTGGATTGATGGATTGATGGAAGGATGGATGGATGGATGGATGGATGATAGCCTGATGGAAGGATGGATGGATGGATAGATTGATGGAAGGATGGATGGATAAATGGATAGATTGATGGATGGATGATGGATAGATTGATTATAGCTTGATGGAAGGATGGATGGATGGATAGATTGATGGAAGGATGGAGGGATAAATGGAAGGATTGGTAGATTGATGGATGGATGATGGATAGATTGATGGTAGGATGGATGGATGGCTAGATTGATGGAAGGATGGATGGATAAATGGATAAATGCATGGATAAATGGATAAATGGATAAATGGAAGGATGGATGGATGGATTGATGGATAGGTGGATTGATGGAAGGATGGATAGATTGATGGAAGGATGGATAGATTGATAGAAGGATGGATGGAAGGATGGATGGATAAATGGATAAATGCATGGATAAATGGAAGGATGGATGGATTGATGGATAGGTGGATTGATGGAAGGATGGAAGGATGGATAGATTGATGTAAGGATGGATAGATGGATGGATAGATTGATAGAAGGATGGATGGATGGATGGATTGACGGAAGGATGGATGGATGGATGGATGGATGGAAGGATTGATTGATGGATGGATGGATTGATGGAAAGATGGCTGGGAGGATGGATGGATGAAGTGATGGATGGATGGATTGATGGATGGATAGATTGATGGAAGGATGGATAGATTGATGTAAGGATGGATAGATGGATGGATAGATTGATAGAAGGATGGATGGATGGATGGATGGATTGACGAAAGGATGGATGGATGGATGGATGGATTGATGGAAGACATTTGATGGATGATTTGACATTTGATGGATGATTGCATGGATGGAAGGATAGTCAAGGATACGATGATTGGATTGATAGACGACTAAACAACAGATGATGCATGGATGGTTGGCAATATAATGCTACAGAGACAGACATACAGTACATTGATTCCTAAGAGTACGTAGCAGGATTTGCATGAAGTACTAATAGATGTCTCCTGTTTGATCTCTCTCTTAATAGCCATAATTACAGGTTAGCCGGGCAACAGCTGCCATCCCAAGTTAATAAAGTTCTGAAAGTGAGGAAAAACTCCCATTGCTTATAAAAATTCATATTGCCTAAGAGAACCCCAGTCACATGTTTGGGTGGATGAGAGGTTGGGAGTGTTTCTTTTTTTTTTTTTTTTTTTGAGATGATCTGAATTGCAAATGAGCATGAATTTTCAAAAAGATCTCTCATCAAAATTAACATTGCTTGAAAAAAAAAAAAACTGCAGCGCAGCGGAGGAGACGCCGGCGAGGGAAACGCTGTGACCTTTGACTCCATGCTGGACCACCAGGGGATCTGCTGCTCCGAATGCCAGCGCAGTTACACGCACTGTCAGAGAATATGCGAGCCTCTGCGTGGCCACTGGCCCTGGCCGTACAACTACAGAGGATGCCAGGTAGCTTGCAGAGTCATTATGCCTTGTCGCTGGTGGGTTGCACGCATTTTAGGTATCGTGTAGGAGTAGCACGCAACACTGATTTTTCTCTATAAAAGACCAAAAATGTCTCTAAATTTTAGCTTGTGTGCAGCTAGACTTTTCTTTTGGAGTTAACTTACTTACTACTTACTAGCATGACGTGCAGAATAAATGAGAAAAATAACTGTGTGAATGCTGAAAGATAAACATTCCTACTGACACTATTGCACAGACATTGTGGCGCCCCCTGTTGGCTATAGTCAAAAGGCACCGGGAGACATGCTAGTATACATTTAATGCAGATATTTTGGCTTAACGGCGGTCATGTTTTTCAATTAATATTGCTGAAATTTCACGAAAAAGTGCTTACCACTTCTTTCAAGGTATGTACCAAATTTTGTGGTTATATGACTGCAGACTGTATTGCAGAACTATTTCAAAATGTTGAAAAAAAAAAACGATAATTGGGGCCTTTAGAACAGGGGTCTCAAACTCAATTTACCTGGGGGCCACTGGAGCTAGGGTCTGGGCAAGGCTGGGCCGCATCAGGTTTTCCAAAAAAATATATATATATATCTTAATTTTTATTTTTCTGCACAAAATAAGATGAAAAATAAATAAACTAATCAAGAATAAAGAAAATCAATCAGTAAATATAAATATAATAATAATAATAATAAAACGGCAAATAATAAAAACTTAAGAAACCACATATAGTTGGTGGGTAGACAAATTATTTTTTTCAGATTAAAATGAACAAAGCATTATTAGAGCCCTGTAGACATGACAAAACACGACTATAGTCACATTTATACTCTTTTTATTTACAACATATTGCGCAACTGCAGGGTCTTGAGACACATGCTAACTCGCAAACTAGAGAGCTAGCGACCTAAACGGTAGCCTCCAAGTTATTTCCTTTCAACTTAAATAGCCAAAAAAATTACCACTTCCACACGGATAGGGAGGATAACTATTAACAGTTATTTAACCTTTAACATGAACATGAATCAAACGTAATAATTTTTTCTGGGTACATGATACCATACAGCATCCATATCAAACTTGCGCGGGCCGCACTAACATTAAACTTTCATATCAAGGCGGGGGCCTAAACTAGTGTCCTGCAGGCCGCGTGTTTGAGACCCCTGCTTTAGAACTACATGCAAATAGCTAGTAAGTGAGCATTTGCCCTTAGTACGCTATGCTATACTGTAGCCTCTCAGCATTCACATGTTATTGCAATATGTAGTGTTAAAATATACACATTTATCAATGTAAGTAGTACTTTTATGCACGCAGCGGCCTCCACGCTGTTGAGCATAAACAATTATCCTCACGTACGACTGAGGCTTAATGCACTGTTTTCCATGGAAGGCATCTGCACATCTTGTATCTTTTGTGAGCGCAGCAGCGACTTCAATAAATTGTCATTTCAGAATACGCCGGCATTGATGGGTTTTTTTTTTTTTTTTTTTTTTTGTGTCACATGTTGTTTCCATGGTTCCACTCAGTGCTCCTTTGATAAAACTGAAGTGACAGCAAGGTTCGCCGCGACTTCCATTCACTGCTTCCAATGTGTTTGAAGGCAATGCAATTTGTGCACGCTGACATCTGTATTGATGTGAACTAATGTGAGATGAGTGTCGCAGCTATGATGGAAAATATTTCTATAATAGTGACATTTTGATTAAACCTTCCTTTTTCTTCATCCCCCACAAAGAGAAGGTGAAGAGTGTGCGGATGCCGAGCGATAGCAAATAATACAATCGCAGGCACTTTTATTGCACTGCTGTTATTCGGGGCTTTTTAGGCTAGTCTGAATAAAAAGAAAACAAATCTAAGTAAATCTGATTAGGATCTCCAAAGCCATATGCCACCTCTCTGAATAATTGAAAGGAGCCGTGTAGCGATCAGGATGATTTGCCACAGTGTGATCCAGGCACACCAAACTACAACAGATGTGAAATTGCATCATATCTGCCAAAAATGTCGAGGCGCCGCTGAAACTCAGCGGTGTGAGGAAACAACACAAAGAGATGCTTGTCTCTTCGCCGGGAGATTTCTGCAGGGTTTTCATGGGTTAGAGGTGCTTATCGCATCTGCGGCGCTGATAAGACGTCCTCTGTGCTTCCGTAGGCTATATAATATTAATCCCTCTCCCACGTCTGCACATACACTTAAAGGAAGGTGACAAGCGTGACATATCCAGGACCTCCTGACGGCTCGTGCTGTGGATGGCAGCCGCCAAAAGAGCCCCCCCCCTCCGAGTACCCTGCAGTAATGTAAATTTGCAGGGGGAGTCCAATTTCCATCATAGCGCTGTCACTGCCGTGGTCATTTAAACTAAATCATCTCGGCTTCCTTCAATCACCGATTTACTTATATGTGAAGTGCGGTCACACACGACAACAGTGCACGTCTGACCTGAATGTGGTATCGCACGGAAGGTATCCTCTTAGCGTCCGTGGTACTCTCCGTGGTACTCTCTTGTAATGTCTAAGAATTATTCACAAAGTCACATGAAAAAAATGAGGCAAAGGCTCATAAGACTGTCAAGTTCGCTACTCGTCCCTAGCGTCATATCATTAATGCAAACGCTCCTCCCACCGGTTATGGAAGATAACCGCCGAAGCACATGACACATCAAACCATAGAAGAAGAAAGACTTAAGTAAGTTGTCTCCCGTTTTTCAACGCTCTTCCGGGAAGTGGAGTTACTTAGTGTGTTATTACCGAGTATAAGACGACAAAGGTGAGTAGAACTTCTGGTCATGTGAT
This sequence comes from Doryrhamphus excisus, assembly GCF_037039965.1. Lineage (NCBI taxonomy): Eukaryota > Metazoa > Chordata > Actinopteri > Syngnathiformes > Syngnathidae > Doryrhamphus > Doryrhamphus excisus. The sequence continues at coordinate 20,198,354 of NC_136368.1, forward strand.
GGCGAAGATGAAGCGGAGGGTCGGTGACATCATCGTTTTCAGATTTTCCCACTCCGGAAGCAGTTTTCCAGAACGCCATTCCTATATGGATGAGAAGTTGGAACTACTAAATATTTTGCTGTTTTAACCTGAAATTTTTACTCAATACAGAATACTCAAAATAGTACAGCAAATTTACTTCAATGTATGGCTACACAACATGATCAACAAAGACCCCCCCCCCCACACACACACACACACACTCACTGCACTAAGGGAGTTGACTCCATAATATAAACTGCTCAAAAAATCCTGTACAATAACTGTGCAATAAACCTGTGGCTTGATCAACATGTAGAGAGCGGTAAGTATTGTATGTAACATTTGTATCACCTTGATTTTGTATTGGGCTGCACGGTGGTCGAGTGGTTAGCGCGCAGACCTCACAGCTAGGAGACCCGAGTTCAATTCCACCCTCGGCCATCTCTGTGTGGAGTTTGCATGTCATTGGATGCTCATATCACCTCATACTTTGGTACGGGACAAAAAATAAAAAATAAATTAAAAATTGAAAACATTTAAAAATTTATTTTTTTTTTATTTAACATTTTTTTAATTTTTTAAATAAAAAAAACTATATTAGGAAAGCAGGAAGTGAACAAATGTAACATTTAGTCATTGTAAAAGTACCAGATGGAGGAGTAGGATTTAATAAGCTTTGCTTCTTCCTACTCCTTTTGGACATGTGGAACTGGGAACTGATTATGTGATGCATTCAATTGTAATCTGATGCATGTTCAAATGAAATTAAACCATTACCATTACCATAAAGTCCATATTCCAATATGATAGTATTTTTCTATACTATGCAACAATGGAAATCTAAGTTCCTCGTTCTGATTTAGTTAGTTCCTATTTACCTGGACTGTATTTTGGAAGGCCTTGATTATCATATTTCTCAACATTTAGTTAATTAGTCCCTATACGACCCACAATAACCTTTTGGAAGTGTTTGTCCAAAATATAGCTTTAATAGTGCGTTTTTGAAACACACCGTTTTGTGTGTCTGTAGCTCCAATGCTAATGAGAGTGTGTCTACTGTAACCACTTTTTTTTTTTTAAATATGCAGTAACACTGCACTTGTTCAGTGTAATACTGCAAATGTTATGTATCACATATAAAAGTCGTGGGACAGTAGCATGCAACACTACCATAGCTGTGTGAGCTACAGTGCTAGATAGAGAGGTTGAGTGCACATAAACAGGCTCTAGGGACACATATTGCTATTATGACATCATTAAAAAGACTATTATGCATAATAGGGGACCTTGAAAAATCTGGCCGGTGACAATGAAACACAAGCCACGGTGCAAATGAAGAATATATCATAAAAAGTGGAGAAGAGACACAACATTGAAAGAGGCAGATGCATGTTTTATCGTGGTTTTAGTCGCTCAGGTTATGCGTCTGATTTGTAAATGTTGCGTTTGGCACCTGTTGCTGTCAGCTACTTCCTGTCTCCTTTTCCCCGTCTCTTTCTCTCTCTCTCTCTCTCTCTTCGCAGAATATGTTGATCCGGCGGCACAAGACAAAGAAGAGCTCTGTGTCTACACAACGACAAAAGGAGATGAAAAGCACAAAGAAAAAGGGAACAAAACCAACAACAACAAGACGAAAAAAAAAAAGCCTCACCATTTCACCACAAGCAACAACTGAAAACGGCATTTAAACAAAGAGGAAGTGCACGCAGCAACAGTGAAATCTGTTATCCCGAGGCCTTGTTTGGGAAAAAAATATTGTTTCCCTTGGTCTTGTAAGAAGAGAAATATAAACCCCTATTGAGGAGAAGGGATGAATGTGTTCGAGAGCGTGCTCAGCGTGTGAGACAGTGCCTCGTTTTTTTTTTTTTTTTTGTTTGGCTTCCCTCTGGAGCCAAGCTTACCCAGGGAGCCCTGCAGGCCCGTGGAACAAACAGAGCTTTGTGAGCATTGACCCACTGCGCCCAGCAGCCACACCGCAAACCTCCACTTGTGTGTGAAGAAAGCAAAAAAAATAAAAAATATATAAAAATTGTCTTCATTTCACTTGCTCGCCCTCCACCTGCGTTCGCCTCCATCAGAACAAAACAAGAAGACTCAGGCGGAGATGACAACTGAATTAAGACACCTTTTTGGAATCCCTCGAGTCGTGGATTTATTTTGTGGCATGCTCTAATCAAGACTCCCCTCCGTTTCCCTCCAGGTCCCCATAAAAATGTCAATAAGCGGATATAAATGTGTCTGCCGCTGACCAGGAGGCATTAGAAGTGTGAAGTGAAGCACTCTGCTAGTCACGCCGTCCTAAATTTGATTGCATGTTTGCCATTACGTCCACAACACACACACGAATGAAATAAACAGTAGTGACAGTCCATTTTGCACCTTAACCACAACACAGAAACCCTTTTAGGGTTTGCTCATTATAGTTTCTGCTTCTTTTTTTTCTGTGCAAGAAAGCACTGCGGTAGATTTACAGATGCTGCAGCCCACACTTTTGCACCAAGGAGTAACCAACCAAACATCACCGATTGTATCTCTCTTTCCTTTCTTTTCTCCGGAATGGTCAGAAATAAAATAAAATTAAAAAAAAAAAAAAGAAAGCGATACAAGGCTTAAATGCTTTTAATCCCATGGTTGAGTAACCACTTGCAGCATGGCCATTGTGTCTGACATTTACAGGTCTTTGTAGTTTCTTTTACATCTCCAGCAGGAGAACAGGAGCACAATCCCACCCTGCAACACCCCCCCCCCATTTCCCCTTGTGCTCTACATCCTTAGTATGCAAGCCTGTTAGCACATTGGAGCAAAGTGTCAATAATATCATATTCATGCTGTGTTGACAGCTTATCATGCTCTATATATTGCATGAATGGGCACAATATACTGTATATAAGTACCACATCATGGGCATGTAAATTAGTACATATTTAGGCTTGTGTATACGTATGAACAGATGCACAGTCAATGGATGGTATTTGCATTCTGTGTACATGTTACAATATGAATACGATACAATATGAATGCACATATCTGGTGTTTATTTGCTCATGCTATTTATCGAATGATGAGATGCATCTAAAATTTTAACTAGTTTTGTATTTTGCGTCAATAATAATGTTGTAAATAGTCAAGCACACATGCATATTAAAAGCATTCTCTGTCGAGTGTATACAATTATGTATGCACTGCTAATAGTATGGTAATGGTTTTATTTCATTTGAACATGCATCAGATTACAATTGAATGTACTTTTACAATCAGTAACTGTTACATTTGTTCACTTCCTGCTTTCATAATATAGTTTAAGTTTTTTTTTTATTGTTTTATTTTATTTTTCTCACGTACCAAAGTACGAGGTGATATGAACTCTAAGCTCAAACAATATCATTTTTCCTCATAATGTTGTGACATTTTTTTCTCGTATTATTTTGACTTTATACTTGTAAAATCACAGCTTTTTAACATAGTCCTAGCATAGAAGTGTTTCAAATGTACTTCTTCCCTGAGATCATATTTCTTCTCTCTTGTAGAGAAGTATTAGATTATAGTTTTAGCTAATTGGTTATTTTTAGTCTTGTGTATTATTTTAGCTGTTTGAATATGAACTATATCAGCAAGTTGAAGTATTTGTGATTTTAGAAATAAGGAGTTAGTATGTTCTCTGTAGGCGGCATTATGAATTATCCTTACTGGCCTTTTTTGCAGTACATTTAGCGAGTGAAGATTGCTTTTATAGTTATTACCCCATATTTCCAACCAATAAGTAAGATATGGTAGAACCAGAGAATGTGGACATGTGTTTATTTAACAGTGACTATTTAACGGGAACATGGCAAGTATATTGGTAAATGTATATGTAATGTATGATATTGATGAATATGGAATAAGCATGCAGATACATATAAAATGTGCATATATACAGTACATGGTAATCTCTCGTTTATTGCAGTAATTTGGTTCCAGACCTGATGGGTGTGTAGCCAACGTCCAAAAAGTATTGTGCCTGTTGTGAGATAATGCAAACCTGCAATAAAAGCCCACTATTCTGGCGATCGGGTCTTTTGAGCAAATATGCTAATTTAATAATAATAACATTCAACCACGAAACAGCACGATTTATTAATTTCTGAAATGCTGTGTTATAGCGAACCTGCGGAATTTGATGTGGGAAGTGCCGAGGGACAGCTGTATATTAAAAAGCACAAATTAATATTTAGTATGACTTTTCTTTTCCGACATAGTACAACTGTCAGCTAAAGTACGTCCCTTTTCAACATACGCTACGTTTGAGAGCTTATGAGGAAACACCGCCTTCCAAAAATAACTGCCTGAGAGGTCGCCAAATGAGTATCCATGCCAAAAATCATCAAGCACGTTGGCAACATGCAAACAAACACAAGCCACTCTCCGATTGTAGTATAGTAGCAGGATTACACTCCTCCCTGTGTAATGAAACATTATAGCAATTCTCTGTGCATCCACACCAGGATTGTTTTCCTCTCTGGGCAGCAATCAGCTGCACGCTCCGTCCTTTCACACAAATAGAAAATGTGTAGAGAGCTGTTGCTCTAAATTGGACGCACAATGAGAATCCACATTGTCGCTGCTCATTCAGTGAGGTGATCGAGACTTCACCGAGCAACAGCAACCTTTCTTCCAATGTAAAGAGGTGGCTTTAAAAAAAAAGCATTAAGACAGTGGTGCTGGGAGGAAAGTCCATCTATCGGATTCTGCATCATTTTTGCCGTTTTGTGTTTCTATGCACTCGGCAGTGTGGCCAACCACAGCAGAAATACATATAATAATACATTAAATAGGGCAACATGGCGGTCGAGTGGTTAGCGCACAGACCTCACAGCTAGGAGACCAGGGTTCAATTCCACCCTCGGTTTGCATGTTCTCCCCGTGCATGCGTGGGTTTTCTCCGGGTACTCCGGTTTCCTCCCACATTCCAAAAACATGCTAGGTTAATTAGCCACTCCAAATTGTCCATAGGTATGAATGTGAGTGTGAATGGTTGTTTGTCTATATGTGCCCTGTGATTGGCTGGCCACCAGTTCAGGGTGTACACCGCCTCTCGCACGAAGACAGCTGGGATAGGCTCCAGCACCCCAGCGACCCTCGTGAGGGTAAGCGGTAGAAAATGAATGAATGAATGAACATTATTAGAGACCTTTCGACATGAAATAACACCCCTATAGTCACTTTTACACACATTTATAGTAAACATAACAGAAAATAATACATATAAGGCATAAACAATTAAGACATAAATAATATTTACATTTTTTGGAATGTTTATATTCGGTTCCTCCCACATTCCAAAAACATGCTAGGTTAATTAGCCACTCCAAATTGTCCATAGGTATGAATGTGAGTGTGAATGGTTGTTTGTCTATATGTGCCCTGTGGAATGGTGGCCAGCCAATCACAGGGCACATATAGACAAACAAGCATTCACCCTGTGGAATGGTGGCCAGCCAATCACAGGGCACATATAGACAAACAACCATTCACACTTTGGAGTGGCTAATTAACCTAGCATGTTTTTGGAATGTGGGAGGAAACCGGAGTACCCGGAGAAAACCCACGCATGCACGGGGAGAACATGCAAACTCCACACAGAGATCACCAAGGGTGGAATTGAACCCTGGTCTCCTAGCTGTGAGGTCTGCGCACAAACCACTCGACCACCGTGCCGTCCTACTGCACGGACTGAACCAGGAAAATGCAACAAAATGGAGAGCATACAAGCATATTCAAGAGCCTGATTGAAAGTTAAGTACTATCAACATGTTGGTGGGTCTGAAATGAAAGCCTCTCGCGACCCTCGGGGGGGGGGGGGGGGGGGGGGGGGGCTACATGGCTCAGGGGGTAGATCGATCATCTTCCAACACTGGATTGTTGCTGGTTCTATCGTCAGTCCTTGTGTAATTGTTAAGCCGCATAATGAATATATGAACTCTAAATGATCATTTGCTGATATTATGAATGTTTTGTCTCCACTGTCATATTCAAAAAGCAGTGGCATGAAAGTATTAAAGACAGTGACAACCTCCCTCTGTGTATTTTCATTAATTTCTACCACAAGGACTTAGGTAGCGTGTGCAGGATGTGATCTGTAGGTTGACTATCAAATATGTCAGAACTTGAGACACCGTAGGTTGTACCCTAGATCACGTCCTCAGGTGGGCCGCTTTGGAGGGAGCTAAAAATAGCTCAAAAAGACGACACTAGCACAAAGTTTAATAATAATTTTTTTAAAAGACAAGAGCGCAGCAATTCCGCAAAACAATGTCAAGAGCCTGGTGGCAAATGAAAGCAAAAGTTGTCCAAAGAGTTTGAGGAGTCAAAGTTTTTTTTTTTAATCCTCAACAAGAGGAAGGCTGAGCGCTTAGATATGCCGCCCCCCCCGGGGGGGGACGGGCGCCATACTTAAGGCTTACAACAGCCTCATTATCTCTTCACGTCGTCAGGGCCTTGCAACACTTTGTCACAGGCGGCGTCGTCGTGGTCTACGCCACAAGGCATCAGGACAATCTCTGCGCTGTACGTCGTTGCCATATGGACAGCATTTGAAGGCAAAAAAAAGCCCTCCAGGCTGATTCCCCAGATAATTAAATGAATATTTTATCTCATTTCCATCTCATTTGCACCACATTATTATACACTACTCTATTTTTTAATTAATTGATAGAACAGATCAAACACAGGTTTGATTTTTTTTTTTTTTTGTCTTATTTTTCCTACATTTTGAACGTTACTATAGTACGATTTTACCGCACGCGCCAAATTAATAACTGTCAGCACACTTGAAATGCTTGTCGTGGTTTCACCGATGAGTTCTTTTACCTGACACCCTGCTGGTTAATTAATTTCACACTGTTTAATTAAATCCACAGTCTGGGCGCCACCACGGGGGAGCGTCCGATTTACTGTGGGCGGTCTGAGACGATGAACGCACCGTTCCTCCGATGAATGGCGGTGAGATGACATCACCGCAGCGTCAGGGTGCCAATGTCAGCTTGGTTGTTTATATTAATAGCCATAATGTTTAACATCATTGACACAATTTAGCATAGATTAGCATGGGTAAAAATAGTCAGATTGGCATCTCGGTGTCACTGCTAACATTAGCGGCTAAGTGATTTATTGGGGTATTTAGTCGTTTCCTAACGACTACATTTCTGTGCCACTGCTATCGTTAGTTGCTCGTGACTCGTTAGCATGTTAGCATGCTGACATCATGTACATTGTTTCATATTGTCATCATAGCGTTGAAGACAACTATCGTCTCTCATGTTGAAAGCGATGAGGTACAGCACAGTGGGAAAGACGAGCGTGTGGGCGGGAAAGCACCATGCACTTTCTCTGTTCTCTCCAAACATATTTTTGGAACATATTTTTCTGATCTTTAATCACAAACAACAACACAGAACGCTTCAATTTTCCTTTAAAGGGAGGAAGTAGTGAACGCGTCTGTAGGAGGATATTGAAGATGTCTACATAAGTTTATGGGAGCACGTTGATGAATTCATAAGAATAATCAGACTAATAAGTACAGCAAAAATTGGTTTGTACAAAAAGAAATCCTTCCTTCCTTCCTTACTTCCCTCCTTCCTTACTTCCCTCCTTCCTTCTTTCCTTCCTTCCTTCCTTCCTTCCTTCCATTCATTCATTCCTTACTTCATTCCTTACTTCATTCCTTACTTCATTCCTTACTTCATTCCTTACTTCTTTCCTTCCTTCCTTCCTTCCTTCCTTGCTTCCTTCCTTCCTTCCTTCCTTCCATTCATTCATTACTTCATTCCTTACTTCATTCCTTACTTCATTCCTTACTTCATTCCTTACTTCATTCCTTACTTCATTCCTTACTTCATTCCTTACTTCATTCCTTACTTCCTTCCTTCCATTCGTTCATTCCTTACTTTATTCCTTACTTCATTCATTCCTTACTTCATTCATAGCTTACTTCATTCCTTCCTTCCTTCCTTCCTTCCTTCCTTCCATTCATTTCATTCATTCAATCATTCCTTCCTTACTTCATTCATTCCTTACTTCATTCCTTACTTTGTTCCTTCCTTCCTTCCTTCCTTCCTTCCCTCCTTCCTTCCTTCCTTCCTTCCTTCTCTCCATTCATTTCATTCCTTCCTTCTCTCCATTCATTTCATTTATTCATTCATTCCTTCCTTACTTCATTCCTTACTTCATTCCTTCCTTACTTCATTCATTCCTTACTTCATTCATTGCTTACTTCATTCCTTACTTTATTCCTTCCCGCCTTCCCTCCTTCCCTCCTTCCCTCCTTCCCTCCTTCATTCATTCATACCCGGAGAAAACCCACGCATGCACAGGGAGAACATGCAAACTCCACACAGAGATGGCCGAGGGTGGGATTGAACTCGGGTCTCCTAGCTGTGAGGCCTGTGTGCTAACCACTCGACCACAGTGCATGACATCAGCCAAATACAGTAATATTTTAAGTCAAATGTAAACATCATTAACTGTAACTTTAACAACACTAACATTAACTTGTACTCAGCAGGCCCGACGGAGACGTCTGTACCACTTAACAGTTCTATGGTTATCGTCACACTTCTGTGCCATCACTCGAAACAAACTTATGGAGTTAGCTCAGACCATTTGTTGCCCCTTTTTGGGTTCTACAACCTTTTTGGGTCAATTCAGAGATTTGGCGTCCGCCCCCTCCAGGCCATGATGCCTCAGCTACCAACTTCCTGTGATTGTGAACAATCGTCACCTCTATTGGAAGTAATGTGAACGCCATGAAAAGAGTTAGCATTTAGGAAAGGTTCAGAGGGAAAAAATAGGAGCCTTTTTGCAGCATTGATGCAATACAATGCCAAACAATAACAGAAAACAGAGCGATTAGAATCAGCAATTTAATTCTCCGTGGCAGCCAACCTTCTTTTGTCTCCGCCTGCGCGTACGCCGCCTGAATACGTGAATCTATTCAAAGAAGTCGCAAGATAAAACTTTTAATTGGCGCAGACTGACACAGCATTAACGTGCTTTATTTGTGCTCGCCTTGTCCTGTGACAGCGAGACCTATCAGGTGCCGGCGTCTTCTCCCCCCCACCCCCCCCCCCCCCTCAACCAACCACCCCCATGCACAGACACACACACATCCATCTCTTTTCCTGACCTCATTCTGTCATCTCTGCTTTTCCTTCCCCTCCACTCGCAGGTCTTTTATAAAGTGTCTCCGAGCATTACACATTTAACAATGCATTAAAAATAGGCCGCCATCAATCAGTCATTGCGTGGCGGTGGCGGTGGCAGCAGAGATCTACTTGTCCCACCCAGCTTTGGGAGTGTGACAACAACACATGCTACTGTTTGAAATCCTTTTGTACATATATATATATGTTAGACACTGAAGTGGACTTTTTCCTGCGGATGTAAATAATATTGATGTAGGTGGTAAAGCGGTGACAAGATTACGTGTGATGGCTGCCAGGTTAACGTGATGCCCAAAAGCTGTGATGCATGATACACGATTGACACTTGCTACAATCTGATGTAATGGCTGAGAGTGAGTCAAGCCCCCCCGCCCCGACCCGCCCCATCCCTACTGTCACCCCAGGGCACACAATCTGAACAGTGACTCCAGGTTGCTCATGCCAAAGCAGATGTTCAACTCACAAAAGACAGAGCACATCATGGTCGGGGCCATTTTACATTCTTATGGTGGGTATGCGGCGCTGCTACGCTAAACGCTTAATACATATATTTGAAAGGAGCTCACAGTGTTTGTACGCCGTCCTCTTGGCCAGGCAGCGACTTTCCGTCTTGCAGTGTGTGCAGGTTTGATCCCGTAGACTGTACTCGGGCTCGTCGCTAGACGCAAGAAGACGCCGACTACAAAGGCATGCCTGGAGGACCACAACGGAGCAAAACATCAACACGTGTTGGGTTCAAAAGGGGCAAGTGCGTTTAGCATTTCACACAGATAAATCACAAGTATAAAATCTCTAAGGTTGAATGCAACATTTCTGCCACAGGAAACAGAAATACCGCATACCACACGTGCGGTGCAAGGCAGGTGCGCCTGGTGTGGGTGTGGCTAGCAAATTTCGTGAGCAGCGCAGTGTGGCGCAGCACCGCGCACCCACGCCTCCCACCGCTGCAAGTGGAAAATAGAGCGGAGAGAAGGCATCAGAGGGTTTAACACAGCCGATTGTAATCTTAACCAATCAAATGAACGCCTCTCATTGCCTTTAAATGCGTTGAACTGGACTGCGTATCAAAGGGATAGCATGCGCATCATTCACCACATAGGCCAACACAACATCAGGCTAATCCAAGTGGAGCTGTTGTTTTTCCTGTCGGAGTTTTCGGGGGACAAGCCATTGATTTAGGGGGGCGTTGAGGTATTGGTGACATGTCAGCAAATTTACCATTACGCAGGCTGCGCTTCACCTGCGCCCTGAAAAGATCATGTCGGAGCTGGTGAGCTTTCTCCGCACTTTTGGTGCGCTGTGTCACAAAATTATCACGGCGCCAAGCTGAAAATGTCACACCCGTGTCGGCACAGTCCAGTCTAACTGAATTACCAAATTGGCTGCGCACAATGGTGCACTGGGCAAATTAACACTGCATGCGCTGCGCCGCCTTGCGCTGCGCCGCCTTGCGCTGCGCCGCCTTGCGCTGCGCCGCCTTGCGCTGCGCCGCCTTGCGCTGCGCCGCTTCCCTCAAACATGCACCTACTTAGTGCCCTAACCCTAACCCTAACCCCTAACCCTAACCCTAACCCTAACCCTAACCCTAAACTCTTTGATCCAGAAAAGCAAGCCTGGCATTTATTAACCACCTGCGCCTTTTATACAAAACTCAGGAAAGTGAGATAATAATGCAAGTGTCCGCCATGAGATAATTGCATGCATGATGAATGAAGACTGTGCCAGCTTCTGTTGTGAAATACAAGACTTTGTCAGACCAAGACAATTACTTTTAACACAACAGGGCAGGAGAAATGGAGAAATTATATTCTATACATCTTTAGTGATCTCTTAGGCATGTGCCCTCAGGGAAATTAAGACTCCAATAGCAACATTGTATGCAGTATAAGTGGTGGCTATAGTAAAGGCAATCGCAACAAAGCATGCACAGTAAAACTGTTCTGTTAGTTAGTGACGCTTGTTACGCTTGTGATCATGTTGATGATGGTGTCAAACTTCACACCCCTACGGAATACCCTGTCACACAGGTGTCGTCCCAGATCTGTTACAGCTCTGACATGACTCCCAAAGGTGGAAAATTGCCTGGTTGACTTCATACCCATCTTGTGTGCCATATATATATATATAGTAATAAAAAAATGACTTTACCAGGAGAAAGAGTCATAATTTTGTGAGGAAAAATTATAATATTAGGAGAAAAAGCTGTATATATGAAATTGTAATATTACAAAAATAAAGAACTTTAAAGTCTTAAAAACAAGAAAGAAGAACATAAGTTGTAATATTATGAGAGTAGTACTTGAAAAAAAATCACAGTTTTACAAAAATAAAGTTATATTTACAGACTAAAAAGTCATAAGAAAGTTAATGTGGAATATATTTACAGAAATTAAGTTATAATATGAGAAAAAAGTTGCAGATTTTAATTAATATTTTGACAACAGTTTATTAGACTAAAGCAAAGTTGTACTATGAGCAAAAAAAGTCCTACTTATATAAGAATAACTACTAACTATTATAACTAATATTACCATTTTTATCAGATTATGTAGGACTACAGTACCACTCAATAAATATGAGGCATCAGCAATACTACTCTATATTACTCTTGTTGATGTTATGCTTGCTCAGCTATAAGCTAACTGTCATTAGCAAACTGTAGCTAGCTAATGTTAGCTACAGTAGAGGCAATGAGCACTAAACAGTGACTAAAATAATAAATGGAAAGTGTATATCAAATTATGTAGGACTACAGTACTACTCTCGATAAATATGAGGCGTCAGCAATACTGTCTACTCTATATTACTCTTGTTGATGTTATGCTTGCTCGGCTATTAGCTAACTGTCATTAGCAAACTGTAGCTAGCTAATGTTAGCTACAGTAGAGGCAATGAGCACTAAACAGTGACTAAAATAATAAATGGAAAGTGTATATCAAATTATGTAGGACTACAGTACTACTCTCGATAAATATGAGGCGTCAGCAATACTGTCTACTCTATATTACTCTTGTTGATGTTATGCTTGCTCGGCTATTAGCTAACTGTCATTAGCAAACTGTAGCTAGCCAATGTTAGCTACAGTAGAGGCAATGAGCAATAAACAGTGACTAAAATAATAAATGGAAAGTGTATATCAGATTATGTAGGACTACAGTACTACTCTCGATAAATATGAGGCATCAGCAATACTGTCTACTCTATATTACTCTTGTTGATGTTATGCTTGCTCGGCTATTAGCTAACTGTCATTAGCAAACTGTAGCTAGCTAATGTTAGCTACAGTAGAGGCAATGAGCAATAAACAGTGACTAAAATAATAAATGGAAAATGTATATCAGATTATGTAGGACTACAGTACTACTTTCAATAAATATGAGGCATCAGCAATACTGTCTACTCTATATTACTCTTGTTGATGTTATGCTTGCTCGGCTATTAGCTAACTGTCATTAGCAAACTGTAGCTAGCCAATGTTAGCTACAGTAGAGGCAATGAGCACTAAACTGTGACTAAAATAATAAATTGTCAAGTGTATATCAGATTATGTAGGACTACAGTACCACTCTCGATAAATATGAGGCATCAGCAATACTGCCTACTCTATATTACTGTTAGCTAACTGTCATTAGCAAACTGCAGCTAGCTAATGTTAGCTACAGTAGAAGCAATGAGCACTAAATACCTACAAATATGACTACAAATCATTCAAATTACAAAAACAAAACCACAATTTTGCTAGTAATATGTAATAGGAGTATAAATACCAACAAAAACATAAAGATCACCTCAGATCTCCATGGCAACCATTGAACTGTTTACCACTTTATTCCACAAATGGATGGTGGCACCTCTAAATAATCATGTATTGGAAAAATATTTTGTATGTGTTGTTTCTACATATATTGGAACACTTTTAGTACCCAGCCATATCAAAATTCAATAATTGTGTTTTCTGATGCACCATATATATATATATATATATATATATATATAGCACAGCCACACAGAGAATGTGAGAGATGCTCATAAATACCTGAGCTCGGTGCATATGATACATTTAATAAGGTATACACAGTAAATGGTAGACCATTAGCGGTCTCGGACAGCAGGAGATCATTCTCAGCCTGAAGATGATCACTGTTAGAGGTTCCTTTTACATTACATTAAAAGAAAGGTCCCTTGAAAATTGCTGTGAGGCTGCCTGGTGATGTTTCTCCCCCACCCCTCCCCCAACTCACCCTCTTTCGCTCTCTCAATGGTTTTCCAGACCATTTTCACTTATTGCACCCCTGGGTGCTTGCTCACTCCGGTCTGCAGTCCATTTTATAGACATGACTCAATGTGTATTGGCTGCAAGTCGCAATGTACACTCACAGGACACTTCCTCCAGCATATCTCCACTGTGCAATGAGATCCAATTCCTTGTACGGCAGGGGTCTCAAACTTGCAACCCGCGGGCCAAATGCGGCCCGCGAGATGCTACTTTGAGGCCCCCCACCTTGATACCAAAGTTTTAATGTTGAAATGACAGCTTAAAGCCGTGTGCACACACCGGACACAATTAACATGATTTTGCCCCCGCCCATACTGTTACCCTTACCCTGTTATGCTTTGGATTAGCAATGAAGCTAAAGGCTTATGACGCTGGGTACAAATAAATGCAGAAAATGATTTTGAATAAAATGGAAAATACACGTCAAGATAAAGCATCTCATCAAACATGTTGTTAAAGTTACGACGCTGCTAACTTGCTAATTGGGTCAAATTATTAAGTTTCATTCATGTTCATGTTAAAGGTTAAATAACTGTTAATACTGTACATTTGAATCTGAAAAAAATAATTTCTCTACAAAACTGTATATGGTTTCTTATGTTTTTCTTATTTGGTGTTTTATTATTATTTTACTTATTTATTACTGATTGATTGATTTATTGTCTTTATTCTTAATTTGTTTATTTTTTTAATCTTATTTTGTGTATAGAAAAATAAAAATTAAGATATTTGAGAATAGTGGAATGTTTATCAGATATTTTGGTGTGGAAAACCGGAACTAAAGTACTGAAAAAGTATAGGGTATAGCAGAAGCAAAAGCATTGAAGATAGTTTTTTTATTGATTTTTTTTCCAGTTTTTAATAAAGCGTTTTGTTTTTTTTTTTTTTGAAAACCTGATGCGGCCCGGCTTCACCCAGAACCTGAGTTTGAGACCCCTGTTGTACTGTGTTTGTAGCTAATGTACAGGCATGTACAGCTATACTGCAGATGTGATTTGGAGGTGTCGGTTAGCTTATTTAGCTGCATAAGAAAAAGCAAAATATTAGAAAAAGCTCTCAGTATAAAGCAGCTCAGTCCTCCGCCGCATTAATAAACATCTATCAATCATATAGCACACACGGGCAGACGGCAACAAGTCCGACATAACACGCCGGATTTACGATTCCAACTGTTCAGAGTTGCATTTCACATTTTCAATGCACTTTTAATGCTTGCTGAACTTGTTTGTGTGAAAACACGCTAAATCAAAAGTAGCAGCACTATATCACAGGGTCATATAAATGTCATATAAATTTGATCCAAGCAAAGAGTCCGCCAATAAAGCACAAAGCCCAGCAGGGACGTTGCCCACGGTGCACTGCAGCACACACAGAAACTGTTAAATTGATGTTGCCAAGCAACAATCACGTACGCTTTTTCTCCTTTATGATTCCTTATGTTGATACGCCTTAAAACTGCATTAAATTGACAATGTGATAATGTACATTAGCATGCACGCAGTAAATTTTTCAATCTTAGCCAAAAAAATGTATTAATACCATGAGAATAAAGTAATAGAAGCACGAGAACACATAATATAAGGAGAAATGTCATAATTCTAGGAGAATAAACGTGTAATTATATATTTGTATGATTCTATTCACATTGACTAACTTCATAATATCGCATGGTGAATAAAGTCAATTTGTATGTGGAAAACTTTTCAAAATATATGTGTAATATTACAAGAATAAAATCTATAAAAAAGTATTTAAAAAAATAAAAAAATAATAATAATATAACAAATATAATAATATAAAAAAGTTGGAATATTATGAGAGAAAATATATAATTTTATGAAAATAAACATGATTATTAAATTGAATTAAATTGTATTACAAAAATTAAAGCAACAAGTCTGCACAAATGATGAAAAATGACTTTGCCAGGAGAAATAAGTCATAATTTTGTGAGGAAAAATTAAGAGAAAAAGCTGTATATATGAAATATGAAATTGTACTACTACAAAATAAAGTCTTGAAAGTCTTAAAAACAAGAAAGAAGAAAATAAGTTGTAATATTATGAGAGTATTATTTTTAAAAAATCAGTTTTACAAAAATAAAGTTATATTTACAGACTAACAAAGTTATTGTGGAATATATTTACAGAAATTAAGTTATAACATGAGAAAAAAATTGCACATTGAGTCTAATAGTTTATTAGACTAAAGCAAAGTTGTACTATGAGTGAAAAAAGTCCTAATATTACAATTTTACAAGAACAAGATCGTAATAATTGAAAGATAATGTGACATTTTTAGGGGATTAACTCTTAATATTATAATAAATCAATTATTTCTGTCCCTTTAAAGCGCTGTTCTCGTAATTGCACTTTTGTTTCGGTTTAGGGTGTCCTAAATATTTCTTTCCAAAAACACAGTTGAGCCGTAAAGAGTATTTTCATAGAGAGAAGAGGAACTATCTCACCTTGACACCTCTCATAAAACGCCATAGGGTTGATGCATGAGTTGAGGGAGGCCAGATTGATGCCAGCACAAGAAAGAGAAATACAGTGTATTTATTGTAGGGTATATCGTATATAGAGTCACGTATAAATATGAGATTTTTTTCGCCTCACCTCAGCTGCTCACATCGATTTGGCTCTTTCTCGTCATAGATGGTTGATTTTAAGATGAAAACAATCTCTAAGATGAAAACTTCTTGCCTCTTGAAACACAACAGTGATGCTGCAGATGTTAACAATGGAGCGTGGAAATATATCTGTAAGTATAAATGGACAAACCTTGAAGATGATTTTTTTTACTACTTAAAGAAGTGTAAGGTAGTGAAATTTTCAGTTAATTTTTTTCATCTATTATGATCTCCAGAAATGTATTTTCAGTCACTTTTTCAATCATTTGTATTTGCTTGCACATATCTTTCCTGCTATTAGCAAACAGCTTTTTTTATGTTTTACTTAAGTTCAAGGATAATCTATTATTATTATTATTATTATTATCAAACCATCTTTTTAATATGACAATTTCATCTGTCTCTTCTGTGCTACCTCCGGAAAAAACAGGCAGTAGTATCTTCCGTGAATAATACCAACTTTCATAACTAACAGTTATGGTCCCAATATTGACCCCTGGGGTACTCCGCACGTAATATTTAAACTTGCAGGTGTGTTCTCCTAGCTTTACATATTGTTTATGACAATTAAATTAAATATCAGTTGTTATTCAGTGAAACCTTGGTTAATGTCCAGCTTGGTTAGCATGTTTTTCACTTAACATTCAAAGAAATGTACACCAAACTTTTGTGCGCATTACATAAAAATGTGTGTACATTTACTGTACATTTGCATACATTTACATTACTTTATGTACTTTTTTAGGTTAGCATACAATACGTTATGTGTCTTGTTGTATTGTTAATACACCGCAGGAGTCCAACTGTGTTTGAATGTATTTTTTATAACGAAATGTTCAAAGAAGCTTCGCTTGCTAACAAACACAACAGAAGACACCATCAAAGTTGTTTACGGAATCTTGCTAAATGTATGACTGCCGTGCAAAAGGCCATGAAAACAACAAAGCTAGCGGCGGTCGAAGCCTGATGCACTTGTGCTCCAGACTGGATTCGGAAGTAACATCAAACAGCGGTTATTACTTGCGGCTTGCATCATGGTCACCTGCGTAAACGGTGTGGTCCGCGCAGGATGCAGCAGACAAATCCTCAGATGTCGGTCTTTGTAGTTCACGCTGATCGCACAGAAGCCGACAAGTTCAGGGAGCTGACCCACGTGAGAGATGTTTCTAGCGCTGACGCTGCCGGGGCGGAAATATCATGTATGAACATGGATAAATGAATGAAAATACAAATATAACACATTCAAAAGCAGTATTCAAATATGTAATTTGTAGTATTCAACACTGCAGGAAGTACACTGTTCAGCAAAAAAAAAAAAAAACAAGGAAGCATCCCAATGCTAATATGGCTAATATGATGGCTAATATGGTAATGGTTTAATTTCATTTGAACATGCATCAGATTACAATTGAATGCATCACATAATCAGTTCCCAGTTCCACATGTCCAAAAGGAGTAGGAAGAAGCAAAGCTTATTAAATCCTACCCCTCCATCTGGTACTTTTACAATCAGTAACTGTTACTTTTGTTCACTTCCTGCTTTCCTAATATAGTTTTTGTTTTTGTTTAAATTAAATTAAATTAAATTAAATTAAATTAAATTAAATTAAATTAAATTAAATTAAATTAAATTAAATTAAATTAAATTAAATTAAATTAAATTAAATTAAATTAAATTTTATTTAATTTAATTGCTACGGCTTTTTAACGTAGTCCTAGCATAAAACTGTTTCAAATGTACTTCTTCCCTGAGATCATATTTCTCCTCTCTTGTATTGGATGACATTTTTAGCTAATTGCTTATTTTTAGCCTTATGCATTATTTTAGCTGTTTGAAGATGAACTATATCAGCAAGTTGAAGTATTTGTGATTTTAGAAATAAGGACTTAGTATGTTCTCTGTAGGCAGGCATTATGAATTATCCTTACTGGCCTTTTTTTGCAGTACATTTAGCGAGTGAAGATTGCTTTTATAGTTATTAGCCCATATTTCCAATAAGTAAGATATGGTAGAAGCACTGTTGTATGTCTGATTTTCTGTTATTATGTCGACTATTTTGAGTAATGCAAGTGTGACGGTGACTATAGGGGTGTTGTGTTTTTTCTAGAGGGTTCTACTAAGTCAAAAACCATATTGAAACCCTTGGGTCAATAAATGAGGGATTACTGTAGATGCAAAATCTGCTTACCTGCCGACAATTAGAGCATGTCGGCTCAAGTTTTCTGGATGAAGGGCACCAGCTTGCACACCACCGAGTCAAAACCCCAAATTTCGGACATGAGCTAATATAAGGGAAAAACAAATAATGTGCTGTAATAACAGTAGAATATCTTGATAAGATAAGCTCAGAATGGATGGTGGGAAGGCAATAAGATTGGAATTGCCCGTTGTGGGGTGAACAACTCACCCTGTAGGCATTGACCTGGATGTCTATCACAATGTGGAGGAGATCTCCCGGAGCCAGACTTGCAAAGAGGATTTTAGCGCCGCTTCTTGGGTTTTTGTTGCGATGAATTATTCTCAGCGGCAAGTGTCCGCAATTCCAAGCACCAAAAAACGACAACACGGAATGCGGGTATTGACGTATTAGAAAGTGTCTCAGATGCAGGTTGACTGGGCACACACAGGAAGTGAGCTATTGTGGCGGACCATCGGAGCAGGGGACGCCGTCACCGAGAGTTTTGTGCCAGAGGCTGGCTTAGAATGCTGACAGTTGGAGAACTGTCAAAAATAAAAAAAGGCCCTGGCATGTTTGCCAGCATTGGATTGGAACAGAGAGTAATTAGCGAAGCATCAGGATAAAGAAACTAGACAGGTATTTAAAAAAAATGATCAAAAGGCAAGTACGATTTAGTTGTTCCGTTTTACAAAGTACACAAAGTTCCGTTTCTATCAAAGTTCCGTGCCTGCAGTAAACGTTTGCAGCCCAGCGGTTGGACGGCTTTATAGACGAACGTGCGGTTGTCGTCATTAGTCATCAGGTTGACAGCCGTGACTGTAATTACCTCCTTTGGTGCATCACTATCAATAAATGGACGCCATCCAAGTGTCTGAAGTCTGTTGTTAACGGTGAGATCAGTTTATTTTATGGCCTTTAGCAGCAGTTATGAAAATGTAAAGCAACTATCAGATAGATTTCTGCTAGATCTATTTGGATCTATTTGGTAGACTGCATACCAGCAACATAATTTTCCAGAATTTACAAATGTATTTTGTTTGGTTTGTTTCACATAATATGAGTTTTAGGAAAATTATTTTAAAAATATAATTGAACTTATTTTATTTTTTATAATTTTGTACATTTAAATATACTAATATTTAATAATAATAATAATAATAATATGTAATATTATATAACATATATAAATATATTATATAATAATATATTAATATATAATAATTAATAATATAATATTCTATACTATACTAATAAAATTATAGGATTTTTCATGCAAACATGCAGAAAAAAAGGGTTTCGGTTTTGTGATGCAGTTGTAATTTTCCATGCATTTTCTTTGTAATATTATTTAATTTTTAACTTTTTCGTATATTACGATGATTCCCATAATATTTTGACTTTATTCCCATAATACTGTAACTCTGTCCCCAACCTAATTTTCCAGAATTGACAAATGTATTTTGTTTGGTTTGTTTCACATAATATGAGTTTTAGGAAAATAATTTTAAAAATATAACTTAATTTATTTTATTTTTTATAATTTTGTACATTTAAATATACTAATAATTAATAATATTAATATATAATATTATATAATTATATAATATATATATAAACTATTATATTATATAATAATATATTAATATATATTAATTAATAATCTAATATATAATATACTAATATACAAAACTAATAAAATTATAGGATTTTTCATGCAAACATGCAGAAAAAAGTGCATCTCGGTTTTGTGATGCAGTTGTAATTTTGCATGCATTTTCTTTGTAATATTATTACATTTTTAACTTTTTAGTATATTTTAATATTACGACGATTCCCATAATATTTTGACTTTATTCCCATAATACTGTAACGCTGTCCCAACCTAATTTTACAGAATTTACAAATGTATTTTGTTTGGTTTGTTTCACATAATAATATGAGTTTTAGAAAAATAATTGAAAAAATATAATTGAACTAATTATTTCTGAATTATTAATTATTTATTATTATTATTATTTTTTTTTCCCCCATGTGGGAGGAAACCGGAGTACCTGAAGAAGAACATGCAAACTCCACACATAGAAATTGGAATTGAACCCTGGTCTCCTAGCTGTGAGGTCTGCGCGCTAACCACTTGACCGCCGTGCAGCCCGCTACAGTACTTCTATAGTCTAATTCCAGTCAACTCTAACGTGTGTAAATGATACTTGATGCACGCTAACGCTAAACTGGGTTATATTCACTCCGATGCCACGACATGAAGTACAATTGCAGTACAAATACGTACAAATACTCAGCATTGAACGAGAATGTCAGTGTTTGTAAAGCATCACACTGACAGCTAGCTGACCCTTGGGTTACCTTAACGTAGCATCGGCATCTGGTATCGGATCTCATTAGACATTGCAAGCGGACTTGGTGAATGTATCGAATGTTGTTCGTTGTACCGCAACAGATTTATGGCAAGTAAAAAAAAAAAAAAAAAAAAGCCTGCAGCAGCAACAATAGACGTGCGGCGACCAGAAACATTCCATCGTTAATACCATCTTTTGAAAACTCCGACTGGTACTCCGCCAGCGAGGAATGACCTTGGCAAAGAATGTGTTGGCGTGCTTCCATGAAAACAAGCGATTAAGGGAGAAGAATTGCTTGAGTTGACTACGAGGGTGTATGAAAAGTGTTCTCGGTTAGGCGGCTGACATACAATGTTATTGCAAGTGTTTCTCTATATAGGTCACTGGAGAGCGCCAAGACGCTTCATGGCCTATAAAAAAAAATGTTTTAAAACGAAGCTGCAAGGAACATTTTCAGTAGGCTGTCTGAAAGAGTAATAAAGAAGTATAAAACAATCCCCTGTGAATTCACATTAAGCTATTAAAGCGTTTGTATCATTGACCTGAATTGTTCCATCACGTTTTATCATTTAAGCACATTTGGAAACCTATGTTGCCGCCTGCGTGATGGTCGCAAAGGGATTTGCCCGTGCTGCACTCGAATCCCACTTACAATCAAAACACACCGCCATGCTTATTTCGGTGGAAAGCAGTTTCATTTATTTTCACTTCCATCCTGCAAAATGTTTATAGCAGGGGGGGTCCTAACGTTTGAAATACTGGAAAAAAGTTAGAAGATATTATTAGTAAGATATTATTATTATTATTTAATTTTTTTATTAAACTTCTTAGTATATTTTAATATTATGACGATTCCCATAATATTTTGACTTTATTCCCATAATACTGTAACTCTGTCCCAACCTAATTTTCCAGAATTTACAAATGTATTTTGTTTGGTTTGTTCCACATAATTATGAGTTACAGAAAAATAATGAAAAAAATATAACTGAACTTATTTTTTTTTTTTTATAATTTTGTAAATTTAAACTCCAAGTTAATAAAATTATAGGATTTTTCCTAATACTATTATGAGTGTTTTTATTATTCCCATAATACTATAACTCTGTCCCCAACCTAATTTTCCAGAATTTACAAATGTATTTTGTTTGGTTTGTTTCACATAATATTATGAGTTATAGAAAACAATATTTTAAAAATATAATTTAACTTATTATAATTTTTTTTTATAATTTTGTAAATTTTAACTCCAAGCTAATAAAATTATAGGATTTTTCCTCATAATATTATGAGTGTTTTTATTATTCCCATAATACTATAACTCTGTCCCCAACCTAATTTTCCAGAATTTACAAATGTATTTTGTTTGGTTTGTTTCACATAATATTATGAGTTATAGAAAAATTATTTTAAAAATGGAACTTATTTTTTTTTAATAATTTTGTAAATTTAACCTCCAAGTTAATAAAATTATAAAATAAAATAATAATATTATGAGTGTTTTTCAATGCATTTATGCTGCAGTTTTTTTCAAGTACATTTTCTCCTCATGAGTTCATTCCCATATTTTATGAATATTTTATTCTCATATTTTATGAATTCCCGTAACATTATAATACTTTTTGCAACCTAATTTTCCAACAATTACAACTGTATTTGTTTTGTTTTTTTTGTTTCTCATACAATTTTTAAAAAAATGTTTTTTTAGTTCAACCTTATGCAACTAAAATTATGTTTTTTACATTATTCTTGTAAAATTATGACTTACGACTTTTGACTTATTTTATTCTTGTGAAGGTACTGGTGATTTTTATCATATTTAAAATATATATATATATATATATATAGCATATTTATTCATATTTTATGAATTCCTGTAACATTATAATACTTTCTGCAACCTAATATTCCAACTGTATTTGTTGTTTTGTTTATTTCTCATACAATTTTTGCAACTAAAATTATGTTTTCTACATTATTCTTGTAAAATGATGACTTTTTTGACTTACAACTTTTGACTTATTTTATTCTTGTGAAGGTACTGGTGATTTTTATCTAGCATATTCTCGTATTTTTGGAACGTGTCTAGGGCCAAAAAACCCCCCACTGAGGGCCACAACAAGGTCCTGGACGGCACTTTGGACCCCCCCTGGTGTATGAACTACAAGCGAAGACGCGGTTGTCTTCCATGCCGGTTTGAGCGGGTTCAAGCCGTCACGCTCAGCTGACTCCAAAAGCGGGCGGCCTGTGTTTACCAGGTCAGCGGTTCAAGCAGATTGATGACATGATTGTTTACGTGTTATTTACTGTGCTAATGAGGCGCTAGCACGCTGTCTGTCACGGCCCAGCTGACACAGTAGACCAGGAAAAATAAAGCGCTATTAGTCCCATTTAATCCGGTTAGCGTTATAATGAGTCTTCTTTAAAGGTCTGTCCTGTTTTTTAATGAAAGATGTGAGGTAGCTGAGGTCAAAGGTCAAATCAGCACATGTTCCTTGGTACTTCTACAGCTTCATGCATTTTTTTTTTGATTCTTTCATACAGTATTTTACTCATTCATTCATTTTCTACCGCTTATCATCACGAGGGCCGCAGCCAATCACAGGGCACATATAGACAAACAACCATTCACACTCACATTCATACCTATGGACAATTTGGAGTCGCTAATTAACCTAGCATGTTTTTGGAATGAGGAGAAAACCCACGCATGCACGGGGAGAACATGCAAACTCCACACAGAGATGGCCGAGGGTGGAATTGAACACGGGTCTCCAAGCTGTGAGGCCTGCGCGCTAATCACTCGTCTTAAGAGTGTTTAGTGCCATCAATTATGAAAAAAAGCATTATTAAATATTCATTCATTCATTCGCTTGTCCTTGCGAGGATCGTGGGGGTGCTGGAGCCTATCCCAGCTGTCTTAGTGCGAGAGGCGGGGTCCACCCTGGACTGGTGGCCAGCCAATCACAGGGCACATATAGACAAACAACCATTCACACTCACATTCATGCCTATGGATAATTTGGAGTGGCTAATTAACCTAGCATGTTTTTGGAATGCGGAGAAAACCCACGCATGCACGGGGAGAACACGCAAACCCCACACAGACATGACTGAGTGTGGAATTGAACTCTGGTCTGTGAGGTCTGCGTGCTAAACACTTGACCACCGTGCAGCCCCCAGTATCTTCCTTAACACACTTTAGAAATCATAAAAATGCGATTATGCATGTTTTTTTGGAATGTGGAAAGAAAGCTGAGTACCTGCAGAATCGAACCCAGGTCTCCCCGATGTCCTGACTGTGTGGCCTACATGGTAACCACTCGTCCACTTCTACGAAAGAACAGAAAAAGGTAGAAATGAGCTTTTTTTTCTGATGAAAAACAGGAGTCTAATGTTTGGTAGGTTCCATGTTTACGTTACGTAGCTATAGAACATAATATTCTGTCAGTCAAAATAATCTAAAATGGCCGCTACCGATGGGCGTGTCTTTTGAAAAATGGTTGTTAGTAATGGTAATTACTGGGGAATTGTACGATGGTAATTATTTGGATGTCAAAGGGAAAATCAGACGTTTACCTGCCTCCCAAAAAACAGACTATTGTATTGTAGGTTCCGTTCTATTCTGCTTTTCTGCTGTCAGCTTCTGTATGTTCCACAACTACCCCCCCCCCCCCCCCCGTGTTGTTTATGACGTCCCTGGCACACGGCTGGCTTGTATTGTTTGTACCGTACGTCCAATCACTTTCCAGGCATCCCTTCTTGTTGGCGACGCTCTCCTTTTCTTAGGAGTTATTTTCGGTTTATGTCACACCAGACAAACGGGGGGGGGGTAAGTTGTAGGGATCAGGGAAAGCGGGGAGCGCCATGATGGCGTTCTCTCCCACTGTCAACATGGAAAGGAAACGCTGATGTATGCGCACGTCTTCTGCTTTGGTTGCTGTGGGCCGCTTGCCGAGGCTTTCATTGAAAATGAATGACTGCCAGCTGCTTGTGTCGCTCGCCAATGTTTGCATGCACGGTAAACATTGTTGAAGGGGGAAATAAAAACACTCATTTATGCACATGAAGATGACTTTTTTTTTTTTTTTGAGGGGAGGGGTGCTACTGAAACATGTATTAAGGTTGTGGAACTAGAACTGACGGAGGGGAGGACGTTGGTGTGTTCCAAAAGTTATCACTGTGGAACATGTAAGGATGCAACTTTAAAACAGATTTTTTTTTACTATCAAGCATCATTTAGTTTTATTTAGTTTTATTCTTCTTATCGTGATTACTACATGACAAGATAAAACGCGCTGTGCTGCATGTGATGGGATTTTTTTTTTTGCAACGCTAATCCAAAAAGCCTGACTCTTTTGTAAAATTGAGATGTCAATTTTTTTTATTTTGTTTTTATTTTCAAAATATTTTTGCATTCTTCTGAACTAATCTTTGTACATTTCTTCTTGTGCTATTATGACTTTAATCCCATAACATTTTGACTTAATTTCCATAAGAATAAGTGATATTGTGACTTTAATCCCATAATATTTTCACTTAATTTCCATAAGAAAAACCACCCTCCAAGTTAATTTCCAAAAATATATTATGATTTGAAATATTCAATATTTCCACATTTGTAAAATACATTGTTTTATGTCATTATATTATATATATATATATATATTATTGTAAAATGACTTTTTCTCTCTCTTTAGAATACTACTGTATATATTTTGCTCTTAATATTTTGACTTTATTCTTGGAAAATCACAGCTGTTATTTTCAAATTATTTCATCTTTTTCTTTCATAATATTTTGACTTTATTCTCATAAATTACTGCTGACTTTTTGTGTTTTTTTTAAATGTTTTGTCATTTCCATAAAAATAAACTTTCCCAACTTAATTTTCAAAAAAAAATCTTTTGATTAATCTTTTTTTCAGAATACTACTGTAAATATTTTGCTATTAATATTTTGACTTCATTCTTGGAAAATCACAACTGTTATTTTCAAATTATTTCATCTTTTTCTTTCATAATATTTTGACTTTATTCTCGTAAATTACTGCTGATATTTTGTGTGGTTTTTTAATGTTTTGTCATTTCCATAAGAATACTCTCCCCCAACTTAATTTTCCAAAAATGACATTATTTTCTCATAATATTATGATTTGAAATATTCAATATTTCCATTGTAAGATACATTGTTTTATCTCATAATATTACACATTTATTGTTGTAAAATAATGACTTTTTAAAAAATCTTTTGATTAATCTTTTTTTTTTTTACTACTGTATATATTTTGCTCTTAATATTTTGACTTTATTCTTGGAAAATCACAGTTATTTTCAAATTATTTCGTCTTTTTCTTTCATAATATTCTGACATTATTCCCATAGTATTTTGACTTTATTCTCATAAATTACTGCTAACTTTTTGTGTGTTTTTAAAAAAAATTTTGTCATTAATTGATAATTGTACAATGTGCCGCGGGTCGCGCTTTGGACACCGCTGCTTTTGACGTTCACTGCGCTTAAACCCTAACAGTATTTGTTTGAAATTTAAATGTTTGAACTCCATATTGTGCAAATCTTAAGGTGCTGGAGGGTCCACGTTATTTGGAGCAGCCCATATTTGCTTGGCTAGCTGCAGCTGCAGCCTGCCGTACTGTGGTCGGGTCAGAGCCGCGTACAAAAAGTGCAGTTTGTGGTCCACTGCCATGTTATTGCTAACACCTGCGGCTATTTTGACACCAGCCTCCTGAGTTTAAAATCATTTGCTGATGGTTTAAATTAGGCAGCTGTCAGGACGCCTGCTTGAGACGAGGCGTATGTGTTTCAGCTCCCATTTTTTTCCAGGAGGAATCAATAAAGAGCCACAGCCAGGTTGAGGTGCGGTATTCCGGGGTTGCTTAATGTTTGAGTCCACAGTCTGGTGGTCTCAGTGGATTTTATGGACGTGTGCATGGCGGATGAGAGATTTATTAGCTGGGTGATTGCTCCCACCCAGACAGATTGGAAGTGGGTGGAGCAGAGCCCCTATCTCAGCTGTCACACATTGCCGTGTCATCACTTTTTGCCTCTTATGACGAGCACATCTGCCACCTTCTTAATTATTTCTCTCTGTGTGGCCAGAAAAGGAAATGTGAAGATCAAACGGAAACGGAGCGCACGGACACCATCCCTTATTCCGTCGTCAGGCGGCAAAAGTGTGTGTGTCAGGTCTAATTTCTACAGTTGCTCGGCTGTTTGCAAAGTGCCTGTGAAGTCGGAAAATGGCAGCAAAGGCCTTTCTCATCTCGGCCGCTGTAAAAAAAAAAGCGGCCGAGTGAGTGAGCTGCAAAATATTACAAGTGCAGCCGTGATTGGGAATCTTATTTCTTCTTGTCGAGGTTGACCGCTTGCCTGCAGCTCTGTCAGACCTCCTCAAAGACATCAGGAAATAACACCAAACTGAAAATTCTAAAATGTATTCATAAGAAAATAAGGAGTGTGGTTGAGGGAAAGTTCATGGGCTGAAAGTACACACGTGTGATGTTTTCTTCCATTCGGGCTCTGAGGCTGTGAGCGAGCCAGAAAAATGAGAGAGCTTATTCTGGCAGGGGAAGGAAATTGATAGAAAGGCCGATGTGGAGGCTCATGCATCTATCACATATGCAGGGGAGAGAAACTGCTCCAGGAAGAGATGAGAGGGAGGTACGATACTGTATATGCATGTTCCCTTTCAAAAAAAAAGCAAATAGCTATTTTGGTATGTTACTGGGTAGACTATATATATATATATATATATATATATATATATATATATATATGCAACTGCTTGTCCAGTATCACGGAAGTATTCATACTTGTCATTATTATTAAATATTGTCAAGGAACAATACCCTCATTTATCAAGGTCAATTGGTTTCACACCCAACAGTGATGAATGAATTTCCGCACAGTAGTATTCCTAGATTCCATAGTTAGACCATAAAAAACCTGTTTACAACCTTCTAAATGTTTTTTTTTTTAACATTAGAGACCTCTAGACATGAGGTAACACCCCCAAGATTCCATAGTTAGACCATAAAAAACCTGTTTACAACCTTCTAAATGTTTTTTTTAACATTAGAGACCTCTAGACATGAGGTAACACCCCCAAGATTCCATAGTTAGACTATAAAAAACCTGTTTACAACCTTCTAAATATGGTTTTTAACATTAGAGACCTCTAGACATGAAGTAACACCCCCAAGATTCCATAGTTAGACTATAAAAAACCTGTTTACAACCTTCTAAATATGGTTTTTAACATTATTAGAGACCTCTAGACATGAGGTAACACCCCCAAGATTCCATAGTTAAACCATTAAAAAAAACTGTTTACAACCTTCTAAATATGGTTTTTAACATTAGAGACCTCTAGACATGAAGTAACACCCCTAAGATTCCATAGTTAGACCATAAAAAAATCTGTTTACAACCTTCTAAATATGGTTTTTAACACTATTAGAGACCTCTAGACATGAAGTAACACCACTAAGATTCCATAGTTAGACCATTAAAAAAACCTGTTTACAACCTTCTAAATATGGTTTTTAACATTAGAGACGTCTAGACATGAAGTAACACCCCCAAGATTCCATAGTTAGACCATAAAAAATCTGTTTACAACCTTCTAAATATGGTTTTTAACATTAGAGACCTCTAGACATGAAGTAACACCCCCAAGACTCCATAGTTAGACCATGAAAAAAATCTGTTTACAGCCTTCTAAATGTTTTTTTAACATTATTAGAGACCACTAGTAGACATGAAGTAACACCCCCAAGATTCCATAGTTAGACCATAAAAAAAATCTGTTTACAACCTTCTAAATATGGTTTTTAACACTATTAGAGACCTCTAGACATGAAGTAACACCCCCAAGATTCCATAGTTAGACCATAAAAAAAACTGTTTACAACCTTCTAAATATGGTTTTTAACATTATTAGAGACCTCTAGACAAGAGGTAACACCCCCAAGATTCCATAGTTAAACCATTAAAAAAACTGTTTACAACCTTCTAAATATGTTTTTTAACATTAGAGACCTCTAGACATGAAGTAACACCCCCAAGATTCCATAGTTAGACCATAAAAAATCTGTTTACAACCTTCTAAATATGGTTTTTAACACTATTAGAGACTTCTAGACATGAAGTAACACCCCCAAGATTCCATAGTTAGACCATAAAAAATCTGTTTACAACCTTCTAAATATGGTTTTTAACTAATATTAGAGACCTCTAGACATGAGGTAACACCCCCAAGATTCCATAGTTAGACCATAAAAAAACCTGTTTACAACCTTCTAAATATGGTTTTAACATTAGAGACCTCTAGACATGAAGTAACACCCCCCAAGATTCCATAGTTAGACCATAAAAACCTGTTTACAACCTTCTAAATATGGTTTTTAACATTATTAGAGACCTCTAGACAAGAGGTAACAACCCCAAGATTCCATAGTTAAACCATTAAAAAAACTGTTTACAACCTTCTAAATATGTTTTTTAACATTAGAGACCTTTACACGAGGTAACACCCCCAAGATTCCATAGTTAGACTATAAAAAACCTGTTTACAACCTTCTAAATATGGTTTTTAACATTATTAGAGACCTCTAGACATGAAGTAACACCCCCAAGATTCCATAGTTAGACCATAAAAAAAACCTGTTTACAACCTTCTAAATATGGTTTTTAACATTATTAGAGACCTCTAGACATGAGGTAACACCCCCAAGATTCCATAGTTAGACCATAAAAAACCCGTTTACAAGTAGCAGTAGCAGTGTTGCGAATATCAGGAAATGAGTAAAGTACTATAATACTACAAAATGAAGAGCCGTCCACAGTGCATGTGTGTTTACCACAGTGGCTTAAAAAGAAATTCTATTCCACAGCTGTGACGGGAGTGCAGGAAAGAAAAGAAAACAACAAACACTTGCTTATCCCTTACCGATGCTTTAAGGCGTGCAAGCCTCTCTCAGACAAAATATCAATAGGAAGACATTTTCATCTGTCTGTTGGGGTCAAATTGTAATGAAAATGAAAATCCTCCCACAGGCTACGATGACGAGGCTCGCATCGCTAAGATCAATATCAAAAATATGACTGGAATGTTTCATGAAGAGTCAGACCGCGAGCCCGAGAAGTGCTCATGCTTTCATAAAGACTCCCAGACAAGTGATTTATCGTTGTATTTACCAGACATCTGATGAAAAAAAAAAAAAAAAAAAAAAAACTCTCACCCCCCCACCACCACGTGCTTGAAAAGTTCTACAAAAAGGGCAGCCATGTTGTTCCGTCAACTTGTGAGAGCACAGGGTTTCTTTTTAAAGCGTGTGATCAAGGACAAGGTCGGAGCTGTTTAATGGGGGTAAACGTTTGTTCCCCTTTCAAAGGTTTGTACAATGTTAATGATCTTAATAGATGATGTTATCCCGCTGGGAAAGTAGCCATCATATTATCCTCTGCAAAGGCATCTTTGCAGGACAAGGGCGTGCTGTAGATGCTTAGTACCAAAGGCAATTCCACAAATCACTTCACATGTGACACGATGATGTGCTCGCTGATAAGCGGCCGCACATCAACATGGCGCCTTGTGTAGTTCATTAGTTCCAATATACATTACAGGTAGAGTATTGCTTGTAGTAAAGTAATGAATATTGCTGCTCGTATGTCTGCCGGGTCAACGTTTTTGCGTTGACGTTGACCTCTGAGACACACACACACACACGAGACGTCACGTACTACATGAGTCTGCACATCCTCAGGCTCAAAATGTGCACAGTGCCAAAATGTGCCGGAGGTTGCCTGAATTATGACGCAGCACAAACACGCACCAGCCACAACATTAGGTACACCCGCTGAGGTTAAATCATACAGGAGGCGGAATCAAATATTCTGCAATCAATGCCCTTATTCCAAGTGTGGCGTTCAATATTGTAATACATAAAGCAAGCTTATCTAAACCATTCGCTTTTTTATTCCACCTTTCAATGTCCCATGTTTTCCGCTCTCCTGCAAATTCCAAACGAGGAATTTTGCGGCGCCTTTGAAGATGTTTTTGTTCTTAAAGAGCAACTGCACTTTTTGGGGGAATCATTCACAATCCGTATAAATATGTCTTTCCCTTTTCTGTGTACTATAACATGAGAAATCGAGTTAATATGAGCTAGCTAACAATGCACATAATTGTTTGATATACATGCATTAAACATGTAGACTGATGATAACATGTACTAATGTTATTAGTAAATAACATTTTGATGATTTCAAACACTACCGAAACTTATTCTCGAGGCGCATCGATACACGTATTTAATGCTAGTTCTGTCAACAACAACAGCAGCATTGATACATCGACAACATTTACAATGTCCACTCTCCTTGAGATGGCTGTGTCTTCCAGCACAAGAAGTGTGCCGCAGTCCTGAGGTTAAAAAAAAAAAAAGCTGACGGCAAACTAGCATCTTGTTGAGTCTTTGTAGCAAAATAGAGAGGTGCAGTTCCCCTTTAAAACCCTTCTCACACATCAGACACACGTCTGATGGTTATTGGGCTGCGCTCGATCGTTCTGTGTCTCGACGGACAGCAAATCGGATCCTCCAGCTTGAGGCAGGAGATATCTTTTTGGGGTCTACCGCTTGATTTTTTTTTTTTTAACCACAACGCTCAGGATATTTTGACTTTTACAAATAATTTTACAAAATGAAAATATAGTTGCCATGACGGATGATCGCGAGCCTCAAACTCACCACACCCTGCCAAGTGCTCGCCCACCCAAATGCCACACCAATCCGCAGTGAGATATTTTTGAGGCATCTTTTGCAAGAGTGCAGAACTTATAACACGCTCACTAAGACAGGAAGTCCAACACGTGGCAGACATGTTTGGGGCGGAGCCGCATTTTAAATGGCCGATTCAATAGTCTTTTTTTATCACTGATATCAGCCGATAACGATCTGTGGCCGATTGATCGGAGCACCCCTAATAATAATGTATTCAATATTCCATTTCTGTTACAAACAACAAATTTTAGGCTCTTATTTATTCAGTTGGTACCGAATAAGTATTATTAGAAAGCTTAAGAGATACTAGGGATATGTTGGATTACTTCAGTTTTTTTCATTTCCAGGTCATTTTAGCTGTGTTGAAAAAATATAGGTCAGAATTTGTCAGAATCTAGCAGTCAAAATTTGCCTAAAATAGCAAACGGCAACAAAAAAAAAACACTTTGTTCTTTACGACTATGTGGTGTTGAAAGCTATTGAAAATGCAATTTTTTAATCCCGCTTTGGCGAAACAAATGAATGCAACCCTTTATGTTAAAAGGTGCTGTCTGTCATGGTTAGGTATGCAATGGGGGCACTAGGCAGGGAAATGAAAGCAACATTTCACACTTTTTACTGTTTTCGGTAAGACTGCCTTGTTACTGAAATGATAGGTGTGTGTCTGCTCATGTTGAATATTGAATGTTGTGTTTTAAAAGACCGACTTGTTTTCAACCTGACATTTTTGCATCATTTGGGACAAACGAGTGAAGGCCAGTCAACAGACGTGCTACGTCCGACAGTCACCAAGTCAGCTAATGTGTGTCTTTATACAATCTTATCACATTAATAGGGACAGTCGAACTGATTTGAATGGTTTTTTGTCCGCAAATAAAACAAGAAATTGTTTTTATAATGGGGTGAAACTGGAAACACCAACGGTTAAACATGTAATCCTACTTTATGTTGTTGTTAAAAAAAAAAAGTGGCGTTAATGGGACAAACAAGACTTTAGAAATGCAATAAAGATGCTTTAGAAATGCTTTAATGAGACAACTGTCACTTGATGATTGTTTACGTCTTTTCTGAAAAGTGTCTCCGCGGATTAGTTGGTTTTACGGCTGATTTCACTCCTATGACTAATGCCGCACTGCTTATTTTTAGAGCACAATTAAGCAGGCGTTCAGGGGTACAAGCGAGAACAAGACCGCATCCTTTGTGATCTTAATGCAAACCAAAATAGAGTGGTGCTACAGTACATTGTGTTAATTGCAATTTACCATGCATCCCGGTGAAGAAGGAAGCTAAAGAAAATACATTTGTACTGTATCTTTTTGGGAATGTAGAATACTCGGCGGTCGGTTTTCCGGGTATGAAGATGATCCAACGCTAGTAGCGTCATGTCTTCCGACTTCTATCGTCAATTAATTTAATGAATGTTCGTTTTGTTACTGCATGCTCGCTAATTGCTGAGACGTTGTCCTGTTTTATTAGTATTCCCCAAGTGATTCTTTGCTGGAGAATCCAAATGAGAATTAGAGTTTTACCCTTCCCTGCATCACAATTTTGTTTTACTTGCCTGTGTAATTCATCATTGAATGATTCCATCATCATTTAAATTTGGTCATTAATGGAAACCTTGGCAGCTGTCAGGGATTTGGCAGGAATAGTAAATTGACAATTCTCACCTGACTGGGGAGAGAACATGTGTCACTTTTTTTGTTGTGTGTGTGGGCTGCATCACATTTTATGGGCATGGTGCAACAGTGTAATTGTTAGGGTGATGAGAGGCTCTGTATGGCCAAATTAGTTCCGGAATTCTGAATAAGAGAGAAAAAATGCCCATCTCAGAGGCAACAATTGCGGAGCCCAGTGTTCAAAATTGGAAGCTGTGGGTACGTTCATGGCCAAAATACAGTCCCAAGAATAGACTCATTTTACTGATTGACAGGACCCACAAACAGCGCTTGAAACGGTGATTGCCGTTCCCTCACAAATTGTGTGTCAATGCTGAGCGACCAGACAGAATGCCAACGAAAGAACACTGGCTAATAAATCAAAACAGCTCATCATCAAAATAGCTAGATATGGTGCAAATAAGGGGGTAGGTGCTACACAGGGGACAACATCGGAACTATTCATTCATTACCATGGGCAACTATAATTTAACTTGATCAATTATGGGGCAAAATTAACAACCAAGTGATAATTATTGTTTGACAGAATCTCTTTTTTCTCAACTTTGCATAACAAACACGTTAGTTTTTTTTACCACAAACTTGACAAGATTGACACTAAGACATGTTATGACATCATTGTCACATTATGTTTTTTTTTTTTTTTTTTAAGTCTATGACCTTTCTTATATTGGACATTCTTGTAGAAAACGCAGAAAACTTTTTGGAACAGATGACAAATGGGCTCTATTTTTGTGGCGCACCGCAAGGTGGCGCAGGGTGGTGGAGTGCGGCGCAGCCCACGCAGTGGTAATTTGGTCCAGCGCAGCCAATTTGGCAATTTGGTAGACTGGACCGTGCAGAGATGGCCGTGGCGGCGCACCAGAGGAGTCCACATTTTCAGCTTGGCGCAGTGGCAATTTTGTGACAAATCACGCCAAAGATCCGGCTATTCGGGGCGCAGGCGAAGCGCAGCCTGCGTAATGTTAAATTGGCTGACAGATTTTTCAGTGTCGGGAACATTTCAGTGGAAAAAACAATGATGGCAAACACTGTTTAACGCCCCATTCCCATTCGTAGACCAGGCGCGGGGCGCACCTGTGCACCTACGCCGCGCCTGGTCTACGACATTAGAGCCCAATAGCTCACCTGTCTGTAAGAGGCTTTTAGATGTACGTAGGCATTTTTTTTTTATCCCTGCATTCATTTCCTTGCCTGCTTGTCTTAGGGCAGAGGCCTGACTCCCAACCTGGAATGGTCACCTGTCAATCACAGGGTTGTTATGAAAGAGGCATTGATTGATTACAATCAGGAAATAGGCATTCCGTGTACGCAAGGAGCAGGACAAATAAGGACTAACTTTATCAGCCGCTTCACAGGTGTGACGCTGCAAAGACCTGATATCCTTCGGTGGAGCGCTGAGATCAACATACCGCTTTGGATCACCCAGCCAGTCCCTCTGCACGGATCAAGTCTGTCAGTCCACAGAAGGTCACAGCACAGGTGGACGGATGGGAACAGCGTGTCTGACAAGGAGACTCCCTGAAGGGCAGATTCTCATTAGTATGAAGAGTGTCATTGCACTAGTCACAAAAATCAAGATTGAAATGCCACATTCTTCTCAGCCACTCATCAAACCCGATGAACGTTTTAATCACAATGGTCATAAATAATATAACTGTACACATCATTTTTGCGGCATACATTAGTTTCCCTTAAACAGTGCAAAACTGAAGGTGAAGAATCCATGGTTGAGAAGTAGAAGCATTTGATTTGTAACCAAGGTATAAAAAGAAACATTATAAAACATAGCATTTGTCCTTTTTACATCAACGCAAGAAGACCTGTACAGAATTGACCATGACCGCATCACCTGAGCATCTGGTAGCGCAGGTCAAAGAGGGGCTCTATTAGACTTTAGAACCACCGTGCTAAAATATGCAAATAAAAGGTTTTGCAGCATTTTTCTCTTGTTATCCTTCCCAATAGTCATTGAGGGAATCGGAAGGCGAGTTGCCTTACTGGCCAGTGAGCTAAATGGCTGATGAACAGCCCTTCAGTTCCTCCATTCAGACAGCCTAAGAGTCCTTGTCTGAACAGTCCATTATCTTTCAGCCTGCTAGCCTCGCACCATCACACCGTGCAAGTATGCTTTAGCTTAACCATTTTGCTGTTACGTGAGATGCAGCTGCGGTGCAGGATCTGAGTTCTTACGCCTCCGTGTTTTAAACAAACTAATAAGAGGAAATCTTGACTCCATGGTGGACGGCTCAGCAAACACTTGACCGCTCTTTGGCTTTGATCGGCCATCTCGGCTCTGAGCGCGGCTCGTGTCGTCCTCTCAGTCCTACAGCTGGAGGTGCGACATCGCAACCCAGAAGACATTCGGGTCATTACTTATTCACAGACAGCAGCAGGTTAATCTGGGGAAAGAAAAGCAGAGCGCTTACAAAGACTGTTTGCGTAGCCTATTTAAGGTTGCTGAAAGTGAACTTGTTCTCAGCAGAAATGAGAGTTGCAGCATTTTGCATTATTAAAAACATGTCTGGTGTCCTTTCTCTTCATTACACAGCAGTGTACCTGCTCCATTGACGGGCAGGCGATGATTTGAAGGTCCTCTCCGCTGTATTCCTCCTGGAGAAAAGTATGCAGTCTTTGGAATATCTGCTGGATATTATTCTGTATGGGGAAACACAAGTTAAACAAATTGAACAGATAATAGCAACAAAAGGGTCAAAATCTTAATAGTAATTAAAGGTGGAAGGAAGACTAGTGTACTGATTTAACCGCTGAGTCTTGTTCTGCAAGACTGGGAGGTTTTTGGATTTAAAACTTGCATCATTTTTAAAATGTAAGGTTAAAATGTGCTAAGATATTTTACAAATTATTGGCAACATAAATAGATTGCTACAAAAGTCATTAAGGGAGATGTATAGTCACCTTGTTTTGTTTGCACAAACTTGGGGCAAATGCCGCTCTTATTTTGAAGGACGGTCCATGTTACAAGTTACATGTTCCATGTATGTGGAGAATGTGTATTTACGACTCAAAAATAAACGTGTTTCTCATATTTTTTTTCCCTCGGAGCATGCTCGTTGCCATGGGTAAATATACATACTTACATTAAAGCTGTAAAACACAAAAGAGTGAAAATATACCCATCAAGCCCGAGTCGCATACACACAAACACACAAGCTAACTCCTGCTAGCTTCCATTCATGCTCTGTAATAGGAGATTGAGCCAACTTTCGCTGTCGTTTATCGCCATTTCTACCTGTTTAGGTCAGGAGAGGATTACACATACCAACGCTCCTTGAATAAATGCCAGTGATGACAATGTTTATGTACAGTTTAAGAGGTTTGACCTCGCCAAATATGGCCATTGTGTCATATCCCCTTAAAGGCATTACATTTGTACAAGTTTGAAATTGTTAGCAGGCAAAGCAACCTTTGCCCTTAGTTACCTCAGTCATCCAGTCAAAAATGATCATTTTGCCACACTAACGATGGTCTGCAAGTGAACTTCACACGTGAAAAGCAATGTTCCTTCATGCGAGATAAACTCATTAGCTGGTCTTTGCACTACAGTATTTACAGCACCGAGACTAAAGTGATTAACCAAAATATGCTAATGATCTAGCACACAAGCTGAGAATATGACCAAATATAACATTGTTTTAATAAGGTAATGACTGAAGTACAAATGCTGGCGATCCAGAATATAAGAGTGTAATATAAGAATATAAAAAAGAAACCCTGTTGTTCTGAGCCACGTACCCGCACTGGCTTGAAAAGGATGAACTCAGTGTCTCTGTTGGCCAAGTACAAGGACATGCTCTGCAGCGTGCTCGGCAGCTTGTTCTTCATCACCCGGTAGGTTGCCATCACCAGATCGTTGATCTTTGCTGAAAAGGAGAGGGGGAAATAAAATGAGTACGAAAATACAAACACACCCTGGAGCGCACTCAGCAAACAATGAGATGAATTGCAGCATGATGCTCGTGGCCTTTCCCCGAGCCCGAAACCTACCAGGCTGAGCCCACGGCTGCTGAGACAGCGTGTATGCTGGGCCGCCTTCGACGGCCATGGTTTTGAGAGACGCAACCTGTGTGGAAATCAAGCAATTCTTTTGTGACGGTCTCGCAAACAAGCAGAAGAAACACAATCATATTCACTGTGCCGCAGCGTCAAACTGATTAGCTACCAAATTGGGCCAATTTTGTTCATTTGACAATTGAACAATTGGTGGTGTTTGCGGTGAAATGACAATGGAAATGAGTTGGGTGGGAGGGAGCGGGAAGAAAAAGGTGGGCAGCAAATGATTGGAAGCCAATTGTATTCAAAGAAAACAATAGGGGAGCATCACAAGTGCATATCCCAGCGGAAGGGAAGACATTTGTCTGCAGTCATAGGCTACTAAGAGAAGTATCAATCCAAATGGATTTCAATAAACTTAAAAGCTCGGAGCTGAAGGTCAGGACGCGGTTTCTCCGCCTGAGGACATGTCTGGCGGGTTACCTTGGTGAGAAACTCCTCAAGGTTCCGCGTGAAGATCTGAGTCTGCTGCTGAATGAACTGCTCGCAGCTGAACTTCAGGTGCCGGTCCACGTCCTTTTTGGAGTCGATGTAGTGCTCCTTTATCTCCGGGGTTCCCTGTAGAGCGGAGAAAATGATGCTTTCAAGTGCACGCTCCCTTGGCAGACAGTGAATGGCATGTTGAATTGAAAAAGGGACAAAAGGAAGAAAGAAATAAAAACCTCCAACAGGAATTCGAGAATGGCGTTGTGACTGTTAAGCCGGAAGAATTTGGGAACAGCTTTCGGGTTCAGGATTTTGAAGGCAGCGTCTTGACAAAGAGCAGAGATGAAAATCAGGGTGCAGCATTGGAGTGCCCTCTAGTGGCACAAATCAAATATGACCTTGAGTGAAGGTGGCGGGCGGAGCAAATGTGCCCTGTGAGCCAGCAGTTAACGTACATTAAGGTGTTGGATGACACTGTAATTTCCACATTAATTGTTGCCAGCGGTGCATGTCACAGGCACAAGTTGCTTAATGAGCATGGGAATGTAATGAGTGGCTTTGTGGAGCTGAACGCCAACGTTCGCCGGCATCTTTAATTATCTTACCTCGCGTTTTCTTCAGGTCCAGTGAAATCTCCTTGATGGCAAAATCAGTGTGAAATGGAGCAATCTGTTCACGCATTATCAGCAGGTGCTTGATCAGGAAAAGCTGCCCATCTATTTGTGTCTACAAAAAAAAAAACGAGAGCGCACATCGTTAAAATCCAGCACCTCGCCACGTCTGGCAAAAAACAACAAGAGCATTGACTGACTTTCCAGGCTGCATAAAACATGGAGAGCGCAAGCAGATGATAAGGAAACTCGGCTAATTAATAACTTCGGCATAGTCAGAATTAGAAAGAGATGTGATGCTGTGTGGAGGCAAAAAAAAAAAAAAAGATATCTGTGGCCATTTATTGCTCAACTCTTTATTAAAGACTGGAGGGAGCAAAAAAGGTATGGGAAGGACACTAGTTCCCCGAAATTGATGTTGCCGCATTAATTCTAAATGTTAGGTTGAAGCGGGGCAGGCAGCGCCGACATTACCAGCAAATTTGAAGGTGAGAGCAGCACATAAATAAAAGGACGGTTCGCTGAACAGTCTGCAGAGCGTAATAACGCCGCCATTACAATAAACTTTAAATGACATCCCAGCTGCTTTGGTTAAGTACCCCGGTTCTAATGAAGTAGAATTAGGCTGGAAGTCGTCTACGGCATCCAAAGACAGGCATGGGTTTCCAGCTGATTTTATAATAAAACAAAATTGGAAAAGTACAAAAGTTCATTTGAGTGGGTGTGCCAAACCTTGTTCTTAAGGATGCTATCGGAGGCTCTCAGCAGGGACTGGATACAAGCAGATAAGGCTTCTTGAGATAAACCCTGGAAGACAGCTCTCTGGGAAAGGCAACATAATGGGGATGGGAATTGAAAAGAAAAAAACTAAATACGTGGGGATATCCTATTGTGTTTAAATGGCACTCACATCTATACATCTGTACAGCTTGGACAGGCAGACTAGCGTCCGTCTAACCGTTGGGTACCACATGCCATGCAAATCGGCAGGAGAGATGGACGACTGCAGGCGGGATGCCTCTGCTTTCTCTGCAAGTCATCATTCATGTTGAAGAAAGTCAGGCGTGATTACAGTACCAGACGTGTTTGATTTAAGAAACCTCCATGCGGTAACACATACCAGCATTGCTGTTTCTTCTCCCATCAGGATCCTCGAGCTGAACATCCGAAAAGACGGACACCTGGGACGTTTGCTTCATCTGCTCTTCCTTCAAACTCTGAGCAATTCTCTGGTAAGAAGAGTGGAAAAAATGCTATAAAAAAAGCGTATTATGAGCGGAATTTACAGCCAAAGATTTATATCCTTCTGTTGTGAGGAATCTTTACAATCGCTATCAGCATCGTGGGTCGGACCTCACCTCCATCATCTCCAGTTTTTCAGGATAGGCCAGATCCCCCGGGGCAGGGTTGTAGCCTGTGATGTCCGTCTGGATGTAAATGTGCGTCCTGTAGACCAGCCTCTCCTGCACATCCTCCAGCATCTGCTTCACCACGGTGTCGAAGGCCCCCAGCTGGCTGGCTGTTTCAGTCAATGTAAAACCACATATGTGTTTTTTCTGCTTTCACTTTAAATACAAATGACTCCAGTTAATACTAACAACTGCTATGGAAGGTAATTGAGAACTGTAACAGTTTTATACACTCACTGGCCACCATACTTTTACCGTATTATTAATTTGGTTAAGTAGAGACCTTTGATACAGCTCTTGTGTTGTGTTATTAATCCGTACAAGTGTACCTAATGCTGTGGTCTCCTGTACAACAACTTACCGTTGTTGTGAACGTGGTCCTCCAGGATCTCGTTCTTCAGGATGCCGCAGAGCTCCGACAGAGTTTCCAGGTGGATGATGTGAATGATCAGAGGCCGCAGAACATCATACAGAGACAAACACAGCTTCTCTAGCAGCTCGCTGTCACGAAAAAAAAAAAAAAAACCCTTTTAATTGTCTCGTTCCACTGAAAGAATTCTGAAGTTACACTGTCTGAATTCTAAAATAAGACTAATTTGCTAAAAATACATTTGTATCTTGGCAGACAATTTCAATTTACAGAGCGCTATGCCATTATAAAACCTTTATGAAATGGAACAGGCAAAAGTTAATTAGCATTTTAATTAGCAACTCTCACATAACTTATTGAATGACAAGACCTGAACAGAATTTTAGAATGGTGGTCGATGAAGCAGAGTTATCAAACAACAACAGCTAAGCTATATGAATTTACAGTAATCAGTCATTGTTTCAGGCCTGAGCGTGGTAAGTGAATTTCCACAAAGTAGGATTTCTTATTTATAAATGGAAAATGTTGGTAGTTACAACATAGAAAACCTGTTTATGAAATAACAAATAGGGTTTTAACATTATTAGAGCCCCCCAGACATAAAATAACACCCCTACAGTCACATTTACACTAGTATTACCAAAGATAGTATACATAATAAAAAGAAATAAACCATTTAAGACATAAATAAGACTTGTCCTTCCGTGTGTTGCTCCCTTGAGGGGCGGCATGGCAGGTGGGAGTTCAGAGTTGAGTTTTAGCTTGGCATGGGTTATTGCCGCAATACTAGCATGTGTTTTTATTGGTGATTTTTTTTTATTAGGGATTATTGTGCCTGTTGTGAGAACTGCAAATCTGAAATAAAAGCCTGTTGTTCCGACGATCAAGTCTGGTATGCGTGTGTATCACCGAATATTCATATTTATTGCAATCCAGCAGTGATTTTTCTTGTGATGAAAATGGGTCTTATTGTTAGGTGCATGCATTATTTGACTGAGATAAAGCCTATGTCTTTCATGATGTCATATTCGACAGCGGTTCAACTCCAGGCTTTTTTACAGAAGTATATTTTCACCTGAAACGGGGATAGAAGGCAGGGACTACTTACTCCAGCTTGGGTGTGGGCTTGGCGAAGAACTCGTTGTAAAGCTGATGTTCATCCTGGCACACATGCACCATAAAAGCACAGCCACTGCGGACCTGCACAAAAAGCACAAAACCGCTTGAAACCCATCCTCCCAAAAAAGACTGAAGACACAAATGTCGGCAGGTTGGAGCCATTTATCATGTGCACAGACTCATAAACACTCCAAGAAATATGCTCGGGTACATCTCGGTGTATTCTTGTCGGATAGGAAATGTCACTTGACTACTTTTAAAAAGGGCAGCTGTGCTGTGAGCTCGATCATGCCTCACCAGGGCGCAGTGGTCTTTGCTGTTCTGCTGGGTCAAATCTATGATGGTGGAAGTAATGCTGGGACTGAGGAGCTGCTCTCTCTGGTCAAGGTAACACTGGTGGATTTCATCCAACAGGTGATGGTATCTTCACAAGCAAAGACCAGAAATATGAGATGATTTGCATCACTTAATGGAAACAGGACTTGCATGTGGTTGAAAACCCACTCTGGAATCTTCTCCGCCCGCTGTTCTATCTGTTCTATCAGGGACTGGAAGAAAAGTATCAGCAGAATTACAAAGTGGTAACAAAATAGTGCAAACGAACTATGAAATACTCACTCTAACTTTGGGTGCAGCTGCTCTAAATCTCACATAATAAAGTGTAAAGGCATTGTCAGCGTTTGCCAAACCCATTGGATCCTGGGGAAGGTGTAGAGAAACAATTAGTGCCATTAAGACCAGGAAAAATAAGACTTTTTGACCGTGTGGCATCGTCTTACCCTTTTTGTTAAGACGCTTGTGAGGTTCTGCATAGTATTAACGATGTGGACTTTCATGAAGTGCATGGCTTTGGAAAGACACTGTTTAAACTTGGCCAGATAAACTGGGTAGTCTTTGAAATTGGGCTGAAAAAAGGAGTCACACCACTTGGACACAGGTCGACGTAGTATATAAAAATACAAGACCTCATTCAACTCCAATTTGATATCAGATTGCGCAAATTGTTCATCTGTGCTTTTCTACTGCTTTTTCTTTGGGTGTGATGATAACATGAACACAAAAGCAAGTGCATACTCACATGTGAAGAAACATAATCAATGCAGTCATCCAATTTAGACAGCATCGGTATAAAGCCTTCACTATTCACAGACAAGGTTGGAGAGCTGAGTTTCTGTACCAACAGAGAGAGACAAATATAAAGCATGTGGCCTCACCTGTTCAAAAGACAATAATACATCACGGGATATTTCCGGTACAG
Source organism: Doryrhamphus excisus (assembly GCF_037039965.1). Taxonomy (NCBI): domain Eukaryota; kingdom Metazoa; phylum Chordata; class Actinopteri; order Syngnathiformes; family Syngnathidae; genus Doryrhamphus; species Doryrhamphus excisus. The sequence goes on from NC_136368.1 coordinate 20,240,767, forward strand.
AAAAACAGATGGAGGTCAAAATATACAATACAGTAGAATGTAAAAAATTATACCAAAAATACAAATATTACTGTTATTATAGTTCAAGAAAAAAAAATGTGCCAACCGTGTTTATATGTTCCAACTCATTGAAATATGACAATTTCTGCTGTATGCTCTCTGCAAGGTCGACAAGTTCCGCCTGCAAGAAAAACACAAAACACGATTAATACAATATAAAGTCATTGACAGCAAATGTAATTATAGCTGGGGGGGTTATTTACCTGAACCGCATTTTATAAGTCTAATAGATTATTGGAAAAAAAACATATAAAAATCTAAACTAACACTAGCACAAACTGGGTCTAACAAGGACAGAAAAACGATGCACAACTGTGCAAGAAGACAAATATCTGATATCTGTTGAAGACAAAGACGCCTCACAGGTCGTCAGCTGCACTAAATAGTAGCCGTCAAACACCAGTGTCAGTATCAACAGTGAAGCACGACTTCAGGATGCTGGACTTCATGGTAGGATTGCAAAGAAAAAGCCATATCTCAGACCGGCCCAAAAAATGTCCAAGTGATCCCAAACTTTTGAGCGGTAGTGTATCTTAAGTGGTCAAACATTTAGGGAACAAGAGGGGTTGATGCATAATAAAGACACTAGCTCCCAAAGACGCATTTATAGAGGCACAAATGGGTAATGATGCAACTCCACAATACAAGAGAGCACGTTTGGTGCCGTTTTAAGCCGAAACAAAGGGTCACAAGGTCATTTTATATGACTTCTACATGCAACTTTTCCATTTAAATACACGCTACGCAGCAACCAGGTAGTCAATAGGCATTCTGCCGTGTTACGTGAAGGAGGTTACGCATTGAAGGAAAATTTTAACACACCAATGTTACTTTTTGCTCACGTAGATGCTTTATGATAATCAATACTAAAGCTTACTTGTTCTTTCAAAAGTTGTTCACAAGCCTCGTGTAACGTGCCGGTCTTGTTGGACACAAAGAGGTACTGCTTCTGGAGGGAGTCCAGCTGCTCCAGAGCTGCAGTGACATCTTTCAGAATGGCATCACATTGTTCCTGGTAGCAGTGGAGAACATCTCGGGTTTGCCTGCAATTGAAAGAAAAAAAAACATCACAATGTGTAAAGAAGCTGTGTTACAAACAGACCATAATACTATAGTAATAGTAGTAATAATAATAGTAAATAATAGTTTGATACATTCACAAGCACAATAATAAACATTCTGGTAATACCTCAGTCCATTATTATTATATGTTACATATATATATTGTCCACCCTCGGCTATCTCTGTGTGGAGTTTGCATGTTCTCCCCGTGCATGCGTGGGTTTTCTCCGGGTACTCCGGTTTCCTCCCACATTCCAAAAACATGCTAGGTTAATTGACTCCAAATTGTCCATCGGTCTGAATGTGAGTGTGAATGGTTGTTTGTCTATATGTGCCCCGTGATTGGCTGGCTATCAGTCCAGAGTGTACCCCGCCTCTCGCCCGAAGACAGCTGGGATAGGCTCCAGCACCACCCGCGACCCTCGTGAGGAAAAGCAGTAGAAAATGAAAATGAATATATATATTGTATACACAGTGTACACTGTATTTTGTATGTATATGAAGTAGTCAAAAAGTGTGTACAAGCAGTTTTGAATATAATATGAATATTTACACACCTGTATTTTGCGCTCTCATCTTGATCCATGTTGGCTTGTAACTTGGCAAACCAGGCAAAAAACTGCAACACATATTTACAACATTTAGAACATTTACATTGTCTACATAAATGGAGACCGTAAACTGTGCGGCCAGGATGGATGGATGGATGGATGGATGGATGAATGGATGGACGCATGACAATATTCAAGACTTATTTTGTGCAAAAGTTTGGTCACCTGCTGTGCTGTTTCTACTCGGTCGTTCTCCATGTTGAGCATCTGGAAGCCTTTGAGCAGGATGTCCTCTGTTGACTCTGGCACAGTGGCGGTGAAAGGCGACTGGAGGGAGCGAGATGATAGACTGCCCAAGTCCTCGATGGGTAACTGCATAACAACACAGCATATCTGTACTAAGTACACATTCCATCAAAATGAAAGGAAAGGTGTATTGAAAATATGATATATCGCCTTTAATAAAGTACTAACAGAGTTGCTTTAGCACAGCCGGTCGTTATTATAAAGTAAGTTAGCAACAATGCTAGCAAACTAGCTCCAGGGCTACAGCTCACCTCCGAGGGGATAGCAAGTGTCTCAGCCGCGGCTCGTATCTCCAACACGGAGTCCGTTTGCTTCTCCGTAAGAGGAGCCATGGCGTCGTGGCGGCGGTCCCAGAGTGACAGCTTTTCCCGGGTTTCTTTATCTGTCAAGTCCGGCAGGGACTGCTCTGTGGACGCCATCGTCACTTCAGGGGAAGCTTAAACGTCAGCAGCGACACACACAGGAAGGTACTTCCTGTTCCGGGTGTGATGATGTGGGCGTGGCTTAGTTAAATATGTCAAATGAGCCAATACATTAAATAATAATAATAATAATACTATATGTCTGCTTAATATAATAATAATATAAAACAATATATTTTACAAATATATTATTACATAAATATGTCACACATGGATTATATAAATATATACACTATAATAAACAATTAAATATATAATACAAATAATATATTGTGTTATTTTTCACAGTATTTCACAGAAATTATTTAGCAAAACATAAAAAGTGCTTCACTCAGCATTGTGTGTTTCTGATTCTGATAATGCCAGTATGATGCAGTACACTTGCAGTTTACTGTACACTACTGCAAGCCACAACCACAATAAACATATTTATTAATATTAAACACATTAAATTAAATGCATTTTTAAAATAAGTGCTGTACATAATGTTGTGGTTAGTAAGTGTATATAGCCTAATATGCCCAAAGTCCAACAGAAGGACCATGTGGGGCCCACAGCTCTTTTTTTAAAAATTAATCTATGCATATTCTAAACACAAACTTGAACATATCAGAACATTTATAAAGAGTTTGCTTTCTAACTTAGAACACATACAGGCTGTTTTTGTATGTTGATAGCTGTAAAGCATATTTTTACCAACATTTCATTGTTTTTTGCGTGTAATTAAGTAGTAAAAGGTCAAAGATGTAGTATAACCCTAAGTGGAAAATGTTTGGACACCACTGATATAGATAATGTATTAAATACTGTATTGTAGCCTACTGTATGAGGCATTTATTCCATTTAAAAATAAAGAATGGTGTAGTATTACTACATATTTGGTTGTAAATTACATCTCAAGTGGAAATCCGGATCTAAATTCTTTAGCAGAAGGTCAATAATTTGAAATATGGGAGTTGGTCGTGCCTCACAAACATTGTGGCGGATGAGACACGAGTCAAATATAAAAACATACATCCTGCAAGAACAAGTTGGCGTGTTCATAATGAATTATGCACAGAAACAACAAGAAATTGAAATTGAAATATACCCAATTAAATATTTTGCCCTTATTATTAGTTTTCTTTTATCTTTTATCCAATTTCTTGCACTGGTTTTTCGCTTTAGCCCCGAGAAAGCTTGGGGCACAAACAATATTAAAGCATTAAGGTACAAGAAACACAGCAATTTATTGTGTGCCAATAAATTAAACCATCAGAGTAATACAAAATTAATAAGAGGAGCCTTGAGGCTGTTTATGGAAGATTTGGAAGGTTTGTTATTGTCTGCAATCTATTTTATTGTGTTTTACGTGCAAAGCAGGCACTTTCACAATTTCACAACGTGTTATTATTATTATTATACGAGTGGAAGAAAACATTTTCTCCATTATCTGTGCTGTGCACATAGTCATAAAGCTTTTTTTTGAAAAATAATAATATTTCTTCTTAATATTTTGAAAAATAGAAAAAAGGCACAAGAAAAATTTTGCATTTTTCTTGGGTGCCCCTGACAATTTTTATGTCCTACTTGTCACAAAAATACCTCCAACTTGAGTTTCTAATTTATCGAACGGCCTGCAGTATTTGTTGATACATCTTAAAGCATACGAAGCGACGGTAGTCCCGTATTTGCGCGGGGTCTCCTGAGGGAGGAGGTCACGTGGAGTTCAATTTATTTAGTGCTTTTCTCTTGTCTGCTTGATTTTGAAAGGAGATGCTGTGCAGAGTTCAAGGCACGTTACACCAGCACAAAAAGGGCTTGTCAGAGCACATCACATCACAAGTAACATGTTGGCTCACGTGTCCTGCAACAAAGACACACACACACACACACACACACATATACACATAGTGCTGTTTTTTTTTCCTGTGATGTGACAAACGTTAAGTCAAGCTTGTGACTTCATTCATGTAAACGGGTGTGTAGACCTGTTCACATTCATGAGGCCGCATTTGTAGAATACTGCATCATGGAACCTATCAACATTTGACCTTCCCAAAAGTGGTACTATTTGATTTTGGGAATGAGTTGCCTCGAAAAGTCAAGCTATCATCAAATGCGATGCCATGCAAGACATCAACAAATCTTTCGTAGAATACTTTCTGCTTAAACACGTGAATGTTACTACCTCAATCATATTTATGTATTGATTTAACAACCCAATACAATACAATCATATGTGACTTTACTCACCAGTATACTCCGCTCATTATTTGCACTATGACCCATTTATCATTGCACTAAAATTAATATATCTGCAATATGTCTGCTCCTGCATATGCTCCTGTGCAATACTATGTGTATATTTTGGATATCTTGTATACATCTTGTTAAATTGTCTTTTTTACTCTACTTTTATATACTTTTTTTTAAACTTGACTACTGCACTGAAATGAGAAGCTCTCCAATCTCGTTGTACATCTTATAAATCATCGATAAAGGCCATTCCATTCCTTTCCATTCCATTCCATGAATGAAAAATGCATTATCTTGTTCAAGTGGCTTCAGAATGCATTTTATTGTGACACTCATTGTGTCTTCTCAAAGTGCTAAAAAGTTTGCAAAGACATATTAAAAATATACATTTATCACAAAGCCCTCCAGAAACAGAACAGTGACACAAAAATCTTTTTTTTACATTGCATGGATAGAAATGAAGAAATGAAATGTACAATGCAGTCTATTTCAAATATTTGTAGGAATTCAAAATGTAAGCTGCATCGCTGCAACTTGACAGTAACAGTAACAGTAAATGACCCAGCAGTATCATGTACATACAGCACATGTGCAAAGTAAAATGCTATAAGGAAATGCTAATTGTAAGTTCAATTCAGTCATATACTGTGCCGAAAAACATCCAAGTCGGTCCTGTCAGTTGCTGGACTCTGTCCCCTCCAGGTGATCCGGGATGGGAAGTCCAGTGAGGATGGTTACGCATCGGTTCCACACGTTGAACACGGGGCAGACGGGCTGCGCGAAGGCGATGTCGAACGTGTACAAGTGCTGAGAGCCCACGGCGTCGTAGAAAGACAGGAAGCCGGAGTCGTAGTCCAACAGCACGCCGAGACGCCGCAGGTGCGGTGAGGGTTCGATGGGCGTCTCCTTGTTGTTGTGACGAGCCACCCATGAGTTGTTACAGCGGGACAGTACCCAGGAGGCGGAGTTTCTGCCCACCCATTCGTGTTTTGGTGCCGATTTGTAGGCGATACCCACGGCAAACCTCCAACACACAAGGGAGAAAAGACAATGTTGTTAATGTTTTATTAACTGTATGGCGTGTAAGCTAATTGCCATCCACTTTATTCAATTTTCCATACTGGTTATGGTTATGGTTTTATTTCATTTGAACATGCATCAGATTACAATTGAATGCATCACATAATCAGTTCACAGTTCCACATGTCCAAAAGGAGTAGGAAGAAGCAAAGCTTATTAAAGCCTACCCCTCCATCTGGTACTTTTATAATCAGTAACTGTTACATTTGTTCACTTCCTGCTTTCTTAAATTAAATTAAATTAAATTAAATTAAATTAAATTAAATTAAATTAAATTAAATTAAATTAAATTAAATTAAATTAAATTAAATTAAATTAAATTAAATTAAATTAAATTAAATTAAATTAAATTAAATTAAATTAAATTAAATTAAATTAAATTAAATTAAATTAAATTAAATTTGATTCCACATACTGAAATGCTATGGCTAGCATAACGTAGTCCGAGCATAGAAGTGTTTCAAATGTACTTCTTCCCTGCGATCATATTTCTCCTCTGTTGGATGACATTTTTAGCTTATTGCTTATTTTTAGCCTTATGCATTATTTTAGCTGTTTGAAGATGAACTATATCAGCAAGTTGAAGTATTTGTGATTTTAGAAATAAGGAGTTAGTATGTTCTCTGTAGGCGGCATTATGAATTATCCTTACTGGCCTTTTTTTGCAGTACATTTAGCGAGTGAAGATTGCTTTTATAGTTATTAGCCCATATTTCCACACAACAAGTAAGATATGGTAGAACCAGAGAGCAATAAAGAGTGTGGAGTGATTTCTGATTGAGAACAAATTTTGCTTTGTTCAATATTTCAGTTACATTCAGTAACTGTAATTTGTTCACTTCCTGCTTTCCTAATATAGTTTAATTTTTTTTTTTTTAATTGTTAAAATTTTTTGTCCTGTACCAAAGTACGAGGTTCAAGACTCTTCATCCTTGTATTTAGCAAACATCAACTGCTTGTATTGTTTCTTGAATTATACGACCTTGAATGCTGCATTGAAGTCAAGTTCTCCTGTATTTACCGTATTGACCCTGTCTTTTTCAGACAGGGTCTAATATTCACGGTCTAGAGATTTATACATGCAAATAAACAGGTGACACATTTCGACTTTTCTCCAAGCAAGTCAGAGCCTTTCTTCCTGTCGCTCACAGACACCAGCAATCTTTCATACCAGACATGACATCTGGTTGGCTGAGGAGTTTATGTAACCCCCCCTTGATGGGGCTATAGTCGTGGCTTTAGTGAAATGAGCACTGGAGAGCTTTGTTCAGAAAAAGGAAAGAGGGAAAATAGAGTGAATCACCATGTGCTTCCTCCTATCAGAGCCTCCCAGTAATGGCGTCCGCTGTCAATATAAACGTTCCCCATGACGCCGTAGCTGCTGTGGCTGCTAAATCGGTCTTGACTGTGGCTCTTTTTGGACGACGTCTCGTCCCTCTCCACCGTCAGGTTATCATGGGACACCCTTAACTTCCGGTGAGCCGACCTTGGATCCAGTTTGAATGGTTGACCTTAAACCAAAGCAGTAATTAGCTTGATGAGAAATACTGCGATTGTGTCTACTGGTGTACTGGACGTACTGTTGGTCTTGAGTTTCCCTGGTTCGCTGCTACGGGTTCCAGCCTGGTTGATGGCTTTAACGATGAAGACGTACTTGGTGCCGCACTGGAGGCCGTGGACTGTGTAGTGGTTTTGTTTGATGTTAGGCACAATCATCCAGCTGTCAGCCGAGTTACACAAACCTGCAGGGCAGAAACACACATCACCGACCGTAATATACATGTCCAGCTCCGACTTAAGATTCCTGTCACATTTTCCAAAATAAATACTCCATTGGTCTCCCACTGCTTCTTTTAGCGAAGGCCGGTGGAGCCAAATGCAGGAATCAAAGAAATAAGAGAAGATTTATTGATCAAACCTTCAGCAGGGGGTCCTGAGAACACGGACGCAACACAGACAGAAGCCAAGCCAAACCGACTTTCGGAATTGTGCTCATAAAGAAAGACACGGGTGGGAGAACCACAGAGAGATAATTCACTGAGTGAAAAGATGTTTGTGGTCAGAGTCAGTTTCCGCAAGCGGCGGCGTGCACTCTGACAAGAAAAAGGCAGTACATCTTGCAAAGGTGAGATAGTTGTCTTGTTAGTGGCTGTTTAGATCGCAAAGAATCATATTTGGCACCTGGCTAAGGCAGCGTAATTGTTTTTGCTTTTTTTGTGTTTTATTTCCCCAGGTAGGCGGCACGGCGGTCTAGACCTTACAGCTAGGAGACCAGGGTTCAATTCCACCCTCGGCCATCTCTGTGTGGAGTTTGCATGTTCTCCCCGTGCATGTGTGGGTTTTCTCCGGGTACTCCGGTTTCCTCCCACATTCCAAAAACATGCTAGGTTAATTAGCCACTCCAAATTGTCCATAGGTATGAATGTGAGTGTGAATGGTTGTTTGTCTATATGTGCCCTGTGATTGGCTGGCAACCAGTCCAGGGTGTACCCCGCCTCTCGCCCCTAGACAGCTGGGATAGGCTCCAGCACCCCTGCGACCCTTGTGAGGATAAGCGGTAAGAAATTTAAATTTAAACTAAATTTAAACTTTAAATTTAATTTATTAAAATGTATTAATTTAAATTTAAATGTATTATTATTTATAATTATTATATAATTATAATAATTATTTTATATAATATAAAATTATTATAATTATATTATATATATAATATATAAAAAATATATTATTATATATTATTATTTATAATTATTATATCATTATAATAATTATTATATATAATATATAATAATTATAATTATAAAGCTATTATTTAACCCATGGTTCCAAAGCCATATTATATAGCCACTCCAAATTGTCCATAGGTATGAATGTGAGTGTGAATGGTTGTTTGTCTATATGTGCCCTGTGATTGGCTGGCCACCAGTCCAGGGTGTACCCCGCCTCTCGCCCCCAAAGACAGCTGGGATAGGCTCCAGCACCCCAGCGACCCTCGTGAGGAAAAAGCGGCAGAACATGAATGAATGAATGAATGATTACCCCGGGTATTTTAATGAGTGTTGTCCACTGTAAAAAATGTGTGGTTAGCGTGTAGGACACACAGTCAGGAGATCGTGAAGACGTGGGTTTGATTCTCCGCTTGGGCATCTCTGTGTGGAGTTTGCATGTTCTCCCCGTGGGTTTTCTCCGGGTATTCCGGTTTGACTTTTCCAAAAGTGCAAAACATGTGAAGTGAGATATTTTGGTTGTTTATCTGTCTGTGTGTTAGTTATCAGGTTACTTCCTGGTTTATGCAGAATGCTTCCACTGTGTCTCATAGGTGTATTTTCTGTGTACGCTCCCCAACAGAGAAATATGAATCAAAATAATATTCTGTCATAGCAACAGGAATAACAAGAACAGACTTACTGACAACGTTGCAGTGACTGGTGAAGATGGCGTACTGAAGTTCATAGGACACGACGGAGAACTCATCATCTGACGTCCAGTGAACTGTGATGGTGTCGTATGAAGCCGTGCATAATTCCTCCCGGATTACCGGTGGATTTGGAGCTGTAGCCGGGAAAGAGAGAACAAAACAAAACAAATATTCAGAGATTAGCATCAAAGATGAGCTGTCAAACAATTAGTCACAGGGATTATGGTGCTTATTAGCATCACGTCTTTTGTGGTGTTTGTTTTTTTTTAACATCCACCACGTGTAATTCCGATGCAGATGCAATCCCATAAACGAAATAAATAAACACAAACCATGAACATTCATTTTATATTTATGACCCATTTTTCAACCTTTACTAAAGGTTTGGGAGTTTGGGAGGAACCTGAACAACCTGAAACTACAAAACGACGACAGAAACTACATTATCCATCCATACATTTTCTATACCGCTTATCCTTACTAGGGCCATGGGAGCATGCTGGAGCCTATCCCAGCTGACTTCGGGCGAGAGGCGGGGTACACCCTGGACCCTGGACCCTGGACCCAATCGCTGAGCACATATGAGACGAAGTAGCCGGAGCAAACCCATGCACACACGGTGAGAACATGCAAACTCCACACAGGTGGAGATTCCAACCCGATCTCCAGACTCTGTGGCCAACATGTTAACCCCCTATCCACCGTGCGGCCCCCTCAACTTTCTCATGCAGTCCAAATCATTATTAATGATTTCCACATTTTGGAAATAACTCTTTCTGAAATTATTGCCTGCTTCCAATTAATGCCTCGAACGTAGGTAAATAAGCACCTCTACTATAATCACAGGGGCTGCACGGTGGATGAGTGGTTAGCATGCAGGCCACACAGCTAGGAGACCCGAGTTCAATTCCACCCTGTGGATGTTTGCATGTTCTCCCCGTGCATGCGTGGGTTTTCTCCGGGTACTCCGGTTTCCTCCCACATTTTTGGACATTGTTCCAACCATAACAATGCTAACAATGCTAACAATGCTAACAATGCTAACAACGCTAACAACGCTAACAATGCTAACAACGCTATTATTGCTATCTTAACCTTACATTTTGGGCTGCACGGCGAACAGACTGGTTTTCAAACAGGCCTCACAGCTAGGAGACCCGAGTTCAATCCCACCCTCGGGCCATCTCTGTGTGGAGTTTGCATGTTCTCCCCGTGCATGCGTGGGTTTTCTCTGGGTACTCCGGTTTCCTCCCACATTTTTGGACATTGTTCCAACCGTAACAATGCTAACAATGCTAACAATGCTAACAATGCTAACAATGCTAACAATGCTAACAATGCTAGCAATGCTATTTTACTATTATTGCTATCTTAACCTTACATTTTGGGCTTCACGGCGAACAAAGTGGTTTTCGAAAAGGCCTCACAGCTAGGAGACCCGAGTTCAATCCCACCCTCGGGCCATCTCTGTGTGGAGTTTGCATGTTCTCCCCGTGCATGCGTGGGTTTTCTCCGGGTACTCCGGTTTCCTCCCACATTCCAAAAAAACATGCTAGGTTAATTAGCCACTCCAAATTGCCCATAGGTATGAATGTGAGTGTGAATGGTTGTTTGTCTATATGTGCCCTGTGATTGGCTGGCCACCAGTCCAGGGTGTACCCCGCCTGTCACCCGAAGACAGCTGGGATAGGCTCCAGCACCCTTTGCGACTCTCATGAGGGTAAGCGGTAGAAAATGAATGAATAAATGAACTATAATCACCGCAGTTATGCCATCAATTCATGAAAATTGAAGATGGGTAAAATATTTTTGGTACCTGTTGCAACTGCTAATTTAAAGCTTGATTAAGTGAAGAATTTAAAAAAAAAAGACTCACCTGTGAGATAATCTAAACTCTCTAACATTTTCTTCTCCCGTGTGAAGTCCAGAGCAAATGTATCAAAAGTGTCATTCAGGTTAATTTCCGGTAGCAAGATCTGAGAGGACGCTGTTGCCATGGAGACGCTGCAGTTAGTAAACAAAGGTGCATACATATTTAGACATTTTAATCACTTCAATCACTAAACTTTCTTAAAGGTGGTGTGGGCGTCTTCTCACCGTTCACAGACGCTTTTGGCCGACTGAAGGAAGCGAGTATGATCCGCCTCTTTGAGGGCGTGGTCAGCCTGAGTGATGAGCGAGGACGACCTCTCGATGCACTGCTTGCAGCTGCCGATTTGTTGCGCTAACTTCCTCAGGCGAATAGTCTGGATGGATAAAAGGGAACGGATGGAAGTCTTAACTAAATTAATATAAAAAAGGACATTGTCACAGGAACAATCTGATGCTGAGTTCCGAGGGGGGGGGGGGGGGGGGGGCTGCAAGGTTATCTTGATAATAAAAGATGACAAACTATACCTTTCCCTCCTTTATCTTGGTACCGATGATTTGCCGTCTCTGCTGTATGATATTGATCAGGACGTCACACTCTTCCAGCAGCTTGTTTTCCTGCCTGGATGCGTTTATCTAGACATGGCGAGACGAGTGGAGATAATCAACAGTAATGGAGTGTAGTCGAGTCAAACGGAGTTTAGCCTATACAAATCCCACACAGGAGGCTTGACTAGCTTGGACTGCAAATCATGCAATTCAATTTCAGCTCATTCCGCAGGGAAGGCTCAAGCAAACACAAGAGAGTTTATCTTGATCGGGTTTCGCTTAAAGAACATTGCTTTGGAGCCGAGTTAAGAATTCTCTCAACTGTGGAGTCGAATGGATTGTTGATTAATGGCGTCTGGGAGTAATTGGAGTCCAAATGGAGTGAAATATTTGGACTGGTGATTCAGTTTGCTGTCTAAAGAAGCGCAAAAATGTCATCAGGACTAACTGACTATTCATGAATGAATGAATATGAATCAATAGATTAAATGGCAAACAAATTAACTAAATAACGTATTGACTATTGATCTAATTGAACGACTAACTGATTAACACAAGAAAAAACTGAAACTGAAAATAAATAACTGTTTATCGAACTGACTGACTGGTCAACTAATTAACCCGCAAACTCACTGACTGACTGACTGAACTAAATAACTCATTAACCAGCCAATTAACCGACCAGCGAACCATCAAACTGACCGAGTAGCAAACAGACAAACGATTCAACTAACAAACTGAATGACAAACAACTAACCTAATGACTAAGCAGGTTAGCAGCTAGCAAGCCGACTGACTGGCAAGCTAACTCGCCAGCTAGCTGACCGACTAACCAATCGACTGATTGAATCACAGACAGACTTACTCACAGACTAAGTAACAAACTGACCAACGAATTAACTTAAAACATAAATATAATATATAATATTATATAATATATATATAATATATTATATATAATAATATATATATAAAAATAAAATAAAATAAAATAAAATAAAATAAAATAAAATAAAATAAAATAAAATAAAATAAAATAAAATAAAATAAAATAAAATAAATTAAATTAAATTAAATTAAATTAAATTAAATTAAATTAAATTAAATTAAAATACTTAAACTATTTTAGGAAAGCAGGAAGTGAACAAATGTAACAGTTACTGGTTGTAAAAGTACCAGATGGAGGGGTAGGATTGAATAAACTTTGCTTCTTCCTACTCCTTTTGGACATGTGGAACTGGGAACTGATTATGGGATGCATTCAATTGTAATCTGATGCATGTTCAAATGAAATAAAACCATTACCATTACCATTACCAAGAAATGAATGGGTTGAGTAACTGACCCCCCCCCACCCCCCTATAGATGCTAGATTAGATGTAGTTGAGTGCGTCGTTAGTCCACCTCCACAGTGCTGATCATGACAGCAAAGTCAATGTGGAGATGATAAAGAGCTTCACCTCCACGTGTTGGCACGTTTGGATGAGTTTTCCCATGAGAGATTCCAACTCGCTGGTCCTCTTGATGAGATTGCTGAGGTTGGTTTCCAGAGCGTGCTGAAAAACAACACAAAAATCCCCCCCCCCAAAAAAAAAGATGAAAAAGAATATTTAATTCCACACTGGCCCCCACCAAGCTCTGAATCAAATAAACGTTGGAGCGTTGTTAAGTGAGCGGGAGTGTCGGTGGGCAGGAATGAGTACATTTGGCTGCTGGACGGTCGGCGGCCTCCACTCGTCCCCCCCCCCCCCACCCCTGCGTGCCAAAGATCCCATCGTGCCGCCTGCTGAGGCCGTGAAGCTTAGCCCAGCATCTGTCTAACCAAAACCTGGCCGTGTTAATCAGCAACTCCGATCAAAGGCTTATGTCTCCAACTTAATCTCTCGCTGTAATTGGGTGCCATAATGACTCCTCCATTATGAAACATTATTGCTGCCAAATTAAAGATTTATTATGTGTCATTACATAAAATTAAATGGAGCGATGTACTGTACAGTAAGACTCAAGCAGGAAAAAGGTGCTGCTTGAAAACAAAGCACGGGATTTTTTTAGTAGACAGTGCTAAAACTAGATTAGGAGGAGTTATATGAAATCAATACAATAACAACAATACATAACAATAATAACCGTTGCATGGCTGTATACGAATGCAATGTAAATAAATTCAACAAAACCGGCATAATAGTGACCATTTTTGAAAGTGCCATGACTACTTAGTGGATGACTGCATCGCCAATGTGACAGCATTAATCATAAATGAGCTTTATTATCATCATAAAAAGCAAAATGCGTATTTCTTCACATTAGATTGCTCAGAGGCAGCTAACGTTGAAGAGAATGAAGTGAATAATGACTAGAAGCAAAGCCCACATCCACTCTTTGACTTCATAAGATGGCTGCAGGTGAGTGTCAACCAAAATAGCCCACAATATATTACCCGACTCAACACATATGATTTATTCATAACAACCAAGAGGCAGAAGAAATGTTGAGCTGCAGGTAAAAAGGTGAATGTGAATATATGAATGCGGAAAATAACAATATCTATCACGGTGATGATTGGACCTAAATAAAATAAACTAAAAAATAAACTCAAATGAACTAAAATAAACTAAAATGAAACAAAAATAAACTAAAATAAAACTAAAATAAACTAAAACTAAAATAAACTAAAATAAAACTAAAATAAACTAAAATAAACTAAAACTAAAATAAACTAAAACTAAAAAAAACTAAATTTAAAATAAACTAAAATTAAAATAAACTAAAATTAAAATAAACTAAAATTAAAATAAACTAACCTAACTCTAACCCTAAACCTAAAATGAAACTAAAATAAAACTAAAATAAACTAAAATAAACTATAATTAAAATAAACTAAAACTAAAACAAACTACATTTAAAATAAAATTAAAATAAACTAAAATTAAAATAAACTTACCTAACCCTAAAATAAACTAAAATAAACTAAAACTAAAATAAACTAAAATTAAAATAATCTAAAATAAAAATAAACAAAAATAAACAAAAATAAAATAAACTAAAATAAACTTTAAAAAGCAGTAAAAATAAAAACATGACAGACACGTTTCCTCTTCCTATGCTGCCTCCCGCTAATACAAGCGCTCGTTTTTGTTTAAACAGCCGCCTGACATGGACATTCTCCTTTCCTAAAATCATTTCATCCTGGTGAGCGGAAAGAAGGGTTCTTTTTCAGGTCCCACACCTTCACTGTGGCCACGCTCCCTTCCTTCCTATGTGGGCGCTGACAGGTCGCTGGACTGCCCTGGAATTTTATCTCGTGTCAACATGTGGAATGTTTCCCATTGCCGACTTTGATTGTCGGACAATTTGAGCACAGCAGTGCTCACTCTGGAGTGGCACTATAAACATACGGTGCATTCACTGACCGTCACCTTATACGACCACATGCATGTTTTAATGAGATGTAGCAAAACGGCAAATAATGGTCCAAAAAATTCAGCACCACATATTGTTAAAGCACCATAATTCATATTTTTTCCCTCATAACATCCCATAATTGACTTTAGAATGATAACTTTGTTTACCTTGTTTACCTTACTACAGTATATGGGCCATGTTAACACAATAACTGACTCTGTAAATATATGAAAAAATTATATTTGTGTAGATGAAATGAAAATATATGAAAATAAATAAATGAAAATAT
This sequence comes from Doryrhamphus excisus, assembly GCF_037039965.1. Lineage (NCBI taxonomy): Eukaryota > Metazoa > Chordata > Actinopteri > Syngnathiformes > Syngnathidae > Doryrhamphus > Doryrhamphus excisus. The sequence goes on from NC_136368.1 coordinate 20,256,016, forward strand.
TACAACGAAAATGGTTCTTAAAAACAAATAAAAAATCCGTCCTGTACCTTGAAATTGCTATTACAAAACATTTTTTACCATAAACATATTATAGAACAATATTGTTATATAACAATATTATAACAATATAATATATAACAATATTTTATTTTGAGAACACTATATGAAGATGCAACATTTGCCACAAAAACGCTGTAAATTTCCTTGAAAGCACCATAATTCATATTTTTTCCCTCATAACATTCCATAATTTACTTTAAAATGATATAATATATATTTATTTATTTAATATATTTATTTATATATTTATATAATCTATAAAAATTATATTTGTGTAGATGACATTAAAATATATGAAAATAAATAAATGAAAATATTACTATGCAAATGGTTCTCATAGAAGCCCTTTTTAAATGACAACCACACAATATTTTATTTTGTTTTGAAAACATTACATTTTGTCATTTTAACACTCATAAACTCACATTTTAACACACCATAAAAAATATATAATATTTATTATTAATAATATTAATAATAATTATTATTATCATTGTTATTATTACTATTATTATTGCTATTATTATTATTATTATTATTATTATTATTATTATTATTATTATTATTATTATTATTATTATTATTATTATTATTATTATTATTATTATTATATTTTACCATGAAAAACCATAATATCAACACAATAAGGGATTTGGTGGTCGTAGCATTGTAAAATGAAATAGCAAATGTAACAACCAATGGCGTGGGCCGATACTGCAGCGCTGATTTAAGTGTGTGATATGATCCCGTGTTCAGGCTAAATGAAAAAAGTGGCTAAACATTTCTTTCATATGTCTTCTTGTTCTTGAAGATTGAAAGATGTCTTACCTTGAGTTTGTCGTAGCGATCTCCCAGGGCGGCGACCTGGTGGTCCCTGTGTCGTCCCACCAGTTTGCACAAGGCGCAGATCAACTGTTCGTCCGTCACGCAGTACATGTTGACCTTCTCGTCCTCGTGCTCCACACACATGACCCCTCGTAAGTGGGAGTCCAGCAGGGGCTCGATGAGGCGGTGGCCCGTGAAGGGCTTCTTGTTGGGGTGGGTGGCTTTGAGGCACTCGTCGCAGTAGGACACCTCGCAAGTGACGCAGGTCTTCACGGCGTCCTGCGGCGGCTCCTGCTCGCAAAACTGACACTGCACCCTGTCGCCGGGCTGCGTCATGGCGCTGGTGTCGGGGGCGGCTCGTTCCCGCCGGGTCTGGTTGGGCGAGTTGGGTCCGCTCAGGGAGGCCTTCTGGTAGCGGTCAATGATGTTCTGCAGGGTGACGTTGCGCTTGAGTCCCTCTAGGCCTCTCTGGCTGAGGTTGATGACATAGCGACAGGTCGGGCACTGGAAGGCGCGGATGGACTGGATGGGCTCGCTGGGGGTGCAGTGCGACACCAGGATGCGGTGGGCGCAGTTGGAACAAAGGCTGTGAGCGCAAGGCAAGAGAAGCGGGTCCTCAAAGAGCTCCAGACAAATTGGGCATGTCAGCTCGGACTCCAGTGTTTCCATCTTCAGGCTAAACTAAGCGGAGTTGGCAGCGAAATCCAGGGAAGCTGCTCAGCTATCTGCACACGGAAACACAATTAGAAAATGGGATGAAGGAGCCTTTAACCTTTGGGGACACGACCGACATCGGGGGCCTTACTTGGGACAAAGACGGCTCATAAAAAGATATACCATATGTTTGTTGCAATCGGAGCTATAAAAAAAAACTTCAACTATATTAGGAAAGCAGGAAGTGAACAAAAGTGAACATTTTTGGAAAATTAGGTTGCAGAAAAATGTTGTAGTTACAACAGAAATGGCCGTGATTTTACAAGTATAAAGTCAAAATATTACGAGAAAAAATGTCACAACATTATGAACAAAAATAATATTGTTTGAGCTTAGAGTTCATATCACCTCGTACTTTGGTACGTGACAAAAATAATATTAAAAAAATAAAACAATAAAAAAACTTAAACTATATTAGGAAAGCAGGAAGTGAACAAATGTAACATTTTTGGAAAATTAGGTTGCAGAAAAATAACATAAAAATATAGCATTGCGAGAAAATCAACAAGAAGAAAGTTGTAGTTACAACAGAAATGGCCGTGATTTTACAAGTATAAAGTCAAAATATTACGAGAAAAAATGTCACAACATTATGAACAAAAATAATATTGTTTGAGCTTAGAGTTCATATCACCTCGTACTTTGGTACGTGACAAAAATAATATTTAAAAAATAAAACAATAAAAAAACTTAAACTATATTAGGAAAGCAGAAAGTGAACAAATGTAACATTTTTGGAAAATTAGGTTGCAGAAAAATAACATAAAAATATAGCATTGCGAGAAAATCAACAAGAAGAAAGTTATAACAGAAATGGCCGTGATTTTACAAGTATAAAGTCAAAATATTACGAGAAAAAATGTCACAACATTATGAACAAAAATAATATTGTTTGAGCTTAGAGTTCATATCACCTTGTACTTTGGTACATGACAAAAATAATATTAAAAAAATAAAACAATAAAAAACTTAAACTATATTAGGAAAGCAGGAAGTGAACAAATGTAACATTTTTGGAAAATTAGGTTGCAGAAAAATAACATAAAAATATAGCATTGCGAGAAAATCAACAAGAAGAAAGTTATAACAGAAATGGCCGTGATTTTACAAGTATAAAGTCAAAATATTACGAGAAAAAATGTCACAACATTATGAGGAAAAATAATATTGTTTGAGCTTAGAGTTCATATCCCCTCGTACTTTGGTAAGTGACACAAATAATATAAAAAAGAATAAAACAATAAAAAAAACTTATTAGGAAAGCAGGAAGTGAACAAATGTAACAGTTACTGATTGTAAAAGTACCAGATGGAGGGGTAGGATTTAATGCTAGGTTAATTAGCGACTCCAAATTGTCCATAGGTATGATTGTGAGTGTGAATGGTTGTTTGTCTATATGTGCCCTGTGATTGGCTGGCCACCAGTCCAGGGTGTACCCCGCCTCTCGCCCCAAGACAGCTGGGATAGGCTCCAGCACCTGGATAAGCGGTAGAAAATGAATGAATATATTTCTGATTCCTACATCTACAAATGAGAAACCAATATGGCTAAAACCAATAGGCATTTCCAAACAAAAGACTACAACCAACATGGCTGCCAGCATCTTGTATTGCATCTCATTGGATGATGAAAGCATACCTAATAAAGTTTAGAACTCAAAAGAAGCGTCACCCCGCTGCCCTTTCTATCTGTATAATCTGCCTTGACGCCTTTTAATTTGGCCCAGAAAGTACTTTCACCCCCCAACACACACACACACACACACACACACACACACACACACACACACACACACACTTCTTGCCTCCATATGTTCCAGTGAAGACTGACAGCTCAGCCAAGCAGAAGTGGATTGGCCCGCTTGCTGATAGCTGGGACTCCATCCACACCATCACACACACTAAAGCTTTTGTTTCCCGAGTCGGGTCAGACACCCCAGCTGTGAGTGGACACACAAGGCCGCCAACCGCGGGTGTGAACCCTTTACCTCCTCTGCTCATTATGTGTGACGGAGGCAAAAGCTCGTTATGGTGGAAAGTTTATAGACATTGAGGATATTTAAGGATATAACTATTGTCATTTATATCCCTTTAGTCATAGTCCATTTACAGATCTATTCTATTTCTTCATTTATTTACTAATAATAATAATATAATAATTTTATTTGTGTAGCGCTTTTCAAAATACTCAAAGATGCTTTACAGAAAAAATGGAGTTAAATAAAAGCAAGTAAACAAAGTAAAAGATACATTAAAATACAACATTCATTTGTTTATACACAGTTAAAACATAAACGGGGCACAGTAGTCAGGTATAAAAAGTTTTAATTTAAATTTTGATTTAAAGAGGTGAGTTTTTTGTTGTTTTTTGAAGGTGGGAAGGCTCTAATAGGCTCTAATACTAATAAGGTATTTATAAATTTGCACTTCTGGTTGAATACTAACTGGATTTTGTTGCTCTGGACCATGACATGAGCAATAACAATAAAGTTTAATCTAATCTAATCTAATCTAATCTAGTTCTTGCTTTTTGCGGTGAAATGTGGCTCACCCTAGCGTGCTTTGGAAGACATGCTAACATACACGTAAAATTAGTTGTAGCCCTGTGAAAAATATCATTCATTCATTTTCTACCGCTTTTTCCTCACAAGGGTCGCAGGGGCGTGCTGGAGCCTATCCCAGCTGTCTTGTGGCGAGAGGCGGGGTACACCCTGGACTGGTGGCCAGCCAATCACAGGGCACATATAGACAAACAACCATTCACACTCACATTCATACCTATGGACAATTTGGAGTCGCTAATTAACCTAGCATGTTTTTGGAATGTGGGAGGAACCGAACATAAACATTCCAAAAAATGTAATATTATATATTAATTGTTTATGCTTTATATGTATTATTTTCTGTTATGTTTACTATAAATGTGTGTAAAAGTGACTATAGGGGTGTTATTTCATGTCGAGAGGTCTCTAATAATGTTCATTCATTCATTCATTTTCTACCGCTTTTCCTCACGAAGGTCGCAAAGGGTGCTGGAGCCTATCCCAGCTGTCTTCGGGGCGAGAGGCGGGGTACATCCTGGACTGGTGGCCAGCCAATCCCAGGGCACATATAGACAAACAACCATTCACACTCACATTCATACCTATGGACAATTTGGAGTCGCTAATTAAGCTAGCATGTTTTTGGAATGTGGGAGGAAACCGGAGTACCCGGAGCAATAGCTGAGTACACAGAGATAGCCGAGGATGGAATTGAACCCTGGTCTCCTAGCTGTGAGGTCTGCCCGCTAACCACTAGTCCACCGTGCCGCCCTGAGAAATATCAATGTGGTTGAATAAAAGTGTATTTATCTGAATAATAATGTCACAGTTAACACAGTAGGGGTGCACGTTTTGTCAAATGTTCCCGCTTGTGTGTAGAAGATACACAAACAAACACACACGTCTTTGAATAGCGGTGTCGCACAAACACGGAAAGAGACCACACATAGTTTCAGAGTCGTTTCTGGTGACGGTGATGTCACTTCGGGATAGCGGTTGCGTGCAAGCTCATGTAACCTTAAGGCGTTTTTCAGAATAAAAGACCCAGGCGGTAGGGAGGGGGAAAGCGGGGAAAAAAAAGTCTAAAACTATAAAAGTATAACTTGGAGAAGAAATTGCATCATTTTGAGCAAAAACGCAGCAAATGTCAAAGAAGTTCAGGTAAATGAGGAAAAACACTCCAATTACCCACCGATGGACTTCGCACCGCATTGCACTCCCGCCGCTGACACATTTCTGCACAGAGAACAAGACCTTTGACCCGAATTGGGAAATTCATATCCGATTCATATCCAATAGCGGAGTAGACATCGGGAATCAACCTGCATCATCCTGCAAAAATGTTCCCTGTTAATCCCGCGTCAGGCAGAGCTTCATTGAGCGAGACTGGAGTCAGCACAACAGGAAAAGTTGCCCGACAATTCCAGGAAAGCTTCAGCTCCACCTACAACCCGGAGGGATGGCCGGCACTTGGAAGTGTGTGTGTGTGTGTGAGAGAAAGAGAGAGAGAGAGAGCGAGCGAGCGAGAGCGTGAAGGCTAGGCTCATATGCTCACACACTCAGGTACATTCATGTGCTATCAGCTCCCTTTCATCCTTTCTGTGTGTCCTTTTGACCTTGCACAAAGCTGCTGTGTTGCGCCCACGGGAGATTCCAAGAGGCAACACGAGAGGATGTCCAACAAACGTAAACACGATCTGGAGTGGTGAAACAAACACAACAAGCACCTCCGCTTCACTTCCTTTCTCGCTCTGCCGTGACAGACGCCGAGCCAAAGTAGATGTGACGTGACATCGTCTGCCACGTCCCAGTCGGCCCTCAAAAGGGGCTGACGTCAACTTTCTCATGTATCGTCTCCTGTCACTCACGGGTAGTCCCCGGAGTGACTCCTCTGCCGGAATGACGGGAAGACAGACAGTTGATATTAACAAAACACCGCAGGAGAGCTATTGTTAGGAAAGGACGTAACAAATTTGACAAATGTTCCTATGCTAACTAGGAAGCTACTTTTTTTTTCTCACGCTTTGAACCTTGTAGTTCAGGGGTCTCAAACATGCGGCCCGCGGGCCAAATGTGATCCGCAAGACACTAGTTTGAGACCCCCGCTTTGTTAGTGTGGCCCGCGCAAGTTTGATATGGATGCTGTATGGTATCATGTACCCAGAAAAAATTATTACGTTTGATTCATGTTCATGTTAAAGGTTAAATAACTGTTAATAGTTATCCTCCCTATCCGTGTGGAAGTGGTAAGTTTTGGGCTATTTAAGTTGAAAGGAAATAACTTGAAGGCTACCGTTTAGGTCGCTAGCTCTCTAGTTTGCGAGTTAGCATGTGTCTCAAGACGCTGCAGTTGCGCAATATGTTGTAAATAAAAAGAGTATAAATGTGACTATAGTCGTGTTTTGTCATGTCTACAGGGCTCTAATAATGCTTTGTTCATTTTAATCTGAAAAAAATATTTAAAAAGTAAAAAAATAAAATAAAATAAGTATTTAATAATTATTATATTATTATTAATAAATAATAATTATTATAATATTATTATAACAATTATTATAATTATTATTAATAATAATAATGAAAAAAAATATTTGTATTTTATTTTTTTTCTTTACTTTTTAATTTTTTTTACAAAATCAGACCTCACAATCATAAATAGTAAAAATAATAAAAAAAAAATAAAAATAATAATAATTATTACATTATTAATAATAAATAATATTAGGATATGAATTGATAAAATGAAATATGAATATAGAATTATGTTTATGAGGTTTTCCCGTTTCGTTTCTGCCGTGAGGCCAGCCTGCTTTTCACTGAGAGAAAGCAACCAACAAAGCTTGTCTATATGCAAGAGCCCTCACTCTCTAGTGGCCCTAAGAGATACTTTCTAGAAAAGATGTCTCACTTTGTAAACTTTTTAACCTTAGCGTTTTCAACAATATTTATTTGAACTTTTAGCTTTTTGTTACTTTCATTTTAACGAACTTATGAAACATATGAATTATGTTTATGAGGTTTTCCAGTTTCTTTTCATGCTTTTCACAGAGAGAAAGCAACAAAGCTTGTCTATATTCGAGAGCACTCACTCTCTAGTGGCCCTAAAAGATACTTTGTAGAAAAGATGTCTCACTTTGTAAACTTTTTAACCTTAGCGTTTTTAACAATATTTATTAGAACTTTTAGCTTTTTGTTACTTTCATTTTAACGAACTTATGAAACATATGAATTATGTTTATGAGGTTTTCCAGTTTCTTTTCGTGCTTTTCACCAAGAAAACACAACAAAGCTTGTCTATATGCGAGAGCACTCACTCTCTAGTGGCCCAAAATGACACTTTCTCGAGAAGATGTCTCACTCTGTAAACTTTTTAACCTTAGCGTTTTTTAACAATATTTATTAGAACTTTTAGCTATTTATTACTTTCATTTTAACGGTTTAACATTTGAATGTCTTTGACCCAAAGACACGACAACCTTCATGGCTCTCTTAGCTAAAAATGTTCCGACCCCTTAAGTCTGTTGACGTGTGATGCTAAGAGTGAGACGTTGTACGACTCACTTGAGTTTCTCCTGGAGAAAAAAAAAACTGTCAAAGAAATGAACTTATCACTCGCAGCTTGATTTGATTAGCAAGTAATGGCTCGTTTAGAGATGAAACGACGACAATGTCAAAGATAGGAAGACAATTTCCCGCTCAAACACTTCCTAATCCGTTTGGCTACGGCCTTTTATCAGCCTTAATGACGGCCGCAAAGCGCAGACCCGAGGAGATGCTGATTGCTCCTTGTTTCCTTTCCTTTCCTGGAGGAAGACACCTAATGGCATTATCTCTGATCGTGTCTGCGCAACGCAACCGTGACCGACGTCCGACGTCCGACGGAGGCCTGCTGGTGCTCCTCTGAAGCCGCCGTGCTCGGCTGCAGCCCACTCAGGCCTGTAATGTGATTTACGGCTTTAGCCCAGCAAAGCGCTTGATTAGACAGACACAATCTACCTGATCTGAGATTAAGATGCGTGCTTCCTGCTTCCGGTGCTGCGTCCTTTCATCGCTTTGTGCGCAGCAGCAGCTGGAGATTTAGTCAATAAATGTTGGTGCAGATCTGGATATAGGTGCATAGCAGAGATTTACGACTTCCACTAACAACAAAATGAGACATGAGGTCGCAATTGTCTTTTGTTGTCATTACATATGGCAGCCAATACAGGTTGGTGCACAACTGGTAATGGTAATGGTAATGGTAATGGTAATGGTTTAATTTCATTTGAACATGCATCAGATTACAATTGAATGCATCCCATAATCAGTTCACAGTTCCACATGTCCAAAAGGAGTAGGAAGAAGCAAAGCTTATTAAGTCCTACCCCTCCATCCTACTTTTACAATCAGTAACTGTTACATTTGTTCACTTCCTGCTTTCCGAATATGGTTTAAGGCTTTTATTTTTAATTTTTAAATTTGTTAAATTTTATGAATTTTTAATTTTTTTAATTTTAACATTTTTAATTTAAAAAACAGTTCCACATGTCCAAAAGTAGTAGGAAGAAGCAAAGCTTATTAAATCCTACCCCTCCATCTGGTACTTTTACAATCAGTAACTGTTACATTTGTTCACTTCCTGCTTTCCGAATATGGTATATGGTTTTTTTTTGTTTTTTTTTATTTTTTTGAATTTTATTGATTTTGAATTTTATTTTTTTTAATTTAAAACACAGTTCTACATGTCCAAAAGGAGTAGGAAGAAGCACAGCTTATTAAATCCTACCCCTCCATCTGGTACTTTTATAATCAGTAACTGTTACATTTGTTCACTTCCTGCTTTCCAAATATGGTTTAAGGGTTTTTTGTTTTTTTTTTAATTTTTAATTTTTTTAATTAAAAAATATAAAACAGTTCCACATGTCCAAAAGGAGTAGGAAGAAGCAAAGCTTATTAAATCCTACCCTTCCATCTGGTACTTTTACAATCAGTAACTGTTACATTTGTTCACTTCCTGCTTTCCTAATATGGTTTAAGGTTTTTTTATTTTTAAATTTTTTAGTCCTGTACCGAAGTACGAGGAGATATGACTGGATAAAGGTGGTGATAAAGGTGGTGATCAAAACATTTCTACCTCCACCAATCACAAAATGAAACATAAGAGGCTCAACGCCTACTTAACGAACTACCACAACATGGTTGTTAAAGGTTAAGATGAAGGTCAAGGAAAATGGTGCAGATCTGGATAAAGGTGCATTTGGGGATTTATTTCACGTGCACCACTTGCCGAATGTGACTGAAGTTATATGTTCATGTTTTTAGTTCCAAGAATGATTCAAAAGGTAATACACTTGGTGCAGATCTGGCCATCAAAGGATCTGTTCCATACAAGAATTTCATTCCGGAGATGATTTTGGACAACGCTGCTTTCTATTATTCTTCCTGCTTTCTCACTGTGTTGTTGAGGTCAGCTGCAAACTCTCATTTCCTGTGTGTGGCTTGGCACGTGCCAACGGTGAAGGAAAACACCAAGACCTTTCCAAAACCAAGAGGGGACTTTTGTCGTTGTTGTTTTGACAAACACACACAAGAAAATATAGGTTTAAAAAAAAAAACAACAACCAGCCACTTCAAACACAACAACAATGATAATGTTGCTCTTGAAAGCAGACTAGTCATTTACAGAAGCCAAACTGCATGCAAAAGCAGTTTATTTTGGGCGACAGTCAAAGCGCACCACCGTGTGGCTGATTTTATTACTGCAATTGCTGGAGCATTTTCTGAATGCTGAAGATCACACCTTCAAATTATTATTGTTGCTATTCAAATGATGAATAAAATAAAAAATATATCTAGCTACCTACCTACCTATTTACTGAGAGAACAAAATATGTGTCTCAGAACAGATTATTATTATTATTATTATTCCATGTCTCGTTTGCTATGATTTCCTACACAGTAATCTTTTTTTTTATTATTGGTTCCAGACCTGCAAGTATGATTCCTTATTTCTAAATAGAATATTTGTGTAGTTCGAGCATTAAAAATACGTTTTATGACCTTTTAACATCATTAGAGCCCTTCACAGGAAATAACACCCCTATATGGTCATGTTTACACTGGTATTATCCAATATGTAATAATAATATAATGTGTCCCGGTGATAGATGGGGCTGTGTGGGGAGAGGACAGGAAGTTGAATGACGTCGGGGTTCGGAGTTGAGTTTTGGCCTGACGTGTGTTCCGACTTCAATGGTTATTAGGGATTTTTCTTAGGGACTATTGTGTCTGGTGTGCGATAACCTGCAATAAAAGTATGTTGTTCTGGCACTCGAGTCTGAACCGTAACAGTAACACTACTGACACCTAGTGACCAATGTAGAATATTACATTTCATTAACATCTTTGAATGCATCCTTTGAATGCCTTATATTTATATTTTTTTCTTCATTTGTATGTTTAAAAATACTGCAAAAATTAGCTGAAATGTACTTTTTTCATGAAAAAGCAAGATTAAAAAAAATTATATATTAAAAATATTTGAATACAGATTTTTTTTAAATTTAATTTTATATTATTATATTTTTAGAATTATATATTTTTATATAAAAATTATTTTGAAATATTTTATATATATACTTTTATACATAAAATATTTTTATCTACATTTTATATAATTTTATTTTCCAGTGTTATCCATTATCATAAAAAAACAGCAAAAATCCAACTTTTCTTCAATAATATTGACTCCTTCAAGAGCCCTCCTTGTGTTACCATGGTGACACCTCCACGTCTGTTTGTCTCAGGGGCGATCGACACTCTCTGGTGGGAAGATGTCAAACATTCCTCCTTACAGGAACCAGATAAGTAACCAATTAGCAGGACGGACCATGAAAACAAAACCCGCCGTGTCCCGCTCGTACCCACAGCCAGCTAATGGACATTGTAGCTCTAAAAAACACCTGTCGGCCAACTGTCGGCATGATAATAAACATACGCTTTGGCATTGTCAAGGTCATGAGGTGAGCAGGTAATGGATGAAAGGTCGTGTTATCGCTTTGAAAGCAATAAAACAACTTTTATGACTCACAGAAACCACAGAAGCACAAGTTTCGTTCCAAAGGGAAACGAATGCTCGGGTTCTATTTAAATAGACGCCTCCTCGACAAAATAGCGGAATTGACTGTGAAAGGAGTTCTACTCGTGCTTTTGATGGCTTCCTGCTTAGTCATCCCTCCCCTTTGGGAATCGAGCGATGAAAACACAAAGGAATCAGTAAACACAAGAAGGCCTTCCTCCCGTGTTAAAATTCAAGCTGGTGTTTTCTCCAGCGACGACACGACACGACACGACACGAACGCACAAACGCCAAAGTGACTTACCCGCCTCATGATGGCATCCATCAGTCAGCAAGAAGAGAGCATTCAAGTGTCGGACAAAGCAGTGCTGTGACTGACTGACTGACTGACTGACTGACTGACTGAGTCAGTGAGTGAACTTTGGCCGCAGTCGCTCCTGCCTGCTCCTGCTTGCTCCTGCCTGCTCCTGCCTGCTCCTGCTTGCTCCTGCCTGCTCCTGCCTGCTCCTGCCTGCTCCTGCCTGCTCCTGCCTGCTCCTGCCTGCTCCTGCCTGCTCCTCCTCATCCACTCACACCAGCAGGAGGAGGATCGAAACTTTCCGCCCGGCCTCTCTTCTCGTTTCTATCGAGCCACTTTTTAGGCACGCATGCATACGGGCCTGCAAATTGTTGCAGTGGGGGGGAGTGGAGTGGGGGGGGGGTAGAGCATGGAAAGAGGCCACGGCTCTCCACAAACATTCTAATAGACGAGGACACTGAATGCATCAGCAGCATATTTGTCTGAATTGAATGATGACACACGATCACTATAACTGTAGTTATGATTTAGTTATGATGACTTACTGATTATTGCAGTTGGAGAGTATGGTACTCGGGTTTGGAGTATTTTATCATTGTATATAGTACACTAACATCGTCATGTGTTAGTTTTTATGTTCATATTTGATGTTTTTTCCACACTATCTAATATAGTGTCTAATCCTGTATAAAATATGACTTTTGTATTATTATTATTATTATTTATAATTATTATATAATTATAATTATAATAATTATTATATATAATAATATGGCTTCAGAACCATGGGTTAAATAGTAACTTTATAATTATAATTATATTAATTATATTATATATTATATATTATTATAAATTATTTTATTATATATTATATTATATATAATAATTATTATAGTTATAATCATATAATAATTATAAATAATAATATAATATATAATATAATTCTTATAATTATAAAGTTATTATGGGTATAATAATTATTATAATTATAATGATATCATAATTATAAAAATAATATAATAATAATAATATAAATAAATATATATTATATAATAAAATTATTATAATTATAAAGTTATTATTTAGCCCATGGTCTTGAAGCCACTAACGACAATCTTTGCGGCTCTGTCATTTTTTTTAAAAAAGAGTTTTAAAAAATCTGACTCACTACAAGTCTGTGAATGCAACTGTATCGAGTTCTGACTGCTGATTGGACGAGTAAGAGACAGGGGGAGGGGCACCAGCGTGCGCAGCATAGATGCATAATTAAGCACATTTTTATTTTTTGCCTAAATTGAGCATTTTCAAACATAAAAATGGTTCCATGAACTAAAACACAAATGTAATGCATTCAGTGTGCATATTCCGTGCATCCAAGCACTCACCAAAACAACAGGATTTTATTGCAGGCTTGAATTATCTCACATTAAGCGCAATAATAATAATAATAACATAATAATAATCCAAAAGGAGAAAACCCACGCATGCACGAGGAGAACATGCAAACTCCACACAGAGATGGCCGAGGGTGGAATTGAACCCTGGTCTCCTAGCTGTGAGGTCTGCGCGCTAACCACTCAACCACCGTGCAACTCTAATCAAGTTGCATTTCCATAAAACGGCATTAATATGATTAATATTACAGTATAGATTGATGCTGTAATCATCAGTATTGGTAACCTAGCAGTAAGACCAACAGCCTTATTGACCCATCCATCCATCCAACCATCAACAATCTATACGCTTAATCCAGTGGAAGGTCAAAGGAAGCTGCAGCCGGCTGACATCGGTCAGGGGGCGGGGTCTCTATTTTCAAATCAATAGGAAGCCAATAAGAAGACACACTGCGGTGCGCTCACGTGGCTGGAAAATCATTAACGTAACGAGACGTAATACAGTTTGATTGGCGGCTAAATCCTCATGTGAACAGGCCTCAATGAGCACGTGGCGTAGTTTGAATATCAACATCAACCCAACGTAAACACAACTGGCACTGAGATTAGCGCTACAAGTTTGGAGACTCCAAATTGTCCATAGGTATGAATGTGAGTGTGAATGGTTGTTTGTCTATATGTGCCCTGTGATTGGCTGGCCACCAGTCCAGGGTGTACCCCGCCTCTCCACCCGAAGACAGCTGGGATAAGTGGTAAGAAAATGAATGAATGAAATATATATAATACTAGAGTACACATTGGAAAAAAAATCTGTAAAAAAAATGTGATATCAGTCGGTATCAGATTTTTTTTCCCGATCATGAAAACCGATATTAAATTATTATATTCCACCCCAGGTGATATGTCATGTTACACATATCGGTATCAGCTGATATCGGGATCGGAAATTGACAGTTGACAATATCAGCAAAAAAAAAAAAAAAAACAATATCGGACATTGTTAAAAAAAATACTGAGATTTTGAGAATAAAGTCAAAAATTACGAGAATAATTTCGACCATTTATGGGAAAACAAGTAATAAATTTACACAAAAAAAGCGGTACAGTTACAAGAAAAAAGTAGCAAATTTAAGAGAATAAAGTCATAAATTGAGGCAAAAAAGGAGTAGTACATTGTGAGGTCTGCGCGCAAACCACTCGACCGCCGTGCAGCTGAGTGTAAATATGATGTCTCATATTTTAGTCACCATTTAGTCGCAGTCGGACAATATCGGACATCCCTAAAAAACAATGAGATTTTGAGAATAAAGTCAAAAATTTACAAGAAAAATTTCATCCACTTATGGAAAAACAAGCTGTACATTTACGAGAAAAAATTAAGAGAATAAAGTCATAAATTTACGAGAATAATTTTGTCCATTTATGGGAAAACAAGTTGTAAATTTACAAAAAAAAAGGGGTACATTTACGAGAAAAATTTAAGAGAATAAAGTAATAAATTTAGGAGGCAAAAATTTTGTAGTACATTGACAGAAATTAGTCATAAATATATGAGAAAAAGTCATATTACTTTTTCATGTCCCCTTTTTATAGCCAATTTGAGATTACGGCAATAGTGTCGAAAATTTACCATGAAAAACTTAAGTTGAACTCGAGTCTCCTAGCTGTGAGGTCTGCGCGCAAACCACTCGACCGCCGTGCAGCTGAGTGTAAATATGATGTCTCATATTTTAGTCACCATTTAGTCGCAGTCGGACAATTTCGGACATCCCTAAAAAATAATGAAATTTTGAGAATAAAGTCAAAAATTTACAAGAATAATTTCATCCATTTATGGAAAAACAAGCTGTACATTTATGAGAAAAATTTAAGAGATTGAAGTAATAAATTTAAGAGGCAAAAATGTAGTAGTATACATTGACAGAAATTAGTCATAAATATATGAGAAAAAAATCATATTACCTTTTCATGTCCCCTTTTTATAGCCAATTTGAGATTACGGCAATAGTGTCGAAAATTTACCATGAAAAACTCAAGTTGAACTCAAGTCTCCTAGCTGTGAGGTCTGCGCGCAAACCACTCGACCGCCGTGCAGCTGAGTGTAAATATGATGTCTCATATTTTAGTCACCATTTAGTCGCAGTCGGACAATTTCGGACATCCCTAAAAAAATAATGAAATTTTGAGAATAAAGTCAAAAATGTACGAGAATAATTTCGTCCATTTATGGGAAAACAAGTTGTACATTTACGAGAAAAATTTAAGAGAATAAAGTAAAAAAAATACAAGAATAATTTTGTCCATTTATGGGAAAACAAGTTGTACATTTACGAAAAAAAAGGGTACATTTACGAGAAAAATTTACCATGAGAAACTTAAGTTGAACTCGAGTCTCCTAGCTGTGAGGTCTGCGCGCAAACCACTCGACCGCCGTGCAGCTGAGTGTAAATATGATGTCTCATTTTTTTTTTTTTTTTTAATTCACAAAAAAAGGGGTACATTTACGAGAAAAATTTAAGAGAATAAAGTCATAAATTTAAAAGGCAAAAAAGTAGTATTACATTGACAGAAATGAGAGATAAATATCTGTATCTGGCTTGGAGCCCATACACAATCACGTTCCTTCTCACTTTGTGTGTAACGTTTGCAGTTATCGGATGGAACAAGTCGGGCTTGACCTTGTCATGTCAGCCTACAGCATCAGCGCACGGCGAATGATGTGTAATAAAAACCCCCGACGTAGCCTGCGGGGGTTGGAGTAAGTATGAAAATACATGTGAGTGCACTGAAAACAAGCGAGATTGTCAGGAATGTTTGATAACACGCAGGCGTGATCATCATGGCAGCGGGGAGCGGAAAAAAAAGGTGAATGCATTTCCGTTTTTTATGACAAACTTTAAGGTGACACTCATTTTGAAAAAAAAAAAAAAAAGAATCTTACCTCTCCGCCATGCAGCCTGTCCAAAGTGAGCACAGAAAAGGAAGATTTCCTCTCACAAAACACCAGTTTTCCTCGTCTAAGCTCAGTCTAAACTGCGTCCTCAGTCTCAGCTCTACCTCCCAAAAAAAAAAAAAAATGGCTCCTCAGTCGCTAATCCTCTCTCAAGGAAGCCCGGGCCGCTCCAAATGCTTCAACGTGATGTTTTTTTTTTTTGCTATTATTTTCTTGGTTGGGATCATTAACTTTGCCCCATGAGAAAATCACAGCACCTCCTTCCTGTGGGAGGCTGTCAATCACACGTGCTGACGAGGAGGAGGAGGCACGGACCCTGCATGATGAATGGGAATTCTGGGCCGGATGGGCACACAGCTGAGCCTGTTTTAATAGCATTCCTAATTGGCTTCTACGCACTAAGTAGCCACAAGTGAGTAAAAATGTCTTTTTAAATAATTCAGCGTCTAGTCTGGACACTCGGCAGGGGGGCCCCGAGAGGGGAGTGTATAAAGCATCCGTTGCCATGGTATTGTAACCAGACCGCAAACGCATCCCGGCGCCGGAGCCAAATGCCACTCTGATCTTTTCACTGGCGCAACCTTCAGCTCCGTCACGGCCGCTTGTTTGTTTCTCAATCCGAACCCCCCAGCCCCCCACCGCTGTCCGTCACCGGCCGACTCCCTGCGGCATCCTCCGGCTAATCCCGACGTTTGTTGAGACGCTTTTAATACTTGAAGAGGGTCATTCCGCTCCCGGTGACCGCAGCTAAACTCCTCTGCCGGAAAAAAACAATGAATGAATGAAGACAAGGCGCCCTGGTGATCCGACTCCTTAAACGTCTTTGGACGTTTGGGGATTTTTAAGCGGAACGCTGCAACCCAAGCATCCGCTTCCCATCCTGTAGATGGGACACCTTGTTCTTAAGAACTCCATGATCAGATCATCGGAAAATAAGTTGTCACGCCCCTCTTAAAGAAAAAGTAAGTATGTGTAGAACAATGCATCTATTATGTGTCTGCCGGTATCAGTGTTGTGCAACTTTGATTGTGCTATGTGAGTGTGTATGTGCAAAGAAGGCCTTAAAGTTGTAGTAGCGTCTTTTTTTTTTTTGCTGGCGTCCTCCCGTTTTCTATATTTTCCCTGTATTTTAATTTTTATTAAAAAAAACCTCCTCTCCGATTCAACTGGAGGTGACTATAGGGGTGTTATTTTATGTCTAGAGGGCTCTAATAATGTCCGTTCATTCATTCATTTTCTATCGCTTATCCTCACGAGTGTCGCAGGGGGGGTGCTGGAGCCTATCCCAGCTGTCTTCGAGGCAAAAGGCGGGGTACACCCTGGACTGGTGGCCAGCCAATCACAGGGCACATATATAGACAAACAACCATTCACACTCACACTCACATTCAAGCGGTAGAAAATGAATGAGTGAGTGTAAAGGTGACTGTAGGGGTGTTATTTAAGGTCTAGAGGACTCTAATAATGTTTCAAAAATGTATTTAGAAGGTAATGAACGGGTTCTCGGCTGCACGGCGGTCGAGTGGTTAGCGCGCAGACCTCACAGCGAGGTGACCCGAGTTCAATTCCACCCTCGGCCAACTCTGTGTGGAGTTTGCATGTTCTCATCGTGCATGCGTGGCTTTTCTCTGGGTACTCCGGTTTCCTCCCACATTCCAAAAACATGCTAGGTTAATTAGCCACTCCAAATTGTCCATAGGTATGAATGTGAGTGTGAATGGTTGTTTGTCTATATGTGCCCTGTGATTGGCTGGCCACCAGTCCAGGGTGTACCCCGCCTCTCGCCTAAAGGAAAAGCGGTAGAAAATGCTTTTGGAATGTGGGAGGAAACCAGAAAACCCACACATGCACAGGTAGAACATGCAAATTGGAAAAAGTCAGAGCTTTTTCTCCCTGTCACTCACACCCAGCAGTGTCCTGAAGTGACCTGGTCTTTCATGCATCATGTAACAAGTGCAGCAGTACCGTCCGACTCCAACGCAATGAAAAGATATTGAAAAGTGGGCCGGATATTTCGGGCCCTTTCATAATGGAAATGCCAAAGCGCTACGGTGGTTGACGCTTCTCCTAATTTTATCCTACACAAACACCCCTGTCACCTCCTTATGTAAAACACCCCCATTCACATTCGTCACTTCTCATTGGTGTCATCCCTGTGATAATTTACAGGCAGGAAATCGACTTGAAAGTGTCAGCGCTCCCGCCCCGCAGCTATAAACATCCATAAATTGTCTGGGAAGTAATGACTTCACCGCGCCACCGTGAGTCTCATTGTCAGATTCATCTTGGTGCAATAAAGTGTAATAAAACAGCTGACATTTATATTTGGACCACGCTGACATTTGAATCCGGGGGGGGGATGGGAAATGGGGGGGGGCGGATCTGGTGAGGTCAATACGCCTTGCCGAGTCCGGGGTCAACCCAAAGTTAGGTCCCACTTTTGACTAAAATATTAGAAGTCCCAACTTCACCGCCTGGAAACACACCAAGCCGTCCTATCGCCAGATTGGCGCGAGAGCTTTCTCTTGCTGCGCAGGCAGCAATTATTAAAAGTCCAAACCAACACAAATATGATATACTCTACACCTTGTCTTTTCTGTATGTCCTGGCAGTCATCCTGTAGCCTGCACAATGTGGTGTAAACAAATAATAATAAGAATGAAATGTGACTATAGGGGTGTTATTTTATGTCTTCGGAGCTCTAATAATGTTAAAACCTATATTGTTGTGTCCACTATATTGAGTAATACGAGCGCAAATGTGACTATAGGGGTGTTATTTCATGTCTAGAGAGCTCTAATAATGTTAAAACCTATATTGTTGTGTCCACTATATTGAGTAATACAAATGCAAATGTGACTATAGGGGTGTTATTTCATGTCTCGAGAGCTCTAATAATGTTAAAACCTATATTGTTGTGTCCACTATATTGAGTAATACGAATGCAAATGTGACTATAGGGGTGTTATTTCATGTCTAGAGAGCTCTAATAATGTTAAAACCTATATTGTTGTGTCTATTATATTGAGTAATACAAGCGCAAATGTGACTATAGGGGTGTTATTTCATGTCTAGAGAGCTCTAATAATGTTAAAACCTATATTGTTGTGTCCACTATATTGAGTAATACGAGCGCAAATGTGACTATAGGGGTGTTATTTCATGTCTAGAGAGCTCTAATAATGTTAAAACCTATATTGTTGTGTCCACTATATTGAGTAATACGAGCGCAAATGTGACTATAGGGGTGTTATTTCATGTCTAGAGAGCTCTAATAATGTTAAAACCTATATTGTTGTGTCCACTATATTGAGTAATACGAGCGCAAATGTGACTATAGGGGTGTTATTTCATGTCTAGAGAGCTCTAATAATGTTAAAACCTATATTGTTGTGTCTATTATATTGAGTAATACGAGCGCAAATGTGACTATAGGGGTGTTATTTCATGTCTAGAGAGCTCTAATAATGTTAAAACCTATATTGTTGTGTCCACTATATTGAGTAATACGAGCGCAAATGTGACTATAGGGGTGTTATTTCATGTCTAGAGAGCTCTAATAATGTTAAAACCTATATTGTTGTCTCCACTATATTGAGTAATACGAGCGCAAATGTGACTATAGGGGTGTTATTTCATGTCTAGAGAGCTCTAATAATGTTAAAACCTATATTGTTGTGTCCACTATATTGAGTAATACGAATGCAAATGTGACTATAGGGGTGTTATTTCATGTCTAGAGAGCTCTAATAATGTTAAAACCTATATTGTTGTGTCCACTATATTGAGTACTACGAATGCAAATGTGACTATAGGGGTGTTATTTTATGTCTTTGGAGCTCTAATAATGTTAAAACCTATATTGTTGTGTCCACTATATTGAGTAATACGAGTGCAAATGTGACTATAGGGGTGTTATTTCATGTATCAAGAGCTCTAATAATGTTAAAACCTATATTGTTGTGTCCACTATATTGAGTAATACGAGCGCAAATGTGACTATAGGGGTGTTATTTCATGTCTAGAGAGCTCTAATAATGTTAAAACCTATATTGTTGTGTCCACTATATTGAGTAATACGAGCGCAAATGTGACTATAGGGGTGTTATTTCATGTCTAGAGAGCTCTAATAATGTTAAAACCTATATTGTTGTGTCCACTATATTGAGTACTACGAGCGCAAATGTGACTATAGGGGTGTTATTTCATGTCTAGAGAGCTCTAATAATGTTAAAACCTATATTGTTGTGTCTATTATATTGAGTAATACAAGCGCAAATGTGACTATAGGGGTGTTATTTCATGTCTAGAGAGCTCTAATAATGTTAAAACCTATATTGTTGTGTCCACTATATTGAGTAATACGAGCGCAAATGTGACTATAGGGGTGTTATTTCATGTCTAGAGAGCTCTAATAATGTTAAAACCTATATTGTTGTGTCCATTATATTGAGTAATACGAGCGCAAATGTGACTATAGGGGTGTTATTTCATGTCTAGAGAGCTCTAATAATGTTAAAACCTATATTGTTGTGTCCACTATATTGAGTAATACGAGCGCAAATGTGACTATAGGGGTGTTATTTCATGTCTAGAGAGCTCTAATAATGTTAAAACCTATATTGTTGTGTCCACTATATTGAGTAATACGAGCGCAAATGTGACTATAGGGGTGTTATTTCATGTCTAGAGAGCTCTAATAATGTTAAAACCTATATTGTTGTGTCCACTATATTGAGTAATATGAGCGCAAATGTGACTATAGGGGTGTTATTTCATGTCTAGAGAGCTCTAATAATGTTAAAACCTATATTGTTGTGTCCACTATATTGAGTAATACGAATGCAAATGTGACTATAGGGGTGTTATTTCAGTGGTTGAAAATCACTGCTCTACACAACCAAGTATTTGACATTGACTGTCACATTACAGCAACTCTTGACAAAGAAGAAATAGTTTTCCTTCCAACTCGATCCGCCTCATATTCCCACTCCTAATCAAGTCCAGAGGTTGCGACGCTGACAGAAACAATTCCATCTTTTATTTATATAAGCTTATATAAGTCTGGAAAAATAGCCGTGCTGTGCTGTACAAATAGTCCTTAATCAATATGTAACATGGCTGTCAAAGTACTTATAATGTTGAAAACAAATGAATATTCATAGCTGCTTAAATAAGGCCATTTGCAGCCTGGAGCAAATGCTCCGCTTGCCAGTTGGCGCACGACGACTGGAAGAAAAAGGAGCTGATAAGAAGCAAAGAGGATGAAATATGATTTTTTTTTAATATAACTAAAAAGTACATGAACTTTGATCCATGTGGGTTGAATCGGAACTGAGATAGGAAAGGATTCGGCGAGCTTGCCACAAAGTAGAAATCAATATTACTAAATTAAATATTCTCACAGTTACAGCACAGAAAACCAGTTTATGACTTTTTAAAGACAGGTTTTAATGTTATTAGAGCTCCATAGACATAAAATAACACCCCTATAGTCACCTTTCATTCCTATTATTCTTTGTTTACACCACATTACGCAGGCTACAGGATGACTGCCAGGACATACAGTTGCCATTAAGATAAGATATGACATAATTAGTAGTACCACAAGGGGACATTTCAGGTTTGCAGTACAAGAGCAAATGAAGTGCAAAAACAGGGTAATACAAATCAGCTAGTTATACACCGTACTGTATATACAGCTAAAGTATACAGTATACATGTTGACCAATTCACATGTATTTCACGGTTTATTGCACTTGTTTATTGCACGGTTATTGCACAGGATTTTTTTTTTTAGCAGTTTTAGAATACTACATCTAATTTGTCTTTCAGTTTGCCCATCAGTTTTATTCCACTTATGTAGCACGTAGTTAGCTGTAACACAATTCTACCATAGGGGCTGCATGGCGTCGGAGTGGTTAGCGCGTAGACCTCACAGCAAGGGGACCAGGGTTCAATTCCACCCTCGGCCATCTCTGTGTGGAGTTTGCATGTTCTCCCCGCTAAAAGGGGAATATTTGATCCCTAAATGGAGGAGAACCCCGACATCTCCTAGCTAACAACAAAGCTTGTGTCGAGTCAAGGCCTTTGCACTGTCCCGCAGGGGTCCAAGTCCACATGATGCCAAGCAGGCCCCAAAATCCCAGCATCGCATTCCCAACTAAGCAGAACTACAGAAACACAAAAAACCTTTGAATTCACGAGCCAAAACGCAAAGTTAGCCTGACTTACATGTGATCCACAGAGGATGTGATGTGCATCTCCCGCTCAAGCCTCAGCCTCAGCATCTCTTCCAAAAGACTAAAACAAAACATGCAGCCAGACGACCACCCCTCCTTTCATGCCCCACCCTGAACCCCAGCCTGCCCCAAGGCCGCAGCCGGAGGCTCATGCAAGCGGAAAATGTGCCCTGGAAGCGTCACTTCCGTAGGCAAGCTCCATGGATGCTGTATCCTTTAGGGGCCCCCACTCCCACCCTTTAGCCCCCCCCCCCTCTCAGGGGTAAGACAAAGAGGTAGCAAATGAAGAGACAACGCTCCAGAGGAGGAGGGGAGGGGGCGTAAGACCCAAACAGATGGTATCGGTCTCCAGGGCTGGGGCGGTCACATGTGGGCATCATATGGGCCCCCGCTAAACAGTCATCATCAGAGGGTGGCCGGGTAAGGGGAGGGGCCCCGCACATGCTCAGAAGCCTAATTGACTTAACACCGACTTTCTTTTTTGCCATCAAGGATGTCTTTTTAAGTCTCGATGCTGACAATAAGTAATGGCGGTGGCGGGAGTTCAGTATTTTAATTGCTTTCTTCCCTCCGGGGATGGGACGGGGGTGGGCCGTGGGGGGGTTCTGCCACCCAAAAGACGCAATCAAAGCAAACAATCCAAATTAAATGCACAAGATGAAACCCAAGCCAATTTACACTCGCTGTAATTTACTTTTCCCTTTTGATGAAATTAAAGGTGCGATTAGTGAGAGAGGCGACGTTACAAAACAGCAGCGAGTGTTGACATGCGTCTGGGGTGATCGTGTATGATTGGCTGGGAAGATAATATTAATTTTTTTTTAATATACATATACCTTTTGTTGTGTTGTTTTATTGCTTCACTGTAGGTTTTATGCTTTCTTTGTAGCACTTTGAAATTTCTGTAATGTAAAGTGCAATATAAATAAAATGTATTATTATTATTATTATTATAATACACACTAGACACCTTCTTTTAGTTATTGCTGCATGTTCTTTTTTCTTTTTGGCAGTTGGTTTTATGTTATTTATAGTTGTGTTAATAACAGTGGTAGCATAATTGTCATTGCTAGTATGATATTACTATTTTAATTTATTTTATTTGTAAAATGTATAATTAATTAAAATGTATAATTAAATGTAAAAAAAATGTAAAATCAATTAATATAAGATAAATTAGTTATTTTAATAAATGTATTATTATTGTTATTTTAAATTATTATATTTGTATTTACAATTTACATTGTTTTTTCCAAACATGGCTCAGTTTTTATTGTGTTGCCATTTATTATTACTATTTACAGTAATCACTCATTTATCACCGTGTAATTGGTTCCAGACCTGGCAGTGATAAGTGAATTTCCGCAAAATACGAGTCCTTATTTAAAAATGTTTTCATAGTTAAAGCAACCTTCTAAATATAGGTTTTAACATGATTAGAGCTCTCTAGACATGAAATAACACCCCTATAGTCACATTTGCGCTCATATTACTCAATATAGTGGACACAACAATATAGGTTTTAACATGATTAGAGCTCTCTAGACATGAAATAACACCCCTATAGTCACATTTGCGCTCGTATTACTCAATATAGTGGACACAACAATATAGGTTGTAACATTATTAGAGCTCTCTAGACATGAAATAACACCCCTATAGTCACATTTGCGCTCGTAATACTCAATATAGTGGACACAACAATATAGGTTTTAACATTATTAGAGCTCTCTAGACATGAAATAACACCCCTAGAGTCACATTTGCGCTCGTATTACTCAATATAGTGGACACAACAATATAGGTTTTAACATTATTAGAGCTCTCTAGACATGAAATAACACCCCTATAGTCACATTTGCATTCGTATTACTCAATATAGTGGACACAACAATATAGGTTTTAACATTATTAGAGCTCTCTAGATGTGAAATAACACCCCTATAGTCACATTTGCGCTCGTATTACTCAATATAGTGGACACAACAATATAGGTTTTAACATTATTAGAGCTCTCTAGACGTGAAATAACACCCCTATAGTCACATTTGCGCTCGTATTACTCAATATAGTGGACACAACAATATAGGTTTTAACATTATTAGAGCTCTCTAGACATGAAATAACACCCCTATAGTCACATTTACGCTCGTGTTACTCAATATAGTGGACACAACAATATAGGTTTTAACATTATTAGAGCTCTCTAGACATGAAATAACACCCCTATAGTCACATTTACGCTCGTGTTACTCAATATAGTGGACACAACAAAAGAAAAGAAACCATTTAAGACATAAAAAAGGACGGGCTGAGTGGAGAGGGGACAGGAAGTGACGTCGGGGTTCAGAAATGATACCACGTTTTTATTTGGGATTATTGTGCCTGTTGTGAGATAATTCAAACCTGCAATAAAAGCCTGTTGTTCCGATGATCAAATTTGGTGCTTCCGTCTCACCAAACAATACAGTGACATTACTGACACCTAGTGACCAGTGTAGAATACTACATATAATCGCAACATCTTTGAATGTGTCATCTGAATGCCTTATATTTGTATTTTAGTTAATTTAACCATTTTAATGCTTGAAAATTGTTAATTTAGGTGAAATATACATGAAAATTGCCTAATTATTCATATTTTTTAGTAATATTAGGTCATAGTCAACAATAAAACGGCATGATTTACTAATATATTTTTGAAAAAACAAGCAAAGCGGGAAGTGGCGAGAGATTACTGAAGTCATAATCCATAATTTCTATGTGCTTTTGGGTTCATGTTGGTTAAAAAGCTAAAGAAACTGACAATAATATCACTCTATGTTAATTGGGGGAGAAACCTGCCCTCAAATTGAATGGGTTGGTCCTGCCCACTTGAGTGGTTTTTGCATAAACCAAACAAATAAAAAGCTTCCTCGTGTCATCTAACGCACCACTACATTTGATCACAATCTGTTCGTTAGTTTTTATGAACTCCTGCTGGCACAAACACAAATAAAATCACACGTCCTTGGCAGAGTTCATTAATTCTTCTCTGATAATGTCATCAAACGCTGTATTATACCGATAATCATTATGATGTTTTTTAATGCAGCTACGGTATTGGATCCCTAATAATCTTCAAACAGCTGAAATAATGCATAAGGCTAAAAATAAGCAATTAGCTAAAAATGTCATCCAATACTTCTCTACAAGAGAGGAGAAATATGATCTCAGGGAAGAAGTACATTTGAAACACTTGAAACAAAACAAAAAATTATAAACATTTTTTAAAAACTAAAAAAAAATTAATACAATTTTATAAAATAAATTAATAAATAAAATAAATTTGCTAAATACAAGGATAAAGAGCCTTGAACCAGTCATGATGTGCTATATATATCACTATATTGACACGCACTATGGTACCCATTATGGCATTGGATGCTCATATCACCTCCTATTTTGATACGGGAAACAAAATAAAAAATATTTTAAAAAAATTAAAAACGAAAAAAAAAATTAATACAATTTTATAAAATAAATTAATAAATAAAATAAATTTGCTAAATACAAGGATAAAGAGTCTTGAACCAGTCATGATGTGCTATATATATCACTATATTGACACTTACTATGGTACCCATTATGGCATTGGATGCTCATATCACCCAGTACTTCGGTACAGGAGAAAAAAATAATAATAAAATAAAAATAAAAATAAAATAAAAAAACTATATTAGGAAAGCAGGAAGTGAACAAATGTAACAGTTACTGATGTAAAAGTACCAATCAGTAACTGGGAACTGATTATGTGATGCATTCAATTGTAATCTGATGCATGTCCAAATGAAATCAAACCATTAGCATTAGCATTAGCATTAGCATTAGCATTACCATTACCATAATAGAGTGGGCAAGGAATATTTAGGTTAGTGAATCCACACGTGTGAGAATCTGCCTTGAGAAAAATCAGTAGCAACAGATTTAGCCTTCAAGGTCAGATCAGATACGGGAATTTACAAAACTGGAGCAGAAAAGAGAAAGAAAACAAGTTTGTTTATATTCACAAAGAAAAGCTGTTATATGCTCGGGTGTATTTTTACACCGCTTGACAACACAGTTTTGGGACGCAAAGGCAGGAGAATATTGTGTGTGGGGGCAAGACATTGCTTTTGAAAGGCGCCTGCCGCATTCTTTGCTGCTTGGAGAACTTTCTAATTGGTTCCAGCCTCTGGCGGGCGTTAAACAGAAGAAGAGTCATGCCTTTATCACAAATCTCCCCTCCAGTGAGATTAACTCATCACAGGAGATAGTAGGGAAAGTCAGGCAGTGTGCCAAGTGTGTACACACACACACACACACACACACACAAAGACACACAATCACTGTAATAAGGTGTTTTTTTTAGAATTTCTTTATATTTACTTGAAATGCTATACATTTTAAAGGGATTGTTGGGATTTTTTTTGACATAAAGTTGTATGACATCATCAGTAGTGTAGTGCATCAACGCTGACTTACTCCCAACTTTGTCCATGTGAGTAATACATTTGTAATGGTAATGGTTTTATTTCATTTGAACATGCATCAGATTACAATTGAATGCATCACATAATCAGTTCCCAGTTCCACATGTCCAAAAGGAGTAGGAAGAAGCAAAGCTTATTAAATCCTACCCCTCCATCTGGTACTTTTACAATCAGTAACTGTTTACAAATTTCCCCACTGAGGGACGAATAAAGGCATATCTTAATCTTACATTTGTTCACTTCCTGCCTGTCTAATATAATTTAAGTTTCTTTATTAATGTATTTATGTATTTTTTTATTTTTTTTATTTTTTTTTAATTTTTTTTAATTTGTAATTAAAAAATTACATTTTCTTAATTTTTACATTTTTTATTTTTATTTTATTTTATTAACTTTGAATTCTTTTTATTTTTTTTAGTTTTTAAAGTTTTTAATTAAAAAAAAAAAACGTTCCACATGTCCAAAAGGAGTAGGAAGAAGCAAAGCTTATTAAATCCTACCCCTCCATCTGGTACTTTTACAATCAGAAAATTTAATTTTTTTTGTATTTTTTAATTATTATTTATCTTTAATAATAATATAATAATAATCAATATTATGAATTTGTATTAATTATTATTAATAATTATTATTATTTGTTTTTATTATTTTTTAATTATTTATTTATTTTTAAAAAAATCTGACCTCACAATTGCTTTGTGTTACATTACGCATAATGAAGGGAGGAAAGTTAACTAAAAAAGAACGAAAGTATTCAGAACAAAGTATTTCTCAGTCGCACGCAGGTAACTAGTTTTCATACAGTATAATTTATTGGACTGCGTACATAACCTCAAAATGTCAAGGATGGACCCGTATACTGTAAAAGGTAACGGTACCAAATATATAATTTGGGCTATAATAAGGGCTGCCATTGCTTTTGCTTCAATGACATTTGTTTCACCCCCAAAACATGAAAAAAAGCCTCGTGGGGGTGTGGGGGGGGGGTGTCATGGGTAAAAATGGCTCCCTTAAGGTTAAATGACAACATGATCTGTGTTGTGGATTAGCAAAACCCGCGCATTCACAAACAAACATCATCTCCATGACAACAAATATTTTACATTTCTCCAACATGGCCTCTCTCTGTAAGGGATTATTATTCCTCGTTTAGTATGGATTAAACATTAAGAGTTACTGCAATGCATCAAAGATAAAATAATGTTCTTGAACTGAACAGCTGATGAGTCCATACACACACACACACACACACACACACACACACACACACCTGCACATGCACACAGACAGATGGGGGCGGCCCATTTCCATCCACACTTATTGCTTCTGACAACAAGAGCGAGCGAGCATCCGCTCCCGCCCTTGTCCAAACAAGCAGCACCCAGAGAGCTAACAGCTGCTGATGGAGATGCTTTTTCCACTTTAATTGGAATTTAGGGGAGCGAGATTAAAAACAACACATGAATACAAATGATAATATGGTGGAATTAGCTGTCTTCTCTGTACCGTTGGAAATAGCCGGGCCTGTTTCAGTCTTTCAAGGTTATCATCTACGCCCCATGCTGCCATTAATTGGCATTTAAGCTAACTTTGGCTCAACTTTGCGGTCAATTTGAAAAGTTTGCCTACGGGCCTGCTGCAACAACTACACTTCATAACTTGAAAAATGGTTCCATATGAAAGGGAAAAGTATTAATAAATATATTGCACAACACAGTGGCGACAGAACCAATGTTGTAGTACTACTGATGAATTCATTGTAAACAACAGTGTAACCTGCTTGCGTTTTACACCAATACTTGAGTTTAAAGCGCATGCAGAGGCAGATGAAGCTGCTGACCACTCATGATACTTCAAATTCACCTTCAATTATTTGATCCCATACCCCAAAACTGCATATGCGTACAACAGGCATTCAACAGTACCCCCCAGCGACAGAGCAAACTGCTTAACACTGCTGATGAGTTCATTGTAAACAACAGTGTAGCCTGCTTGCGTTTTACACCAATACTTGAGTTTAAAACGCATGCAGAGGCAGATGAAGCCGCTGACCACTCATGATACTTTAAATTCACCTTAAAATATTTGATCCCCTCCCCCAAAAACTGCATATGCGTACGACAAGCCTTCAACAGTACCCCCTCCCCTGCATAGCTGGTGTAGTGTAGTACATTAGACAGTGCAGATGTACTTAACGGAGTAACCTATGAGTGAATAAACTTGATGAAAAACTGCATATGCGTACATCAAGCATTCAACAGTACCCCCCAGCGACAGAGCAAACTGCTTAACACTACTGATGAGTTCATTGTAAACAACAGTGTAGCCTGCTTGCGTTTTACACCAATACTTGAGTTTAAAGCGCATGCAGAGGCAGATGAAGCTGCTGACCACTCATGATACTTCAAATTCACCAAGCATTCATCAGTACCCCCCTAGCATAGCTGATGTAGTGTAGCACATTAGACGATGCAGATGTACTTTACGGAGTAACCTATGAGTGAAGAAACGTTATGATAAAACTGCATATGCGTACAACAAGCATTCAACAGTACCCCCCTTGCATAGCTGATGTAGTGTAGTACATTAGACAGTGCAGATGTACTTCACGGAGTAACCTGTGAGTGAATAAACTTTATGAAAAACTGCATATGCGTACAACAAGCATTCAACAGTACCCCCCCTTGCATAGCTGATGTAGTGTAGTACATTAGACAGTGCAGATGTACTTAACGGAGTAACCTATGAGTGAATAAACTTTATGAAAAACTGCATATGCGTACAACAAGCATTCAACAGTACCCCCCTAGCATAGCTGATGTAGTGTAGCACATTAGACAATGCAGATGTACTTTACGGAGTAACCTATGAGTGAATAAACTTTATGAAAAACTGCATATGCGTACAACAAGCATTCAACAGTACCCCCCTAGCATAGCTGATGTAGTGTAGTACATTAGACAGTGCAGATGTACTTCACGGAGTAACCTGTGAGTGAATAAACTTTATGAAAAACTGCATATGCGTACAACAAGCATTCAACAGTACCCCCCTAGCATTGCTGATGTAGTGTAGTACATTGGACAGTGCATATGTACTTAACAGAGTAACCTGTGAGTGAATAAACTTTATGAAAAACTGCATATGCGTACAACAAGCATTCAACAGTACCCCCCCTTGCATAGCTGATGTAGTGTAGTACATTAGACAGTGCAGATGTACTTCACGGAGTAACCTGTGAGTGAATAAACTTTATGAAAAACTGCATATGCGTACAACAAGCATTCAACAGTACCCCCCTAGCATAGCTGATGTAGTGTAGCACATTAGACAGTGCAGATGTACTTCACGGAGTAACCTGTGAGTGAATAAACTTTATGAAAAACTGCATATGCGTACAACAAGCATTCAACAGTACCCCCCTTGCATAGCTGATGTAGTGTAGCACATTAGACGATGCAGATGTACTTTACGGAGTAACCTATGAGTGAAGAAACGTTATGATAAAACTGCATATGCGTACAACAAGCATTCAACAGTACCCCCCCTTGCATTGCTGATGTAGTGTAGTACATTAGACAGTGCAGATGTACTTCACGGAGTAACCTGTGAGTGAATAAACTTTATGAAAAACTGCATATGCGTACAACAAGCATTCAACAGTACCCCCCTTGCATAGCTGATGTAGTGTAGTACATTGGACAGTGCATATGTACTTAACAGAGTAACCTGTGAGTGAATAAACTTTATGAAAAACTGCATATGCGTACAACAAGCATTCAACAGTACCCCCCTTGCATTGCTGATGTAGTGTAGTACATTAGACAGTGCAGATGTACTTAACGGAGTAACCTATGAGTGAATAAACTTTATGAACGCAGTTCCAGAGCTAGAGATTTATGCCAAGTATGATAAAAAAAAAAGAACGTTTTAAAAACAAGGAGTGCAGTCGTGAGTCACGGCAACAGCAAAACCAGATGGCGGAATGGCGAGAAGCGGAATTCTGCATTTCTTACACACGAGTCTGAATCCGACCAAAACAAAGCGCCCTGACCCGTGTTGCACATTTCTACTACTTTAATTGCAAAGCAGTACTTTTCAGACATCAGCGGAGGTGCAAACAAGACTGAGCTTGTTTTTTTTTTTTTTTTTTTTTTTTTAAGACAGCACATCCAGCTTCCTCTTACTTCAAATCGATTTCCCCTCCTCCCCCCTCCTCCTCCCACCCAGCACTCTCACGATTAATACTTTGCAGCACCTTTTCAAGCCTGAGCTTGGCTGTGTGTGTGTGTGTGTGTGTGCGCATCAATGCATTTGTTCATCAAGTGTTTATGTAGTTTGTGCTGTGCTGTGCTGTGCTGGGCGCTATCTTCATTTCCATAAATTAGCATCCAAGTATTACAGGATATAAAAAGACTTGAAGTGTGGCTGCAGCTTTATTTGGGTTTATGCATGAGGATTTATGCCCTCCGAGTCACCTCAGCCTCACTAGCTTGGCTAGTCTGTAAAACGCAGATAAAAGACCTGCATCTAATTTGTATAAACTACCCACGCCCGGCCGGCCCCAGAGCTGCCAGTGGGTATTTCTCTATCCAGATCTTACCTGCTTCCCCATGGCTGCGGTGCTAAGTGTTCCTCCCTGGTGGATGGTAGTAGGCCAGAGCTGAGTGCAAAGCATTAGGCGGCTGCTGTGATTCCCGGAGGTAAACAAGGCAGGAGGCAGGAGGTGGAAGGTGTTCTGCCTCTGCTGTACACTCCCATTATCGGGGTGTGTGCACACATACTTCACTGACATGGACTGGCTGTCATCTCTGCTGCAGGTTTACACAGGAGCATGAAGAGCCTCTGGGGGGGGGGGGGGGTAGTGCATTAACCCTTCCGTGGACAGGAGCAAAGCAGACCAAGCGCACACTTCCACAACATTATTAGAGTTAACATTATTAGAGCCCTCTCGGCATGAAATAACACCCCTATAGTCACTTTTACACTCGTATTAGACGTTTATTCATTCATTTATTTTCTATCGCTTATCCTCACAAAGGTCGCGGAGGTGCTGGAGCCTATCCCAGCTGTGCTTGGGCGAGAGGCGGGGTACACCCTGGACTGGTGGCCAGCCAATCACAGAGCACATATAGACAAACGACTCACATTCATAACTATGGACAAACAAAGTATGGACACAGAGACAGACGCAGGCCAAGGGTGGAATTGAACTCGGGTTTCCAAGCTGCGAGGTCTTCACGCTAACCACTTGTCTACCGTGCAGCCCCTTATTAGACATTCATTCATTTTCTACCGCTTTTCCTCACGAGGGTCGCGGGGGTGCTGGAGCCTATCCCAGCTGTCTTCAAAGCGAGAGGCGGGGTACACCCTGGACTGGTGGCCAGCCAATCACAGGGCACATATAGACAAACAACCATTCACACTCACATTCATACCTATGGACAAACAAACTATGGACACAGAGACAGACGCAGGCCAAGGGTGGAATTGAACTCGGGTTTCCTAGCTGCAAGGCCTGCGTGCTAACCACTACTCCACCTTGCAGCCCTGTATTAATTAGACATAATAAGAGAAAATAAGAGAAAATATACCCCTAGCTTACAGTTTGTTTCATTCCATATGCTTACCACATGTTTATATAGTATTATAATAATATTATATTAATACTTATGTATTTGTATATTATTATTGTATAGTATTAGTATTAGTATGTACTTTGAATGCTTTTTTTTTAAATATTCAAGTTTGTTTATCCATTTTTATTCTGGTAAAATGCTTAATTAAGGCCCAAAACTTTTTAATAACAACAGGCTGAAGTCAACCACGAAGCATTATGATTTTTTTAATGAATATATCTGGAAAAAAACCTTGGTGATAGAGTCAAGCTGTGAAAATCGAAGTATGAAGTGATGAAGGACGACTGTAATGGGAATATCATATATTCCAAGGTCAAACTGCCTCTATTATAAAAGCTTATTAACTGAATATCCATCCATCCATCTTCTATGCTGGAGCCTATCCCGGCTGAGTTTGGACAAGAGGCACTCTATGGACTCTATCGCCAATCGCGGACCCACATGAAAACATTTTGACCTTCTTGTGATATTAGCAAAAGGTAAGTGTCATCAAACATGTCACTTGGTGCAAAAAGACTAATTAGACTAAGCTAATCAATAAAAAAGCATTGATGAACCACGAAGGAAAGCTGCATTCATTTATCAACTTGTGTGCCTTAAACACCACAGGAAGCTTTCTCAGTCCAGTAAATGAAAGCTCCAGCTGGGGAGCCGTCAGTAGCCAAAAAGGCCAAAAGCTACAGGGACCAAATATGTTTGGTTTTCTCCACCCTTAATGATAATTCATCCTGTGAGATATAGCCGAGTCCCCCCCCCCCCCAACCCCCCCACATACACACCCACAGACTCACACATATGAAAATTCCACCCTTTACAAAAATGATATCATATATGAGGAATTTGGTGGACAACCGTCAAGTGAAAGTCAGAGCAAGGGTTTGATGCCAGAGACCATAATGTGTAGTCCCAACCCTTGCAACCCAATCACCAATTAGTACGTCTGGATGCAATTTAGCTGAAAATTAGTAGGGTTCTGACACTGGAGGAAAACATATGACACACAAAGACTATATTTGGCCCTGGGAATTCACTGTTGCTGGCTCACGGGATCTTGGGGACACGTCAACGTGAGGAACCAACACCGGAAGTCAGGACAGTTTGCCCAAAGTCGTGGTGTTTGGATCTTGGTCATTTTGTACACCTTTTTTCAAATATCATTGCCGTTTGGTGGACAACTCCAGCCTATTTAGTTAGATAGATAGATGGATGGATGGATGGATGGATGGATGGATAGATAGATAGAGAAAAGATAGATAAAAAGAAAAAAAAGACATAGATAAAAAGAAAAAAGAAATAGATAGATAGATGGATGGATGGATGGATAGATGGATAGATAGATCCACCTTATTTTCTTTAACCCTGCATGCCCCATGTTTTCCAAATCTGTAAGCTGCTGGATGATGAATAAAGTTTTTCCAAATCTATAAGCTGCTGGATGATGAATAAAGTTTTTCCAAATCTATAAGCTGCTGGATGATGAATAAAGTTTTTCCAAATCTATAAGCTGCTGGATGATGAATAAAGTTTTTCCAAATCTATAAGCTGCTGGATGATGAATAAAGTTTTTCCAAATCTGTAAGCTGCTGGATGATGAATAAAGTTTTTCCAAATCTGTAAGCTGCTGGATGATGAATAAAGTATCTATCTATCTATCCATCCATCCATCTTATTTTCTTTAACCCTGCATGCCCCCATGTTTTCCAAATCCGTAAGCTGCTGGATGATGAATAAAGTATCTATCTATCTATCTATCTAGCTATCGTGACTAAAATAGTAAAATATTAATATGCATATTTAAGCACGTTTTAAGTAATTTCAAGCATAAGTATGGCTAAATTAACTACAATACAAACATTCATAAGACATAATATCCAACCCATTCAGTATAATTACATGAGTATTATTCCTACATAAGCACATAGCAAGCATAAGAAAGGAAGGTTAGGTGTGTGTGTGTTGTAATGATATGTAGTGTTCTACAATGGTCACTAGGTGTCAGTAATGTTACATTGATGAGACAATAGACAACACAGGAAGTACTCGCTGATTCTACCAAGTCTAATTTCTGCCTTATATTTTCTTTTTATGTGTACTATATTGGGTAATACAAGCGTAAAGGTTTAGAGAGCTGTGATAACGTTAAATGATAAACGTTTAGAAGGTCATAAACACTTTTTCGATGCCTAGATATTACATTAAATAAGAAATCCTAAATGCTAACATTTTCTCGTCAGTACAATGCCATAGCTATTGATGCAAGAATTCGGATTATCATCAAGAAAAGCATGGAAATGGCTACATATCAGCTATATTAAAATTTACCGATCTGCGTTCATACCTTCACCTATGGTCATGCGCTTTGGAGTATAGTTACCGAAAGGACAAGCTCGCGGGCACAAGCGGCCGAAATGAGTTTTCTCCGTGGCATCCCTTAAAGATAAGGGATGTGGGAGCAACTCAGAGCAGAATCAAGAGCCGCTTTCCCGGGGAAGTGCTCAGGGCTCCTCCAGGAAGATCCAGGACATGTTGGAGAGACTGGCCTGGGAACACCTCGGGATCGGCCGTGAGGAACCGGATAAGGAAAATGGAAGTCTGGGCTTCGCTGCTTAGGCTGCTGCCCCCACGACCCGACGTTGGATACGTGAGGGGAACATAGATGGAGTATCAAGTCAACTCCGCCAAAGAATTGACCTGAATGCCATCCCATACGGGATTGTGGTCTGTCCGATGTAGAAGATTTGACATCGAGGTGATCATCTGGTGAGAATATTGTCTTATACGTGGTTTTCGCCGCTCTTTGGGAAAGAGCCCTCCTACTGCGCGGCTCTACCGGGTGAGTTGTCTGGATCCATGTTAGTTTTGGACGCAGACGTTGTAAAGCAACGGCGCAGGCATGAAAGTGGATAACCACACACCATGAAATGTGAAACTCTGGCAGTTTAGCTTCACATGTCTTTTTGCGGCACGCACGGACGCCGCGGTGGGGGAGCTTTACTTACTATGCAGAGATGCAGAAGGGGCTTTACCGGGGAATACACTCCCTGGATGATCCTGCATGCAAACCTCATCATCTCTTGGGATTTGGTTTGAGTAAACCGGAGTACCCGGAGAAAACCCACAGGGAGAACATGCTAACTCCACACAGAGATGGCCGAGGGTGGAATTGAACACAGGTCTCCTAGCTGTGAGGTCTGCGCGCTAACCACTTGACCGCCGTGCAGCCGAGAACCCATTCATGACCTTCTAAATACATTTTTTTAACATTATTAGAGTCCTCTAGACCTTAAATAACACCCCTACAGTCACCTTTACACTCATTCATTCATTCATTTTCTACCGCTTGTTGTCACAAGGGTCGCAAAGGGTGCTGGAGCCTATCCCAGCTGTCTTCAGGCAAGAGGCGGGTGTACACCCTGGACTGGTGTCCAGCCAATCACAGGGCACATATGGACAAACAACCATTCACACTCACATTCATACCTATGGAGAATTTGGAGTGGCTAATTAACCTAGCATGTTTTTGGAATGTGGGAGGAAACCGGAGTACCCGGAGAATTGAATTGAACCCTGGTCTCCTAGCTGTGAGGTCGCTAACCACTCGACCGCCGTGCAGCCCGGTTGTCTTTTAATATAATATAAAATATTTACATTGTGCAGACAAAGCGCCATAAAGAGAGCACCAAGGCACATCCAGCAGGTAATAGAAACGATGGCCTGGAGATACGTGAGGCGTGGTGAGTACTTCCTGAACGTGATTACGCCTCACATGACGGCGCTTGCTGACTGTGCTGACTCTATGAGCTTTTGACACGGCGTAGGCGGGCCGGCGGAGATGGTGGGCGGCGGAACCGGAGATGGCCTGGCACACATCACCGCCGAAGGTGGACGATTATGACTCATGGAGAAATGGTATTATTATTATTATTATTATTATTATTACACAAACTCCTGGAGTTTTTATGAAGTAACTGAGGTGGACGGAGATGGAACTTCAGCAAAGAGGTAATGCGAGTGGGTACCAGCATGAATAAGTAAAAACATAGAAGCTGTACACTGACTACTCCAAAGTACATCCAAGTTCTATAATAGTCTACTCACTTTTCTCAGACCTCCTTTATTGCGGTTAATGGGTTCCAGACCTGACCATTATAAGTCAATTTCCACCAAGTTCAATACCTTATTTACAAATGAAACATTTTCATAGTTAGAGCACAGAAAACCTGTTTATGACCTTCAAAATATGGGTTTTAACATTATTAGAGACCTCTAGACATAAACTAACAGCCCTATAGTCACCTTTACTCTCCCATTGCCCAATTTAGTAGACATAATAATAGTAAATAAGTTATTTAAGACATGAATAAGGCTTGCCGTGTGATTGGCTGGCGACCAGTCCAGAGTGTACCTGTCCTAAACACAGCTGGGATAGACTCCAGCAATAGACTCCAGCAGACCCTAGTGAGGATAAGCGGCATTGTTAAGACTTTTTTTGTTACGGCAATGTTGTTTTGAAATGACAGATGAATTTGAAGCAATGAAAATGACAAAAATTACGAAAATGAAGGGTGGCACGGCGGTCTAGTGGTTAGCGCGCAGACCACACAGCTAGTTTGCAGACCTCACAACAGGGTTCAATTCCACCCTTGGCCATCTCTGTGTAGAGTTTGCATGTTCTCCCCGTGCATGCGTGGGTTAATTGGCCACTCCAAATTGTCCATAAGTATGAATGTGAGTGTGAATGGTTGTTTGTCTATATGTGCCCTGTGATTGGCTGGCTGGCCACCAGTCCAGGGTGTACCCCGCCTCATGCCCGAAGACAGCTGGGATAGGCTCCAGCACCCCCGTGAGGATAAAATTAATGAATGAATGAATTCTGGCCAGTAAAATACAAGTTGCGGGCCACAAAAGGCTCCCGGGTCTTAGTTTGGACACCGGTAGAAAATGAATGAATGACAAAAATGATGCATGATTGTGTTGTTTTCCATTTTATAGTCTGTAAAAAAATAGTAGGGCTTCCAATTGAACCACACATTTTCTCCTGGTATGAAGTGTTCTTTTTAGCCAATGAAAATCCTCCTGGAGGTCCAAGGGGCCGGCAAGGTGCCGGTGAAGCTTCATTCGGGAGAACCGATGTCAAACACAATTAGTCAGCATCTCCAGGAACAACAACCAGCGTTCCAGTTATAACGATCAATACGCTTTCGTCCAGGAACAGTGGATTGTTCCTGCATAAAGGAATGTTTTCTGGGAATTTGGGACTCCTTAATAGCTGACAATTGATGAATGTGTAGATTGCTTGGCTTTACTGGAGGAGTGAGATTTCGTTAAATCAACACCATTTTAATGCTAGTTTGCTCAGATGTACTTTGGCCACTTTGGGGGTTTTGATACACACACACACAAAACACACACAAAACACATGTTCACTCGATCCGCCTGAACTTGTGCTCGCTTTAAAATGTGCAGGTGGTGTTAGCAGGGAATTTCTGTTTTGCTGAATCACTAAATTCCTAAATGCCTCGAGGAATAGAAGAGGCGGGAGTATAATTTAGTTCATCCGTCATCTGTCCTAAACAACAACAGGAGCAGCTTTCTTACGGGAATGCAGTCAGCTTCGTTTCCAAAGCAGGCCTGATTATCAACTTGAGAGGTTTTTTTTTTTTAATTATTAGAACCTTTAAATTCCCTTGAGCGGCTTTAACATACCAGTGATCTCACTGAATTTTGCATTCCAGTGTATCCTGGTGAAAAGGTAAATCTGATAGAAGTCCCAATACCCAGTCCCACCCAAAATGCAGTAATCCCTCGCTATTTTGTATATAATATGCACATTTAAGCATAATTTTTGCCTAAATTAAGCATTTTCAATAATAAAATAAATACTAAATAAGCTAAAATACAAAGGGCATTCAGAAGATACATTCAAAGATGCTGTGATGATGTGTAGTATCCTACACTGGTCAACAGGTGTCAGTAATGTCACTGTAATGTTCATGTGAGACACGCCACACCACAGGAACAATTATTGTTGAATTATCTACAACAGGCAAAATAATCCCGAATAAAACCACAAGCTACTGCTACTAAGTCTAATATCCCCGACATCACTCCCTGTCCCCCGCCCACTCAGCTCCCATAGCAACGGAACACATTTATAGCAACACGTATTTATGTCTTATATTGTTTATTTTTTGTTATTATGTCTACTATATTGGGTAATATGAGTTCAAGTTGAATATAGGGGTGCTATTTCATGTCTAGAGGGCTCTAATGCTAATTGTTTTCTATGCTACAACTACCAAAATAGGGCGGCATGGCGGTCGAGTGGTTAGCGCGCAGACCTCACGGCTAGGAGACCAGGGTTCAATTCCACCCTCGGCCATCTCTGTGTGGAGTTTGCATGTTCTCCCCGTGCATGCGTGGGTTTTCTCCGGGTACTCCGGTTTTCCTCCCACATTCCAAAAAGTGACGACAAGTGGGAGAAAATGAATGACTGAGTGTAAAGGTGACTGTAGGGGTGTTATTTAAGGGCTAGATGACTCTAATAATGTTAAAAAAAATTATTTTGAAGGTAATCAACGGGTTCTCGGCTGCACGGCGGTCGAGTGGTTAGTGCGCAGACCTCACAGCTAGCTTGTTTGTCTATATGTGCCCTGTGATTGGCTGGCCACCAGTCCAGGGTGTACCCCGCCTCTCGCCGGAAGACAGCTGGGATAGGCGCCAGCATCCCCCCCGCGACCCTCGTGAAAAAAAAAGCGGTAGAAAATGAATGAATGAATGAATGAATGAACTACCAAAATAGTCAATTTATAAATAAGGAGACCTACTTCACTGAAATTCACTTATCACAGTTGGGTCAGGAAGCAATTAACCACGATAAAAAGCTCTAAAAAACAAATAAAAATTAGCCACAAACATCAGGAATATTCAGTAGATGCGTTTATCATGGCAGAATGCATAAATGCAAGTCTAAGAAACAAAACTGTAAAACAAAGTAGTAGTAGTCATGTAGTCATCTTCAGTATTTGTTTTGAGGATTCCCTCTTAGGCTATCAAATTTGGAACACTTATAGTAGATAGATGGATGATGCTAAATCGGCAATTGTTTAAATAAAAACTCATCATTTCTTTACAAAAAATGACATACTCCGACATTGCAACTAATGAATACTCGATACTCCAGTATTGTTTTCACTTTCTGCATTGAATGTAAGAATGAAAGATGGATAATAATAATTTTCATAAGACTGAGTTTACCGAACATAAGCACAAAAAAGGTTGTGAATATCAGTGCGGTATTCACATGTAATGCTAATTGACTACAACAATGACAAATAAAAATGTGGAACTGTATCCGCCCCATAATGTAACATCTGGATGTTACTCTCAGGATTGAAAACGAGGGAAAAACAACCATTTTGCGACGATGCTGCTAATGTCATTTAAAGCACTGAATCATTTGATATGCAGTCTGCCAAGGAAGTGACATACTGGGATGGAGCCACATTGATCTCCTGCCCCTCCTCAGGACGCATCTGCACTGTGTTATATGTACGTCATGGGAATAAGACTTTTTTAAAAAAAAAAACACCCTCTTGGCACAAAACAGACAAAAAGCTGCTTGTGTGTTTGGAACAACAAAACCATGTGTGCTTCTCGCACAGCAACTCATCACGCTCGATGTAAAAGATGGCTTGGGATAAAAGCTGGTGCATTTGTGCTGCCTTAGATTAGCGTGTTCCAATAATTAAGTACTGAACTCAATTCCAATTGTTATTATTTTGTTTATAAGAGCTGGGGTGGGGGGGGGGGGGGGGGTGCGCTTCAGAGGGCCAGGAACCATATTTGGCAACAACAAACGGGGGTATTTTGAGATCTT
Source organism: Doryrhamphus excisus (assembly GCF_037039965.1). Lineage (NCBI taxonomy): Eukaryota > Metazoa > Chordata > Actinopteri > Syngnathiformes > Syngnathidae > Doryrhamphus > Doryrhamphus excisus. Next base: position 20,296,130 of record NC_136368.1, read on the forward strand.
AGCAAAACTTAATAAAAAGGTTTCATATAATGTTATATCGGGCTGCACGGTGGTCGAGTGGTTAGCGCGCAGACCTCACAGCTAGGAGACCTGAGTTCAAGTCAAGTGACACAGCATATTATTAACACCCATTATTGCACCGTTTTTTCCCCTTGTTGGGTTTTTTTGATGTCTAATTTAATTCGTAGAATATGGGGCAGGCCAGACCCGAGTTCAATTCCACACTTGGCCAGCTCTGTGTGGAGTTTGCATGTTCTCCCCGTGCATACGTGGGTTTTCTCCGGGTACGCCGGTTTCCTCCCACATTCTATACCTATATTGGATAATACACGTGTAAGGTGACTATAGGGGTGTTATTTCCTATCTAGAGGACTCTAATAATGTTAAAAACCATAGTTAAATGTCCTAAGTAGGTTTTCTACTCTTCTTATGTCTCCTATATTGGGTACTACAAGGGTAAGGTGACTATAGGGGTGTTATTTCCTATCTAGAGGACTCTATTAATATTAAAAACCATCGTTAAAGGTCCTAAATAGGTTTTCTACTCTTATTATGTGTCCTATATTGGGTACTACAAGGGTAAGGTGACTATAGGGGTGTTATTTCCTATCTAAAGGACTCTAATAATGTTAAAAACCATAGTTAAAGGTCCTAAATAGGTTTTCTACTCTTATTATGTCTCCTGTATTGGGTAATACAAACATAAGGTGACTATAGGGGTGTTATTTCCTATCTAAAGGACTCTAATAATGTTTAAAAACCACAGTTAAAGGTCCTAAATAGGTTTTCTACTCTTATTATGTCTCCAATATTGGGTAATACAAGGGTAAGGTGACTATAGGGGTGTTATTTTCTATCTAGAGGACTCTAATAATGTTAAAAAACATAGTTAAAGGTCCTAAATAGGTTTTCTACTGTTATTATGTGTCCTATATTGGGTAATACAAATGTAAGGTGACTATAGGGGTGTTATTTCCTATCTAAAGGACTCTAATAATGTTTAAAAACCATAGTTAAAGGTCCTAAATAGGTTTTCTACTGTTATTATGTCTCCTATATTGGGTACTACAAGGGTAAGGTGACTATAGGGGTGTTATTTTCTATCTAGAGGACTCTAATAATGTTAAAAAACATAGTTAAAGGTCCTAAATAGGTTTTCTACTGTTATTATGTGTCCTATATTGGGTAATACAAATGTAAGGTGACTATAGGGGTGTTATTTCCTATCTAGAGGACTCTAATAATATTAAAAACCATAGTTAAAGGTCCTAAATAGGTTTTCTACTCTTATTATGTCTCCTATATTGGGTAATACAAACATAAGGTGACTATAGGGGTGTTATTTCCTATCTAAAGGACTCTAATAATGTTTAAAAACCACAGTTAAAGGTCCTAAATAGGTTTTCTACTCTTATTATGTCTCCAATATTGGGTAATACAAGGGTAAGGTGACTATAGGGGTGTTATTTCCTATATAGAGGACTCTAATAATGTTAAAAAAACATAGTTAAAGGTCCTAAATAGGTTTTCTACTCTTATTATGTCTCCTATATTGGGTAATACAAGTGTAAGGTGACTATAGGGGTGTTATTTTCTATCTAGAGGACTCTAATAATGTTAAAAACCATAGTTAAAGGTCCTAAATAGGTTTTCTACTGTTATTATGTCTCCTATATTGGGTACCTCAAGGGTAAGGTGACTATAGGGGTGTTATTTTCTATCTAGAGGACTCTAATAATGTTAAAAACCATAGTTAAAGGTCCTAAATAGGTTTTCTACTGTTATTATGTCTCCTATATTGGGTAATACAAATGTAAGGTGACTATAGGGGTGCTATTTCCTATCCGGAGGACTCTAATAATGTTAAAAACCATAGTTAAAGGTCCTAAATAGGTTTTCTACTGTTATTATGTCTCCTATAGTGGGTAATACAAGTGTAAGGTGACTATAGGGGTGTTATTTCCCAGCTAGAGGACTCTAATAATGTTATAAACCATAGTTAAAGGTCCTAAATAGCTTTTCTACTCTTATTTTCGACTCTAATAATGTTAAAAACCATAGTTAAAGGTGATTAATAGGTTTTATATGCTTTGATTGATCAGTTACCACAGTCGGGCCTGGGATTACCGCATAGCAACAAATGGTGCATTTCAATACCTTTGAGAGGAGCTGCATACTTCATTTGAAAACATTCGGGAAACCCCGCTTTCAAGAGTGAATTTGCACTTAAAAAGCGAATAACACTGAAGCGACAGTATCAAGGGATTTGATAGTTGAAAAACATACCAAAGCTCTACTGAAGCACTGCAGAGATCTCATTGTCAGTCTTGACCTTGAGACGAGATTGAAGGACTCTCTACTTAGACAGTCACTCACCCCACAATCTTTTTTGGGTGGCGACCTTGGTCGTCTCCTTTGTGCAGCTGCTCCTGATGCCAGCCAGCCAGCCAGCCAGCCAGTGAGTGAGCTGCCCGGGATGGACCACCTGCTGGGAACAGTTGCAGCTCTCCAGGCCAAATGATCAGCTTCTTTCTATCCATCAAGGCACTGTGAGTATAAGACGTTAAAAATGAAACATCAGATGTTTGATGACAGTCTGTTAGATCACCGAATCGCATCAAAGCAAGCTGCAGGGGCATAAAAAGCGCCCAGAGACTGGGATTATTATATGTAATAACTCATATTCTGTCTCCTTGGTCACTAAAGATTAAATGGTCTCAAAATCGGAGGTGCTGGAGTCATACTTGATGAAAAAGTTTTAAAGAGTATAAAGGATTTTTAATATATTAAAAAAGTGTCAAACACAAACTAGGGTGCAACATATTCATTGCCCTTCAGCAAAAACAATGAATATATTTAATGCTCTGCTATTGAAGCAACACTACATTATTTACCTGTCTTATGCTGCCATCATGTGGTCAATGCAGGTATAGGTCTCCTTGAGCGTCACTGTCACACGCCTGCAATTAAATAAGCAATTTAATTCAATTTCATGCATAATTTCCACTCATGCTGATTTACGAATTAATTCCACTGGGAAGAGGGAGCAACTTTCATTGCTGCGTGACATTTAAAGTCATTATTACGCCATAATGGAACTAAACTGGCAGCCAATGGCTTATTTGTTTTATCTTCTCACGGTAAAGACAATTAAAGTAATTGAATCACAAATAATTATAAAGATAGTTTTCCACTCACCTGCAGAGTCACGAGCTACCTGAATAAATGAACAGATATACAAATATATTGAATACACAAGGGGAGTGTTTGGACATTTAATAGAACTGAAAAGTTTCAGTAAAAAATGTCAATATTTTTAAAACAAAATGAGTCTGCTACGCTGTAATTCAGACTAATTTTTCAAAAAAAATAAAAATTCTCTTAATGCATTTTTGTATTGTTCATAAATCTCATGAATGAAATGTATTTCCACATGTTTTTAATACGGCTGAGTTGCATTATTCTTCCATTTCTGACATCGGGGTTAGTGTTAGAAAAGGAAAAAGACAATGCAATGCATGCCAATAACCGCTGTGTAGTACTGTATATACATAGTATAAAGTACAACAGGAAACACTGAGAGGTTGGCGGCGTCTCATCAAAAAGTGTGTGATTGAAGACGTGTCACACAAGTGTTTCAGGAAGTGCGTCTCCATTGTTGTTTGCCAGAATCTGCCATATGTGACGCCTGTCTGTTTGACTCTTTGCTTGTTCCGGTCCATTTCTAGGGGTTCTTTTGGGCGTTTGCGCTTCAGTGTGATGCGTGATGAAGGATGGTGCGGAATGAGAAGCGTGTATCTTCCTGACAGGTCCAAACAAACAATCCTCTTCGTCTTTTAGGAACATATCAACAGGGTGTCCCGTCCTGTCCGCCAAGTCGTCTGAGCTCACGGCTCCTGATTGGTTGATGTGTACCTGATGTAATGAGGGTTCTGGTTGCCTCGGTTCCATCTGGTCGCCAGGGCTGTCGCCGCCGCTTCTGCTGCGAGACACCGAGGGGTGTGGCCTGCGCTCTAATGCATCCAATGAGATTTGTGTTGTCAGCCTGATGGGCAGCTTGTTGTTACCGTGGCGACTGTTCAGCCCCTCCGATGATCCAAATAACTTCCATTCAGACGTGTCTCCAAGGCCACCTTGAAGAGAGCAGATTTGGACATATGAAGGTTGCAGGGTATATTCTCACTCATTATTAACACTCATTATTGCACCAATTTACCCCTTGCTGGTTTTTTTTATATGTCTAATTGAATGCGTAGAATATGCGGCAGGCCTAACCCGAGTTCAATTCCACCCTCGGCCATCTCTGTGTGGAGTTTGCATGTTCTCCCCGTGCATGCGTGGGTTTTCTCCGGGTACTCCGGTTTCCTCCCACATTCCAAAAACATGCTAGGTTAATTAGCCACTCCAAATTGTCCATAGGTATGAATGTGAGTGTGAATGGTTGTTTGTCTATATGTGCCCTGTGATTGGCTGGCCACCAGTCCAGGGTGTACCCCGCCTCTCGCCCCGAGACAGCTGGGATAGGCTCCAGCACCCCTGCGACCCTTGTGAGGATAAGCGGTAGAAAATGAATGAATGAATGAACCTTATTAGAGACCTCTCGACATGAAATAACACCCCTATAGTCACTTTTGCACACATTTATAGTAAACATAACAGAAAATAATACATATAAGGCATAAACAATTAAGACATATATAATATTTACATTTTTTGGAATGTTTATGTTCGAATGAATGAATACTGCTGGCCAATAAAATACAAGTTGCGGGCCACAAAAGGCTCCCGGGTCATAGTTTGGAACCCTAATAAGTGACAATGCGGATAGCGATATCCAATGTAAGTGGGATCTCCGGTTTCCTCCCACATTCCAAAAACATGCTAGGTTAATTGACCACAAATTGTCCATAGGTATGAATGTGAGTGTGAATGGTTGTTTGTCCCCGCCTCTTGCCCCAAGACAGCTGGGATAGGCTCCATCACCCCTGCAACCCTTGTGATGACAAGCGGTAGAAAATGAATGAATGAATGAGTGTAAATGTGACTGTAGGGGTGTTATTTAAAGTCTAGAGGACTCTAATAATGTTAAAAATGTATTTAATGAATGGGTTCTCGGCTGCACGGCGGTCGAGTGGTTAGCACGCAGACATCACAGCTAGGAGACCCGAGTTCAATTCCACCCTCGGCCATCTCTGTGTGGAGTTTGCATGTTCTCCCCGTGCATGTGTGGGTTTTCTCCGGGTACTCCGGTTTCCTCCCACATTCCAAAAACATGGTGCACGTGAAATGTAACGGCTGGTATTGGCTTTCCAAACCACCTATATTGCTCAATATTATCTGTGAAGCAGAATTTGTATGCATATTTTGCAAAAAGCACATCAATAATGACTTGAATTGCAAATCATTTTCACAGGATGCAATTATAGCCCCTGTCAGGCTCCCCCTTCCCCCCAATATCCAATATATCAAGCGCATAATTTCCATTTCTCCTATGATTAACAATTTATAATATACATTCAATTTACATAGAAGATCCTTGTAAAGATTTCATATTCTTTGCATCTCTCCAGGTGTGCGTTTGGGTCATAAGGAGAAAATCTCTGACTCGCTACGGCGTGAAGTTGCTTGGCGCCACCTGTTGGTTTGCATGTATATTTCTACACACCCGACAGAACGTAAAAAAAAACAAAAGACCAACCTATATTCAGGTCAATATGTCTCATAAAAATGTGTAAAACAATTCATATATTTACCATTGAGGTCAAAAACGTTCTCGCTGAAAAAAAGTTGATGCCAGGTGTCCCAGAACTGGTCGTCTTCTGAGGCCTCCTCTAACAAGAGATAAAAGAATGAGGAGGATAAATGAAAAAATAAATAATTCTATCATGCCTTTTAATTGTTTTACACGAGGGTATAATTACTGTTTACTTCACAGCATGTCGGGAGCATAATAGTTCTAAATGAAGCATGCTTTCGCTGACAACGCCATTCATCTCCGTTACAAAAATGTGTCAGAGCCTAATGGGAGCTGCTGTTTTGCTTTTAGGAATTTCGACAATACTTCCATTCAGAGCTTACAAGCGAGGATGGAACATTACCTATTGTGAAATTGGGCGCTGTGCTTCGAGATGCTGAAACGCTACTGAGCTCATAAGTAGATGTGATGCTGCCATTTGAGAGCATCCCGTCATCCTCCGGCCGCGGCCGCTCGGACAGGACAGGGGAGTTGTTTTCATAAGGAGACGCCTCCCCGCTGGACATGGACTCATTTGAGGAGCACCTCTCCGTTAGGGAAGACTCACATGGTCCAACCAGACCAGGAATGCTAACGGATACAAACCATTACAGTATGCACAAGTGTTTGTCATTGATTAGCTCACAATGTTACTTACCAGTAGCGAGTATCCTTACGCCGCAGTAAGTAGTCCACAACATCAGGATCGGTTTCCAAAAGACTTAGCAGAACCTCATTCTGGAGCTCGGCAGGAACCTAGATGTTGATAGTTGACACGTCAAGACCATTGAACCACTTGGATGTTTTTACGTGACCCTTGCACAAAAGCGCATTTGTAAGTGTTTTTGAATCTTGTGACATCTCCTTGTATCTCCATCTCCTCCTAAATGTTGTGCCAGTCGTGAGCCGGTGAGGAAACGGTAGCTCGATCACATGCTATCACAACTAGCACTCACAACTAGCTTGTCAACCCACTGGAAAACACAGGAGGTCATTATATGTAACAGTATAACAACATAACGGATTTACACTTTACTTAAAACACTAAACTCATCACACAGCAACTTAACACCCAAAAGTTATAACCAGGAAATATACTTAATATACAAATACAAGTTTGAGATGAAAATAACTCTAAAGTATTTCCATAATGTATTGCATCTGAGCAATGCATTCAGTGGGGCACTGCAATGACATCAGCCTCCCTCTGGCTCCTTTGCTCCACTATGTTCAACGTTGCTTGTCCTCCAATGAAATGGTTTGCAAATGTTTTCTTGTTAAACTCTCACCGGTACATGTTTGTATGTTTCTGTGGTATACATTTGGGGTGTTAAGTTGCTGTGTGATGAGTTTAATGTTGTTTGTATGATGATATTCGGAGTCAGACTTATACTGAGTAATAAACTCCTGCAATTTCCAATGGGTTGACAAGCTTTTTTCATAGCTCGCGATTGGCTCCTGTCAAATGAAGAGCTACCTGGTCCTCACCGACTGGTGGGTGTCGCAGGTTGCATTGTAATGTGAATGATAATGTGCTCTTGAACAGGCAGAAGTGCAGTATTGTGTCCTCGCAGCAGGATCAGAATTAAATTCCCACTGTGAGGTTTCGCTTTGTTTATCAACAACTATGAAAGCGCACTAGTGAAAACTAATACAGTTGATGTTGGGCTCTCCGTGCTCCATTAAAAAAAATCCACTAGCTTGATAGTAAACAGTTTATAGTGAGGATGACTTACGGAAAACAGAGATTCACATGCATTGATCATCCTTTGGACCACGCTGATAATGGCGCTGCTCTCCTCGGCACGAGCTAAACTCTGGACCGCAAACTCCTTGTCGGGGTTTTTTTGCTTGTGCAAGAGGTTGGGTCCCAGGATGGTGGCTAAATTCAACGGGGTCATCTTGTTTCCTGGTTTCTGAACACATCAACAACATAGTTTTATTCATCGCCAGGAGTGTGCATTTAAACATTAATGTGAGCGCTGTGTCAACACTGGCTATTATCAGTGCTAATGAAAATGCAACTGAATCATTGGACTAGTGCAGAAAAATTCTCCAAGATCCTCTATTCAACACATCACTGTGACATCTTACACAGAGAGGTTAATTACACACATTGTAGGAACTGTGCACTGCACTGCCACCTTTAATTTCACGCTAATCACCGGGGGGAGGGGGGGTTGACAATGACCTTCTTGGGGGTTAACAAGTTGAAGCGCAGTTTTCATTTGTAATAGTTTGCCCTCGTCATTCTGCTAAATAGGGTCACCAAAATATTAGAAACAGGTCACACGATGATGCGTTGGAGCGCCATACCACTGCGATGACAACACTGATTACCACAATAAAGCCATTTATGACCAGTTACTGTCAATCACATGTAGTGACGTAATCAGGGTTTTTACTCATATGCAGAGAGTACCAGGCTGAGACATTTATTTGAGGTTTTTACCATATAATGTTATGGCGATATTTTAATATTTTATGCTAATAAATAATTCAACTTTGTCATATACAGTAATCACTCGTTTATTGCAGTTAATTATTCCTGACATGATCTCAATAAATGCATGTAGGAGTAGGACTCCAATACTTATGAGTATGAAACCTGTTCACGGCCTTCTACATAAATTTTTTAAGCTATTAGAGCTTTCTAGACACAAAATAACACCCCTATAGTCACCTTTCTGTTTGTGTGTTTCAATAAATGTCTTCTGGATGAGTGGAGCCCCCGTGTTAATGATGATTATGTTATTAATTTCTACCACTTATCCTCACAAGGGTCACGGGGGTTGCTGGAGCCTATCCCAGCTGTCTTGGGGCGAGAGGCGGGGTACACCCTGGACTGGTGGCCAGCCAATCACTGTGCACATATAGACAAACAGCCATTCACACTCACATTCATACCTATGGACAATTTGTATGATGTAAGATAATTCAAGCCTGTAATAAAAGCCTGTTGTTCTGGCAATCAGGTGTGGAGTTTGCATGTTCTCCCCCGTGCATGCGTGGGTTTTCTCCGGGTACTCCGGTTTCCTCCCACATTCCAAAAACAGCATCACGGGTAATGAATGAACACATTTAGTTTTATTTAGTTTTAGTTTTATTTTACTTTTATTGTGATACCAGTGGATGCATTGAAAAAATAAACAGTGCTTGTAGGAAAAACTACCGTATGACTATAAGATAATGCCTTTGTACTCGGCTGCACGGCAGTCGATTGGTTAGCGTGCAGACCTCACAGCTAGGAGGTCAATCCCTGGGTTCAATACATGTTCTCCCCGTGCATGCGTGGGTTTTCTCCGGGTACTCTGGTTTCCTCCCACATTCCAAAAACATGCTAGGTTAATTAGCCACTCCAAATTGTCCATAGGTATGAATGTGAGTGTGAATGGTTGTTTGTCTGTATGTGCCCTGTGATTGGCTGGCCACCAGTCCAGGAAAAAGCGGTAGAAAATGAATGAATGTATTTGTATTAGGGCTGCACGGCGGACAAGTGGTTAGCACACAGGCCTCACAGCGAGGAGACCCGAGTTCAGTCCTGGTAAAGATTATATAGATATTTTATTAAAGAAAAGCAGCAACTATTTGAGGTAAGGTATTTATTTGGCTACAAGATTTATGCGGGGCATTGCATCTACTAAAGCTGAGGCCAATATTTGATGGCGTCAATCAAAACTGAGCTTTATTATTATCTTTGTAAGCCCGAATTTTGGATTCCGCCTTTGTATTGCATCTCAGTAGATCGGAATAAAGTTGCCAGTGGCGTTTAAAGATGCTGCTACCTTATCCCCCGACTCATCCAGGATGTCATCAGCATGTGCGGCCACAGACGACAGCAAACACAGAAGGCGCTGCAGAGTGTCACAGTTGCACGGAGGAAGCAAGAACACCAAGAGCTGGATGGCCTTCTCTTGCTCCACCTGGTCCAACACTGTCATCATCATCATCATCATAGAAATGGATTTAATGACATTCACCAGCAGCTTTGTCTTAGTCGTGTTTGTTTGCAGCGTGCGCCTCACACGTTGTGTTGATAAAGGCGGTGTAGAGCTCTCTTGTCAAAAGCGGGTCGGGCATGTCTCGGAGAAATTCTTTCAGCAAAGCCGCCACATCATGAACACTGTGCTGCTCATCCAAATGAAGCTCCCATCCCTGATCCAGCTCTTCGCGCAGCTGGAGGAACGCGAAGGGGAAATATATAAAAGACACCGCTGTAAGAGTGGTGATGTCATCCGTCTCTAAAGTTGCTTTGAAAAACTTTAAGATAGCAGCTGTCATCTTACCTGCCTCAGCCTCTTCTTGGAACTTCCCACACGGAATATTCCAACAGTCTGTAAACCTACATGGAAAGGGTAGAAATCTTAGACATTCGGTGTCCTCCAGAAGTAGTGGAACAGGGAGGTCAATTCACTTTAGATGTTGCTGTAGACTGAACACTATGGATGCTCCTATCAGGGTTTATGCTGCTGATTCTGATACCGATTATCCTTGAGTGGAAATGGCCAATGCCTAAACTGATTAAAAAATTAATTTATGATGAGTGCGATTAGCCAGGGGCATCGGTGTATACCACCAGTGACCCCAAAACCAGGTGAGCTCAAAGATTCAGATTATGTAGGTCAGTTTTTCTTTTCTGTGTAAACATCATTTAGAGGTGAAAACAACATAAAAACCGGAGATCTGTCTATGGGTGAAAAACAAGCAATTATAAATCACATTACTTTTGCTCATATAAAAAAATGAGTATCCTGGTTCAAACAAAAGGTGGTATCTTCTTGAAATAAACTTGAAATATTGCTCTCCTGTCACAAAAGGGCTGGGACGACGTGTCGACGTCATCGATGACATCGACACAAAAAATACGTCGACACAAAAACTGCATGTCGATGCACCTTCATTCAGAATTAGTGGTGGGCAAAACCGTTCATTTCAGTGAACAGGATCATTCCGCTTCATTCAGTAAAAAGATCCGTTCATTTCAGTCAATTGGTTGTTAGCCTGTGATCTCCCCCTGTGCATAGACTCGGTCAGTGGTGTCGAGTCAGTCCGTTGAATAATGTTCACGTTCGTTCCGACTCAACAGCTCACCAAGTAGTGCTGTGTCGGTCATGAACAAATCGGCCGGCAGACTGAACGAGTATTTTATGGGCGGTTCATTCATTCATTCATTCATTCATTTTCTACCACTTTTCCTCACGAGGGTCGCGGGGGTGCTGGAGCCTATCCCAGCTGTCTTTCGGGCGAGAGGCGGGGTACACCCTGGACTGGTCGCTAGCCAATCACAGGGCACATATAGACAAACAACCATTCACACTCACATTCATACCTATGGACAATTCGGATTAGCCAATTAACCTAGCATGTTTTTGGAATGTGGGAGTACCCGGAGAAAACCCACGCATGCACGGGGAGAACATGCAAACTCCACACAGAGATGTGGAGGGTGGAATCGAACCCCGGTCCTCCTAGCTGTGAGGTCTGCGCGCTAACCACTCGACAGCCGTGCCGTGGGCGGTTCAATTGTTCGCAAAAAAACAACTTTGACCCGTTCGTTCACGAACGCCACACCACTACTCAGAATCATAACACAGAAGAAAAGATGGCGCAACACGCTATAGTTAGTTTTATTTCTATTATTATTATTGTTGTTATTAGTATTATTCATGTTATTATACTTTATTGATATGGGCAGATCATTTAGAAATATATATTTTTATTAACCTGATTTGTGGTTTATGTTTTCAGGGACTAATCAGGGACTTAATCAATGCATTGAAAAACGATTTTCCAGATTAATCGATTACAGAAATAATCGTTTAACCCAGCCTTAGTCGCATACTCAACTTTTCATGTCGAATGTTTTCGGTGTACAGCAAAACTAAAGAAACTGACCTCACTGTTCAATACTTCAATACACTTCAATACACTATTACTATTAATATTATGTCCAACGTGTATGTACCATAGCATGCATATACTATGTGTCTCAACAGAGAGAAGCTGTACAATGTTTACATTTCACAGCATGAGTACCGTGACTTTCCAGGTGCTGGCAGCAGAGCTCCACTATCCTGGGCACTTGAGGGTACATGGGGTTGAGACTCAGCTTTTTGTCGTGTCTCTTCTTCCTGCTGGACACTGCGTTGTCTACTGGCAGAGACAGCTGGAGGGCCTCCAAGAGTTGAGACTGGTTATCGTCTAAGTCAGTGATGCAATCCACAGACACACCCCCCTTTAATGAGGATGAATGAAAGAGTGGATATTTGAGGAACTGTGGTGAAAAACAAACAGTAGAGGTATCAGATTTGTTTTTACCCTCCGGCGTGTCCGTGGGGCTGCATCACATGCTGGGACAAAAGATTTGTTCGGACTCTCTGAATTGGAACTGAGGGACGAGTTGCTGCTGGACAACTCCTTGTTGGCCCTCTTGAAGGTGGAGGTGAAGTGGAGGAAGGACAGCACCAGTTCAGTGGGGTCACAGTGCTGCTCCGGCGGCGCATCGTGTCGCTGCTTGTGAATGCGGTCGTTGGAGATGACCTGCGCCAGCGGGATGCTGAAAACCTGGTGTGGCGCCTCTGTGCAAAAGTCAAGACCCAAAGTTCACGTCAGTAAGCGCTGATATCTTTACCATGGAAGTTATGATTCATCACCAATTGTTCGTCAGCAGGATTACACCAACGGTATTTCAATTGGGGGGGGGGGTGTTCTACCATCAAGACTTATTTGGAAGAATTGAAGATAACAAACCAAAAGCGACAAAACTTTCAGTTCTGTATTTGGACAACACGTCCCATCTTGGTAATGGTAATGGTTTGATTTCATTTGAACATGCATCAGATTACAATTGAATGCATCACATAATCAGTTCCCAGTTCCACATGTCCAAAAGGAGTAGGAAGAAGCAAAGCTTATTAAATCCTACCCTCCATCTGGTACTTTTACAATCAGTAACTGTTACATTTTGTTCACTTCCTGCTTTCTTCATATAGTATAATATAGTATATAAATTTTTGTTGTTTTTAATTTAATTTAATTTAATGTAATTTAATTTAATGTAATTTAATTTAATGTAATTTAATGTAATTTAATGTAATTTAATGTAATTTAATGTAATTTAATGTAATTTAATTTAATTTAATTTAATTTAATTTAATTTAATTTAATTTAATTTAATTTAATTTAATTTAATTTAATTTAATTTGAATGAACTATATCAGCAAGTTGAAGTATTTGTGATTTTAGAAATAAGGAGTTAGTATGTTCTCTGTTGGCGGCATTATGAATTATCCTTACTGGCCTTTTTTGCAGTACATTTAGCGAGTGAAGATTAAACTTTTATAGTTATTAGCCCATATTTCCACACAATGAGTAAGATATGGTAAAACCAGAGAGCAATACGTTTTTTGTACTCAAGTATTCAAAAACAGGTGCACCCCACCTCAACATCGGAAGGCCAGGAGGCGGGGGACCCAGCAGGTATGTAACTCAGGACATCCGCCAGGTCTGAAACATCTATTTTCTCAGATATATACACTTTGTAGCTGAACACCTCACACCTTTTTGTCTGCTTTTTGGCAGATTGTGAATTGTTTACCAATGTTTGCCAATAGAAAGAATCCAGTATTGGTTTGCAGTGTCATCGTTCTGGAATTATGTTGCAGGAGACGCTGCAACCAAAGAGCTGTTTTTTGTTTATCTTCCATAAACTGTCGGTTCACTTATAAAGATTCTTTTCAAGCGTCAAAGAGCAAATGAGAAGTGGAAGAGGAAGCAGAGGCTTACAGTAAACACATTTCTCTAGAGGGAACATGCTTCAAAAAAAGCTGAAAATCGGACAATTGGGATTGTGTGTTTTGGGAGTGCGGACATAAACTTCAAGGTATAACGCTAATGTACCCCATTAGGCTAATTACCTGTTTGTACCTCCAGGAATAAAAGACTACAGGGATGTTCCCAAGCAGTAAAAGTCAAAGTGTTAATGGTAGAAAGTTTTTTTTGTGAAGTACTTCACTTCACATATATTACCTTTGTCTTTACTCTTCTCCTTGGAAAGTGAATCCAGCTTCCGTCTGAGGGACTTCTTATGTTTGTGACCATCTAAAACAAAAAGGAACAAATCAGTATTTTTACGTCTGTGCATGTTCCTTTAAAGGTATTTAGCATAACAATAACATGTAAACAGCATAGGGAAATATGTGTATGTGTACATTTAGGGATGGTAATATGGCAGCCTAAGTTACGATCCCGAAGAAGTCTCCTGAAGGCGACATCCTGGAGACGAACCCTCTCCAACTCAGAAAGGCTTTGCAGAGGAACGGGCTTCAGACCCACGGAGCGTCCCGACACACTGTTCCATGTGAAGCCTCCCTGAGGACACAAACACACACAAATTAGAGGGCATTAAAATGAATGGAGAATAATTTCCTGAAGACTCAATTATACCATTTCTATGGGGATAATTTTAGCTTAACGAGATAGAGGAACAGTTCCGTGACAGTGCTCTGTTCTTCAAGAGACCCTGCATGAACACCAGGGGGGCTGTGCCTTCGCTAATGGAGTTAATTAATGCACTGAAGCAGCGTGGTGGGTAAATATGGACGTCAGTATTGGGAAAAGTGAAAATTTAACAAAATATAAAGCTGGCACATCTTTGCAGCTCTCACAGCTTCCACGCTTTTCGGAAGAAGAATTAAAAAAGTATTTTTTCAGGACCTGTTTTTGGAAAAAGTACCGTATTTTCCGGACTGTAAGTCACACTTTTTTTTCATAGGTTGGCTGTTCCTGTGACTTATACTCCAGAGCGACTTATAAATGAAAAAAGTGTTTATGTTAGATAAACACTGGACACCTTTTCTGTTCATGTTTATTTTTTGTTTAGCTGAATAAGCATTGTGTTAGCATATCTTACACCTATTCAGCCTGTTCTCTATTCTTTTATTATTGTTAGAACTTGCCTTCCAAAAGGACGTAATGTTTGTTTCGGTCAAAAATAAATTACCCACAAAAAATGCGACTTATACTCCAGTGCGACTTATGTATGTTTTTTTCTATTTAATTATGCATTTTTGGCCTTGTGCGACTTATACTCCGGAGCGACTTATAGTCCAGAAAATACGGTATTTAGTGAAGGTGTAAGTAGTGCCATTACTAATTTTATGTATTATTTTTTTCTGCCAATATTGATATCGGTGTGCATGTTTTTTTCTTCACATTGTAAATACACAATTTGCGGTGCGTGTAAAGTGTTACATTTTGCTGTTTTTTCACATTAAACACACCTCTTAAAAATTGTGACTACAAACATCAAGTCTGTCAATGTAATAAATGCATCATAATGATGACGACTCCATTAATCTGATGTGAAATCCTCAACCTTGTTGAGCGTCGCCGTGCTGCAGATTACTGCTACCTCGATCCATCCAGCGCAGTCAAGATAATCATATGAGCCATGTAGGAAAGAGGCTTAGCTGCTCATTATCAGGATAAGGCTTACAGTACATTAAAGTGGCTCGCATTAAATGAGAATTATAGGCCCACGCTCTACAGTGGCAAGCATCTTTTTATCTTTTTATGTCTAACTATACCACAACCTGCTGGGATATTAGTATGGAAATGACTAATTAGTTATAGTTAATACTGATTTTCCCCCCAAAAAATAACTGAATGAGGAATCACAGCATTACTCATGAAATTAGTTACCAGGGAAAGTCATTCTTGCATTAATTTTTCGAAAAACCTTTAATGGTGCTGTATGACATTAGCCACGTTTACATGGACCCAAATATTCCAATTCCATTGGGGTTATTTGCTCAAACGGAAAGAATGTAACCTTTGTATACACCTCATTCCCAAAGAAAAGTGCCAATCCCAATGAATATATAATGGGGTGGAATATTCCTTTCCCCAATCCGATTGAGGTATCTTGTACCCGCTCAAACGGAAAGTTGTCAGACTGCGTTCTTCTTCTTCTTCTGTTGTTTATTGGCGGTTGGCAAGCAGCTTTGGTGTGCATTAGCGCCATCTGTGGAACAGAATCTAAACCCTTCTATACGCCATTCACAAGTCCACTTTTATTCCAAAAGAAAATACATATCTATATAAAACATGTGCCCAGCTTCATTATCAAATATTAGCAAGATTGAACTTTATCTTTTCCTGTTCCCGGGTGCGTTCTTTCAGCCAATGCTGAGATATGACGTAACACGCAGCTCCAGACGTTCTTCACTTTTAAAAATGGAGGCCAGCAATCGGCACTGGACTGCTAAGGAAAGTTTGTTTTTGATTCAAACTAAATTCCAAGACTGGACGAAGGAAAAACTGGCAATACGGAGTTATTCCGACAAGTGGAAGAAAAACTCCAGGAAGTCGGTATCACGTCATGTTGGTGTTTACGTTTTACTGGGCATGCCCCATTGACTATTCTGGTTGATTATAGCGGCGCATGGAGACACGAGATTGGAATATTCCTTTCCATGTATACCATTGCTTTCGGAAAGGTCATTCGGAAAGAGAAAAACTCCTCATGTAAACGTGGCTATTGTGAAATTACAGTCTTAGACTTGCAATTTCTACCAAAAGGCTAGGGGGCAGTGTTTTCCTGAGTTTTCACTGAACACAACTCTTGTGAGACTAGCTGTTTAGCTTCCTGCGGAGACGTAGTTGAACAAAGGCGACTGGAGTGATTAGTAAGGTGCCACATTTCACTGTTGATAATTGACTAACTCCCAAAACAGGATAACAGCAGCTTTCCAAAAAAGTCCTTCATGGCCATCCTTCTGGGAACTAATATCACTAAATTGTTAGAACCATACATCCACACAATAGAGTAGTAGTTGTATATACAGAAGTATAGAAAGCTGTCTGGATGGAGCACTGCAACAATAATTTTAAGCCGTAAAAGAAATACAACCAAAGCAATTATTTCAGGGCTTGACAGTTAAACTACTCATCCAAACACATCAATTGGAGGAATTGATTAATTCCATTGACATCCTGCCACAACAAAGCCAGTACAGTACTTTCTATTCCAGGGAACACTAACTGCTGCACTTTTCCTAGACTTGCAGACCACTTAACCCCAATTAAAAGCTTTGTTGAGATGCAAAGCCTATGTTGGGCCTCCTCTGGAACACAAAGGCAGGAAAGCTCCTCGGTAGTTGAGACAATATGGAGAGATGGAAACATGTGATAACACTAAATAAACCGCACTTGGATTGGCTCCATATGGGTGGTGAATGCTTTGATTCCCCACCATTCCCTGGACTTTCATCTCATTTGTATTTCTTTTCGTTTTGATTTGTGATTATGTTTACAAAGTTAACATCTTTATGTTCGTTATTTACTTTTACACAGCACGACATAAACAATATAGCTTACAGTACTTACACGAGTGATGCTTCGCTTTAAGTGAGGGTCCTCCATTGTGATGAGTCGAGTCACCCGTCAAACTTGAAATAATTTAACAAATACATTATATCCCAACGCGGTTTAACTCTCAATGTTAATTCTCAACTGTTTTCTAGAAAAAAAAGTAGCACGTACTGCTACTTTTTTGGGCACACACTTCATCCACTGTGTTAGTCTTCTTGTCAGAACAGAAGTAAAAAGTGTGGTGCGTTCAGTGACTGCATGGAAAATGACATTACAGCGGGACGACACGCAAACACCGACGATAAATGTATCAATGCTAATTATGTAAGTCGAGCTGTAATACAGCGTAGCTTTACTCTACATAAATCGGGGTATTTTCTTTAAAAGAGTGAACTTTTCATCATGTGTTTTTAATTGCAAAAGCGGTTTGAAAGGATCCCAAATGCATCAATACCCATGAGTCTTTGCAATTGTTGCCATGGAGAATACCAGAAAGTCACTTTGTCGCCACTATTTTAATCCTACAAGTACGGTATTTCAAATATTGTTGACTTTGTTTAGAATGATTGTAGTATTACTGAGCTGTAAGATTGTACTTTTGAAATTGTATTGTAGTTCCTTGTCATTTTAAAATAAACAAAACAGGAGGCGGCACAGTTTGAAACCTTTTCATTAAAAAAAGAAAATATTTACATATTAAACATAAAAAATGTATCATCAAACCGTCTGTATTTACAACACAGAAGTGGGAAGTAGTATCAATACATAATATATAATATTAACACAAACATGTTTACAATTATATACTGTAAGGGGTTATACTGAATGTTATTTTTTGTAAAATGTAAAATAAGACATACAAATAATAAATAAAAATATATAAGCATATAGAAAAAAATATTTAAAAATATTAGGAATATTATAATATATATTATAAATATAAAAAATATCAAAAAGGTATAATTGCAGAATGAATTACTTTTAAAACAAAAAAAAACACTACTGACCACAAACTGCAGTTTTTAAATGATATAATATTAAGAATATTATAATATATATTATAAATATAAAAACTATTAAGAAGTCATAATTGCAGTATAAAATATTTTTAAAACAAGAAAAAAAACACTACTGACGACAAACTGCAGTTTTTAAATGAAACTTTTTATTATTAAGGGAGATGTATGTAGGGAAAAATAAGACATAAAACAATTAATAAAAATATATAAGCATATAGAAAAAATATTTTAAAATATTAAAAATATTATAATATATATTTTAAATAAAAAAATATTAAGAAGGCATAATTTCAGTATAAAATATTTTTTAAACAAGAGAAAAAACACTATTGACCACAAACTGCAGTTTTTAAATGAAACTTTTTTATTATTAAGGGAGATGTACGTATGTAGGGAAAAATAAGACATAAAATAATAAATAAAAATATATAAACATATAGAAAAAATATTTGAAAATATTAAGAATATTATAATATATATTATAAATATAAAAATATTAAGAAGGCATAATTTCAGTATAAAATATTTTTTAAACAAGAGAAAAAACACTATTGACCACAAACTGCAGTTTTTAAATGAAACTTTTTATTATTACGGGAGAAAAAAAATCCAAACCTATATGACCCAGTGTGAAAGAAATAATTGCCCCCTAAACGTAATAACTGGTTGGACCATCCTTAACAGCAACACCTGCAGTCAAGCGTTTGGGATAACTTGCAATGAGCGCCTTTTTAAGGGCATGCCACTGCATCTCAATAGGATTCAACTTTGACTACTTTGAATGATGTACCTTTAAAAGTGTACTTTCACAAAGGTACCGGGGATCATCAAGATGTTTTCTGGTTTTCTCCAGGCAAAAGGATCTTAGGGATCTCGTAAAAGGACGAGAATGACGCATTGCACACCTGTCAGATAACCTCGTTGGAACAAAATGTGAGATTTGAATGAACTGCTTCTGACCCCTGTGCTTGCATCCACCCAACAGCGCATGTTTTGCCCCGCTCCTCTGTCTCAAGAGTGGTTGCCATAGTGATGCATTGGCAAGTCAGCAGGCTTAATTCCAATGCGATGCAAAAAGGACAATCCACTGTGGGAAGAAATACAGGCCTGGAGGAGAGCGAAGCCACGGATCAAGACGTGCTGCCCCACTATGAGAGGTCAAAGTTGAAGCTCTCATGTAAACCAGATGACTCAAACTCAGGCTACTGAGGCCTTGAGCGGGAGCGGGGCAGAAACTCATACCGAGCAAAGACTAGCAATTACATGAATGCTATTTATTGCAAAACATGCAGCAGTGGAGCTCTATTATAAACAAATAACCTAATAGGATGGCGGCCATATATGAGATGTGATTATTACAATTACAGTGGAAACTCTATTGCCCTTAATCGGAATATGACCAACAAATTCAGGACATCAAGTAAAACTTCAACATGATGTAATAGCATAAAAATGTTGTAAGTGTATTTTGCTTTTTAATTTTTTCCTTTTGTGATTGTTTTCCTCTGATGGCAAAGATAATAATAATAATAATAATAATCAATTTTATTTATATTGCACTTTATATTACAGAAATCTCAAAGTTCTACAAAGAAAGCATAAAACCTACAGTGACGCAATAAAACAACACAAAAAAAAAAGAAAAAAGGCTAAGAAAAGGCCTTTGTAAAAAGGTAAGCTAAGAGGATAAATGTGACGATGACCAATGAACCGGAAATTGAATTTTAATAATAAAAAATTTCATTTAAAAACTGCAGTTTGTGGTCAGTAGTGTTTTTTTCTTGTTTTAAAAGTAATTCATCCTGCAATTATGCCTTTTTAATATTTTTTATATTTATAATATATATTATAATATTTTAAAATATTTTTTCTATATGCTTATATATTTTTATTTATTATTTTTATGTCTTATTTTTCCCTACATTGTACAAAAAAATAACATTCAGTATAACCCCTTACAGTATATAACACTCAACAAAAATATAATATCATTTTTGCTCCCATTTTCCATGAATGTGAGTGTGAATGGTTGTTTGTCTATATGTGCCCTGTGATTGGCTGGCCACCAGTCCAGGGTGGACCCCGCCTCTCACCCGAAGTCAGCTGGGATAGCCTAACGAGGACTAGAAGTATAGAAAAACTTTTACACATGCCTGTACAGTTAAAAAAAATGTTTCTGATGTCCACAGTTTGTCCCTGGAACAGATAAATGAAATTTCCATTCTAATGCTTTATATCAATGATCATATGAAATAGCCTGAAACATTGTTTTCACCAGCGCTATTGATCCATTTCCTTAACATTACATAAGCACTCTGACTGCAGAATCCGGGCTCTCGTTGACGATCAGAAGTCGGTCCAGATATCTGCTTTTCATTACAAGCCTATTTATAATGTCAAGGTTCCTTTGCACAAAATAAACAGTGTTACCATGAGGACTGGCTGCGTAGGACAAACAGTCTTAAATTATACACGTGTCACCGCCATTGCAGATTTAGCGCTAATGAAAAAAGACGCCTGTGAGATCATAAATAGTGAGAATGTTTTTTTTTTTTTTTTTTTTACTGATTTTCATTCTGGTAAATAAGTTCTAAAGTTGGAGGTGAAAATAAAGTCAGACATGTGATAATAGACTTTAACGTGCTGCACTAACAATTGAATTAATCTAGTTTATGGTTTATTTTGAACATGCATTGCAGGTTTACACTTGCACGATTCAACATGTCTGAAAAGGAGTAGGAAGATGCATGGCTCATTGAAGCCTAGCCCTTTTCCACGCTCCGGCATTTACTGATACTGTAGTTTGTTCACTATTCACGTTTCAATGTTACCATAACCACAGAGAATGTGCAACAAAAGATGGGACATATGGCTATACAGTGATGGGAATAAAGAAATACCATAAATAAAAATAATTAAAATAAATAAAACAGAAAAAAAAGACAAAAATAATAAAAAAAATCAATAGTTTTAATCAATAATAATAATAATTAAATATAATTTAAATAATAATTAAATATTCTTTATAATAATAGTGACACCGCTTGTCACAGGTGAATGCTGGAGCCTATCACAGCTTACAGGTGAGATTACAGGGTGCACCCTGTACTGGCAATTGCAGATTGGATATTAAAGATGAATGAATACATAAAATACTGCAATAAAAACAGATTGAAACATTTTACGGGGAGAACATGCAAACTTCACACAGACATGGCCGAGGGTGGAATTGAACTCGGGTCTCCTAGCTGTGAGGTCTGTGCGCTAACCACTCGACCTCTGTACTTATCATTTAATATATTTCATTCATGCTACGTTATTGCAGCAAATGCTGAATTAACTAGTCCCGACTTCAATACTTTGCACTTTACTCTGCTCTCATATGGATGTTTGTGCCACATATAAATATGCAACTTTCCAAATGTGGATAGACAACAGTATTATTTCATATTCACCGCTATGTACTTGCTTGTGCAATACTTTTTTATATTCAGTATATTTATTCCAGACTGCATTCACGGGGAGAACATGCAAACTCCACACAGACATGGCCGAGGGTGGAATTGAACTCGGGTCTCCAAGCTGTGAGGCCTGCGCGCTAACCACTCGATGTCTGTACTTATCATCTAATATATTTCATTCATGCTACGTTATTGTATCAAATGCTGAATTAACTAGTCCCGAGTTCAATACTTTGCACTTTACTCTGCTCTCATATGGATGTTTGTGCCACATATAAATATGCAACTTTCCAAATTTGGATAGACACCAGTATTATTTCATATTCACCGCTATGTACTTGCTTGTGCAATACTTTTTATATTCAGTATATTTATTCCAGACTGCATTCACGGGGAGAACATGCAAACTCCACACAGACATGGCCGAGGGTGGAATTGAACTCGGGTCTCCAAGCTGTGAGGCCTGCGCGCTAACCACTCGATGTCTGTACTTATCATCTAATATATTTCATTCATGCTATGTTATTGTATCAAATGCTGAATTAACCAGTCCCGAGTTCAATACTTTGCACTTTACTCTGCTCTCATACGGATGGATGTTTGTGCCACATATAAATATGCAACTTTCCAAATTTGGATAGAAAACAGTATTATTTCATATTCACCGCTATGTACTTGCTTGTGCAATACTTTTTATATTCAGTATATTTAGTATATAACTCCACACAGAGATGGCTGAGAGTGGAATTGAACACGGGTCTCCTAGCTGTGAGGTCTGCACGCTAACCACTCGACCACTGTGCAGCGCCTGACATTTGAAATTGTTATTTAAAAAAAAAACTGAAAAAAATGGGGAAAAAAGGAAAGATTGAGTTCATGCTAATAATGAGCTTTTTCACTTATATCATAAGCATGAAATTCTGTTTTTTTGAAAATATATATCATATCTACATGTGTTGCTTTCCACAATATCAACGTGTCCTTGCATGCCTTCATTTGTCTGAATGTGGACAAAATTTGGATACTCCTGTATTAAGCAATAATTTATTATTACTTATTTTCTAATTATAATAACAATAATATAATTTATAGAACTTTTGTGTGTGTAAATAAACATAAGGCACAAGCTAACTCCAGATTCCCGTCATAAAATATTGTGACCCGAGACGACCCTTTTCGAGGTGGTGTCCACCTAAATAGTTGCTAAATGCGTCAGCGTGTTTGCATGTGGCGACACCCCCATTGGACAGTCACACATGGTTCAATGCCATGTATACTGACGTAAAGGATGATTGCAACAATCAGGCACAGACTCAGTCGTGTTGCAATATCCCAACAGGGGAAGATTCCCATGAGAAGATTTCATTTCTTTTTGTGGAAAATGTCGGTCTCCCACTGAAGATTACAAGAAGTTTCACTTCAATCATTCCAGCTTGTTCTTCACAAGTGTAATAAGAAGTGTTTCATCAGTACAAAAGTTACCATTTCTACTTCAAGACATAGCATCAAATAAAATGTCTCTCACGTCTGACCTGATAGGATGTGTTCTCCACTCCGTAGTGCCTCATCAGTACCGGGTCCAGGCTCCTGGTCTGCCTCAGTCCACGCTTGGAGATGGTCTTGGGGCTGAGTGAGCAGGAGAAAACGCTGCTCAGAAGTCCCTGAGCGGACATGTTTGTCTTCAGCAAGCCGGTAGAGAAGATATGGGCTTCATCTCGCTGCGTGACACAAGTCCAAATGGAGCCGGGGAGAAAACCGATCCTGGACTCATCACTGATTATGAAAGACACACACACACACACACACACACACACACAAACACACACCAACCCCCAGAGTCTGACTCAGGACCCGAGGCGAAACTTCTTTTTTTTTCCCTTGAAGATCTGCAGATAGACAAAACTCATCCATCATTTTCCTGTAATTTCCCCTCCTACAAACTGCTGTCACAAACTAGAACAGTTGAGACATGTACTCCTTTTTTTTTTTTTTTACTTCTTGGAAGTATAAATGTAGTGGATTTATACTGTAGTCTACACTCGAAAAATAAACGTTTAGCCCCAACAAAAAAAATCAACGCAACAGTTTCCATTAGTCTTTCCTAGTTATGACAACTTCATTTGAAATGGCTTTGAACCAACAAACAATATTGCATTGCACAAATTAGCTTTTCCTCTTCACTCAAAGCTTATTGAATAATAAATGCTTACTGAATAATTGTTGTCATAGGGACAAGTTTTTAAGTTCGTAACTCGAAAAAAAAAATGTTAAGTCAACTGACTTCATCATTTTATTCAAAGTAGTTGAATTTGTTGTCTACTTAATTATAATAACAATGCACACAGCTTTTTAAGTAGCAGTGTGTGTGTGTGTGTGTGTGTATATTACGTTACCAAGCTAATTTTATTATGTCATGGCAACTTGAATTTTGTTGTAAGCTTACCATAACAATAACATTTGAGTGTATATGACATGCTAAATTAAGTGCATGTACATAATAGCCAACATTATTATTTGAACATAAAGTTAGCAACTCGGAAAGTTTATCAAAATCAATTAATTACATTTTTTACATTGCATTTATGTATTAAATCAAGTGGTGTCAACAGATACTCTGAATTACTTTTTAGAGTGTATGCGTCCTACCAGAAATGTCCCTAAAGTCATACAATTTGGTTTTCATGGGTGAAAAAAATGCCATTAGACAAGAGCAAGACCAGTCTGGGTGTTTTTTGCTTTGTCTTTGGCACCAATTGTCCCAAAAATAAAAGCTGCCATAATGTTACGCAAGAACATCAGCATCATTTTAAGTCATTATTTATTTCAGTCTTATTTCCTCCCCTTTACTACATTGGGTAATATGACTGTAAATGTGACTATAGGGGTGTTAGTAATATGGGGTGTCTATAGGGCTCTAATAACATTAAATATCATATTTAGAAGGTCTGAAATAGGTAGTATCCTGGAATAGATTGTGTTTATTTACCATGTGAAAAAGTACTTATACATATCCACTAGGGATTTTAATATACAAATGAAATATAGGTTCATACTAGTATGGGTTATTATCGGTACGCAATAACATACTCGAGTTTGCTAGTTAAGCTTAAGCAAATACTCTAAGTAAATTCATTAATTCGTTCATTTTTTACCGTTTATCCTAACAAGGGTGCTGGAGCCTATCCCAGCTGTCTACGGGCAAGAGGCGGGGTCCAGTGGCCAGCCAATCACAGGGCACATATAGACAAACAACCATTCACACTCACATTCATACCTATGGACAATTTGGAGTGGCTAATTAACCTAGCATGTTTTTGGAATGTGGGAGGAAACCGGAGTACCCGGAGAAAACCCACGCATGCACGGGGAGAACATGTATTGAACCCAGGGATTGACCTCCTAGCTGTGAGGTCTGCACGCTAACCACTCGACTGCCGTGCAGCCGAGTATAAAAGCATTATCTTATAGTCATACGGTAGTTTTTCCTACAAACACTGTTTATTTTTTCAATGCATCCACTGGTATCACAATAAAAGTAAAATAAAACTAAAACTAAATAAAACTAAATGTGTTAATTCATTACCCGTGATGCCGCTATCATTATGGGTAATGAAGTCCTGGACAATATAAAGCCTTTAACTTTCTCCTAATTAGGCCTCTACTTGCCTTGAGTGTTATTAGCCACTCAACATGACGGGAATGTTACACACGCTTCCATTGGTATACATTCCCAGTCCACTTTGGGCTGCACTGCATCAACCCCCCCCCGCCCGCCCTCGTTACAGGGCGCTTGAGATCCTTGGCATGCGCCGCCCAGGGAACCGAGTCTTCCTGTGGGAGCCCCCGGGGAAAGGACCTGTGTGATAACGGGACATGTGAACCGGCGCTGTATGGCCACGATAAGACGCCATCAGATACGGGAGTCGACCAAACAGACAGGGGAAGCGCTGATAAGAGGTCGGCTTTGTGTTTGATCCACTTCTTCTGGCCACGGTGGTCATGAGGAAGATTCCCACTCCACTTCCCACTATGTCGTTTATCTACGGGTTAAGTACGGCTTTGACTGCTCCTTCAAAGGACAAAGTTAACAAAGCTTCCATTCAATAGCCGTCATTAGGATGAAATATGTCATATTTAAACAACAATATGGCTGTGAAATTCCAGGGATATAAACTGGATTTCATTTTGTTGGCAGCCTACTTAGGATTGTTCTACTTAGGTTTATTTTTATATCCGTGGGAGGTAATAACTCCTTTTTTTTTTCTTGGTCAACAGCCAAATGCCAAAGATTATGCGGCCTTGGAAGAGAAATGAAAACAGTTGCAGCATTTTGACTATGTCTTATATTTAATAACTGCAAAATTGTTTTTTTAATGATTCAGTACAGCACAAATACAGCAACTACACCACTAGATGGTGCTAATGCACTGGTCTTGGTAGGTCTTGGTACTCATCCCATAATGTCTTAGGTTCATTGGCCACTCCAAATTATCCATAGGTATGAATGTGAGTGTGAATGGTTGTTTGTCTATATGTGCCCTGGGATTGGCTGGGATAGGCTCCAGCATAGCCAACAATGAGGATTAGAAAATTGGATGGATGGATGGATGGATGGATGGATAGAAGGATAGATAGGAAGGAAGGAAAGAAGGATGGATAGTGAGATAGGAAGGAGATGGACGGATGGATGGATGGACAGATAGGAAAGAGATGGACGGATGGATGGATAGATAGATGGATGTATAGACAGATAGGAAGGAAGGATGGATGTATAGACAGATAGGAAGGAAGGATGGATGTATAGACAGATAGGAAGGAAGGATGGATGTATAGACAGATAGGAAGGAAGGATGGATGTATAGACAGATAGGAAGGAGATGGATGGATGGATGGATGGATGGATGGATGGATGGATGGACGGACGGATGGACGGACGGACGGATGGACGGACGGATGGACGGACGGATGGACGGATCGATGGATGGATAGAAGGATAGATAGGAAGGAAGGATGGATGTATAGACAGATAGGAAGGAGATGAATGGATGGATGGATGGATGGATAGATAGATAGAAGGATAGATAGGAAGGAAGGATGGATGTATAGACAGATAGGAAGGAGATGGATGGATGGATGGACGGATGGATGGACGGATCGATGGATGGATAGAAGGATAGATAGGAAGGAAGGATGGATGTATAGACATATAGGAAGGAAGGATGGATGTATAGACAGATAGGAAGGAAGGATGGATGTATAGACAGATAGGAAGGAAGGATGGATGTATAGACAGATAGGAAGGAGATGGACGGATAGATGGACGGATGGACGGATGGACGGATGGACGGATAGATAGATAGATAGATAGATAGATAGATAGATAGATAGATAGATAGATAGAAGGATAGATAGGAAGGAAGGATGGATGGATGTATAGACAGATAGGAAGGAGATGGACGGACGGACAGACCGACAGACGGACAGATAGATAGACAGATTTATCAAGTGGAGATGACTTTTCTAGTTATTACCCCATATTTCCATACAGGAAGTCATATTAGGCAGTACCAATAGGCCAATAAAGAATATGGCGTGAATTTGCTTAAATATGCATATGTTTTGACAAATAACAAGCCGTGTTAAAGCTTGCTAGCTCAGTACGGACCAGACATCTCTACATCGACATCTTTGGTTGACTAGCCATGCCTTGTGGGATGGGGCTGACATGCAGTGTCACCATTGGCCACTTGTGTGCGCTAGAAATCTGTCATGTCCAGACTTGAGGCAGCCCTCGGCATGTTAGTGGTGGCATGGTGGTGCTGTGGACCATCACTAACAAGGATGCTAAATGACCTCATCAAGTACCAGAAGAGAATACAAGAGCATGGAAATGTCGCATTAGCCATTTTCAGGATACAAGAATATCCATGCGTCATCAGCCACATTGAGAAATGCAGTATTAGTATACTAGACACAGTTGAACCCAAAGCATACGTCCTCAGTACACTACTTCTACATCCTACTGGAAGAGTACTGCTTATCTCATGGCATCGTGTATTTGTTAGCACATCATCCGTGCAGTAATGTGGAATATGTGAGTAATGGAGGACGGAAAATGCAATCAAGCTGCCACACACTTGATTAAACCACTTTTTCAGCAGCATGTGTGCACATCAGTTCAAGTCCTCGCCGTCTTGCATTTCCACTCGGCACCAGTGCCTCAAACACGACCGGCCACGGAAGTATTGATTTCTCATTTTTTTTCCCTTCCATATCCTCTTGCTGTTGATAGAATTTACACCAGGCCATGTTTCAAGGAGGCCTCCACCCCCCCTCCCTTTGCAGTACAACACAGAGAAGAGTGGTCGCCCGGCGCTAGCTGTTGTTACGAGCATCTAGTATCTGCAAGTAGCGAGACATGGATGATGATCATGGAGAGACAAAGGACAAAACTGGCAGTTTGGAGGACAACCAAGAGAAGTCCAGGTAGGTCTTCTTGCTGTACTTATGTATATTGTCAAAATACTGTTTTAATTTACTAGCGAGTGGAACTCAGTAGGGTGTGTGGCGTTTGTTGACTTCCATGTTCGAGTGTATACGAGTACAAAAAGAGTTAAAACACTATAAGACTGAAATTAAATAAAAGTAAAATTATTTCATTCATTCATTTTCTACCGCTTATCCTCACGAGGGTCGTGGGGGGGGTACTGGAGCCTATACCAGCTGTCTTCGGGCGAGAGAGGCGGGGTACACCCTGGACTGGTGGCCAGCCAATCACAGGGCACATATAGACAAACAACCATTCACACTCACATTCATACCTATGGACAATTTGACGTCGCTAATTAACCTAGCATGTTTTTTTGGAATGTGGGAGGAAACCGGAGTACCCGGAGAAAACCCACGCATGCACGGGGAGAACATGCAAACTCCACACAGAGATGGCCGAGGGTGGAATCGAACCCTGGTCTCCTAGCTGTGAGGTCTGCGCGCTAACCATTCATAAGAATTCTTTATTTATAAATTGAACAAGTTCATAGTTAGACCTTAGAAAACCCTTTAAAATATTATGAATACATGTTTTAAGACTATAAGAGCCCTCTCGACATGACATAGCACCCCTATATTCACATATACACTCATATTACCCAATAGAGTAGATATAATCAAAGAAAAAAGCCATTTAAGACACTGTTGTAGCCATGATAACCGAACTAAGATATAATATAAACTCACACATATTGATATTTATTTGCTATACGGACCCAAAAACATGGTAACCTTTTACATTTATCGATACTTGCTGTATGGACCCAAATATAAGACGACATCTTCTGGTTGTCACATATACAGTGAAGAAAATAAGTATTTGAACACCCTGCTATTTTGCTATTTCTCCCACTTAGAAATCATGGAGGGGTCTGAAATTTTCATCGTAGGTGCATGTCCACTGTGAGAGAGATAAACTAAAAAGAAAAATCCAGAAATCACAATGCATGATTTTTTAACAATTTATTTGTGTGATACAGCTGCAAATAAGTATTTGAACACCTGTGTATCATCTAGAATTCTGACCCTGAAAGACCTGTTAGTCTGCCCATTAGAAGTCCACCTGCACTCCATGTATCATCCTGAATCAGATGCACCTGTTTGAGGTCGTTAGCTGCATAAAGACACCTGTCCACCCCATACAATCAGTAAGACTTTAACTTGTAACATGGCGAAGACCAAAGAGCTGTCCAAAGACACCAGAGACAAAATTGTACACCTCCACAAGGCTGGAAAGGGCTACGGAGCAATTACCAAGCAGCTTGGTGAAAAAAGGTCCACTGTTGGAGCTATCATTAGAAAATGGAAGAAGCTAAACATGACGGTCAATCTCAATCGGAGTGGAGCCCCATGCAAGATATCACCTCGTGGGGTCTCAATGATTCTAAGAAAGGTGAGGAATCAGCCCAGAACTACACGACAGGACTTGGTCAATGACCTGAAAAGAGCTGGGACCACCGTTTCCAAGGTTACTGTAGGTAATACACTAAGACGTCATGATGTGAAATCATGCATGGCACGAAAGGTTCCCCTGCTTAAACCAGCACATGTCAAGGCCCGTCTTAAGTTTGCATATGACCATTTGGATGATACAGAGGAGTCATGGGAGAAAGTTTTATGGTCAGATGAGACCAAAATAGAACTTTTTGGTCATAATTCCAATAAGCGTGTTTGGAGGAAGAAGAATGAAGAGTACAATCCGAAGAACACCATCCCTACTGTGAAGCATGGGGGTGGTAGCATCATGCTTTGGGGGTGTTTTTCTGCACATGGGACAGGACGAGTGCACTGCATTAAAGAGAGGATGACTGGGGCCGTGTATTGTGAGATTTTGGGGAACAACCTCCTTCCCTCTGTCAGAGCATTGAAGATGGGTCGTGGCTGGGTCTTCCAACACGACAACGACCCGAAGCACACAGCCAGGAAAACCAAGGAGTGGCTCCGTAAGAAGCATATCAAGGTTCTAGCATGGCCCAGCCAGTCTCCAGACCTGAACCCAATCGAAAATCTTTGGAGGGAGCTCAAACTCCGTGTTTCTCAGCGACAGCCCAGAAACCTGACTGATCTAGAGAAGATCTGTGTGGAGGAGTGGGCCAAGATCCCTCCTGCAGTGTGTGCAAACCTGGTGAAAAACTACAGGAAACGTTTGACCTCTGTAATAGCAAACAAAGGCTACTGTACCAAATATTAACATTCATTTTCTCAGGTGTTCAAATACTTATTTGCAGCTGTATCACACAAATAAATTGT
This sequence comes from Doryrhamphus excisus, assembly GCF_037039965.1. Taxonomy (NCBI): domain Eukaryota; kingdom Metazoa; phylum Chordata; class Actinopteri; order Syngnathiformes; family Syngnathidae; genus Doryrhamphus; species Doryrhamphus excisus. Next base: position 20,326,516 of record NC_136368.1, read on the forward strand.
TAAAAAATCATGCATTGTGATTTCTGGATTTTTCTTTTTAGTTTATCTCTCTCACAGTGGACATGCACCTACGATGAAAATTTCAGACCCCTCCATGATTTCTAAGTGGGAGAAATAGCAAAATAGCAGGGTGTTCAAATACTTATTTTCTTCACTGTAAATCTGGCTGAGATCCTTGATCATATGTACACTTTGACACCTTGTACATTTATTGATACTTGCTGTATGAACTCAAATATAAGACGACCCTGAATGTAAGACAACCAGCGGGTGTAGTGGCTACATCTTTCCAGGTCAACGTTGTGTGGATGTGAGTGACAAGAAAAAAAGCTCTGAGAAAAGTCAATTGCCGCCATTTTCTGGTTGTCACATATAAATCTGGCTGAGATCCTTGATCATATGTACACTTTGACACCTTGTAGATTTATCGATACTTGCTGTATGGACCCAAATATAAGACGGCCATGAATGTAAGACGGCCAGGATGTGAGTGACAAGAAAAAAAGCTCGGAGAAAAGTCAATTGTCACATATAAATCTGGCTGAGATCCTTGATCATATGTACACTTTGACACCTTGTAGATTTATCGATACTTGCTGTATGGACCCAAATATAAGACGACCCTGAATGTAAGACGGACAGCGGGTGTAGTGGCTACATCTTTCTAGGTCAACGTTGTGTGGATGTGAGTGACAAGAAAAAAAGCTCGGAGAAAAGTCAATTGGCGCCATTTTCTGGTTGTCACATATAAATCTGGCTGAGATCCTTGATCATATGTACACTTTGACACCTTGTAGATTTATCGATACTTGCTGTATGGACCCAAATATAAGACGGCCATGAATGTAAGACGGCCAGGATGTGAGTGACAAGAAAAAAAGCTCGGAGAAAAGTCAATTGTCACATATAAATCTGGCTGAGATCCTTGATCATATGTACACTTTGACACCTTGTACATTTATCGATACTTGCTGTATGGACCCAAATATAAGACGACCCTGAATGTAAGACGGCCAGGTCACCGGTGTGTGGATGTGAGTGACAAGAAAAAAAGCTCAGAGAAAAATCAATTGGCGCCATTTTCTGGTTGTCACATATAAATCTCGCTGAGACCATTGATCAGATATTGTAGAGCATCCAGACCCTTTCCCATATGACTCAGGAAGTTTCCGTTGTAGTTCTATGGCCATCACAACACTTTTCCTCATCATTGGTACCAATTGGTATTTTAATATTTCCGAGCATAAATAACACAAGTGGACAAAAAGACTAGTAATTTCTCATTGGTTGAACCTATTTCTCATTGACCATAATGAAAACTGCAGGCAATTATGATCCACATCACCAATCTAATAATTAGCCTTATCCGTGACATTACAAAACGAAGCTGGACCGGCACGCTCGGAGCCCAGCCCGAAGCCGCACACGTCTAATTGGAGCGCCTCATGACGCTCCGTTGGCCTCATGACCTTCGCGAGCTTTCCACGGACACATCGATTTTTTTCTCCCGCATTACAGCTAATGGCTGGATGCTGTGAATCCTATCCTCCCATGGTAACACGGGGGAGGGGCGGGGAGGGGGAGGGGCTTGTACAGCGTGTTGACGCGGGAGTGGCTGTCTGATGTGAGGAATGTGATATCCTGTGATCAAATTGATTGAAAGTGACCGACTTCTGTGCACTTCCTGTGTATGAAACGAGCGTATTTAACAGAAGAGTTTTATGCCTTTCGGGGCTGAGTGCTTTCCTGTCCGGCTTAGAGAAATATCATGATTGATGAGTTTTAAAATTAGTGCACTGTAAGTCTTTATCCGACGCTATTAATTGATTTCTGACTAATTAACGTTGATTAATGACCTATTTAGTATTCTTCTATGGTAGCAAAAAAACAACAGAGGAGCAAACAATGTAAATTACACAACTGGAATACCTGGGGTAATAAGGAACAATCTTTGGGAAAATGTTTTTGAGGGCTGCACGGTGGACGTGTGGTTAGCACGGAGACTTCACAGCTAGGAGACCCAGGTTCAATTCCACCCTCAGCCACCTCTGTGTGGAGTTTGCATAAGTTTCCAAATTGTCCATAGGTATGAATGTGAGTGTGAATGGTTGTTTGTCTATATGTGCCCTGTGATTGGCTGGCCACCAGTCCAGGGTGTACCACCCCGCCTCTCGCCCGAAGACAGCTGGGATAGGCTCCAGCAACCCCCATGACCCTCATAAGGAAAAGCGGTAGAAAATGAATGAATGAATGGTTCAGGAGTTTTTGGACATTGTTCCAACCATAGCAATGCTAACAATGCTAACAATGCTAACAATGCTAACAATGCTAACAATGCTAACAATGCTAAAAATGCTATTATTGCTATCTTAACGTTACATTTTGGGCTGCACGGCGGACTGAGTGGTTAGCGCGCAGACCTCAGAACTAGGAGACCCGGGTTCAATTCCACCCTCCGCCATTTCTGTGTCTAGTTTGCATGTTGTCCCCGTGCATGATTGGCTGGCCACCAGTCCAGGGTGTACCCCGCCTCTTGCCCCGAAGACAGCTGGGATAGGCTCCAGCAACCCCCGCGACCCTCATGAGGAAAATAAAAAATAAAAAATAAAAAATAAAAAATAAAAAATAAAAAATAAAAAATAAAAAATAAAAAATAAAAAATAAAAAATAAAAAATAAAAAAGCGGTAGAAAATGAATGAATGAATGTTTTTTTGAACAATTTGTTCAAGAATATATGCTTCTTTGAAAAAAACATCACAAAGCAGCTTCCTGTTTAACATGAAAAGGCAGAATTACATTTAAAATATTTTCCCGAAAATTGTACCTCATTACTCCAAAAATTGTCCCGTATTACCCCGAAAATTGTCCCTTATTACCCCAATTTACGGTACTTCTTTTCCTGCTATGCAAGCAGCGACTCATCATTTTATCTATAATCATCATTTGGCAGAATACATTCTGTTGGTCTCCTGTTTTGATTGATTAGCCATGTTTTACTGAGCAGCCAGGGCACTGTATTCCATGTTTTATGGTTGTTTCCAATTTGTAGCCTTTTGACTTCCACTGATCAAGATAACATACAACCGAATAGAACAGAGCGCAACACGGTCTTCAAGAAAAACAAAGCAAGCCACCCACACACGCACGGTAAACAGCCCGTTAAATCAGATAAGTCTCATGACACACTCTGGCTTATTAACCTCAACGTAAATAGTTCCTGTAACGACCCCGAGACAACATGCTAAATGTGGTTCTTAGTCATGTAATATCAGCACACGGGTTAATGCACAGCCCCTGTTCTTACTCAAAACGCTGTGACCTGTGTGTCACACAAAAGCAGGCCACTCATGCAGCGTGTTGTGGCCCAGGGGCGAGTGCTGCACAGCCACCATCATTGGATGGATTCATGCGCTGTGTTTTTTGCCCCACGGAAAAAGGTCCGCTTTTGTCTGCTTTACACTTATGACCGCCATGCATCATACGGACTATATGGGTATCAGAAAAACTAATATATGGTGCAGTAATCCCTCGTTCATCACAATTCATTGCTTTCAGACCTACTCGTACATTGAATATTTTTGCAAAAAAACATTTTAAATATAGTTTTACCATTAGTAGAGCCCTCCTGACATTAAATAACACCCCTATAGTCACCTTTACACTTGTATAAGTGGACTTGTGTGGAGGACAGGAGGTGACATCTGGGGTTCAGAGTTGAGTGGATTGTGGTTATTATTATTATTATTATTATTATTATTATTATTATTATTATTATTATTATTATTATTATGGGTTAGGGTTATTATTATTCTTGTGATATGATTATGATTGATTATATGATTATTACTGGTATTATCCTGCTTGTTAATTTGCTTTGATAAACCTGCAATAAAAACCTGTTATACCGGAAAAATGTATTTGGTTACAGTACGTTTTGGTTTAAATCATACCTCGCAAAATCATGGTTCTATTACTTTTCAGAAATTAATGAATTCATTAATTGATCTCTGTTGACTACTATTAGTAAATGATGCAGGTAATGTGTAGTATTCTGTTTTTATTTGGTTACAGTACGTTTTGGTTTAAATCGTACCTCGCAAAATCATGGTTCTTTTACTTTTCAGAAATTCATTCATTCATTAATTAATCTCTGTTGACTACTATTAGTAAATGATGCAGGTGATGTCGAGTATTCTGGTTTTATTTGGTTAGAGTACGTTTTGGTTTAAACCGTACATTGCAAAATCATAGTTCTTTTACTTTTCAGAAATTAATGAATGAATTAATTAATCTCTGTTGACTACTATTAGTAAACAATGCAGGTGATGTCGAGTATTCTGGGTTTATTTGGTTACAGTACGTTTTGGTTTAAATCGTACCTCGCAATTTTTCTATGCCATTTTTTAAGCTACTAAGAGGCGTGATATATAAATTATTATATTTTTGACAGTAATATAATTCAAACCACAGCGTAGCAAATGACGACTGTAATTTTAATAACAATATTCCAATACAAGGCTTTTCTTACGGGTCGTAGTTGCATGGGAACTTTGAGTGCTGAAAGGCTGCCGCGTGTACAAGCATGGGGCGTGTTATGCAAGCAGCTCCATTTGCTTGCAGAGGCAAAGACACGTGCCTTCGCTCATAACTAATGGAAGACTCTGTATGCCATTCATGCATGGGTGACCCTGCATGGCATGATGCTGCGTGAAGCATCATGATGTTGAAACACCACGGCATTAAAGCAGCATGCCTTTTTTTTTTTTTTTTTTTAAAGGTAGAAAAACGTTATCCGCTGCTACATTTAGGTTAAGATCTAGTCCCGTGGTTTATATAGGATTTGGGTTTGGCTCGTTTAAGGTTGACAGTTGGCAGGCAAATAACGATAGAGTTGGATTATGTGTGCAGCTTAATTTTAAGCTCTGCTGCCTGAAACACATGCCATCTTTAAAAAGCCTCATACCGGGATCAGATTATTATGTCAGCTATCGCAAATTGGCGTGCAGGAATAATGTAAACACTACAGTCACACTGAAATGTGTCGGGTGGGTGAATTTTACCCAAAGAAGGCGCTCGTGGAGGCGGTCTCGGCCTGCACTGAGCCCCACAGGAGTCCAGCTGTTCGGGAATTGATCCCTCTGTTTTCTGATGCACTGGCCCGGAATGTGATGTTATTTCATTACTGAGGCAGAAGCGACAAGCTCGGTCTCCTCCCCGGGGGCGTTGGCCAGTCACTTGGACGGGGGGCCACGGTACGTAATCATAACTGAGCGTGCTCAGTCAGACAAGCTCACTTGTCCATGGAAAGTCCAAATAAAAGCAAAGGGGGTGGGAAACTTTGCAGAGTCAGGGGCGAGCTGAGTGCATTTCATTATACAAGGGGGCTCTAAATGCTTTGACGGGAAACACGGGAAACACGGGAATCAAGCGCTGCCTCCGAGAACCTGTCAGCAACAATGAACCCGGACGACAATGAAGTCGGCATCTTCACTGTCATTCAGTGAGTAGCGCTCTGTGGGCTTGTTGTTGTGCTGTGATATAACTCAGTCAGAGCTCATCACCGCCTTTGCACGAGATGCTTGTTATTGCACGCCGGTGGAAATTCCACTAACTTTACTACAGCACATTTTGTTGCCGTCTTCTTCATTGTTGGGATGAATTTATGATCTTTGTGATGCTTTCTCTCAGACAAAATCTAGCAATCTTAAGAAAGTTGCTCTTTAAAAACAACATGGTGGGGTCAAATATTGATATAATAGGTTGATATACCAGGCTGCACGGTGGTCGAGTGGTTAGCGCGCAGACCTCACAGCTAGGAGACGAGGGTTCAATTCCACCCTCGGCTATCGCTGTGTGGAGTTTGCATGTTTTCTCCGGGTACTGGCATAGCAAGCATTGGAAACCTTGGTTAGCGTATGCCTCGGTTAGCAAACATTTCCTCCAAAATTTTGCCTTGATTCATCTTCCGGTTAGCGTACAATGTAGCGCCTGGGTAAGTGGTTAGGCCACACAGCTAGAAGATCCGGGTTTGATTCCCTGCTCGGTCATGTCTGTGTGGAGTTTGCATGTTCTCCCCGTGCATGCGTGGGTTTTATCCAGGTACTGGCATAGCAAGCATTGGAAGCCTTGGTTAGCGTATGTCTCGGTTAGCAAACATTTCCTCCAAAATTTTGCCTTGATTCATCTTCCGGTTAGCGTACAATGTAGCGCCTGGGTAAGTGGTTAGGCCACACAGCTAGGAGATCCGGGTTTGATTCCCTGCTCGGTCATGTCTGTGTGGAGTTTGCATGTTCTCCCCGTGCATGCGTGGGTTTTATCCGGGTACTGGCATAGCAAGCATTGGAAGCCTTGGTTAGCGTATGCCTCGGTTAGCAAACATTTCCTCCAAAATTTTGCCTTGATTCATCTTCCGGTTAGCGTACAATGTAGCGCCTGGGTAAGTGGTTAGGCCACACAGCTAGAAGATCCGGGTTTGATTCCCTGCTCGGTCATGTCTGTGTGGAGTTTGCATGTTCTCCCCGTGCATGCGTGGGTTTTCTCCGGGTACTGGCATAGCAAGCATTGGAAGCCTTGGTTAGCGTATGTCTCAGTTAGCAAACATTTCCTCCAAAATTTTGCCTTGACTCATCTTCCGGTTAGCGTACAATGTAGCGCCTGGGTATGTGGTTAGGCCACACAGCTAGGAGATCCGGTTTTGATTCCCTGCTCGCTCATGTCTGTGTGGAGTTTGCATGTTCTCCCCGTGCATGCGTGGGTTTTCTCCGGGTACTCCGGTTTCCTCCCACATTCCAAAAACATGCTAGGTTAATTAGCCACTCCAAATTGTCCATAGGTATGAATGTGAGTGTGAATGGTTGTTTGTCTATATGTGCCCTGTGATTGGCTGGCCGCCAGTCCAGGGTGTACCACGCCTCCTGCCCAGAGACAGCTGGGATAGGCTGGTTTTATTTGGTTACAGTACATTTTGGTTTAAATCGTACCTGGCAAATTAATGGTTCTATTACTTTTCAGAAATTAATGAATTCATTAATTGATCTCTGTTGACTACTATTAGTAAATGATGCAGGTGATGTATAGTATTCTGGTTTTATTTGGTTACAGTACGTTTTGGTTTAAATCGTACCTGGCAAAATCATGGTTCTATTACTTTTCAGAAATTAATGAATTTATTAATTAATCTCTTTTGACTACTATTAGTAAATGATGCAGGTGATGTCTGGTATTCTGGTTCTATTTGGTTACAGTACGTTTTGGTTTAAATTGTCCTCGCAAAATCATGGTTCTATTACTTTTCAGAAATGAATGAATTCATTAATTAATCTCTTTTGACTACTATTAGTAAATGATGCAGGTGATGTATAGTATTTTGGTTTTATTTGGTTACAGTACATTTTGGTTTATACCGTACCTTACAAAATCATGCTTCTATTACTTTCAGAAATTCATTCATTCATTCATTGATCTCTGTTGATTACTATTAGTAAGTGATGCAGCTAATGTGTAGTATTCTGGTTTTATTTGGTTACAGTACGTTTTGGTTTAAACCGTACCTGGCAAAATCATGGTTCTATTACTTTTCAAAAATTAATGAACTCATTAATTAATCTCTTTTGACTACTATTAGTAAATGATGCAGGTAATGTGTAGTATTCTGGTTTTATTTGGTTACAGTACGTTTTGGTTTAAACCGTACCTTGCAAAATCATGCTTCTATTACTTACAGAAATTCATTAATTCATTCATTGATCTCTGTTGATTAATATTAGTAAGTGATGCAGGTGATGTGTAGTATTCTGCTTTTATTTGGTTACAGTACGTTTTGGTTTAAATCATACCTCGCAAAATCATGCTTTTATTACTTACAGAAATTAATTCATTCATTCATTCATTGATCTCTGCTGATTACTATCAGTAAGTGATGCAGGTGATGTGTAGTATTCTGGTCACTAGGCAGCAGTCATGACACAAAACATCAGCCGGCGCCTCACCAGCCATGAACCTCACCCCACGTCACATGAAGAAAACGCATGCGACGTGGTGATGCTTTTAAGTAAACATTCATGCCTCTGTTGTTTAGCGTGCTTAGCAATTCATGCAGAATGGCTGCACTCTGCTTATTCTCAGCTTTTACAGGCGAGCAGCAATCCAAAGGCAAGGCTTGCAAAATTGAAGCACTGTTGGGTTTTAAGTGGCCAAGTGTACCCAAATGACCGAATTCAGCTGATTTAAAAGCGACTCTGAGGGGAAGTGTACGGGATCAGCGGGGTGGCAAGGATCGGATGGTGTAAAGCTTCGGCCATATTCTCCTTAGATCACGCTGCCGTCTGACCTTAATATCCACTGCCACTCATGTTGGCTTCAGGCCCGCGAGCCCGAATGGGCAAACACGACTGTCCAGAATACGCTGAGTCTCTCAAAAGCTCCAGCCAAAGGACACTGTTGCTATATTTAAAGCAAATCAGTCTGCATCACTTCATTTGCCGGCTTCATCCCGTATGCCTTTTAACAATTCCCCTTCCTGCTCGAGCAAAGACGTACGTAGCATATTGCTTTTTTTGTCCCACAACAATAGTCTGGAACATCAGATAAAAAAAAACAAAAAACAGTAGGCTTCGTCTTTCTCATCAACCTTGCCAATGTGATGAAGGCGGAAAAAAAAACAAACGAGCGCCTGACCCTGAGTCGGAGAGACAACACTCTTTTATTGCAAAGGCACACTGAGTCACCGGGAAGGAGCTTACAAGTTGTGGCATTTTATAAAAGAGGATTCCTGACTGTTGCCGGAGATTGAAAATTGCCAGTTTCATCGTTACAGAATCTGACAAAAGTACGTCCACCCCTCATGTTTCAGCAACCACTTTACTGCAGTACATCACTGAAAAAACGCCAAATACAAATGCGGATGTACTTTAGAGCAGGGGTGTTTTCTACACATCTGCTTCTTAATCTATTACTTGGGGATTATTTAGGGACCCATAAAAAAACCTTAAACCATATTAGGAAAGCAGGAAGTGAACAAATGTTACTGATTGTAAAAAGTACCAGAACAATGAGCCAATTCAAGAAACAATACAAGCAGTTGATGTTTGCTAAATACAAGGATGAAGAGTCTTGAACCAGTCATGATGTGCTATATATATCACTATATTGACACGCACTATGGTACCCATTATGGCATTGGATGCTCATATCACCGAGTACTTTGCTACATGATTGAAAAAATGAAAAAATAATAAAAAATACAAATAAAAAAAATATTCAAAAAAATTAAAAAAAAAAATGTTTTTTAAATTTAAAAAAAACTTAAACTATATTAGGAAAGCAGGAAGTGAACAAATGTAACTGATTGTAAAATTACCATATGGAGGGGTAGGATTTAATAAGCTTTGCTTCTTCCTACTCCTTTTGGACATGTGGAACTGTGAACCCAATTAATCAACAACTATTTGTTGATATAAATGTGTAAATATCCTCTGATTTCAGCCTCCATTGAATACTACATGTAGAGCTGCAACAATTAATCAATTAATCCATACCCAATTAATCGACAACTAATTTGGTAATTGATTAATTTTTTAATATGTGTAAATATCCTCTGATTTCAGCCTCCAAAATGTGAATATTTTTTAATTTCTTTATTCATCCATTTGTGTTTTAGCCAAAACAAGATATTCACACAATCGCCAATTCACCTAGCATGTTTTTGGAATGTGGGAAGAAATCGGAAAAAAAACAGGGAGAGCATGCAAACTCCACACAGAGATGGCCGAAGGTGGAATTGAACTCGGGTCTCCTAGCTGTGAGGCCTAACCACTCGTCCACTGTGCAGCCACATGACAAGATGTATTCGGAAAATCCATCTGTCTCGTACGCGTTCATCAAATTCGGTATCTGAAAAATATGACTTTGTCAAAATGACTTAAAAATGGCGAATTTAAACCACAATATCTGACATCCTGCGTTTTGGGGCGGAGCACACAAGATTCGCCACCTAGTGGACCGACAGTGTAATGGCTGAATAAACAATATCGCTATTTTAGTCTGGAGGGGTTTCCTTTGACGTAAGGCAATTTATTAGCAATATTAACTGGCTGGCTGAGATGATATTTGATGTTAGCGTTTTCTGGCAGAGTGCTTCCTTTTCATCACACGGCAGAGATGTTGCTTTTATAAAAATAAAAATAAAAAAATTGCCTGAGCCACATGAAAAAGATTTAGCGGCCCTACTTGGATTTGAGACGGAGCTAATTGGCTCTTGGTGGGTTTTGACGGAGGTGTCCTTATCCTTTAGCTTTGATTTACGAGGGCTGATGTTTTCCTCTTTCCAATACCAGACGCAGTCATTCTTTATCTGGCGTCCAGATGTCATTTGTTGCTTTGGAGGCGACCGTTTTGCTTTAAATCTGAATTGAATTTAAACTGAATTGTTGCGTATTGTCTTAAATATTCAGCAGTGAATCCACATTTAGGATCGCGTTCGAATGAGTGTTCGAATGAGTTATTTAAGTAAACAAAAACTACTGCACTGATTTCCATGAGACTTAGTGGGGTGGCATAGCAAGCAATGGAAACCTTGGTTAGCGTATGCCTCGGTTAGCAAACATTTCCTCTAAAATTTAGCCTTGATTAATGTTCCGGTTAGCGTACAATGTAACGTCTGGGTAAGTGGTTAGGCCACACAACTAGGAGATCCGGGTTCGATTCCCTGCTCGGTCATGTCTGTGTGGAGTTTGAATGTTCCCCCTGTGCATGCGTGTGGTTGACTCCGGCTTCCTCCCACATTCCAAAAACATGCTAGGTTAATTAGCGACACCAAATTGTCCATAGGTATGAATGTGAGTGTGAATGGTTGTTTGTCTATATGTGCCCTGTGATTGGCTGGCGACCAGTCCAGAGTGTACCCCGCCTCTCGCCCGAAGACAGCTGGGATAGGCTCCAGCACCGCCGCGACACTTTTGAGGAAAAGCAGTAGAAAATGAATAAAAAATAAAAAAATAAAAAATAAAAAATAAAAAATAAAAAATAAAAAATAAAAAATAAAAAATAAAAAATAAAAAATAAAAAATAAAAAATAAAAAATAAAAAATAAAAAATAAAAAATATTATGAAAGCAGGAAGTGAACAAATGTAACAGTTAGTGATTGTAAAAGTACCAGATGGAGGGGTAGGATTTAATAAGCTTTGCTTCTTCCTACTCCTTTTGGACATGTGGAACTGGGAACTGATTATGGGATGCATTCAATTGTAATCTGATGCATGTTCAAATGAAATATAACCATTACCATTACCAAAACATCATTACAAATCTTGAACCCGGTCGTGGAACACTCAAAGATTGTGATATTGGAAACGGTTCACTCCATCAGTCGTCAATCGCATCATCTCTTCAGGAAAGTGTCAACAATGTTGTTTGTTTAGGATAAACTGCTGAAGTATTTGGAGGCCTCTGGTCGTGATTGGCGTCACGGAGAGGAAGCTTTTAACACTTTTGAAAGGTCACAATCATAAATGCAACATTCACTTCTCAGTGTGCAGCTGTGAGCTCGGTCGGGGATCGGGGATCGGGGATGGGGAGTGGTGGGGGTACATTAGGTCCTTCCACGCTCTCCAGCTGCTCTCTGTTGCTTTTCCCTCCAACAATATATTGCCCAGCATGCTGCACAACACCCCCCCCCAAACCCCCACACCCCTCCACCCCACAATTCATGGCTGCACAACCTTTTCCTGCTCTCTGGCAACACCAGCGTGGCTGATTGATGACAGCAGCCGTTGGGGACTTCGAGGTAAAGCCAACTGCGTCTTTAGGTGGAATTCTTCTGGTTCTTCACACACACCCTTTCACGTTCCCACATCCCTCCCTTTTTCCCTCCCTCCTATCCATCCATCCTCTCTCTCTCTCTCTCTCTCTCTCTCTCTCTCTTACCCTGCTTCCCTCCAAAGCTGTTGTTCCTGCACGGCTCCCGCACATAATTCCACCGCGATGGAAATTAAATGAAGGTGGCTTAACGCAGCTAACACCGGCATGCTTTGAAGGATGTAACCAGGCTGGGGGGTGTGTGTGTGTGTGGGGGGGGGCTCTTACACTGCCAGATCCTTTTCCTACGGGCTGGAAGTGGATTTGCAAAGCGAGGACACAGCAATCACTCAGCCATGCAGAAACCCAGACAACAGGAATAATCTCTCCACCGGAAGACTTGTGGGAGCTCCACTTTTTATTTTATTTATTTATTCCTGAATTATTTATTTTCCCGTTGTCGGACAATGGAGCCGGAGTGAGACAGCGGCACAATCTGCTGACTGCGACCTGCAGCACGCATGGATGTGTTCAGCTTTGTGAAGATGCCAAAGCTGACGGGGTGAGTCTGCCTGATGATGATGATGATGCTGCTCCGCCGCCGTGCGACATGTCAACGCCGGGCGACGTCGTAACGCAGAATTACGACAAAATGGTTGCAAGTTATGTTATAGGCTGAAATGATGCGATGAACTAGTAAGCTACATGGAATGGAAGTGGGGGCGGATGCAGGAACCTCAAACGTCTGCATGCAAGTTTTATATTCTTGGTGATTATTGCTTAGAAAAACGCAAATAGTCTATGGAAAATATGACGCAATTAAAAAACAAATGTTTATCATTATATGCAGTATTAGAAGCATTTATGGGTTAAACGTTTTGGGACTTTGCCAAGGCCGAATCAAATGATGGTTTGTTGTTAGCAGCAATGGAAAATACAGTACATAAACATTTGAAAAAGCTGAAAAATTCATACCATTAATGTGTTCACGGGTTTTCTAGATGCTCTTGATCTTCCCCAGCGGACATTAATCCATTAATACAGGATTTATCTCCATTAGAAACACCACTGATTTCATTTTATTACATTCATTCATTCATTTTATACCGCTTTTCCAGTAGGGGTGCTGGAGCCTATCCCAGCTGTCTTTCGCCTGAGAGGCGGGGTACACCCTGGACTGGTGGCCAGCCAATCACAGGGCACATATAGACAAACAACCATTCACACTCACATTCATACCTATGGACAATTTGGAGTGGCTAATTAACCTAGCATGTTTTTGGAATGTGGGAGGAAACTGGACATAAACATTCCAAAAAATGTAAATTTTATGTCTTAGTTGTTTATGCCTTATATGTATTATTTTCTGTTATGTTTACTATAAATGTGTGTAAAAGTGACTATGGGGGTGTTATTTCATGTCGACAGGTCTCTAATAATGTTCATTCATTTTCTCTTGCTTATCCTCACGAGGGTTGCGGCGGGTGCTGGAGCCTATCCCAGCTGTCTTCGGGAAAGAGGCGGGGTATACCCTGGACTGGTGGCCAGCCAATCACAGGGCACATATAGACAAACAACCATTCACACTCACATTCATACCTATGGACAATTTGGAGTCGCTAATTAACCTAGCATGTTTTTGGAATGTGGGAGGAAACCGGAGTACCCGGAGAAAACCCACGCATGCACGGGGAGAACATGCAAACTCCACACAGACATGACCGAGCAGGGAATCGAACCCGGATCCCTTAGTTGTGTGGCCTAACCACTTACCCGGGCACCACATTGTATGCTAACCGGAAGATGAATCAAGACAAAATTTTGGAGGGAATGTTTGCTAACCAAGGCATACGCTAACCAAGGTTTCCATTGCTTGCTATGCCACCCCACAAAGTCTCCAAAACTCCACACAGAGATGGCCGAGGGTGGAATTGAACCCGGGTCTCCTAGCTGTGACGTCTGCGCGCTAACCACTCAGTCCGCCGTGCTTCCCAAAATGTAAGGTTAAGATAGCAATAATAGCAAAATAGCATTGTTAGCATTGTTAGCATTGTTATGGTTGGAACAATGTCCAAAAATGTGGGAGGAAACCGGAGTACCCGGAGAAAACCCACGTATGCACGGGGAGAACATGCAAAACTCCACACAGAGACGTCCGAGGGTGGAATTGAACTCTTGATTTCCTAGCTGTGAGGTCTGCATGCTAACCACTTCACAGCTGTGCAGCCCATTTTCCAAATATTTCTTCCAGTAAATGTTTGTCTTGTAAATATGATTGTATTCCTGTAATATTTGTAACTTTATTCCTGTAAAGTTGTGACCTTTTTCCACCAGATTAAACTTTAAAAAAAAAACTTAAATTAGGAAAGCAGGAAGTGAACAAATGTAACAGTTACTGATTGTAAAAGTACCAGATGGATTAATAATTGTATTAATGTGTTATTTATAATGGATGACTTACATTATTTAGTGTAGTTAAAATACTATAATACCAATTCATAAAGACATTTTGGACAATTTTGTGTAATATTTTGGAAATGGCATTTTTTTTGTTCCAACATTTCAGTTGCTGGGATGAGCGTGATTCAGAATTGAGAACCCATTTTGAGCGAGGTCCTCTTTCAGGTCAAAGATCAGTGACTTTAGACCTGAAAAAATGGGCAAAATCCTCATCACTAGGATTCTTTGGTCCTCATCTTGATTATGAAAGAGGCTACAGTTTCCTAGCTTGTTGCTCCTGCATCACAAGTCGTTGATGATGCGGCTCCCAGTGGACCTCCGACGTCACTGCATTGCTGTCAGCGTTAATAAGAGCCAGGCAAATGCTCTCTCTGCTACACTGGCATTTTTTTTTTTTTTTTTTTACCCCCACCACCCTTTGAGCTGCCAACAGGAATTTCAGTCAGCAGAAAGCAGTTTTGCTCAAGTTGATGGAGCATTTTTATGGGGAATCAAACACGTACATCTAAGGAATTGAAGTATTAGATGCTCAGATCTGCAGACGTGGTAAATAATGTAAATAAATCACCCGCAAGTCTATTTTATGTCATCATTACAAACATATTTTGTGCGTTATCTGTGTATTTTTAATTTTTTTATTTTTATTTTAACATTTTATTTCCTGGAGTTTTATTTGCATCTTGTGGGTGGGGCTTCCACTGAGGTTGATTTAGTGGTGGTGGTGGGGGGGGTGATGTATATTGCATATGCCTTATAGAAATCTTGTAATGGTAATGGTTTTATTTCATTTGAACATGCATCAGATTACAATTGAATGCATCACATAATCAGTTCACAGTTCCACATGTCCAAAAGGAGTAGGAAGAAGCAAAGCTTATTAAATCCTACCCATCCATCTGGTACTTTTACAATCACTAACTGTTACATTTGTTCACTTCCTGCTTTCCTAATATAGTTTAAGTTTTTGTTGTTGCTTTAATTTAATTTAATTTAATTTAATTTAATTTAATTTAATTTAATTTAATTTAATTTAATTTAATTTAATTTAATTTAATTTAATTTTATTTTATTTCATTTTATTTCATTTCATTTTTTGTATTGTTTCTTGAATTGGCTCATCGTTGTGCATTGTTTGATTCCCTTACTCAATCCATTCCATAGTTTGATTCCACATACTGAAATGCTATGGCTAGCATAACGTAGTCCTAGCATAGAAGTGTTTCAAATGTACTTCTTCCCTGATCATATTTCTCCTCTCTTGTAGAGAAGTATTGGATGACATTTTTAGCTAATTGCTTATTTTAGCTGTTTGAAGATGAACTATATCAGCAAGTTGAAGTATTTGTGATTTTAGAAATAAGGAGTTAGTATGTTCTCTGTAGGCGGCATTCTGAATTATCCTTACTGGCCTTTTTTTGCAGTACATTTAGCGAGTGAAGATTCAACTTTTATAGTTATTAGCCCATATTTCCACACAATAAGTAAGATATGGTAGAACCAGAGGTTGTTAGCAAGTCAACAAATAGCGGAGAATGAGGTTAGTTTTAAGATAAATGTCGAGCGAATCATGACTGTTCAAAGCTCTAGAAAAAGAGTGGTGATCTTATGTTGATGTATTATATCACCAAATACTTTCTTAGGAACGCCTGAACCCAATGCACCATTGTTATATAAGAGTGCTGCAATAAATAAGCCAACGTTCAGCCTTTTAGTCATCAGTTTGACTTATTTTGCACCTCCAGTTCTTATCTGTTGCTCGTCATTTTGAAAGGTTTTTTTTTCCCCCCAACATGGATTCCTTCAACGTTCATCTCAACTCCTCTATGCCGATTCTCTGTGACACAGCGAGATTCAGCTTTATTCCCACCCAGAGGAGATTAGCTAACAACAACAACAAAAAAAGACAACCTCTTTCTATACAGAGAGCTGCTGAGGATACCCTGGTTGCCCATAGCAACAATATCAGCGCTGCCACAGACAAAGACAGTATTCATCCCGAAAAGTAGGGACGTACAGATGCAGCAAGGATGGAGAGGGAGTTATGGCGCTTTTGGAGGCCATGTTATGATGTAGGTTGATATGGCGGCGTGGACAACGATCTCCATTGATCAGTGTTTTAATTCACTAATTAAACACTGGTTAGATATTCCAAAAACACAATATTATATGTGCCTTGAAAAATCAGTCAAAATCCAGGCCAAAAATGAGTTAATATGTATGTGTAATATGTATGTGTTGGTTTAAAAACAACAAAGTAGCTCTTGCAAGTCTTGGTACAGTCCTGGACTAGATTATCATGGCTGTGGGATTGTTTTCCCAGCCTTGATGCAATGCATGCTGGGAAAGCCACATGAGCCAGAGGTAGAGTTGTGACACAACACATAAATATGACAAAGTGGTTCTGTGCAAAAAGGAGTCACAGGGTTACACTTTCATAATGGTTTCACCCAGTTGCAGGAATAATGCTCTCCGGTGTACAACAGGCTGCAGGTGTTTGCTTTGGTTTCATGTAACTGATGGCCATAATTAGTGTCAATTATTCAAGCTAGCTCGAGTGTGTATATGTGTGTGTGTGTGTGTGTGTGTGTGTCGATCATGCGTAGTTACCCTGCACGTTAACAGGATTACTTCGCTTCATGACACGTTAGGAAGACTTCATCTCGACTTATTGAAAAGAGATGAAAGCGAAAGTGAAGTACAGTGATAAAGCAAGGATCGCGTTCTTCATGCATATTTGATGAAGGACTGAAAAGTGATCCGTCCCCCCCCCGTCTCCCACAGAGTACAATTAAAACTAATTTCCCTCCAAATTGTAGTTACTGATAACTGTGGGCGACCGGGCTTCGACATTTTTATGGGAATAATTTAGAGGGTGAAAATGTTACGTTTTTAAATGCTGGGATTTTAGACATTCATATTCATACATTTTGCATATAATATAGACCAATAGCGAAGGGGCTCTCAAATGGTCTCAACCTGGGAGACGCTTTTTTAAATGGTTATTATGTTGCCATCCACATTATTATTATTATTATTATTATTATTATTATTATTATTATACGGGAGCCAGGCAACAACATTTCATTGGCAATTTCACTGCTGTGTTATTGTGCAATGACAATAAAGAAAGCTATCTATCTAGCTAGCTATCTATCAAGCTAACTATCTAGCTAGCTATCTATCAAGCTAACTATCTATCAAGCTAACTATCAAGCTAGCTATCTAGCTAGCTAACTATCAAGCTAGCTATCTAGCTAGCTAACTATCAAGCTAGCTATCTAGCTAGCTAACTATCAAGCTAGCTATCTAGCTAGCTAACTATCAAGCTAACTATCTAGCTAGCTAACTATCAAGCTAACTATCTAGCTATCTATCAAGCTTGATAGCTAGCTTGATAGATGGCTTGATAGATGGCTTGATAGATAGCTAGCTTGATAGATAGCTACATAGCTGGATTGATAGATAGCTATCAAGCTAACTATCTAGCTAGCTAGCTATCAAGCTAACTATCTAGCTAGCTAGCTATCAAGCTAACTATCTAGCTAGCTAGCTATCAAGCTAACTATCTAGCTAGCTAGCTATCAAGCTAACTATCTAGCTAGCTAGCTATCAAGCTAACTATCTAGCTATCAAGCTATCAAGCTAACTATCTAGCTATCAAGCTAACTATCTAGCTAACTATCTAGCTATCAAGCTAACTATCTAGCTATCAAGCTATCAAGCTAACTATTTAGCTATCAAGCTAACTATCTAGCTATCAAGCTAACTATCTAGCTAGCTAGCTATCAAGCTAACTATCTAGCTATCTATCAAGCTTGATAGCTAGCTTGATAGATAGCTAGCTGGATAGATAGCTACATAGCTAGCTTGCTAGATAGCTAGCTTGATATATCATTTTTTATTTGTATTTATTTTATTATACTTTTATTTTAGTCATTTTTTAAAAGAATTCTTTGCACTTTTGTCATTTTTACATTTAAAATAATGCATAAAATTAAAGTTGATAATAAAAACGATCACAAAAACAGATATTTTTCTGACCAATTACCAAACATTCAAATATTGTTCAAAATTTACTTAAAAATAAGTCTTTACTTAATATATAAGTCGTATATATTCCATATCTAAATGCCATTTTTCATTTGCTGTTTGTGACCCCCTGCCCCAGAATGAAGCCACGACCCACTTTTAGGTCTCAACCCACCAGTTGAAAACCACTTCAATAAAAGATACACTATAGCATTCTCACTTAGTTTTAATCCTGTATACGTTAAATGGGACCTACACGTCTGAATGGTCCACACTGTGACTCTTGGGTAACCTGTTCATGAATTGTGCAGCGTGGTTCACCCACTTACTTTAGTCCGATGCCACTGTGCAGCCATCATTTATTCATGTGAGCCGAGGGAAGATCATTTTCACCGTCCACCGGAGGGTGAACCCCTATTTAGCGTCTCTGCGAGCCTGGAGCTGAATGGCGAGCTTGCAGAAACAAGAAATCAAAGATCAACAAACCTACGGCTCTTGTGGTGAAACAAAGAGGGAGCGAGGCATCGTGGCTTTAAAGAGACAGTTTGTCCAAATTTGAAGGCGGATCTTCTGAAGCTGTGAGTGCTATATCATCTTATCTACCACAGCAGGGTTTTATTTATTTCTATCGTTGGCCGACTCTAACTTGTCCATAAGTATGAATGTGAGTGTGGAAGATTTGATGCAGTATATAAACAATATGATTCGATATGATACAACGCAAGATTTTAACATAACTATGATCACAATCTACCAATCTACCCATTTCTTTTGTGGAAATATATATATAAAACTAATCTTCACTCACTAAATGTACTGCAAAAAAAGGCCAGTAAGGATAATTCATAATGCCGCCTACAGAGAACATACTAACTCCTTATTTCTAAAATCACAAATACTTCAACTTGCTGATATAGTTCATCTTCAAACAGCTAAAATAATGCATAAGGCTAAAAATAAGCAATTAGCTAAAAATGTCATCCAATACTTCTCTACAAGAGAGGAGAAATATGATCTCAGGGAAGAAGTACATTTGAAACACTTCTATGCTAGGACTACGTTAAAAAGCCATAAACCCACGCATGCACGGGGAGAACGTGCAAACTCCACACAGAGACTGTCGAAGGTGGAATTGAACTCGAGTCTCCGAGCTGTGAGGCCTGCGCGCTAACCACTCGACCGCCATTAAACCAAAAAATTCATCAAAATTATAAAAAAGAATAATGCACATAGGGTGATGAACAACACAGTGTCTGTCTCCTTTTGTTGTGTTGGAACAGGATCAGTTAAGACCTGCACTGTTCATGTGGTGATGCGTTCAAGTGCACTGGAAACTTTGAGTGCAAGGCACAAGCTTTAAGCCATAAACCCACGTATGCACGGGGAGAACATGCAAACTCCACACAGAGATGGGCCAAGGTGGAATTGAACTCGAGTCTCCGAGCTGTGAGGCCTGGGCGCTAACCACTCGACCGCCATTAAACCAAAAAATTCATCAAAATTATAAAAAAAGAATAATGCACATAGGGTGATGAACAACACAGTGTCTGTCTCCTTTTGTTGTGTTGGAACAGGATCAGTTAAGACCTGCACTGTTCATGTGATGATGCGTTCAAGTGCGCTGGGACCTTTGAGCGCTAGGCACAAGCAACCAATCAGAGGATGGAAAAATGCTGTGAGGCAAATGATTGGATAAAGAAACAGCCCATTACTAATAGTATTTATGTGGCATGGGCCAGCACTCATGATTGTGAAGGCCGTTGGCGGATTAGCAACATAGAGAACCTGGAATCTGATTGGACCAAAAAAAAAAAAAAACCACATACTGTACACAGCTAGAAGCAGTGCAGCTAAGAAATACTAAAGACCAAAAAAAAAAAAAAAAAAAAAAAAAAAAAGTAAAACACCAAATGCACCTCATTTTTGACGCACCAAAAACACAAGACTTTGCCCGCTCATGTCCACATACATCACATGAGCTGCAGGAAATGTGTTCTAAATATACACCAAACAAGCTTTCCGGCAGCAAGTAAATCCATGCAGCTGGAAACTTTGTGTTGGGAAAAGAAACATAAAACCTCACATGAACTACAGTCTCGCGCGTGGGGGGGGGCAAAACACACACATCATTTTTTAACACGTCCTTTATTTTGAGGCAAAACGACTGCTGGCTCGCTGATGAGAGGGCGAGATATTCGCATCTCATGTCGAGGGCACGTGCGCACATGAGCGCAAGGGGGGGCACGCCGGCGGGCACGGCCCGCATTAACATACGCACCCGTGCAGACACGGAGCGCCGTGCACACGACTTCTTATGGCCGCTACAATAACTAGGGAAGCATTTAGAGGGAGAGACGGGGAAGCTTTGAATAATGGATGCCAAGAGCCTCGTTACATGGAAGACGGGCCTTTGAAGTGACATAACTCACTGCCGTTGCTTTCACGGAGACGACGTGGGAAAAGACGAGGTGCAGGGCAAAAAAAAAAAAAAAAAAGAACATTTATCCAATTATAGATCGGAATTCTTTGGCAACTTGTGGAGCGACACTCAACTTTAAGGGAAAACTCAGCTCTATCTATTACAGATATTACATATATCGATATAGCCAAGGTGTCCAAATTTGCGGCTTGCTGCATATTCTATAAATATAATAAAATAAAAAAAAAAATGTGCAGTACTTTTAAAATAATACAATTTTCAGAGAAAAAATGATATGATCTTACAGGAAAATGTAATAATTTTATGAGAATTATGTCATAATATTACAAGGAGCCTTTAAGATGAAATATTAATGAATTAAATATTGGAATATTATAAGAAACAAACAAAACAATGACTTAAGTTTTCATTTTTTGCAAAATTTGGTTGCATTAGTTTACAATGTTCGAGAACAAAGTGAACTTACTATGGGAAATAAAGTCATAATTACAAGAAAAAAGTTGAAATAATTGGGGAAAAAAAATTCAGCTGTAATTTTACAATAATAAAGTCAAAATATTCCGCGAATAAACTTGCAATGCATAAAGTTTAGCTATTAAACAACAAACATGTTATTATTAAAGTTGCAATATTATGACAAAAAAAACATTTTGTTTGTTGTCGTTTTTGGAAAATTATGTTGGGAAAAATGTCATAATATTACAGGAAAAAAAGTCTAAATATTCTATAAAATGTCATAATACTACAGGAAAAAAATCTAAATATTCCGCGCATAAATTCGCAATATTTTGAGGGAAAATAATGTCATTTGAGTAGCATAGAGTTTAAACAACAAACATGTTATATATTAAAGTTGCAATATTATGAGAAACAATTTATTTGATGTCATTTTTGGAAAATTATGTTGGGAAAAATGTCATAATATTACAGGAAAAAAGTCTAAATATTCTATAAAATGTCATAATACTACAGGAAAAAAGTCCAAATATTCCGCAAATAAACTCGCAATGTTTTGAGGGAACATAATGAAATTTGAGTAGCATAAAGTTAAACAACAAACATGTTGTATATTAAAGTTGCAATATTATGAGAAATAAACTATTTGTTGTCATATTTGGAAAATTATGTTGGGAAAAATGTTGTAATATTACAGGAAAAAAGTCTAAATATTCTGGGAATAAACACGCAATGTTTTGAGGGAAAATAATCAAATTTGAGTCGCATAAAGTTTAAACAACAAACAGGTTATATATTAAAGTTGCAATATTATGAGAAACAAACAATTTATTTGTTGTCATTTTTGGAAAATTATGTTAGGTAAAATGTCATAATATTACAGGAAAAAAGTCCAAATATTCCGTAAATAAACTCGCAATGTTTTGAGGGAAAATAATGAAATTTGAGTAGCATAAAGTTTAAACAACAAACATGTTATATATTAAAGTTGCAATATTATGAAAAACTAACAAAACAAACAATTTTATTTGTTGTAATTTTTGGAAAATTACGTTGGGGTATTCCCACTTCGGACCCAATTTGGATACTGTATGAGGTGTAATGGCGGCATGTTGAGTGACTTTCAGTGGGCAGTAAATCTAAACCGCTATACAAGCTGTACAGTGACTACTTCAAAGTATTTTCAAGTTTCATTTCTATCGCATTCAAGGCTTTGAATATTGCTTTATTTACACACACAAAAGTCATCCTGCGCTACACTGCCACCGTCCTTCATACGCTTAGCTAGGGCTTCTGTCTTATGGCCAATAACGGCTTTTATTTTCAGATCAACACCCCAGAATCCACTCGAGTTTCGCTTTTAAGTGCATGAAATGAAAGCTTTTTTTCAAGGCGTATTTTATAGAAATGTGCTGACTTTCTAGAAATAAAAGCCAATTTCATGCCTGTCACAAGGGCAAGAGTGAAGCGCGTGCGTCTGGCTGGCTTATGTAACTCATTTGCATTCTTGTACTCGACTGCGCCCGGTTGGTGCCCGGTTGATCACGCTCCAATCTCATCACTTGGTCCTCTTATCACCCCGCCACAGTCCGCAGCTCATTTATTTCCATTATGACTCAGATATCCCAAAGTCAAGTTTTAGTTTGCATTTCAAAACCCAACCACCCCCCCCAGCCGGCGCTATTTCCGCTATGCTAACTCACAAGAATATATATTTTTTTATTAAATAGCGTCAGCCCACTCTTTGAGCTCAATTTGGCCCGTAGCGTCTACAGGCGACATGCATGAAGTTTTTAATCATGGCCGTCGCCAATCATGAGGCCCCTCATGTCCAGAGCGTATCAACATTCATCCCTCAACCTCAGTATCTTAAAATCAAGTTTCGAATTGAATAATCATATTAATAAGAAAGTTAGTTAGAGTTAGTCACTTAGACGTGCAAACCAGTTGGTGGCGCAAAACCACTTCCCCACAAAATGAGTCTCTTCCTGTCATACACACACACACCAGGAGATAAAAAGTGTAACTTTGTCTTTTGTTGTGACATTTTTTCTCGTAGTATTTTGACTTTATACTTGTAAAATCACGGCCATTTCTGTTGTAACTACAACTTTCTTCTTGTTGATTTTCTCGCAATGCTATATTTTTATGTTGTTTTTCTGAAACCTAATTTTCCAAAAATTACATTTGTTAATTTTAATTAAATTTGTTTTGTTTCAATTTTAAAAAATCAATTTCATGCTACTAAAATTATGTTATTTTTCCCACATAATATTGCGACATTATTCTCATAAAATTATGACTTTTTCTCGTAATATTTTGACATTATTATTCGTATCAGAACTTACAGTAAATATGGGATTTTTTTTGAGTGTTGACAGAGAGCCAACGTGTCCTGAGTGAGCTGAACATTTTAAGAAATTTGGCAAAAGTTTTTTTTTTGTCCCGTACCGAAGTATGAGGTGATACATAATGGTTACCATAGTAACTGTCAATATAGCGATATATAGGTTATTTATTCCTTATTTATTCCTTATAAATAAAGAATAAGTTCATATCACCTCGTACTTTGGTATGTGACAAAAATAAAATAAAAAAATAAATAAAAAAACCTTCAACGATATTAGGAAAGCAGGAAGTGAACAAATGTAAAAAATGTTTCAAACATGTTTGAAATGTTTGATTTAAAAATAAGGAATAAATAAGAAAGGTTTGAAACCAAACATTTTTGTAGTTGGAGCATAGTAAATGACCTGAATGACCTTCTAAAATATGGCTATTAATGGTAATGGTAATGGTTTTATTTCATTTGAACATGCATCAGATTACAATTGAGTGCATCCCATAATCAGTTCCCAGTTCCACATGTCCAAAAGGAGTAGGAAGAAGCAAAGCTTATTAAATCCTACCCCTCCATCTGGTACTTTTACAATCAGTAACTGTTACATTTGTTCACTTCCTGCTTTCCTAATATAGTTTTTTTTTTAATTTTGTCACGTACCAAAGTAGGAGGTGATATGAACTCTATGCTCAAACAACATTATTTTTCCTCATAATATGACACAAGTTTATTCTTGTAAAAGTGTAACTTTGTCTTTTGTTGTGACATTTTTTCTCGTAATATTTTGACTTTATACTTGTAAAATCACGGCCCTTTCTGTTGTAACTACAACTTTCTTCTTGTTGATTTTCTCGCAATGCTATATTTTTATGTTATTTTTCTGCAACCTAATTTTCCAAAAATTACAACTTTATTTGTTTTATTTCAATTTAAAAAAATAATAATTTTATGCTACTAAAATGACGTTATTTTTCCACATAATATTGTGACATTATTGTCATAAAATTATGACTTTTTCTCACAATATTTTGACAATATTATTCGTATGAGAACTTACAGTAAATATGGGAATTTAATAATGCTTTGTTAATTTTAATCTGAAAAAAAAAATTTGTCTACCCACCAACTATATGTGGTTTCTTAAGTTTTTATTATTTGCCGCTTTATTATTATTATTATTATATTTATTTATTTATTACTGATTGATTTTCTTTATTCTTGATTTGTTTATTTATTTTTCATCTTATTTTGTGTAGAAAAATAAAAAGTAAGATATTTGAGAACAGTGGAATGTTTTATCAGAGCTTTTATTGTAGAAAATTGGAACCAAAGTGAAGTTTTTTTTAAAAAAGTTTTTAATAAATGTGTTTTTTGGGGTTTGTTTTTTTTGGGAAAACCTGATGCGGCCCAGTCTCACCCAGACCCTAGCTCCAGTGACCCCCAAGTAAATTGAGTTTGAGACCCCTGGTATAAAGAAACATGGCTAGATTTAAGACTCTGAATCTCATCAGGCTATCGCTCTCTCTTCCTTCCCAGTCACAGGACCAAGTCGTCGGGCTGGCCGCCCCCTTCAGGGACGTGGAATGCCTCGCAGGGACCCCCCAATGGATGGGACATGGGCACCAATAGAGAGGGGCGTGACTGTTACATCAAGTGAGTGTTTGAAGGAGCTCCGAACCCCCCAGATGTTTCAGAGCACTTGGCAAAGCTATGATTATTCCGGCAGAGTCCCTGCCTCCACGTTGTTCCCATCTGTGCGTTCGGAATACTGATTTTGCTTTTGCCTGCCCTGCTGTGCATTCTCTCTCTCTCTCTCTCTCTCTCTCTCACTCTCTCTCTTGTGCTTTCGCTTTCTCTGTGCCCTGCAGACCACACTCTCCATCTCACACACCCACCATACTCCTCACGCGGTTCTCCTGGATGCTGAAGAGGACTTTGGTTTTATTGTTTTCTTGACCAAAATCATTTTTATTTCTACTAATTTTTCCAAGTTAATTGACCTTTTTGCCACTGTCAGGTAAAGAGATGCTTACTTGTACTCGTAACTTGTACTGCATACTTGTGTACTCCGTGAAGCGAACTGTATATTTTGGATTCTGCGCTGCATGTGCGTGGTCTCGATGCACCAAACAGGAGGTGATGGGTTGCAGCCCGGCGTGCGTGATGTGGAGAGGTGTTATATAAGATGCGGTGAGAGAGTGCTGGATGCTGTCAAGAGAGAGAGAGAAAAAGAGAGAGAGAGAAAGAAAGAGAGAAAGAAAGAGAGAGAGTGCATCTGCACGATGATGTTCTGGCGTCAGACCTCCCGTTTCGGGCTAAAAAAAATGATGTGGGACTCATGAATAGTCAGATGTCCGTTTGTGTGCCCCGTCACTGACCATCTGAGCGCGTCGGAGGCCGCCGCCGGGGCGCCGATACGACATGGTCGCATTCCTTAAAGGAACGCGACCGCGTGACAGCCCAGGCGCATAAATAAACCAGCGGGCCATTTAATATTAACAGTGTGACACACAGTATTAAAAGAGATGAGATGCAAGTCCAGGGAGTGATTCCAGGCGAGTGTTCAACATCGTCGGGAAAAACCATTTGACAGAAACTTGCTTGTCAGATGGCCTTGATGAAGGACTGGCGAGTACAATGAATGCAAGGATGTCGTGTGTCAATCAGTCGCTGGATAAAGAGCCGATTGAAGGGGCGGGACAGTGAAATTAATGCAGTGGGTATGTACTCGTAAAAATACTATGACACTACTGTATCTTCACTTATAATGACAGAGGAGAAATATGATCTCAGGGAAGAAGTACATTTCCAACACTTCTATGCTAGGACTACGTTATGCTAGCCATAGCATTTCAGTATGTGGAATCAAACTATGGAATGGATTGAGTAAGGAAATCAAACAATGCACAACGATGAGCCAATTCAAGAAACAATACAAGCAGTTGATGTTTGCTAAATACAAGGATGAAGAGTCTTGAACCAGTCATGATGTGCTATATATATCACTATATTGACACGCACTATGGTACCCATTATGGCATTGGATGCTCATATCACCTCCTATTTTGGTACGGGAAACAAAACCAAAAAAATTACAAAAATTTTAAAAAATTTAAAATAAATTAATAAAATTTAATAAAATAAATTAATAAATAAAATAAATTTGCTAAATACAAGGATGAAGAGTTTTGAACCAGTCATGATGTGCTATATATATCACTATATTGACACTTACTATGGTACCCATTATGGCATTGGATGCTCATAACACCTCCTATTTTGGTACAGGAAAACAAATAAAAAATGTAAAAAAAAATTTAAAAACTAAAAAAAATTAATAAAATTTAATAAAATAAATTAATAAATAAAATAAATTTGCTAAATACAAGGATGAAGAGTCTTGAACCAGTCATGATGTGCTATATATATCACTATGTTGACACTTACTATGGTACCCATTATGGCACTGGATGCTCATATCACCTCCTACTTTGGTACGGGAAACAAAATAAAAAATTCAAAAACATTTTTAAAAACTAAAAAAAATTAATAACATTTAATAAAATAAATTAATAAATAAATAAAGTCACTGGTAGCCAGCCAATCACAGGGCACATATAGACAAACAACCATTCACACTCACATTCATACCTATGGACAATTTGGAGTCGCTAATTAACCTAGCATGTTTTTGGAATGTGGGAGGAACCGAACATAAACATTCCAAAAAATGTAAATATTATTTGTGTCTTAATTGTTTATGCCTTATATGTATTATCTTCTGTAATATTTACTATAAATGTGTGTAAAAGTGACTATAGGGGTGTTATTTCATGTCGAGAGGTCTCTAATAATGTTCATTCATTCATTCATTCATTTTCTACCGCTTATCCTCACGAGGGTCGCGGGGGGTGCTGGAGCCTATCCCAGCTGTCTTGGGGCGAGAGGCGGGGTACACCCTGGACTGGTGGCCAGCCAATCACAGGGCACATATAGACAAACAACCATTCACACTCACATTCATACCTATGGACAATTTGGAGTCGCCAATTAACCTCGTCGTACAGCCCCAAATATGAACTCTATGAACAATAAAAAAATGGATTTGAAGAGTATGTTAATGGGGGTTGACAACAACACACCCATGACTGTTGCACAATGGAAACAAGCCATGTTTAGCAGGCGGTAAGTACTGAGGGAGGAGAGAGTACACGTCCATATGGTTTTGACTTGTGCAATCTGTTGAGCTCCTCGCTCGGGAGGGAGGAAAAAAAAATATTTTGGCACTGAAATGAGGGGGGTTCAAACAAATATAATGTATTTCACATTCCATATTTTTGTAATGTAAAGACTGCGACGTCTAAAAACTGAACAATGACTACATTAACATATCTCTGCGCTTGTTACTGGAACCAAATGATTTTTATCTTCTGGTTTGCAGTTCTAAGAATGATATGAAATCTCAACACCCCCCCCACGCCCCCTCCTCTTTCTTTTTGCTGGTGAGTGGCAGATTTGGCAGTGTCTTTGTGCCATGACCGGTTAATTGTTAGCATTTAGCGTTGAACAGCACATGTGTCAAGAATAACTGTGAATTACACACTGACTGTCTGTCTCGGCTCTCTGGGCTTCAATTAAGCCACATGGTTGGCACCGTCTGATTCTCAAATCACAGAGAGATGGAAATATAAGGCTGGAAATCAATCATAAAATGGTTTGCTTTCAGGAATTGTCATAGAGTGAGTGAGGACTTTCCACTCAACTCAGGATGTATTCCAGAAAAATAGTAGATACTATTTACTAGATCATGGATCATGTGTAATGGAAGAGTACAAACATAGGAGATTTGGAAAAGTCTATTATCGGTTTGGACTTCCCTCTTTGCTTTTTCTACACATTTTTGCAGTGTTTTTTTTTTTACATATTTCTACATATTTCAACTTTCTTCGTAATCTTTGTAAATTACTTTATTCTCATAATATGACGGCTTTAAAACAATAAGATATTTTGTTCTTTAATATTTGAATTATATGGTAATGGTAATGGTTTAATTTCATTTGAACATGCATCAGATTACAATTGAATGCATCCCATAATCAGTTCACAGTTCCACATGTCCAAAAGGAGTAGGAAGAAGAAAAG
Source organism: Doryrhamphus excisus (assembly GCF_037039965.1). Lineage (NCBI taxonomy): Eukaryota > Metazoa > Chordata > Actinopteri > Syngnathiformes > Syngnathidae > Doryrhamphus > Doryrhamphus excisus. The sequence continues at coordinate 20,355,179 of NC_136368.1, forward strand.
CTTATTAAATCCTACCCCTCCATCTGGTACTTTTGCAATCAGTAACTGTTACATTTGTTCACTTCCTGCTTTCATAATATAGTTAAAAAAAATATTATTTTTTTTTTATTTATTTTTTGTCACAAACCAAAGTACGTGGTGATATGAACTCTATGCTCAAACAATATTATTTTTCCTCATAATATGACACAAGTTTATTCTTGTAAAAGTGTAACTTTGTATTTGTTGTGACATTTTTTCTCATAATATTTTGACTTTATACTTTTAAAATCACAGCCATTTCTGCTGTAACTGCTTCAACTTTCTTCTTGTTGATTTTCTCGTGATTCTATATTTTTATGTTATTTTTCTGCAACTTAATTTTCCAAAAATTACAACTTTATTTGTTTTGTTTCAATTAAAAATATATATTTTTTACGCTACTAAAATGATGTCATTTTTCCACATAATATTGCGACATTATTCTCGTAAAATTATTACTTTTTCTCGTAATATTTTGACTTTATACTTGTAAAATCACGGCCATTTCTGCTGTAACTACTTCAACTTTCTTCTTGTTGATTTTCTTGCAATGCTATATTTTTGTTATTTTTCTGCAGCCTAATTTTCCAAAAATTAAAACTTTATTTGTTTTGTTTCAATTAAAAAAAAACAATTTTATGCTACTAAAATTATGTTGTTTTTCCACATAATATTGCGACATTATTCTTGTAAAATTATGACTTTTTCTTGTAATATTTTGACTTTATTATTCGTATGAGAACTTGTGTTGACAGACAGCCATGTCCTGAATGAGCCCAACATTTTGAGAAATGTGGCAAAAGTTAGCATGACGCCGGCTAAGAAGAAGAAGTAGATAGAAGAATTTGATGCCATTTTCCAATAACTTACTTTTAATTTACCATATAAATATTTTGGCGCCGTTGCTCTCAAATGTGAAAGAAAAAGTTGAGGTAAAAATGTCAATTAAAAAGAGCCAATTGTCTGTTTTCCGCAGCCAATTCAGCCAGAGCAGCTCCCTGGAGGAGGTCCGCCTAGATGGAGACAAGTTTGTGCCACCAGCACCCCGGAAGGTGGAGATGAGACGAGACCCCGTGCTTGGCTTCGGCTTCGTGGCAGGCAGTGAGAAACCTGTGGTGGTCCGCTCAGTCACACCAGGTAAAGTGACTCATCATTTGCTGTTATCGGCACGTTACATTTTACCCTGAAGGAAGGCAAATACGGTAAAAAGAAGGGAAATCCACACGGTGGCTTAAATGGATGAGTCATGGACTTGAACAAACCCGATGAGCGAGCGTTCATTAAAGTTGCCACACAGGGAAAAAAATATGGGTGTGGTTTGTATGATGTAATGTGTCTGCTTTGTGTCCACAGGGGGTCCATCAGAAGGCAAGCTAATCCCAGGGGACGAGATCATCATGATCAATGATGAGCCTGTCAGTTCCGCACCCAGGGAGAGGGTTATTGACCTTGTCAGGTGGGACAACATAATACAATTAGAAGGCTTTTTTTGGGGGGTGGGGATTTTTTTAACTGTTCAGCATCAATAGAACGATACCTGGATCATCTGACATCATCATCATCATAATAATAATAACAATGTCACTGTCGCTTGGTTAATATGCAGGTGACTTTATGTAAGGTTTTTTTATTTGCCTCCCATTACGTGCAGTCTGAGCTGTCTTGTTTTAGCTGTTTTTATATCTTTACAACGCACAAAAAAAGTGCAGTTTTCCTTGAAATACACACTCTTTACTGCGCTCTGGTTCTACCATATCTTATTTATTGTGTGGAAATTTGGGCTAATAACTATAAAAGCAATCTTCACTCGCTAAATGTACTGCAAAAAAGGCCAGTAAGGATAATTCATAATGCCGCCTACAGAGAACGTACAAATATACAAAAAAAAAGAAATTCAAAAAAATTAAAAAAAAATCAAAAATATTTCCAAAAAATAAAAAAACTATTTTTTAAATTAAAATGAAAAAAAACAACTTAAAATGTATTAGGAAAGCAGGAAGTGAACAAATGTAACAGTTACTGATTGTAAAAGAATGAGAATAATGTCGCAATATTACGTGGAAAAATAATAATAATCATTTTAGTAGCATAAAATGGATTTTTTAAAATTGAAACAAAACAAATAAAGTTGTAATTTTTTGAAAATTAGGTTGCAGAAAAATAACATAAAAATATAGCATTGCGAGAAAATCAACAAGAAGAAAGTTGAAGTAGTTACAGCAGAAATGGCCGTGATTTTCCAAGTATAAAGTCAAAATATTAAAATTAAAAATATTAATATATTAAAAAAATTAACTATATTAGGAAAGCAGGAAGTGAACAAATGTAACAGTTAGTGATTGTAAAAGTACCAGATGGAGAGGTAGGATTTAATAAGCTTTGCTTCTTCCTACTCCTTTTGGACATGTGGAACTGGGAACTGATTATGGGATGCATTCAATTGTAATCTGATGCATGTTCAAAATGAAATAAAACCATTACCATTACCATTACCAAATACTGCACATGAATTTTACTACAATCGTACAAAAATTCAACCAAGAGGACTATCACAAAGCATCAATACGTGGATAGCAAGCATTAGAAGATGATTGTGAGACTGACAAGTGTGACCATGTGGTCCCTGTACGACATTTCAGGGAAAAGTGCCCAGAGTGGTTGCTCCTTCACAGCTTCTGTTGTTTTCAATGACCAACACAGAGAAGCGCCAAGAGCCTAAAATGCTGTCCAAATAAATATCACATGATTATGACATTTGCTTGCAACTGTCGGACACCCTTTTCCATCTAATCTAGTTATGCTTTGTTCTTACAGGAGCTGCAAAGAGTCGATATTGTTGACCGTTGTTCAGCCATACCCAGTAAGTGTCTTCTAATTGGTCAGCATGAACCATAAACCAAACGCACTATGCCTGGAACCGCAATGTAGTATCAAACCGAGCCTGCTGTGCAATTGTTGCAAATGCTCTGCTATTATCATGTCAACGCTGCCGTTTCAAACCAAACAAGCCAAGCCTAAGCTTGTTATGCTCCTTTTCTTCTTCTTCTTCTTCTTCTCTCATGTTATCCTGTCATACGCCTCCAAAGACCTCAGGTGAACCTGTCATGTCATTTCCCAGCCACCATGCACCAGATGGTGACAAAAGCGGAGCCAAAAGTGCATATTCACTCGCTGCGTTCAGCTCACACCCGCGGTACTGTGACTTGACATCAATTACTGCAATACTCCATCCAATAGGTTGACATGAATCAGTGGTGTTTTACAAGATGGAGCAACCTGTTGGCTTCAACAAGCAAATCAAATATCATAAGAATTTTTTTTTTCTTTTCATCCAAAAAAACAACAAACCAAACATAAATCAACACAAATAAAAATTCCTATGTACATATAAACATACAAATGTTGCCACTACTATACTACTATACCGGGTAGTAATAATATGTATTATTATCATAATATTCATTCATTTTCTACCGCGTATCCTAACGAGGGTCGCAGGGGTGCTGGAGCCTATCCCAGCTGTCTTCGGGCAAGAAGCGGGTTACACCCTGGACTGGTGGCCAGCCAATCACAGGGCACATATAGACAAACAACCATTCACACTCACATTCATACCTATGGACAATTTGGAGTGGCTAATTAACCTAGCATGTTTTTTTTTGGAATGTGGGAGGAAACCGGAGTACCCGGAGAAAACCCACGCATGCACGGGGAGAACGTGCAAACTCCACACAGAGACGGCCGAGGGTGGAATTGAACTCTTGATTTCCTAGCTGTGAGGTCTGCATGATAACCACTTCACAGCTGTGCAGCCCATTTTCCAAATATTTATTCAAGTAAATGTTTGTCTTGTAAATATTATTGCATTCCTGTAATATTTTTTACTTTATTCCTGTAAAGTTGTGACCTTTTTCCCCCAGATTAAACTTTAAAAAAAAATTATATTAGGAAAGCAGGAAGTGAACAAATGTAACAGTTACCCGGAGAAAACCCACACATGCACGGAGAGAACATGCAAACTCCACACAGAGATGGCCGAGGATGGAATTGAACCCAGGTCTCCTAGCTGTGAGGTCTGCGTGCTAACCACTCTACCGCTGTGCAGCCGAGAACCCGTTCATGACCTTCTAAATACAGTTTTTAACATTATTAGAGTCCTCTAGACCTTAAATAACACCCCTACAGTCACCTTTACACTCATTCATTCATACATTCATTCATTCTTTTTCTACCGCCTTGGACTGGTGGCCAGCCAATCACAGGGCACATATAGACAAACAACCATTCACACTCACATTCATACCTATGGACAATTTGGAGTGGCTAATTAACCTAGCATGTTTTTTTTTGGAATGTGGGAGGAAACCGGAGTACCCGGAGAAAACCCACGCATGCAAACTCCACAGGGAGGGTGGAATTGAACTCGGGTCTCTTAGCTGTGAGGCATGTGCGCTAACCACTTTACCACCATGCAGCCTCGGTTACTCAAACAAAAAGGCACAGACAAATGATTTAGTCTAATGATGTCTAGTATATTGGCTTCATTGATTCATGGCCCTAATAATGTCAACAAATGTATTTAGAGGGTCATACACATTCTTCCATGCTGTAATTATGAAAATATTCAATTAGCAAATAATAGGTAATACTTTGGAGAAATGTACTGATGACGGTCACGTGTGGAACCAATCAAACGGCAACGATAAACGTGGCTTTCTTCTTTTGTCTCCCAAAGTCACCCAAGTCGGCGTTCATCAGTGCCGCCAAAAAGGCCAAGTTAAAGACCAATCCCGTTAAAGTTCGTTTTGCCGAAGAAGTCATCATCAATGGCCAGCTCCCGGTAAGACTTCTCTCCTTTTTAAAGTTTTTAATATTATGAAAAACAAAATAATGAGTAAAGAAAATTAAATATAATATAAATATAATGAAAATATTTATATTCATCTGTTTCTTTTTCATTCCATTGTCAGGAAACTGTGAAAGACAACTCCCTTCTTTTTATGCCAAATGTTCTGAAGGTCTACCTGGAGAACGGTCAGACTAAATCGTTTAAATTTGACAGCAACACATCTATTAAGGTAGGCGGCAACGTAATGGAGTGGACTTTATATTCTTATTTGGACGCAGTTGTGACTTTTAGTGCGTCTCTTTGAAAGGATGTCATCTTGACCCTGCAAGAGAAGCTCTCCATTAAGAGCATCGAACACTTCTCTCTCATTCTGGAGCAACGAGCTGAAGGATCGGCGAGTAAACTTATGCTCCTCCATGAGCAAGAGATGCTAACTCAGGTAAGACAAAGTGGATGTGCTTTCGTCCCTCATTTATTGTTTCCCGACACGACATTAGCCACGTATACATGGAACCAAATATTCCAATTCCAAAAGCTGTTCACGACCCGCTTTTAGTACTATTAGAGCACCCGAGACAGGAAGTAGCACCCCTATATTCACCTTTACACTCCTATTAGCCAATGTACTTTCTGGACTATAAGTCGCACTGTTTTTCATATGTTGGCTGTTCCTACTCCAGAGCGACTTATGAATGAAAAAAAAAAAATATATGAATAACCATAATGAATAAGCATTGTGTTAGCATATCTTACACCTATTCAGCCTGTTCTCTATTCTTTTATTGTTAGAACTTGCCTTCCAAGAGGACGTAATGTTTGTTTTGGTTAAGTAATTTGTAAAATAAATTACCCGCAAAAAATGCGACTTATGTATGTTTTTTTTCTAGCTAATTATGCATTTTTGGCATTGTGCGACTTATGTATGTTTTTTTTCTACCTAATTATGCATTTTTGCCATTGTGTGACTTATATTCCCGAGCGACTTATGTATGTTTTTTTCAACCTAATTATGCATTTTTGGCCTTGTGCGACTTATACTCCAGTGCGACTTATGTATGTTTTTTCTACCTAATTATGCATTTTTGGGCTTGTGTGACTTATATTCCGGCGCGACTTATGTATGTTTTTTTCGACCTAATTATGCATTTTTGGCCTTGTGCGACTTATATTCCGGAGCGACTTATGTATGTTTTTTTCAACCTAATTATGCATTTTTGGCATTGTGTGACTTATACTCCAGTGCGACTTATGTATGTTTTTTTTCTACCTAATTATGCATTTTTGCCATTGTGCGACTTATATTTCGGAGCGACTTATGTATGTTTTTTTAACCTAATTATGCATTTTTGGCATTGTGCAACTTATATTCCAGTGTGACTTATGTATGTTTTTTTCTACTTAATTATGCATTTTTGGCCTTGTGTGACTTATATTCTGGAGCAACTTATGTATGTCTTTTTCGACCTAATTATGCATTTTTGGCCTTGTGCGACTTGTATTCCGGAGCGACTTATGTATGTTTTTTTCAACCTAATTGTGCATTTTTGGCATTGTGCAACTTATACTCCGGAGCGACTTATAGTCCAGAAAATACAGTAGTAAACATAACAACATTACATAAGACATATCTAAGGCATAAATAGGACATCATAGCATTGGGAGTTACTTGCTTGATTACGTGATGGACGTTTGATCACATTTGGGAAAGCGAGTATCCCACCCATCGGCCATGTGCTGATTCAATAAGGATATTTTTTTTCTTTCCCCCTCCATGGCGCCCCCCCTGGGCAGTTGCCCGTTTGCCCCGTAGCGAGAACCGCCACTGACCAATCATCATTACTTATGTCTGTTTGTGATGCCGTTACTTTTAACGTCGTTCTGACTCCTGAAATGTGAACGCTGTCCAGTAGGTTTTTCTTAAAGTGTTTCAAAAAAGCCAAAGAAAAAGTTCACACAGCAGAGTTCATAGCTTTGTGCAATATAACGGTTTCAAATTCAAAATCTATTAAGACGATTATGCCCAAATCCAAAAATTGGATGACTTCAACATAGAAATATGACCACATGAAATATATTTTTCGCATGCCTGCAGCTCAGTGATATTAAAATCTACATGCTTATCCCATGTGAATAACTACCCCCCCCCCCCCCCCAAAAGTCTGCTATGAGATACAAATTGATGCTTTAAGAGTATTCAATAACGAATACACGACGCATGCAACACACGCTTCCCACCCGGAATGTTTGATTTTTCACATTTAATAACACATTCTTTATCTTGGACTGACGCTCCAGGTGACAAAGAGGCCAGGGTCACACAAGATGAAGTGTTTTTTTCGCATCACTTTTGTTCCAAAGGACCCGCTAGAGCTGCTAAGGAGAGATGCAATAGCGTTTGAGTACCTCTATGTCCAGGTGAGTAACAATGGTTCAATACGACAGCTACTTTAACGTCAACACGCATTTCGTTAAGGGAATCAATAGGTCGACTTTGGTGGAACGTGACTGCAGTGAAATGTAAGCGCTTCTCCTTCCCCGTACGTCCGCTGTCTGATTTCTGCAGAGCTGTAATGATGTGGTACTGGAGAGATTCGGGTCAGAGCTGAAATATGACACGGCTCTCCGTCTGGCTGCGCTGCAAATGTATATTCTAACCATCAATACCAAGCAGTCACAGAAAGTGTCCCTCAAGTACATTGAGTAAGTACAATGACTTTTATGTAGTACTTTTTTTGCAACATTGCATACTTAGTCATGTGACAAATAAAGTTGGAAATTACATTTCATGTCGGCATACATGTTATATACTCTCGATATCATCACAGATTTACAATCATGACACAAATGGTCAACATTTCGTTGCCCATAAGTATTACTCGTGTATTGTGTTTTTTTTTTATCTTGCTCAAAGTTTACAGACAAGCTTGTAGTTTGTACTCAAGTTCCATAGTGGGTCACCAAACCACTTAAAATCAGGGGTGTCCAAAGTGCAGCCCGAGGGTCATTTGCAGCCCACGGCTGTTTTCTTATAGGCCCCCAGATCATTGTAAAAATATAAATTTAACAAATAATTTTAAAACCAAAAGGAAAAAATATATAATTTGAGAAGCATAAAGTCGAATAAAGCCATAACTATGAAAGTCATAACTATGAACATTTACAAGAAAAAAGTTGAAATAGCAGAAATGTAAAAAAAAAAACAGCTGTGATTTTATGCGATTAAAATTAAAATTAAAATTAAAATTAAAATTTAATTTAAAAATGTAATAAATTTAATATAAATCTAAATGTATATATATATAATATTAATATACGTACATTTAATAAAATAAAATTTAAAATTAATATTTTATAAAGTCAAAATATTAAGAACAAAGTCATATGCTAACAAGAATAAAGTCAAAATATTATGAAACTAAGCTTATATCATCATGAGGAAAATGGTCATAGCATAGAGTTGGAATATTAAAAACAAAATTACTTTTTTAAGTCAAAATGTTATGAAAAACAAACAAAACAAAATGAAGTTGTCATGTTTACAAAATTAGATTGCGGGAAAAAGTTACGATATTATGGGAATAATATCATAATATTCCGGGAGGATGATTTAAAAATTAAAAAAAAAACACCAAAACACTTTAAATCAGGGGTGTCCAAAGTGCGGCCCAAGGGTCATTTGCAGCCCACGGCTGTTTTCTTACAAAATTAGGTTGCAGGAAAAAGTTATGATATTATGGGAATAATGTCATTATATTCCGGGAGGATGATTTAAAAATTAAAAAAAACAGCAAAAATGGGAAAAAAGAGCAAGACCGAAGTTAATACTAATAATTTTTCATACTGATGAAAAATTAATACAAATAATTTTTCATACTAATGAAAAATTCATACCAATAATTTTTCTGAGATGCAGTTTTTTTCTAGAAATACTGTGTGTATATATATATATATATATATATATATATATATAAAACTTGTTAACTGACCATCACTGCTCTTCACTAGTTTGTGGAAAAGTGGGAAAGAATGAGCCAAGTCGTTAGCGTGCGGTGGAGAAGCGGCGTCATTCGCTGCTGGCGAATGAGTAACCGGGATATCGAGCAGTTGGGGCAACAGCCACTGATCCGGCATGAGGACTATTTTCCCCATCGCCATTGATTGACCTTCTGTAATGTAATGGTGAATTGTTTGTCCCTCAGGAAGGAGTGGGGTCTAGCCTTGTTCCTGCCCCCTGCGGTGCTGTCTAGCATGAAAGAGAAGAACATCAAAAAAGCCCTGGCTCACATCCTCAAAACCAACCAGAACCTGGTTCCGCCTGGTAAAAAGGTAACACATGAATCTGTGATGTCGTAAAAACTGACGCCACTGAATGCACCGTTTCAAAAGCACGTCTTGGTGAACGATTCCTGACTACTGTTGTGCTTTGTAGCTGACTGCCTTGCAGGCTAAGGTCCATTATCTGAAGTATCTCAGTGACTTGAGGCTCTATGGAGGTCGGGTGTTTAAGTCCACGCTTATTGTGAGTGAAACCAACATTTCGTTTTAGCGACATGCATGAAGTTATAAAATATACATGCAACAACTCAGTACGAACGAGGAAGTGATAGCAGTGATGACTTTCGCTTTCATTTCGCAGCAAGGCGAGAAGCACACCGAGGTGACCTTGCTGGTTGGACCCAAATATGGCATCAGTCATGTGATTAACACCAAAACCAATCTGGTGGCGCTGCTGGCGGATTTCAGTCACGTCAATCGCATTGAGATGTATGCGGAGGATGAAAACAAAGTTCGAGTGGAGCTCCATGTTCTGGATGTGAAGGTTAGATTCCTTGTTGTGGTTTAACCCGGAAAAATCGTTGTTTTGCGCTAATATTTACTTCTCACACAGCCCATCACGTTGTTAATGGAATCCACGGATGCAATGAATCTGGCCTGTCTGACGGCGGGTTACTACAGATTACTGGTAGATTCCCGGCGTTCCATCTTCAATGTGGCTAAGAACACTACCGACAGTACGGGAATACTTAAGTTCAAATGTTAAAAAGCGTAAAACATATCGGTTGACTGTTGACTTTTATTCCTCTCCGCAGATCAATCGGCGAGGATCAAGCAGAACTACCACGCCATCGAATGCACATACAGCACCCCCCAAAAGGGATACGAGGACAGGAACCACCAGAGGTGCAGCCAAGACTTCTCGGACTCGGAGTTCGAAAACCTGGAACGCGTCAGATGTGACGGCCAACCAGCTTACATGGCTGAGATCCACCAGGCTCAGCACTCGATACACATGGCGGAAAGAGCAGAGTACTGCCGGTTACCGTGCGCCCAAACGTACCTTAACGTCCCGAGAACCAAAGACCAAGAACCTTCTAGAAGTGCGAAGGTCTCTTTCATATTTGGAGATCCTCCCTTGGACACTGTAAACCCCCAGAACCTGGGCTACCAGAGACTCATGGACGAAGGTTCAGAGATTATAGACAATCACAGCCCCATGTACCGGCGTCTGGAGGAGGACTACAAAATGATGGAAGCCCTTGAAGATGCAGACGGGTATCAGTATTCCACCAAAATGTTCGAGGAGCCGCTGCTTCATGACATCTGCTACGCAGAGACAACCGATGACGCAGAAGACGAGGATGACATCAGCTGCGAGGAGGACATTATGATGAGCGACATTGACAAGCCTGCGTTGCTCTCGCTCTCCGGGTCCAGCGATGACATCATCGACTTGACCTCCCTCCCGCCGCCACCGGAGGGCAACGACGAGGAAGATAACGACGTACTGCTGCACTCTCTTAACCTGGCCATTGCTGCTCCTCCTCCCGGCTTCAGGGACAGCTCCGATGAGGAGGAGCACCAGGAGGCTGGGAATCAGGCCCAAGGCGGCCACAACGATATCCCGGTGTCCCTCATTGATTCAGTACCGGACCGTAGAACACAGAACCAAAAGGAGCCCCTCGACGAGGCCGTTGTGTCCACTTTGCAGGCACTCGAGGCTCTTGCTGCATCTGAGGAACCTTCACAGTCTGAGAACACAGGTTCCCCTTTCACTATTGTAACGTTCATCCATTAATGTCACGCATACTTCAGCCATTCACCTCACTCATTTATTCTTCTTCGTTTTTTTCCAATAAAACCCATTTTGTTGTATATTTCCATTTGTGTGGCTTTCTTCATTCGTTTGTGCATCCATGCTCATATTCATTACATTTAGTTTGTCTTTTGCACCCAAACGTAAGATGTAGGGATCGACCGATATGGTTTTTTTGGGGCCGATGGCCGATTTTGCTTGGGACGATATTTGTAGCCGATACTGCTTTTGATGCCTCAATTTACATGAAAAAATGACCATGATAACAAATATTCCAGGTCTCATGTTTAAAGAAATATTTATTGAAATGTAAACACTAGGGATCGACCGATATGGTTTTTTTGGGGCCGATACTGATTTTTTTCTATCACCCTCAGCCGATGGCCGATTTTGCTTGGGCCGATACTGCTTTTGATGCCTCAATTTACATAAAAAAATGACCATGATAACAAATATTTATTGAAATGTAAACACTAGGGATCGACCGCTATGTTTTTTTTTGGGGCCGATGCCGATACCGATTTTTTTACATCATCCTTAGCCGATGGCCGATTTTGCTTGGGCCGATATTTGTGGCCGATACTGCTTTTGATGCCTCAATTTACATGAAAAAATGACCATGATAACAAATATTCCAGATCTCATGTTTAAAGAAATATTTATTGAAATGTAAACACTAGGGATCGACCGATATGTTTTTTTTGGGGCCGATGCCGATACCGATTTTTTTCCATCACCCTTAGCCGATGGCCGATTTTGCTTGGGCCGATATTTGTAGCCGATACTGCTTTTGATGCCTCAATTTACATGAAAAAATGACCATGATAACAAATATTCCAGATCTCATGTTTAAACAAATATTTATTGAAATGTAAACACTAGGGATCGACCGATATGGTTTTTTTGGGGCCGATACCAATTTTTTTCCATCACCCTTAGCCGATGTCCGATTTTGCTTATTTGTGGCCGATACTGCTTTTGATCCCTCAATTTACATGAAAAAATGACCATGATAACAAATATTCCAGGTCTCATGTTTAAACAAATATTCATTGAAATGTAAACACTAGGGATCGACCGAAATGGTTTTTTTGGGGTCGATGGGGTACCGCGACTATGTGTGTAGCTGTAAATCATGCGGTGGAAAAATACATCGGCGAACCCACGCGCGTATCGGCCGATACCGATACAAGAAAAAACCCAAATATCGGCCCGATGTATCGTCGATCCTTAGTAAGACGTTTTCCAGAGATACGGCCAACTCCCATCCTTACCGTTCATTCATCCCTTCTAATGAGCCATTTATTAATTGCTAAAATTTGACTTTATTAATGAGTATTTGTATTTGTCTTTCTCTGGCATGCAGGTGTACAAATATTACGAGCATTTAGTCCCGAGTCGTCAGATTCTGGCAACGAAACCAACTCGTCCGAGATGACGGAAAGCTCCGAGCTGGCCACCGCCCAGAGGCAGTCGGACAACCACGTAAGGATGCATACAGCCGCCACGGATGGTTACCACGCCGCAAATGAGGAAAAGACAGAAGGACTCGGTGATGACGGCGTGGGGACCGTACAGGGGCATCGGTGTGAGGAGCCCAAATCCGCCGCCACGGCGTCCTCCCAGCTATTCCACTCAGACGGCGGTGAGATGGAGCCAGAGACGATGGAAATCAAATCGGTCAGCGAATACTTCACCAAGACGCACATTGGTTCGATTATAAGCAGGCAGAGAGGGAAACAGCGGGAGTCAGAGAACCGAACCCAACGAGAGATCGGTAATGCCTCGGAAAGATGCCATGTGACGTCTCAAGAACTAGCAAAAGACGAAGAGACGCATCTCGTCGGAAAGTACAACACCTTCACTGTGAGAGATTCCTATTACGTGAATCAGCTTGACCTGGGACGAACTCCGCTCAAAGACCGGCATCAAAAATGGCTGCACAGAGCGCCCGGAAACAAAATGGACGAAGCTCTCTCTGCAGAATATGTGAATGACTCACAGGCCTCCCACGCAGACAGGTTGACAGTGAAGGGATGCAAACGGGAATCGGATGAAAGAAGCCAACCGTTAAATGCCCAACTCGGCTCTCCCGCCAAGGAACCCGAGGGAGCCGATACTCCACGGGACGGTGAGCAGCAAACGAAGAATCCGGCGTCAGACCACGATGTCGCAAGGCTGTACGAATACCACTTGAGCAAGCGCATGTCGTCCTTGCAGAGCGAGGGGGCTCATTCCCTCCAAAGTTCCCAGTGTTCCTCCATCGATGCCGGATGTAGCACGGGCAGCAGCAGTTGCGTCACTCCCATGGATTCGCCCCTTTGCGCTACTGACAACACGCATGTACTGTCTGAGTCCTCGCTAAAGGGGCTGAGTTATGTAACGGCCTCCGAGGAAAAGGCCTATGTTCCCCCGGGCCAAAACAAGGACCCCACGCTACTGAGGAAAAACCACGCCCCCAACGGTGGAGAGGGCGGGTTTGGAAATAGCCGGGACAGCAGTCACAGATTATCCAAGATAAAAGAAACCACAGGTAACACGAAGCAATATGTTAGCTACAAAGAAAAAGTGATACTAAATTTTCAACAATTATTAATATTTTTATTATGTGTTGTGTCGTTATGAGTATTATTATGAGCCTTGAATTGCTTATTTTCTGCTTTTTATATACATGAATCGGGTAATTTAAATATAAGGTGACTATAGGGGTGTTAGTTCATGTCCAGAGAGCTCTAATAAACAGGTTTTCTATGCTCTAACTACATAAATATTACATTTGTCCATCTCCATGTTCTATTTCCATTGATAAATAATAGGGAAATTTTTCATACAGCATAGACAGCCTGTTTACAGTTTTTAATATTCTTGAAACACCTTATAGTCACATATGCCACAATATAGTAAATAAACAGAAATTAAGCCATTTAAGAAAATGTGTTGCTAGGGGAGATGAGTGGGTGATGGACAGGAAGTGATGACAGGGGTTCAGAGTTGAGTTTTAGCTTTACTATTGCTGGATTATGGCATTATTATTAATATTATTATAATTATTATTATAATTATTATTACTATTACTACTACTACTACTACTACTAATAATAATAATAATAATAATAAATCATATTTTTATGATTTTATTATTTTAATAATTAATAATAACATAATTATTTTATTATTATTTATTTTATTATTATTATTGTGCCAAACTTGCAGTAAAAAGCTCCTGCAGTAAACGGCTGTTGTTCTGGCGATCAAGTCTAATGATCGTGTGTCTCAGCAAACATCACAATAACATTAGTGACACCTACTGACCAGTGTGGAATACTACAGATCACAATTTTAATGAGTTTTCTAAATACCTTATACTGTATTTGTAGTTTAGTTTCAGTTTCTAGGCTTAATGCTTAATTTAGCAAAAAAAATATGTGAAATTTGCTGCATGTCATGGCTAATAATAGGTCATATTCAACCACAAAAAAGTATGATTTATTAATTAATACATTTTTGAAGAATTATGATATAGTGAAGCCGTGAAATTCAAAGCGTGAAGTGGTGTGATTTGTTGCTGAAGCGCTAATCAACCACCAAATGTTAAAAAAAAACCTTCCTGTATTTACTGGCTGTGTAAACATCCCCATTGTCTTGGCATTGTGGGTAACGGCCTAAACTGCCACCTGACTGCTTAACGGTTGTCTTTGTTCTCCTCCTCCCCCTAGTGTAGCCTGCGCACAGCAGTGGACGGTTGGAGATGAGTCATCTTTAACTCTCTGCCATGAGACCACTACCACCACCACAGTCATGCCACCATCGTTATTACAAAGACGCACGGAGCCCAGCAAGCCGGTCTGGGCCGAAGCCGAGTCCGACCCACATGATGCCCTGCTTCCCAACACGTGTGACCTTCTCAAAGGCAGCCTCGGGAAGCCTCGCAAGGCTCAGACGCACAGGAGAAGCTGGAGCACGTTAATGCAAGGCTCCAGGAGCTTTGAGGCATTGCTGGAGCGGACCAAAGCCACGTTCACGGGGAAGAGCGGCGGTCAGAATGCGGAGTCCCAACATCGATTAAAAGTTCAGCGCGTATCGTATGCAAAAACCATGCCCAAAAGTTTGTCCCACGGTTCTGTTGGCTGTAATTCGGCGTGTGGAAAGCCGCCGCAGTCGGCGACGACGCGGCTGGATGCAGGCGTATGGCGATGCCGCGGGCCGGTCACTTGCTGCTTCGTTCGAAGGCGGAAGAACGCCGATTATGCTGACGGGGAGCCCGCTCAGTTTGTTTTCTCCGTCGGTTCCACTGGCGATAAGAACGCGGTCTCAAAAGCAGACAACATGGCCGCCGCAGTGAAAGGCATGACCCTGGAGGCGAGGTTAGCGTGTGTAAATTCAATGAAGGGAAAAACCTACAGCCTTCGCACGGGGTTCGCACTCGCACAGACGGACGCCTTGGAGATTGTTAGCTTGCTGCGTTCCAGCCATGACGGCGTAGAGGTCGGCGACGCCGACGTGGACACGTTCTCCCAAGTGCTCGTCACGCAGGCTAAAGTGCTGAGCGGCGCCTGCGGTCAGATGGCCGCAGAGTACGGCAGCCCGGAGGAGTTGTTGCTCACGCTGACGCACAGCTTCCACACGCTCTGCTGCCTGACGCAGGCCTGCATGTCCTTAGCGGAAGGCCTCGGCGGCGACACGCGGCGGCGTGACGTGGTAGCCAAGGTGGACGAGGTCGTCGTCAACTACGTATGTTTGCTGAAAGCTGCCGAGGCGGCCATGGTAAGCGCCCCTGGCGATCCGAGTGTGAAAGCGTTGATGTATCACTCCACCAAAATGTCCGCTCTCGTAAACACGCTAATTCACGTCATGACAACACTGAGCATCAAATAAATGATTGATTTTAAAGCCATACGTGAGAGACACGGGCGGAACTACCAAGGTGAACTGCTGTGACAAAAAATATATTGCCTTGTGTACACAATATTTTATTATTAATATAGAAACGAAATATATGTATCACAGTATTTTAAAAAGATTAAGCATCCAAGTATTAAAATCTATATACTAAGAACTATTTAAATTATTTCTAGATTTCATTACAAACTTCTAAAGCATAACAAATCTACAGTATGTTGTTTATAAAATGTAATAATATATATTATATTGGAGAAATACTGTGTACAGCTCTTGACAAATCATTGCACAGGATGGCATCAAATTAATATAAAGCACTTTTTTTTCATTTTGCTGTGCACTTTCAAGGACACTGTGTACACTTTACAAGTTTTTTTTTTTCTTGTTCATTAAAGAGATGGAAACATTACAATACCTCAAACCGGTCTTTTTTTGTGTGTGTATTTTTCATCAGTTTACAGAAAAATTGAAGTAGGTAAATTGCACATGCATATCCATAATCAGTTCTTGAACCCACTCTACTTTGTTGGTAAATGTGCATTATTCACAAACCAAGAACATGGCACCATGTATAATTTCATAACTGCGCATAGTAACTCATCGTGCCTTTACCTTTAACTCTGGCGCTGAGTGGCGGTGATGCCATTTGAATTAGTGATGATGATGGGCTACTTTAGAGTGAGTGTGCACAGTTAAGTGTCAGAGTAGACAAGCACATTACATAATGAGAATGTCTGGGTGAGGAGGGGGGGAGGGGTGCCTGGGGGAAATGTTCACATATTTTACTATTGTGTGAACAGAAATTCCTTTCATATGGGGTAATAACTATAAAAGCAATCTTCACTTGCTAAATGTACTGCAAAAAAGGCCAGTAAGGATAATTCATAATGTGGCCTACAGAGAACATACTAACTCCTTATTTCTAAAATCACAAATACTTCAACTTGCTGATATAGTTCATCTTCAAACAGCTAAAATAATGCATAAGGCTAAAAAATAAGCAATGAGCTAAAAATGTCATCCAATACTTCTCTACAAGAGAGGAGAAATACGATCTCAGGGAAGAAGTACATTTGAAACACTTCTATGCTCGGACTACGTTATGCTAGCCATAGCATTTCAGTATGTGGAATCAAACTATGGAATGGATTGAGTAAGGAACTCAAACAATGACAACAACGATGAGCCAATTCAAGAAACAATACAAGCAGTTGATGTTTGCTAAATACAAGGATGAAGAGTCTTGAACCAGTCATGATGTGCTATATATATCACTATATTGACACGCACTATGGTACCCATTATGGCATTGGATGCTCATATCACCGAGTACTTCGCTACGAAGTACATTATTAAAAAAAAAAAAAAGCTGTATTATGGAAAGCAGGAAGTGAGCAAATGTAACAGTTACTGATTGTAAAAGTACCAGATGGAGGGGTTAATTCATTCATTCATTTTCTACCGCTTTTTCCTCACGAGGGTCGTGCTGGTGCTGGAGCCTATCCCAGCTGTCTTCGAGCGAGAGGCGGGGTACACCCTGGACTGGTGGCCAGCCAATCACAGGGCACATATAGACAAACAACCATTCACATTCATACCTATGGACAATTTGGAGTGGCTAATTAACCTAGCATGTTTTTGGAATGTGGGAGGAAACCGGAGAAAACCCACGCATGCACGGGGAGAACATGCAAACTCCACACCTAGAGATAGCCGAGGGTGGAATTGAACTCGGGTCTCCGAGCTGTGAGGACTGCGTGCTAACTATTGTGGATGGGTGGATTCTTCTAAAGTTAAGAAGCTAAAAATGTACCACTTCCACACAGAATGAGAGGAGAGCTTTTTGTCACTCTTTCATGTCATACATGCCATGGCTGACTTGATGACTTTATGCAGTATTAAAAGGCCCATTATGCTCATTTTTTGACCCTTTGTATTGAGTTGTGGACTCCTATAGAGCAGCTCCACACAATAACCCGCATAGAAAACTTTCTAAATCTTTCAGAATCTGCACCTATTCCAGTTCATTTCCTTGGATTTGTGCTTCCCGCCAAAACGGTCTGTTTTAATTAATTCCAACCATGGCCTGCCTCCGGGCACGCCCACTCCGCTGTGATTGGTCACACACCTCAAACGTTTGGGTAGCTTGGTAAGTAACCTTAACTGTTCATTTATGCCTAAAAAAAATGTCATCATATGTCATCATCTGTGCTGTCGCTCTGCTGCCCCCTGCTGCCTTTTCTCTGCAGTACCCCTGCAGTTCCCTGACCCCTGAAGTAGGTGGGATGCTCCTGCACACACCTTGGGGCCAATTTGCACCTGGCTACTTAAGATCAGCTGTCAGACCAGTTCAACGCCAGATTGTCCCTCAAGCTACCCACGTTGCTTTGTGGCTTTTAATCCCGTTCTTGTGAGTACTCGCCCGCAAGATTTTTTTCCTGCCGTCTAGTTTTATTCGACTCGACCTTTTTGTCAGCAGCGTTATTTGTTCCCGTGGCTAGCTTTACCTGTTAGCCTTTTTCCTACAGTGGTTTGTATTTGTATGTTTGTCACGACGCAGTATTTCCTGGTTTTGATTTCTTTGTTTGTTCATTTTTGTATGTGTTGTGGACACTTCCAGCGGTTACTGCGGTTGCGTGCACAGGGATTGTTTTGTCAACATAGCTGGTGACAGTATGCTAAACTAAAATAGCTAAAACTGCCGTTTGAACTAGATCAACCCTGACTTGAGCATGATACAGTATCAAAAAACAGTTCAAGGTGATGATGTGGGGGGAAATGCATGCAGACGTATGCAATAATAGAGAAGTGATACTGGGAAAATGTAGACCAAGATAAAGCACCTGGTACTTTCATCTCATTACCAAAATACTTTGAATTGTAGCAGCGCTCAATCTCACGTGTGAGCCGAACAAACTGTGTTTCATCATGTTCTTTCATCTGGTGAGTAGAAGTATTCTTACTCTGCTGTACTGTAAAAACCTTAGTGGCGAGTCAATGTCAGGAGGCAAGAAAAAAAAGAAGTATATATGTATTGTATACTCACTGCACTTGGCGTATACCTGTACTACTATGTATAAGATCTATTGCAAAACCTACATGAACAATTTAGCTTTTCCCCAAAGATAATAATGTTCCAGAGTTATTGCTTTAACAATACAAAATATATTGGGGATGTAACGTCTAAAATTTCACTCCATCACACCGACAGCTTCTGAGTTTTTTGATATTTCTATATGAACTTATTCAGCGACATGAGTGTGGCAAAATGGGACGCACGATGAAAATCTTTTCTTTGGCTAATAACAGACATCGTGTAACCTTAAAGTTCACATATCAACTGTTCAACTTCCATATTCCGTCAAAGGCTATTATACTATTTTTCAACACTTTAAAATAATTCTGACGCTCAATATGTATGCATTGGAAGCCTTGAAGCCGGAATTTATGTTTTAAAGAGCGCTTTGCAAAAACTCAAAGACGTTTTACACGGTTACAGCAAATACAAATGTGCAAAACTAGCAAAATAACAGTAAAAACAAAAGCATTCAGAATTCAGAATTCAGAGCAAATGCAGTTAAAAAGTACATACAAAAGGCAAAATAGGTACCTTTTTAAGTGTTGTACATTAGGTTAAAATCCTGAAGTCTGTACGGTCAGCACATGGATGAGTGGCTTAAGTGAATTCCAGGCAACAGAGAGGGCTCTGCCCCCCCATTTTGGTGCTTGACCCTTGGGACGGTGAGGAGGTTTGCACCTGAGGGTATAGGAAGGGGTGTGGCATGGATCAAGTAAGGTACGGTAAGAGGGCGTCTGGTTATGCACTAAGGGATAGGTGGTCCGCTGAGGTACTGAAGGTCAAGGTTGATGTGGTCTTCGTCTTGGGAGCAGGCACGAGCGAGTGGCTGGGTGAGTTAGTGAGGAGTTTTAGTGTAAATTCCAGAAGGAGGTCAGATTTTGTGCTTTGTGCTGAAGTATGTTTGTAGCTTTAACTTAGTGGGCCGTGTTTGTCCGTGCCATGCCGGTATCCATTTGACCGACATGCTAACAGTAAGGTTTACAGAAGGACGAAACATTGAGCTGTGCGTGCTACAGCGCTAACATTCGAGTCACATCTCAGCATCCAATCATGGTTGAACATTACTTCTTTCATTTTATTGACATTAAGTCGGAGATGGTTGTCCGAAAATTTGATATATATATATATATATATATTGATAGGGGCGCCACGGCGGACAAGTGGTTAGCGCACAGACCTCACAGCTAGGAGACCAGGGTTCAATTCCACCCTCGGCCATCTCTGTGTGGAGTTTGCATGTTCTCCCCGTGCATGCGTGGGTTTTCTCCGGGTACTCCGGTTTCCTCCCACATTCCAAAAAACATGCTAGGTTAATTGGCCACTCCAAATTGTCCATAGGTATGAATGTGAGTGTGAATGGTTGTTTGTCTATATGTGCCCTGTGATTGGCTGGCCACCAGTCCAGGGTGTACACGGCCTCTCGCCCGATGACAGCTGGGATAGGCTCCGCGACCCTCATGAGGAAAAAGCGGTAGAAAATGAATGAATGAATATATTCATAGCATATGTACAGGAATGGGCTCGACGCAATTCCCTGTGGAACCCCAGTTTTGAAGGTGAGCACAGGGTATGTGGTTGAGCCCATCCTTACTGCTTTGCAGAAGATGTTGTGGATGAGGTGGATCAGATGCGGGGGGGTATGTTGAGATGGTGTACCTTCTGGATCCCCAGGTATGAGTCTCTACGGACAAATTACTGTTGTCACGTGATTAAAAAGCCACATTTTCATAATAGAGGACCTTTGAAGAAAGTAAACACCGAAAGTTCCTCACAGCAATTTTCGTTTTGTCCTCTGACAACGTTCTATGTCTTTCTCTACAGGTTTGTGCGGCACTGCTAGACCTTTTGTGGTTCGCCTCCAAATCGCCAGCTATCATCTTATACCCCAAAACTCTGCCTTGCGATGTCAGGAGTAACGGGAGCACAGTGATGGTGGACTGCACTGCCAGAAAACTCACAGACATCCCGCAAGGCATTCCGAGAGACACCACCAATCTGACGCTCACCATCAACCACATTCCCAAGTTAAACTCCTCCTCTTTTGGCAGCTTGGAGAACCTGACTGAGCTTGATATGCGGTGCAACTGTCTCCCCATCAAAATCGGACCCAAAGACCACATTTGCACCGAGAGTGTGAGGATAGAAGACAATGCTTTTCACGGCCTAAGCAAACTGCGAGCGCTCTATTTAGACGGAAACCAACTCGGCGGCATCCCCGAAGGCCTGCCTCCTGATCTCCGCCTGTTGAGCTTAGAAGTGAATCACATCTATAACATTTCTCATGCAAACTTCTCCAAAATCATACATTTGGAGAAGCTCTATCTTGGTCAAAATTGCTACTATCGAAATCCATGCAATTTTTCATATCAAATTGAGTCCGGTGCCTTTTTACAGCTGAACAATTTAACCCTGTTATCGCTGAAGTCAAATAACCTCTCTTTTATACCACATCTGCTACCGACAAGCCTGAAGGAGCTGTATCTCTACAACAATAACATTGACAAGGTCACAGAGAACGACTTTCAAAACCTAACTAACTTGGAGACACTTGACATTAGCGGAAACTGCCCGCGGTGTTACAACGCTCCTTTCCCATGCACACCTTGCCAAAACAACTCCCCTCTTCAAATCAGCAAGTCGGCGTTTAAAACGCTGGCGAAACTGAAGACACTGCATCTGCACAGCAACTCCTTGAAAACTGTGCTACGAGAATGGTTCAGCGGTACGAGGGAGCTCAGAGTTCTTGATCTATCGTCAAACTATTTAGCAAGAGATATAGGATTTACAGACTTCCCATGTTTTATGAGCAAACTGGAAGACCTGGACCTTTCGTTTAACTACGAGCTACAGCGGTACCCCCAAACGCTAAAGCTGAGCAAAGATTTCTCCAAACTCACGTCCCTGAAAATCCTCCGAATCAAAGGCTATGTCTTTCAGCAGCTGGAAGAAGACAGCATTGATCCTCTGAAACCTCTGCCAAACTTAGAAGTCATCGATCTGGGGACAAACTTCATTAAGATCACAAACCTTAGTATTCTGATGGACTTGCAAAGTTTTAAAATTATCAATCTGGCTGAAAATAAAATATCAGCTCCATCTGAAAGGCAGAATTCTGTTGGTGTCCCTGGAGGAGCGAAAGAACCGTTGCTCTGGTCTCCCATGTCGGACAACTACAAAAATCATGAAGCACGAGAGATACAATACTTCCGATATGATGAATACGCACGGAGCTGCAAAAACAAAGATAAAGAACTCGGAATTCCGATGTCATTTGCCAAAAGGGAATGCACACAGTTTGGCAAAACACTGGATGTAAGCAGGAATAACATTTTCTTTTTGAATTCACGATTTTTAAATCTATCCGAGGTGCGCTGCCTTAATTTATCCGGCAATGCAATGAGCCAAAGTCTAAATGGTTCGGAATTTACCTACCTGACTAATTTAAAATATCTGGACTTCTCACTTAATCGCCTGGATCTGCGCTACGCCACTGCCTTTCAAGAGCTGGAAAATCTGGTAGTCCTCGATATCAGCAAAAACAACCACTATTTTGAATCCGAGGGCATTACTCGGTTGCTGAACTTCACCAAAAGTCTAAAAAGACTAAAAACGCTGCGGATGAACCACAACAAGATCTGGACTTCGACAAACACAGAACTGGAAAGTGAATCTTTGGAGAAGCTTGAGTTTGTGGATAACCGATTGGATCTGCTGTGGCGAGACGGCGACACCAGATTTCTCAAATACTTCAAGAAGCTGCTGAACCTGAGAGAACTGGACATCTCGCATAACAACCTCAATTTTATCCCGCATCAAGTGTTCCTGAGTCTGCCAAACAAGTTGTCGGTGCTCTACATAAAAAACAACAAACTGAAATCATTTGCGTGGGAAGAACTGCAATTTCTACAATCGCTGCAAGTCTTGGATCTGAGTGGGAACAGCTTATCGACTGTTCCAAGCGTGCTCTCAAACTGCACCAAAACCCTCAAGACGCTCATCTTGAAAGGAAACCAAATCCGAACCCTCACGCCCGACTTCCTCAAGGACGCACATAGCATCACGTATTTGGATATCAGTTTCAATCACATAAATCGCATTGAAATATCGAGCTTTCCTGATGATGTCATCAATCATATGGAAAAGCTGCTTTTGCACAACAATGATTTTGTGTGCTTGTGCAACATCACTTCATTTGTCACGTGGCTCAACGGCACTACGGTGCACATCCCCAAACTGGCCACGGATGTGACCTGCGCCGTTCCGGAGGCAAAAAGAGGTCAACCCGTGATCTCCGTTGACCTGTTGGCGTGTCAACACAATGACCTGTCAATCATGCTCTACATGCTGAACGCTTCCCTCGTCCTTAGCCTCCTCATCCTGTTCATCTCCAGTCATCTCTTCCTGTGGGACGTCTGGTATATCTACCATTTTTGCCGTGCCAAGCTCAAGGGCTACAGGCGCTTTGACTCCCAGAGTGCCCTCTATGATGCCTTTGTCATATACGACAAAGCAGACCCGGCTGTGTTGGAATGGGTGACGAAGGAAATGTGCATCCACCTGGAGAAACGAGGAGACCGCCGACTGACTTTGTGTCTGGAGGAGCGAGACTGGATTCCTGGCTGTCCGCTGATCGACAACCTCTCGCAGAGCATCCACAAGAGCAAGAGGACGGTCTTCGTTCTCACCAATAAATACATCAAAAGCGGAAACTTCAAGACAGCTTTCTACATGGCTCAGCAGAGGTTGATGGACGAAAAAAATGACGTTATCGTCCTGATCCTCTTGGAGGAAGTACCGTGCAATTCCAGGTACCTGAGACTGAGGAAAAGACTGTATAAACGCTCGGTTCTCAAATGGCCGACGAACCCTCGAGCTCAGCCATACTTCTGGTTCGGCCTGAGGAGCGTTTTAGCCACTGAAGGCCACAAGCAATACAACAACCTCTTCAAGGAGACGCTGTAAATCAGACTAAATATATCCATTGCACTTCTGTATGTATCTATATGTATCTATTAGATTTTGAGAGCACCGTGTGATTAATGCTGCACTATTAAATTGCTAATAAAAGTAGTTGTCTTACACATAGTTGTCATATTAATGACTCTTTGTCTGCTTAGATTAAAAAGGGAACAGCTAGAATACTCTGTTCACAGCTCAAATTCACATTTGTTTAACACTGTACGAAAAAGGGAAGTACTACGGTACTTCTGCAATTCTTTTCTATTTCTGGCCCCCAACTTAATGCGGCCAACCAGTACTCACCTTGCTTTATGTTTGACTAAAGCCACCGTGGAGTTTTTATAGATATAATCATTTAAGGTGGAAATAAGTTTTGTTGAGCGCTTTTTTATTGTATTTGTTTTTTTTAAACTTCAGACTTGATAGTCTTTGGACTAAGAAAGGATTAAGGAATCAATAAAACACTCGGTAAGTTCTCATTTACAATCAGAATTTATTTGTTTATAACAGAAACTTTACTCGTTGCTTAAGATTTAGGGTGTGCCTTTGAGTCTGTGATGACTGATTGTGACTGATTTATTGAAATATTGGGAAGTGTCCAGCATCCATGACGACATTTACACAAACTCGGAAAACTGGAGGGGTTGAGTGAAAAGGGCGATGCTCATTAATATTATACAGCAGGGGCCTCCAAACCCTTTCCACCGAGGGCCACATTCGGAAAAATGAAGGAGCGTTAGGGTTGCTTGGGTATTTTGTACACTAACCGATGTAGATATGCTAAGAAGTTAAATATATTTCATGAAAAAAATGCATCTCAGCTTTTTAATATACAGTAGGTGCTATTCCACAGTTTTCTGTTTGTTTGCAAATATTTAAACATTCTTCTTAAATAATCTTCATAAATTTTCTTTTCATAATAGTATGACTTTATTCTATTATATTTTGACATTATTCTTGTCCCTATCCTAATTTTCAAAAATAAAAACATGGTTTTGTTTAGTTTGTTTCTCATAATATTACAACACATTTTTTGTTATAATTTAAACTCCATGCTACTAAAATGACATTTTTTTTCCTCATAATATTACAGATTTATTCTCATAGAACTCTGACTTTTTTCTTGTTAGATGATGCATATTTTTACTTTATTCTCGTAAAATTACAGCTTTTTCCTCCCAACCATTTAAACTTTTTTCTTGCAAATACTGTTCTCTTAATTAAGACTTTCGAAATGTACAACTTTATTTGTTGTACAAAAATGTTTCCTATTTTTTATTAATAACATTACCTTATTCTCATAACATTATGACTTTTCTCATTAGATGATAACTTTTTTCTCTTAATATGCTTTGCAAAATTACTGCTGATTTTTTTGTTTTTGTATTATTCTTGTTAATTTCTGCAGTTGAATTTTCTACAATTTCCACAATGAAAATCTGTATCATTTGTAAGTTGGCAGACTGTTTTAGACACATTCACAGAAAATTAAATTAAATTAAATTAAATTAAATTAAATTAAATTAAATTAAATTAAATTAAGAAATTAACATTTTGTTTAGTAACTGTTGAACTTTTACCAGATCTCATGACTTTGTGTACTTTATGATGCAGTATAACCGGTGGTGAAGGCACAATACTCACTAACACTACAGCACAACAAAGAAAATGAAAAATACTACCGCCATCTGCTGGGCATATTTGGCTCTACTCAAATGCATTCATTAGAGTAGAACCTCCAAAGGTAATAGTAAGTACATAATCAATAATTGTAATAATTATCTCATTCAATGCCAGACATTTTTCCTCTTGGTACTGGCCAGTTTTTTATTATTTTTACTGAATATTATGTTCTTGGGTATTTCCAAAATGTGAATACTTGTAAGTCAACCAATGTCACGGAATGGATCATGTCAGACTTTCGAGGTTCCACTGTCCCTGCTAAAACAAGCTACACCTTGCTGACTTGTTTTGTTGTTCATCTACAGACCGCCATGTTCTGGATGCAAATACTGCTGCTTTGCGCGTGTTGCTGGTCTGCTGCGAGCAAACCCAAATGGATGCTACCCCAGTTCCCCTGTGACGTCATCTCCAACAATCAGTCACAGGTCACATTCGACTGCAGAGGCCGAAAGCTGAAATATGTCCCAGAAGGCATAACCAGTAATGCAACGGAGCTGATGTTGTCGGAAAATCGCATAAGTCAAATCAACTTGAAGTCATTTTCCAACCTAATAAATCTCGCTCGGCTCAACCTGAACTGGGCAAACAAGAAAAAGCTCATGAAGATCGAGAACGATACTTTCCAAACACTGAACAATCTGCAATGGTTACAACTGAGCGGCAACTGCCTGACTGCAGTGCCGGTCATGCTGCCTCTGAGTTTGACCGAACTCGAGCTAAACAATAACAGACTTTTGAACTTGGACAAGAATAGCTTTACCAGACTGAGAAACGTGACAAGACTGTGGCTATCCAAAAATTGCTACTACTGGAACCCCTGCGGGCGGCATATGCAAATTTCACGCGGCAGTTTTGCCGTGATGACCAAACTGCAGAATTTGGACTTGTCCTTTAACAACCTAACCCAAGTCCCCAAAGGATTGCCGTCGTCATTGCAGATGCTCAAGCTGGGGACCAACCAAATCGAGTACATATCGAAGAACGATTTCCGTGGCATGAAGCAACTGAAAATCCTGAAAATACAAGGGAATTGTAGAAGATGCCAAAACGCCCCATTTCCCTGTGTTCCCTGCAAAAACGGTTCTCTTGCCGTCCATCCGGACGCATTCCGTGATTTAATACGTCTTGAAACACTGAACCTGGCCGGAAACTCCATGACCTACATGAACCCGTCCTGGTTCCAGAAACTAAAGCAACTTAAAGAACTGCTCATCTCATTTAACTTCTTACGAAAAGCAGTAACCGGCGAGGCTACGTTTCTTACATACCTTCCCAAACTTGAAAAAATTGATCTGTCATTCAACTTTGACCTGAAGAGCTACCCCAAGACAGTAAGACTTTCCGAGTATTTCTCGAGTCTAGTGTCGCTTAGAACTTTGCATTTGGAAGGTTTGGTCTTCCAGGAAATTGGAGCCGACACGCTCAGACCTCTGTACAATCTCAAAAACTTGTCAACACTGAACTTAGGAACCAACTTCATCATGCAGTTAAACTCCACCATATTCCGCAAATTCTCACACATGAAGATGATATACCTTGGCGAAAACCGTCTCCATCCGATTTCCGGGAACGCCCTGATGCAGTCAAGCGATGGATACAATGAAAGGTCGGATTATTCCGTTTCAACATTCACAAGGCCCCATCCAAAGGAGTTTGAGATATCGCATAGCTTTGTCAAACAGGAGTGCTTCGACTCCGGACGAGTGCTAAGCCTCAACTCCAATAATTTGTTCTTCATTTCGCCACAGCAGTTCAACGACTACATCAACATCACATGTCTAAACCTCTCTGGGAACGGATTTTCCTCAGCGTTGAATGGCACCGAGTTCTCCTCCATACCCACACTGACATACCTGGACCTGTCCTATAATAGGATCGATCTGGCCTTCGACTACGCCTTCAGTGAACTAAAGAACCTCCAAGTACTGGACATTAGTCACAATTCTCACTACTTTACAGCCTACGCCATCACGCACAACTTGAACTTCCTAAAAAACCTGCCTGTACTGCGAGTACTGAATATGAGTCATAACTTGATTTCGATGTTGACAACAAAACAGATGTACAGCAAATCATTAACAGAACTACAATTTACAGCAAACCTTCTAGGGACTCTGTGGAAAGAACGAGACCACTCGTATATTAACATTTTCACGCATCTCACTAATTTAACCATATTGGACATATCGGGTAATTCTATCACTAAACTACCCAAAGACGTTTATGATTCGTTGCCACGGAACCTTATAATATTAAGCTTGAGTCATAACTCCCTCAAAGACTTCATGTGGGACAAGCTAAGTAATTTCCCAAAGCTCCAAACTCTGGACCTGAGCTTTAATTGCATATCTGACGTGAAGGGCATAGACTCTAACGCCACCTACACGTTGACCTACCTGGACTTGAGTCACAATCACATCTTCCACTTGGACGACGGATTCATGAGAAGCGCCAAAAGCCTCAGGACTCTTTCATTAAGCCACAACAAACTCAGTCTAATTAACCAATCCACCTTCTCATCCGGTCATGACAAATTATTACTGGGGGGTAACCCGTTCCAGTGTACCTGCGACATGTTAGATTTCATTCTGTGGATTGAAACCAGTGGTGTGCACATCCCCAGACTGGCCACGGATGTGACATGTGATGGACCGGAGAAAGAGAAGGGCCGAGCGCTCATCCTTTTTGATATCAACCAATGTGTGAACGGCAGTCTGGCATTCCTGCTCTACATAGTCACCTTCTCCTTCATTATTGTTTTTATGTTTGTGGTGACGGTTGCTCACTTATTTTACTGGGACGCTTCCTACACGCTACACTATGTGAAAGCCAAACTGAAGGGATACCGCTCCCTGAAATCTTGCCGTAGCATTTATGATGTCTTTGTGACTTACGACACCAAAGATCCGCATGTTTCCGAGTGGGTGATGAAGCATCTGCGGGTGAAGCTGGAAGACGAGGGCGAGAAGCATCTGCCTCTGTGTTTGGAGCAAAGGGACTGGATTCCCGGAGTCCCCCTAATGGACAACCTCATTCAGAGCATCCGAGACAGCCGCAAGACCATGTTTGTTCTAACAGAGGGCTACGTCAAGACCGGGGTTTTCAGGCTTGCCATGTACCTGGCCCATCAACGGCTGCTGGATGAAAACATGGACGTGATCGTGCTGCTGATGCTGGAGCCTGTGATGCAGCATTCCTACTTCCTGCGTCTCCGGAAGAGACTGTGCGGCAAAAGTGTAGTGGAGTGGCCCAAGACGCCGGCAGCTGAGCCGTGGTTTTGGCAAAACTTGCGGAATGTCATCCGAGTGGACAATCAGGTCATGTACAACAAGACATACTCCATGTACTTCACTAGCAGGTGAAACAGTGGCCAGTTAGTTTGACACAACAGCGAGGGAATGATAGCCTGCCACTGTCGTAATCATGTTCACCATTTGGATTGTTTGTTTTTTCATAATGACTTCAATTCATGAATCATAGCAACCAAATACATTATTAAAGTGTATAGTAATGTAAAGTGCATTAAGCGTAGGCTCTCTGCTTTTGTCCACATTTCCACCTAGCATGTAATGGTAATGGTAATGGTAATGGTAATGATAATGGTAATGGTTTAATTTCATTTGAACATGCATCAGATTACAATTGAATGCATCCCATAATCAGTTCCCAGTTCCACATGTCCAAAAGGAGTAGGAAGAAGCAAAGCTTATTAAATCCTACCCCTCCATCTGGTACTTTGACAATCAGTAACTGTTACATTTGTTCACTTCCTGCTTTCCAAATTTTTTGGGTTTTGTTTTGTTTTGTTTTATTATATTTTTTGTATTAAATCCTACCCCATCCATCTGGTACTTTTATAATCAGTATTTTTTTTTTTTAATTTTTTTTTTTATTAAATCCTACCCCTCCATTTGGTACTTTTACAATCAGTATTTTTGTTTTTTTTCATTTTTTTTATTAAATAAAACTAACTGTTACATTTGTTCACTTCCTGCATTCATAGACAGACATAGACATAGACTTTCTTTATTGTCATTGCACAATAACACAGCAGTGAAATTGCCAACGAAATGTCGTTGCCTGGCTCCCGTGTAATAATGAATAATAATGTGGAGAATAAATAGATTACATCAAATATGAACAATGTACAGCGTAAACAGTAATTTGTACAAATAATTTAAATAATTTAGAATAAATAACAATAATTTAAAGTTTTGGTTGTGCGTGTGGGCAGGTAGAGGGGCTTATTTGGCATTGAACAGTCTGATGGCCAGGGGGAAGTAGCTGTCTCTAAACCTGGTTGTTCTACAGTTTAAGTTTTTTTTGGTTGGTGTTTTTTTTTTTTTTTTTTTTTTTTTTGTCAAATACCGAAGTACAAAGTGATATGCTGTATGGTCAAAAACTAAACTAAATGACAGATAGATGCTTTGGAAGGCATGCTACCTTACATTTAATACAGATCATCTCCATATTTTGTAATCATTAGACAAATGGTCTGTGACTTATGAGCAATTGGACTCCATCCACAATACAGGGTATGATGCCAAATATGTTTATGTAATCGTTCACATTACCCCAAAATTGTGTGAAATGCATCCAGGAAGTGAGCATGGTGTATATATAAATGTCAGACAAATGATAGCACAGGCAACACAGTAGGGGGGCATAAATACAGACGATTGTGAAAAACTTAAGGCATCCCTTAGACAGACGAATAATAATCAAATATTATAATAATCAAATAATCAAAGATAGTTACCGTTCAGTTGTCCTTAATTGATGGTGGAGTTCCATGAAAAGGCTGTGATGATTTCATTTGTCCACATAGCGTCACTGCTGATGCGTTTTTGTCACTGGAGGGCTGCAAGCTGGTCAACCTGTTTCACATTACATACAATATTTAATCAAATAATACCTTAAAATAAATATTTATTTCACTGTTTTGTATCACAAGTTAACGCACCGCACTGGCAACAAGCTTCAAATTAACTTCCGGTGTGAGGAGGAAAGATCTCATACTATTATTATTAAACGAGGTTGAGAATGTTTGATTTTTTTAACTTAAAAGTCATAAAAGTAGCTTGAATTATAATATACACTGTCTTGAATATTTTTAAAAAATTGAAAATTTAACTATTAAAAAAAAGCCTAGTCGTGACGTCATCTCATTTACATGTCGAGTCCTATTTAAATAGGACTCGCGGAAGTACACATCACTTTGCTCCCACGACGACGGGCGTTATTTTGTGTAGCTTCGCTTCAACTTGGTAAGTGTCGTTTTTATTAATTTCACCCACGTAAAGTAGGCGTTCTTTTTCCTTGTGCCTTCACTTTGAAGTTATTGTCGCATCGAGTGTTGTCTCATCAACCGAAAATGAGGGCGTCTTTGATAGCTAAACTATGCATTACTGGGGTGCTAGCCATCATTGATTTTAATGTTAAGTTAATATTCCGGGTTAAAGGGGCGTTGGTTTCGCATCTGCACATGTTTGACTCCCACAACGGTTTTCCATAATCAGACACATGCTGTGTTCCCCACGCCTTCCTTTGTTTCCTTCATACAATGCTGGATTCATGTCGCTGGTTTATTTACTATGTGGCATCTAAAAGTACTCCATTGTGTTTTAGTTCCTGCAAGCATGTCTGACAAACCTGACATCACCGAAGTCACAACCTTCGACAAGTCCAAGCTGAGAAAGACCGAGACCAATGAGAAAAATCCACTGCCAACCAAAGAAAGTAAGCCAATCCTATTTGACATTTCACTGTATTGCTTAAGTGCATGGATGTTGATGTACAAATGTGTTGCAGCCATCGAGCAGGAGAAAGCGGAGTCATCATGAAGACCAAACCCTATGTGCTGCAAGGCTTCCCCCACACCATCCACTTAACTGCATTCACTATTTCAGGGTTTCTTCACACTCAAATGGGTTCCTGGTCTTGTTTCATCGCCAGTGGGCGAGGCCACGTAACCACACTTTGATATGCCACTCGGGTCTAAATAGAAATCCTCAAAAGTAATGTTTTTCTTTTGTAAATCTTAAATATGCAAAATAAAAAAACATTGAAATGATCAGTTGTCTGACTTTGATTTGATTGACATGTGAATTTGGTGTTCAGTGATGCAATGAAGTCTGAATTCTTGCCATTTTGTTTTTTTTTGGGGGGGGGGGGGGGGGGTTGAATTGCAATAAGGTCAATAAATGACAGCAAATTTGTACACTTAATCTGGGGGGGGCTGCATAATCAGAATTGCCTTTGTCATACAACAAAATTTGAGTGCAACTCTGTGGTGCATTTTTGTAGAGTCGAATTAAGGAAAAGCATAAAAATAAAACTATAAATAATATAAATAAAAGTAGCAGGTGCTGTTCAAAATGAGTGTAAATATGTACATCAAAAACAATAACCTACACAGTAACAAGATGTAGAATTGCAGTAAACAAAATATATTTCACATATTGTTCCAGAGTTTCACTCGAATTAATCTTATTGAACATAAGCCCAGTATTGAAAGTTTGAAGCTTATTATACATAAAAGTAGTAGTGCAAAAATAAGTAATGTTCATCTATGATTTTTCATTGCAGTGGTGGCTTTGGGAAAGAAGCAGTCCCTGAGTTTAAGTGTCTGAACAGCTGTCTTTTAAATGGACTCTCGTTTTGCAGTAATGACAAGGCATTCCATTGAAACTCTCCAGTCGCCATGAACTATAGCGGACTGCACAATCCAGGTTTAAACCCTAGAATTATAAAAAATGAAAATGTGTGTTGGGAGTCAGGGGCGAGGAAGCCGCTATATAGCTGCGTCTACATGATCTACACTCTTCACTCTTATAATTGCAGTAAATGTTTACAAACGGTGTTCACCTCGATGCAAAGTTTTTGAAGCTGGTTTAATTTCACTTCTACATCTCACAGCGACTATGGTGAGTTCAAGGACCCCCCCAAAGTGAATTAGAATTCACATTCACATTCATATTAGAATTGATAGAATTCACACATAAAGACATGTAGGGCTGCATGGCGAGTGGTTAGCACGCAGACCTCACGGCTAGGAGACCCGAGTTCAATTCCACCCATCTCTGTGTGGAGTTTGCATGTTCTCTTGCATGCATGGGTTTTACTCCAGTTTGCTAGTAGGTTAATGCTATGCTAGGTTAATTGGCCACTCCAAATTGTCCATAGGTATGAATGTGAGTGTCTATATGTGCCCTGTGATTGGCTGATTGGCAAAAGACATGTAAAAAATGGTATACCTATGCTGGTCACATGTATAATGAAAGGGAAAATCCAAATTTCTGAGGAAATCAAACGTTTTTGGTTGATGAGAAGGAGGGGGTTGGTAACAGCTAAAGAATGCTTTTCATGTTCAGGCACGATTTGGACTTTTGGTGGGCGTTTTACTGCACAATGGACGTCTTTGCTAAGTGGCGCTTGACTCAGGATTTGGACGTGGAGACGGTTACGGTATGATTTGCTTCACTTAGTAAAATCATTAAGGAACATCACGTGGTGGTTACATAAGCACACAATTCCACATGTCTGAAAAGGAGTAGGAAGAAGCCAATCTTATTTAAGCGTACCTTCATTCACACCATAACATTTACGTGTGTATTAAATAGCTTTTCTTTAAAAAATGTCACTAAGCCTGGGATGATAAATAAATTTAAAAAATTAATAATTTTGAATGAGGTGAGTCCTTTTGTCAGTCATACAGTCTCTGAGCAAGAGTGTAGCAAAGTATAAATTACATGACTAGATTGTAATATATTGTCATATATATTAATTTCTTAAAACTAATGTTAAAATCCCAACCTTGTGAACTGAGCGTATGTAATATTATTGAATTTGTCAATAATCTATGTTATTGCAGATTTGCTAGTGTCCATTGTTGTTGACTTCAAACTGCTTTGAGTCTTTGTGAGTTTTTAGCTTTTATTTCTTTGTAGCGGAAATGTTATCTTCAATGTTTGTCCCGTTCCTTGATGTCTTTGACAACACGTACTTTGGTTTCCTTTGGTCTTCCATTTACCTTAATGTAAGACTTGGCAGTCCGGTGTCTGCTTCTTTAAGTCACGTGCTTTGTAGGTCATGTCAACACTGCATTTTGTGAGCTGCTCGTTGGATGTTGACGTTTCTTCCTTTCAGCTTGCTTCTCTGCCTCAGCAATACCACCTTGTTGTAGGTTATCTATCAAAACATTGGAATGCATGTATTGATATTGTTGACAGCCATTGATTGTTGAAAGGTGCCCACCTGATTGTTGTGCTGAAGCAACAGTCTTGTTCTCCGCCTCTGTTAACAGCTGCTGAAAAGAATCCTAAATGAATATGAATACATATAAGTGATAAATGAACATTTAACACTCCTTCATGTTTTGCCATGAGTTATTTCTTGGATTTAATAGTGTCTCTTGATCACGGTTGCAAACAAAGTTGGACTCAAAATCAAGTGGTATCAATAACATAACATAACAATAACATAACTTTATGCTAATCTTTATGCTAAACTGAATGTATGAAAACAGCGGCAACATTTTGACGTTAATTTTCTGAAAACATGCTAACCGAGACGCCCAACAATAATGTAAAACAAAACATACAATTATTATAAAGCTTTCTAAATTAAATTTACCGTATTTTCCGGACTATAAGTCGCACTTTTTTTCATAGGTTGGCTGTTCCTGCGACTTATACTCCGGAGCGAATTATAAATGAAAAATCTGTTTATGTTACATAAAGACTGAACACCTTTTCTGTTCATGTTTATGTTTTGTATAGCTGAATAAGCATTGTGTTAGCATATCTTACACCTATTCCGCCTGTTCTCTATTCTTTTATTAATGTTAGAACTTGCCTTCCAAAAGGACGTAATGTCTGTTTTGGTCAAGTAGTTTGGAAAATAAATTACCTGCAAAAAATGCGACTTATACTCCAGTGCGACTTATTTATGTTTTTTCTACCTAATTATGCATTTTTGGCCTTGTGCGACTTTTTTCTCCAGAAAATACAGTAATTTATGTCATCTACCAATCGGTTTTTATTTCCGGTCATTTGTTACTAGGCAGGATTCCTAGGGCTCAATCATAAATCCGCCACAGGAGAATAAAAAATGAGGTATATGACAGCCATGTCCACTGGATTACTTCATTGCAAAACCCAAGGCAGACAGACAGACAGATATATATATTGTATGGAGAATATATATTGTAAAGAAATAACTAACTATAAGTGGTTACAAACGTAAGACTACAGCTCCGAGTATAAGACGTGCATTTGAAGTGTATGCCAAGAGGAGCTGAAACCCTCCGAGTTTTCATGTCTTCTTTCAGAGTGCACCCAGAAAAGAACAATTCCTCTTTGTCTCCATTATCATACCCGTGGTGGGAAACGGCTCTGCTGTTATTGTGTGAAAATTGGACACAAAAGCTGAGGGTGTGAAGGCATCTAGACCAGTCTTTACAAAGGCTTTGGGCTTACCGAAACTTTCCTAGTTCTTTATTTTTGTTACATGTCTCAAGATAGCCGACTTAAACTTAAAAAGCTGAGTTACCTCGGCGGCTTGTTTGATAAGACATAGCTAGCTAGGCGAGTCAAAACAGTTTGTACATCTCAGCAGACTGCTTAGAGAAACAAAACCGTACTCAACAGGAACTGTTGTTTGAATTTCTGGTTTTGTGGTCCTGAATGAGACCAGGTAGTTATGTGAAACTTGAGAACTGCCTAAGACAGAGGATGTGGAAAAACTGGTCATAAAAAAAAAAAGTCATAAAAAATCCTACAAACTGTTAAAAAAAAAAAAAGAGTTTCTGCTCAACCTTATTTTCTGCCGCTAGTCCTGGGTTCCGCCCAAGGTCCTGAGCTCATTTAGCCACGCCTATGCTTGAAAATGCTTAATTTAGGCAAACACATCCATAAACTTAGCTTAAATATCGATATTTTTGACTAATAATAATAACAACACAACCTTAAAGAAAGAAGCAGGCTTCTTCTGTACAAGCGTAAAAATAGATCAGGTCGACTCTGAGTGGTGCACAACGACAGTCGTTACGATAATCAAACTTATACTCCGTTCAGTTTTAACCACGGTCGATATGGAAGCACTTGAAAGTGTTTGTTAGAAATGGTAATGGTAATGGTTTTATTTCATTTGAACATGCATCAGATTACAATTGAATGCATCACATAATCAGTTCACAGTTCCACATGTACAAAAGGAGTAGGAAGAAGCAAAGCTTATTAAATCCTACCCCTCCATCTGGTACTTTTACAATCAGCAACTGTTACATTTGTTCACTTCCTGCTTGTCTAATATAGTTTAAGTTTCTTTATTTATGTATTTATTTACTTTTTTTATTAATTTTTTTTATTTTTGTATTTTTTAACATTTGTAATTAAAAAAATATTTATTTTTACATTTTTTTATTTTTAAATTTTATTAATTTTTTAATTTTTAATTTATTTATTTTTTTAATTTTTAAAGTTTTTAATTTAAAAAAAACTCCCACATGTCCAAAAGGAGTAGGAAGAAGCAAAGCTTATTAAATCCTACCCCTCCATCTGGTACTTTTACAATCAGTAACTGTTACATTTGTTCACTTCCTGCTTGTCTAATATAATTTAAGTTTCTTTATTTATGTATTTATTTACTTTTTTTATTAATTTTTTTTATTTTTGTATTTTTTAACATTTGTAATTTAAAAAATATTTCTTTTTACATTTTTTTTATTTTTAAATTTTATTAATTTTTTAATTTTTAATTTAATTTTTTTTTCAATTTTTAAAGTTTTTAATTAAAAAAACCTCCCACATGTCCAAAAGGAGTAGGAAGAAGCAAAGCTTATTAAATCCTACCCCTCCATCTGGTACTTTTACAATCACTAACTGTTACATTTGTTCACTTCCTGCTTTCCTAATATAGTTTAATATCTAATTACAGTTTAATATAGTTTCATTATGATTTATCCTTACTAATGATCTACTATTGAGCATGAACTGATGACGCCTTGTCCAATGAGAGGTGAGATGTCTTCCAAGACAACCTGAACAGTCGGGTTTGCGATCGATTCGAAGCCCTGAGGACCTTTCCATTCCGACTTTACATAACATTAATTGAGAACCAATTGCATCATCAGCGTGTAGAACACTCACACACTTTCTTGATTCGTACACAAACTAGGAGCACATTATTTTGCAAGACATCTTGAAACACACACGACAGAGCGGAGAGGAGGAAGCATGGTCGTTGAGCTGCTGGAGAAAGTGTTTTGCAATCCGAGACGCATGAATTAGACAGATGTGTCCTAGCAGCAATGTGGCGTGCTGTGATTCAAAGTGACGCGTGCATGCAACCTCTCAGCACGGGGAGGTAGGAAGTCACGCTGGTGTGCACACGGTAGCGCTACAGCTGTGAACTCAGCAACCCAACCTACTCGTTATGTCAGCGTGCACATGCAGTATAGTATGCACATTGCATGGTCATGACCGGAATACTTAAGAGTTGCAATGACAGCACCTGAGGATGAGTGACAGACAGACAGGAAGCCAGTGGAACGCTCTTGTGTGCAAAAGGGGGAACATAGAGATTGCAGTGTTGATCATGTGATGGGTGTGTGTCTACCAGACAGCAGTTTGGAAGTACATTTTTAACTTTACACTTTATGGACATAATATTGCACCTACAGGTCTGGTCAAAATATTACATAAAGTACACTCATAATGGCCTTATAATCTTATAATAATTGGGTGCCAAAAGTTTGAATATTTTGTCATTTAAACAGGCCAATATTATACATTCATTCATTTTCTACTGCTGGAGCCTATCCCAGCTGTGTGGTCTGATGGCCAGCCAATCACAGGGCACATACAGACAAACAACCATTCACACTCACTTTCATACCTATGGACAATTTGGAGTGGCTAATTAACCTAGCATGTTTTTGGAATGTGGGAGGAAACCACAAACTCCACACAAGAGATGCCCCAGAGTGGAATCGAACCCGGGTCTCCTAGCTGTGTGGCCTGCACGCTAAGCACTCGGCCTTCTTCATTCATTCATTCATTCAGGGTGGCAAGGGGTGCTGGAGCCTATCCCAGTTGTCTTCAGGCGAGAGAGGCGGGGTACACCCTGGACTGGTGGCCAGCCAATCACAGGGCACATATAGACAAACAACCATTCACACTCACATTCATACCTATGGACAATTTGGAGTGGCCAATTAACCTAGCATGTTTTTGGAATGTGGGAGGAAACCGGAATACCCGGAGAAAATCCACACATGCACGGGGAGAACATGCAAACTTCACACAGAGATGGCCGAGAGTGGAATTAAACTCGGGTCTCCTAGCAGTGAGGCCTGCGTGCTAACCACTAGAGCACTATGCTGCCTAATAATGACACATACATGCCCAGATACTTCAGTTTGAATTTTACGGCTTCACTGTGTTGTGTTTTTTCTAAACCATATTAATGAATAAATCATGCTTTTTGGTTGGTGGTTGAATATGGCCTATTATCAGTCAAAACAAACAATTAAGCAAATGTTGTCGTTTTTTTGACTATAGCCGACAACGGATGCATTGGACTGCACTCAATCAGACAAACCAATACAATAGTAAAAGTCCAAAGCACTTTAGTTTGTAAAGAGGACGTTTATATGACCTTGTGGAGTTGCCATCCTGTCATGCGGAGTCGGCTGGTTTTTGCAATAGACACAACTCAGTGATGTGCAAGTTGTGTAACAGGAAGTGGTTTAAAAGACACAGGCATAGTGACTGTAAAACGCAGCTGATGAATGAATTAACAGTAGTGGTGGTGGTGGCTTTGCAAGCAAAACCATGGTGTAATATTTCAATAAGAAGACTTCTGGGAATTCTTGAAAAGAAAACCTTTTTCGTGTGTATACAACGAGTCTGACAAATGTGTCTTGGTTGCAAATGTTTGAAGTCGATGTGTACATAATGGGCGCAGGCATGCTTTGACGTTGTTTTACTATGTTTTACTTGTCGAATTGTTGACTTTGTTCTGTGTGCGTGGGTGCACTTATACTCGGTTAAATAAAACGCAAATAAAGTAAAGAAACAAAATTTGAAAAAATACATATAATGCCATTTTGCTTTGTTTCTTTATAATGCCGTAGGTTTTGGTTTCGTTTTCAGTTGCTGCCATGAATTGGACTGGGGAGCATGGCGCTTTTATTGTGGAAACGTTTATCAAAACAAACCAATCTGCAACAGCAAGACAACCAGCTGTCAACTTATTCACCAATTATGTCAAAGCAAATTGGTTCAGGTAGAACAACATATCATTCATTCATATCAACATCCATCCATCTACATCATCTACAGTGATTCGAAACTTGGAGTAGAACCGCTTCTCCTCCACATTGAGAGGAGCCAGATGGAGGTGGGGAGATGTTAAGGACACGTCCGACCAGTGGGAGGCCTTCGGGGAGACCGAGGATACGTTGGAGAAACGTTGTCTCCGTACTGCTGTCCACCACAACACCACCTCAATAGGCGGTAGAAAGTGGATGGATAGACAATTATGTTATGTCATAGTTAGGGATGTCCAATAAATATCGGTACTCATAATTATCGGCCCGATATCAGCATAAAATTATGATACCAGTATCAGATACTTTCTCGATCATGAAATCGGTATCGGAAAATTGAGAGTTGGACAATATCGGTTTTCTGTAAAAATGCCAAAATCATTTCTATTTTGTTTACAGTGATTTCAGGTGTTGATTAAAAATGTGCTTATTGACCAATCCCCAGGATTCTGTTACTAGTCTGACATTAGT
Organism: Doryrhamphus excisus; assembly: GCF_037039965.1. Lineage (NCBI taxonomy): Eukaryota > Metazoa > Chordata > Actinopteri > Syngnathiformes > Syngnathidae > Doryrhamphus > Doryrhamphus excisus. The sequence goes on from NC_136368.1 coordinate 20,394,567, forward strand.
TCTAGAATGTATAGCTGTCAGTAGTCTTACTGCTACAACATATGTGCTTATGGTACTTTTTAAAGGGGGGAAAGCATCAGATTACCCCAAGTCTCAACTTTAAACCCTTGATTTTTCTGGTCCTTCTCAATTTACACTAAGCCTGTCTAGGTCACTAGGACACTTGGACACCACTTTTTTTTAAAGCAATCATATCCACTATCCTTTGTCCTAAACACATTCTGATGATTTATGTTTGTAGAAAACATCCTAAATCAATACAACATGTGTATATTGTATTGATATATAATTTTAGCTTGCTTGGAGGAGACAAAATTTGAATGTGTCTCATAATGCCACTCCTTTCCCCGCTGAAGAAATAACTCATGGCAAAACACAAAGGTTCCACATCGTGTCTTTGTCTTTGTCAACAATCACCAGTGAAATTGGACTGCTTCTGTTGCTAATACAGTATGTGTAATCAACAACAGCAATATTAGCTACACTAGCACAGCACAATTAAATCTAGTGCAAAAATAATAATAAATAGGCCTTTCCAGTGATAGTAATGCTTAGTATCCGACTAACTGCGAACTCAACCCTAGCTAGAAACAGGAAATGAAACAGGGTTCTGGTTATTTCACAGGGCTTTGTAGATAAGCGCAAAATGAAATCAAAACAATGCTGTTGGGAGCCTGTAATTCCATCAATAATAATAATAATAATAATGGAGCCATTTTTAAACTTTGACTTTGTCGAAGTGAAAATTGATACTGGAGCACATCTTATCCTGTTAGGCAAGAAATACCTGAAACAGGTCGGACATTATATACGACGACAAAGGTGACTGCATGTGTGACTGCATTTTCCATTGACATGTTGCAATTAGGTGATTGTTTGCATGTTCTCCCCGTGCATGCGTGGGTTTTCTCCGGGTACTCCGGTTTCCTCCCACATTCCAAAAACATGCTAGGTTAATTGGCGACTCCAAATTGTCCATATGTGAGTGTCCAAAGTCAGTGTATATGTGCCTTGCGATTGCGCGGTGTACCCGGCGGCTTGCCCAAAGTCAGCTGGGATAGACTCCAGCATACCCACTAGTAAGGATAAGCAGCATAGAAAATGGATGTTGCAATTATAAGACTGATTTGTGTAAGCAGTGCTATAATGACCATATATTCATTCATTCATTCTCTACTGTTTATTTTCATGAGGGTCGAGGGGGTGCTGGAGCCTATCCTGACTTCGTGCGAGAGGCAGGGTACATAGACAAACAACCATTCACACTCACATTCATACATATGGACAATTTGGAGTGGCTAATTAACATAGCATGTTTTTGGAATGTGGGAAGAAACCGGAGTACCCGGAGAAAACCCACGCATGCACGGGGAGAACATGGCTGAGGGTGGAATTGAACTCGGGATCACCGTATATAATAACTAGAATGTCCCTCAGTCGAGAGCAGACCTCCACCAAGGCTAAACTGTCTCACTCTCAAAGAAAGAGTGGAAGACTGAGGATGAAAAAGTCTCCCTAGCCCCGCCTTTTTATCCAGATTCTCACTCAAATCTCGCAGAGTCTCCCTTAACCAATGTGCCACCGCGACAACATTTTGTAGAAATCGGATTATATTTTTTGCATAAACCTGTTAAATGCATCATGTCAAGTAATTTTAAAGGTGTTTTGAAAGGGGGGGACATTATTCATGTTTAATCCCTAATCCTCTACTGAGGTGACTAGTCACACACTATCCAGACACAGTAGCAGTTTTTCGACGTAGCTCAGCTGCACCTAGTGATCCACCCTAAGGGGACTATACATTCCCTATAATGAATCTGCACCAAAAATACACGGTGCCTTCACAGAGCCACCAGTACGCAAAATAGCAGAATATTTAACCTGTTTGTTGCAGTCATATTTCATCTCCCGCTCAGGGCAGGATGTGGTTGTGAATTACAAAGTTCCCCGTCAACTGTCATGCCTCTCCTTTTATAGTAATGCCTTTGCTTGCTCCATCACTGTGAGTGGATGCGAGCGTGTCACCACTTTGAAGAGTTGTTTGAGGCGAGGGGCACCTTTTGTGGACCAGGGTTGTTTCTTTAATTGGCCCGGGGTGCATTCAAAAAATATACTTTAACTTGAACACATAAAAGGGGACCTATTGTGCTTTTTACACTTTCCTGGCTTATAAATGTAGTTAGAATGTTGAAATGTATCCCAGCTGTCTTTGGGCGATAGGTGGGGTACACCAGCCAATCACAGGGCACGTATAGACAAACAACCATTCACACTCACATTCATACCTATGGACAATTTGGAGTGGCCAATTAACCTAGCATGTTTTTGGAATGTGGGAGGAAACCGGAGTACCTGGAGAAAACCCATGCATGCAAGGGGAGAACATGCAAACTCCACACAGAGATGAACGAGGGTGGAATTGAACTCGGGTCTCCTAACCACTCGAGCACCGTGCAGCCTAATATATTTCATACTAATACTAATAATAATCTTTTCCACCTATATCACAAAACTGAGAACAAAACTTCTTAAAATTCTTAGCATATATATACAGTACATGTTGTGATGTACAGTGTTGTTAATCAAAATATCCAAGTGGTCCTTACAAACTTTCATGTTTTAAAAAAATAATAATTGAAGATACAGTACTGGGTTGTATGAAATAGTAAGGCTGTGCAGTGAAAGGGAGCCCCCTAGTGTCTGAAAGACAAAGCACAGCAAAATAAAAAATACATTTTAAAAAGTCCCTGTGAAAATACACAATGGCACTTGAGATGCACATCCACTGAAATTATTAGCAAATAAATATGACCAAAAAAATAATGACTGTGTCCAAATGCTTCTATTGCCTTCTGGAGGGTTATGGAACAAAAAGTCAACCCACAAATATTTCACCGCCCCAGAGCTTGAAGATGCGTCAAGACATCATCACGGAAAGAAAACATCTTCAAAGACCTTGTCTTCTTCAACACTGCAATTACTGTACCCGTTTGGAATTTGCTCCTGGTGTTAGGTGCTAGAATAACAATGCCGCTTACGTTTTTCTGGAATGTTTTTTTTTTTTTTTGGCTTTATAGTCAGAATAGGTGTGTCCCAGCACCTGTATTGTTAGCTCCCACATGCTAGCTGACTTTCCCTTTTTGGAACATACAGAAAAGGCAAAGAAATGTGTGGTCTTGTTTCACGAAAGCCCCGCAAAATTTAGCGCGGTTATCCTTTAGAGTGAACTTCAGCGACATTTAGCTAAGGGACTGTTTTATGAACATGCGTGAAGCTGCATAAGAAGAAGCTGGACCATCCTCCAAAGTCAAGTGGAAGAGTCCGAAGAGCTGTAAGTAACAATTTATCAGTGTCTTAACTGTGTTCTATTTGGTGTAAGTTACTCAAAATTAACTCGGCAGCTGTATTGGAAGTCCTCTGGAGCGCTTGGGGGTGGGGCCAGTCACAGCATTGTGGGTGTGCCTGGGGGAGGGCCAGTGGTGTAATAAATTAAACAAACCGTTGGGGCGGGAAGCAGGAAATCTATGGAAAAACTGCAGAAAGAGGTGCAGAATCTGGAAGATCTAGAAAGCTTCCTGTGGGGGTTATCGTCTATAGGAGTCCACGACTCAATACAAAAGGGCGAAAAATGACCATAATAGGTCCCCTTTGAGTGTGGAGTGGAGAACAGATAAGAACAGAAAACAATTCTATATTTCTCACAATTATGAGTGAAACTGCATAATTGGATAGTGACAAAAATAAATGGACCGTGACAATAATATCAAACAATAAGACAACGACAGGCCTGTGTGTGTGTGTGTAGTATGCATGATGGATTCCACAACCCGATATAGAACTCATCGGCAAGCAAAAACACAAGACCGACGAATCCATGTGAATGTTCTCACAGGTAAGACAGAAACTGGACCAATTGGTTTGATTTGTTTTGCCCCGTTTGCTGACTCGCAGGAGGAATTCCATGCGGTCCGTGTATTGGGTTTCAGCGAAAAAGAGTAGCACCCCTCGACACATAATCCCCACCCCGCTTTTACAAACACACCCCTACTTCCAAAAGTCACAACCTGTTCCTCCTCACTCACTTCACCGTGTCAGCCCACTGTGTGCATTTCCACAGAGGAAGAAGCAAATAATGGGACACTGAGAACCACATTCTTCTCTTTCCTGGAGCTTTCCTTGTGGAAGTACATGTAACACAGCCTACATTGTGTGAGAGGATCAAGCGTGAGAATTGGGAGCAGTGGGAAGACCTCGAAAAGCTAAACTACAGTTTGGAGGAGAAGAAGTCGAGCTATGAAGCCCATCACTTTTATCAGTGCTCTTTTGCTCCTGCTCCACATATCTTCTGGAGGTGCAGAAGCCCATAGGTGAGTTGGTTGGAGTTCTCAAAAATCAGAAGGCTTGTAAACAAAAATGCTATAGCCAAACCCCTGCAGTATGTTTTTACGCTGTCTATAACAATTAAATCTTTACATTTTGTTTATTATCATAATGGCATGTTTACAAAGCTCAAACAGCCAGTGGTATGTCAGCTAAATGGGGCAAAGGACTGCTAATAACTAAAGAGCACCTGTCACTCCCAGGAGGCCGTCTCCAGCGGGCTATTCTGGTTGATTTGTCTCCTGCTTCAGATTCCCCAGGTCTGCTTTTGGGGGAGGCTATATGACACCCCAAAAGATAAGGGGGGGCGTATGAAGTTTTACACCCAGCTTGATATGTCAAAGGTTGTGGAGATTTATTCTAATGTGCATTCCCGCCTATATATTTATTCTGGCTTCATTTTATCTTCAGGTTAAAAATACTATACTATATATATATATATATATATATATATATATATATATATCTGTGCAGTGTACATTATTCTCAATGTGATTCCTGGCATGTTGACGCCGGAATAGGGAAGTGGAAGAAGATTCTGGTGACAAAAACAGAGTAAACTTCTGCATTTGTGCTTTTTAAAAATTATTAGTTGGCAGGCGGCTGCACGGTGGACTAGTGTTTAGCGCGCAGACCTCACAGCTAGGAGACCAGCGTTCAATCCCACCCACAAAAGGTGATACCTTGGTATACCTCACTCCCTAAACGCGCTCTCGACTCGACCATTACAAAGGTCCTGTGTTTGAGTCCTGGCAAAATTGGAAACTTCAACTGTCACTATCATAAAAACTTCATTAACTATAAGAGTGTAAGGGAAAGCTGCACGTTGGACGAGTGGTTAGCACACAGGACCCACAGCTAGGAGACCCGAGTTCAATTCCACCCTCTGTCATCTCTCAGTGCATGCGTGGGTTTTCTCCGGGTACTCCGGTTTCCTCCCACATTCCAAAAACATGCTAGGTTAATTAGCCACTCCAAATTGTCCATAGGTATGAATGTGAGTGTGAATGGTTGTTTGTCTTTATGTGCCCTGTGATTGGCTGGCCACCAGTCCAGGGTGTACCCCGTCTCTCGCCCGAAGACAGCTGGGATAGGCTCCAGCACCCGCCGCGACCCTCGTGAGGATAAGCGGTAGAAAATGAATGAATGAATGAACATGATTAGAGACCTCTCGACATGAAATAACACCCCTATAGTCACTTTTACACACATTTATAGTAAACATAACAGAATATAATACATATAAGGCATAAACAATTAAGACAAATAATATTTACATTTTTTGGAATGTTTATGTTTGGTTCCTCCCACATTCCAAAAACATGCTAGGTTAATTAGCCACTCCAAATTGTCCATAGGTATGAATGTGAGTGTGAATGGTTGTTTGTCTATATGTGCGCTGTGATTGGCTGGCCACCAGTCCAGGGTGTACCCAGACAGCTGGGATAGGCTCCGGCACCCCCAGCAACCCTTGTGAGGATAAACGGTAGAAAATGAATGAATGAATGGATGAATGGTTAGTTGGCAGGCACTAGCTAGTTAAGTAATCAACCTAACCATTACCAATTAACGTGTTTACCTTTCATGATAGTGTTCAGAACAGATGTCTATTTTTACATAGTATCAAACCAACAAACATGTCAAACAAAAAATGCATGCTTTCCCACTAGAATGTCACTCTTTAGCGCATGGACCTTGACCAGGTTTGAAAATGTATATCCTTTTTTCGTGTCCATCTTCTCAATTTGATGGTTTCTTCAACCCTCCACTATGTTTATTGGACTATTAGTCTTGCTGGTAACATGGCGGTGGTAATGAGACGCGGCGTGAGGTGTCAAGGTGCAGGAAGTAACCAACATCCTGTAAACTTTGCTCTACGAGAATCCTAATTTTAGAACTAAAGGATAGTTAACATTATTGCTAGAACAAGCCAGTAAAGCTTGTGTGTCTGTCTGCTTATCCTGGAATGGACTAAACTACACTAAACTACATGTTTTCATTGTCAAGATGTCATTCAGCTCCGAGGCCTAAATGTGTTTTCTAACTTGAACTCTCAGGGCTATAAATATTGATACGACAGTGAAATTACACATCTTACCTTGAACTCCATTGCCCCTCGACACAGGCAACACAGACAAGTCCTTGCTGGAATCCAACCAGGTGTGTGTCGCTATGGCAGGAGGCTGGAGTGTTGCTACGGCTGGAAAAAGAATAGTAAAGGACAATGTGAGGGTAAGAAACGTCAAATTCTATTCAATTTATTCATTCAATGGAGCAACAAGGCACGAATTTCGGGGGTATGCTGGAGCCTATCCCAGATGACTTTGGGCGAGAGGCGGGGTACACCCTGGACTGGTGGCCAGCCAATCACAGGGCACATATAGACAAACAACCATTCACACTCACATTCATACCTATGGACAATTTGGAGTCGCCAATTAACCTAGCATGTTTTTATCGAAAGGAAATCATGTAAAGTCAATCTTGTCATCGGATCAATACAGTCTTCAAAGACAAATGTAATATGACAAACCTTCCAATCAATCAATCAGGTCCAATGAGGTTCATTTGGTCTATCTGTACTATATTCTGACGGTTGAAACTGTCACATATGAAAAAAGGACTGATCTGAAAGAACAAAATTTTTTAGAGTAAGGACCTCAAACAATGCACAACGATGAGCCAATTCAAGAAACAATACAAGCAGTTGATGTTTGCTAAATACAAGGATGAAGAGTCTTGAACCAGTCATGATGTGCTATATATATCACTATATTGACACTTACTATGGTACCCATTATGGCATTGGATGTTCATATCACCTCCTACTTTGGTACGTGATTAAAAAAAAACAAAAAAAAACTTAAATTATATTAGGAAAGCAGGAAGTGAACAAATGTAACAATTACTGATTGTCATAAAACCTCAAGGTAGGGCTTAACAAGAAGAAACTGATGTTTGGGTTGGTCACCTGTTCAGACACAGTCTCAAGTTCTTGTTTTTTAGTGCACAAGATTAGACACATGCAATCCAAAAAATGATAATAAATGTTACACTTATGGGGAAAAAGTGGGCTAATAAATTGACGACAAAAGCACAAATACTGCGTATTTCAGAAAACAACAGATGGAATGATACAGCACTCGACAAGAAGCAATGAAGTCTGTAAAATTAATTTTTAAAAAAATCCAAAAATTGTTACAACTGCAATGATAAAAATGGTAATATTAATGATGATTATAATAATGGTGATAATAATAATAATGCTAATGATGCTAAAGATTATAACAATAATGATAATAACAATAATAATATTACAATGATAATAATAACAGGGGAAAACAAGAGTGTGGCATGAACATGATTATATCTTGCAAAAAGGGGTAGGCATTTATAAGCTTTTGCTTCAGACTACTCCTTTTGGGCTTGTGATCAGATAGTGGAATACAAATGTAAATAATATAAAGTTATATTTTAATTGATGTAAGAAATGCACTGTAATGTTTCATATACTATTTGCCCAAAAAAAAAAAAAGTACCAGATGGAGGGGTAGAATTTAATAAGCTTTGCTTCTTCCTACTCCTTTTGGTGTGCTTTTCCGAACGACAAACGTACACAATTTTGCAGAGCGTCTTTCTAGATGACCGGTTCAGACAATTCCCAAAAGACTCCAGATTATAAATTAGCCTAAAACAACCGCTAATATTCTTCTCCTCCTTTGTGCTAATGTTTTAACAGCACAGTGCGAACATGGCTGCAAGCATGGCGAGTGTGTCGGACCAAACAAATGCAAGTGCTTCCTGGGATACGCCGGAAAGACGTGCAATCAAGGTGAACATTTCTGCTTTGTTAAGCAGTAGTGTAAGGAAATGCGTCCACACAGAAATGTTTTTTTGGTCAAAACAGCAAAGTATTCTATCGTCCACATGGAAATGTCGTTGTCGGTGCCCTGAAACTGTATTTTTGGAAAACATACAGTATCTAAAGATGGGTCTTTCAGCTGAGGAAATAAACTAAATCCCTTCTTTCAGATCTGAACGAATGTGGCCTGATCCCTCGCCCGTGCGAACATCGCTGCATGAACACCCATGGCAGCTACAAGTGTTACTGCCTCAACGGATACACCTTGATGCCGGATGGATCTTGCGCCAGTGAGTCTCATGTCACCGAATCGCTCCACTTTTTTTTTTTTGTTCATTCATACATGATTTTGCATGTTAGATTCCAGGACGTGTACCCTCGCTCACTGTCAGTACGGGTGTGAGGAAGTTCAGGGGGAGATTCGATGCCTCTGCCCCTCTGCGGGGCTGCAGCTGGCACCGGATGAGAGGACTTGCGTAGGTGAGTCGCTCTCAAAGATTGGTAATGGTAATGGTAATGGTAATGGTAATGGTAATGGTAATGGTAATGGTAATGGTAATGGTAATGGTAATGGTAATGGTAATGGAAATGGTAATGGTAATGGTAATGGTTTTATATCATTTGAACATGCATCAGATTACAATTGAATGCATCCCATAATCAGTTCCCAGTTCCACATGTCCAAAAGGAGTAGGAAGAAGCAAAGCTTATTAAAGCCTACCCCTCCATCTGGTACTTTTACAATCAGTAACTGTTACATTTGTTCACTTCCTGCTTTCCTCAATTCCTACTTTCCTCATATAGTTAAATTTTTTTTTTGCTTGTTTTGTTTTATGTTTTTTTAATTAATTTATTTATGTATTAAATCCTGCCCCTCCATCTGGTACTTTTACAATCAGTATTTTTGTTTAGGTTTTTTTTTTATTTTTTAATTTTTTTATTAAATCCTACATTTGTTCACTTCCTGCTTTCCTAATATAATTTAAGTTTTTTTTGTTTTTTTTAAATGTATTTTTTTAAATTAAATTCTACCCCACCATCTGGTACTTTTACAATCAGTAACTGTTACATTTGTTCACTTCCTGCTTTCCTAATATAGTTTAATTTTTTTTGTTTTTTTTATGTATTTATTTATTTTTATTAAATTCTACCCCTCCATCTGGTACTTTTACAATCAGTATTTTTTTTTTTTAATAATGCACCTCATACCGAAGTACTCGGGGATATGAGCATTCAATGCCATAATGGGTACCATATTAAGTGTCAATATAGTGATATATATAGCACATCATGACTGGTTCAAGACTCTTCATCCTCGTATTTAGCAAACATCAACTGCTTGTATTGTTTCTTGAATTGGCTCATCGTTGTGCATTGTTTGAGGTCCTTACTCAATCCATTCCATAGTTTGATTCCACATACTGAAAAGCTATGGTTAGCATAACGTAGTCCTAGAAAAGAAGTGTTTCAAATTTAGTTCTTTGATTCGTCAAACATATGGTACAGTTAAATACACAGCAAAGTAAGTTGTAGAAAAGAACAGACCATTCAGGAAGAGAAGAAAGGGGGACGGAAGTTGGCTTTTTCCCAGCCCATTGATGATTGTGGCTTTTCTGCATAGTGGGAAAACTCTATAAAGATTCTCTTATGTGGCTTTTGCATGCTTGGCTGGTAAATCAGAGGGAGGTAATTATGTTCCTTGCTCCACAATGCTTCCTGGGTTGCAAAAGAGCCAATTTGGCACAGGTGCTAATAAAACAAGGGAAACACAAGATGAAAAAGTTGCCATTTCCGAACCTCCACAAAGCCAACAAACGGTAGGTAACGAAAAACGTGCTGTGCATGTTCACATTCCAGCCCAGGTTTCCATTGCAGGTATTTACAAGGCATAAACTCTTTTAAGACAGATGTAGTCATGACGGTAGACATCTGGACAAATTGAGTATCACCCGAAGGCAAAGTAGCCGTCTTCGTTTGTTGGCATGTAAACATACACACACTCATGCTGTATTGCAAGACTGCGCGGAAGTCATAAATACACCATAAAGAGATGACAAGGTACGACCTGATAACATTCCAGGAGAATGTAAACAATAAACATGGCTGCTGACCTCAGTTAGCTTGTAAAGTAGAAGTAGATAAGATTTTAACATGACTTTGTACATTTTTTTTTAATGACTATACAGTATATTTCAATCTGCACATTCAATTTGTACGACATAACTGCATTGCTCCTCAGGAGGCTACACTCTTGTGTGTATGCTATCGGCCCCGCCCCCACCCACTGAGACAAAGGGACTGTACTACCAACAAAAGGCTTACTCCGTTCATGCCATTATTCTATGAAATAGAAGCGCCTAGGCGCTTAAGCCAATGCAGAGTGAAACCTCTTCCTGTCTGTTTGGAGGCAATAGCTCCAATAGGCTTCCCACCTTCAAAAAACTCAAAACCCACCTGTTTAAATCTGTTTTTAATGTCTAACTTTTTATACCTGACTGCTGCGCCCCGCCCCGCTCCACTTTTAGCCTTGTTTTTAGCTCTGAATGAATGTTTGGATATTGTATTTTAATGCATCTCTATTTTTCTTTCTCTACTGTGAAGCGTCTTTGAGTACTCTGAAAAGCGCTATACAAATGTATTATTATTATTGTGATTGATTTATTTAATATTGTCCCAGTCCTAGTGCACACAAATCGCAATCTTAGGGAAGCTATCGACAATAGCAGCCATGGCTGAGCAGGAGGAAGTCATAGTACATCCAAACAAAAGTGCTCCCATTGCAGTATCAATCCCAGGGCCTCGCAATTTGAAAACGTCCTTGACTTATACTTGCAATGCACTGACAAGTGAAATCCATACCCAAAGAATGCAGAGGTGAAACGGTTGGAGTGACTTTCTAAATGTTGTATTCTTGTTTCCCCGCAGACATTGATGAATGCGTCACAGGAAACAACCTCTGTCCATACAACAGGCAATGCGTCAACACATTTGGCAGCTACTTCTGCAAGTGCCAGGATGGCTATGACCTCAAATATGTTGATGGCAAATATGACTGTGTAGGTAAGGTATATCTATTCAGGGGGAACATTTGTGGTCGTAAAAAAAGCTGCAAAAACAAGGCTTCTTTGAATTTTCAGATACGGACGAGTGTACTTCCAGTACCCACAAGTGCAGCCATCATGCTGTCTGTCTAAACACTCAAGGATCCTACAAGTGCAGGTGCAAGTCTGGCTTCAGAGGCAACGGATTCGAATGCTCCGGTGAGATTCAAGATCTGCTTCACAGAATCACAAACCAACTGGTCTCAGGGGTTTCATTTGAAACGTCCTAAATCTTGACGCAAGGTGTCCAATAGATGATGTCTTTCCCCGTCATTGCAAGGAAGTTTTACTGCTGCGTATTTCAATATTAACACATCACCAGGCAACCCATAACTGATTTCCTGTCCCCAGACAAAGTAACATTTTGCAGATGTTAGTACGAGAGCCAGAGATTCCAAGCACACAGGATCTGAAGACGAATTATAAGACAGGTTATGCTTTATGTAGCATTCACCATTCACCAACTATGTAGTGCAGGGGTCTCAAACTCAATTTACCTGGGGGCCACCGGAGCTAGGTTCTGGGTGAAGCCGGGCCGCATCAGATTTTCTAAAAAAAAAACAAAAAAAAACGCATTTATTAAAAACTGGACAAAAAATCAAAAAATCTTCAATGCTTTTGCTTCTGCTATACCCTACACTTTTTCAGTACTTTGGTTCCGGTTTTCTGCACCAAAATATCTGATAAAACATTCCACTGTTCTCAAATATCTTAATATTTATTTTTCTATACACAAAATAAAATGAAAAAAAAATTAAGAATAAAGACAATAAATTAATCAATCAATAATAAGTTAAATAATAATAAAACAACAAATAAGAAAATCATAAGAAACCACATACAGTTGGTAGAGAAATTATTTTTTTCAGATTCAAATGTACAGTATTAACAGTTTTTAACCTTTAACATGAACATTAATGAAACTTAATAATTTGACCCAATTAGCAAGTTAGCATCGTACTCAGTTCCATCTGGGAGCAGCGTCGTAACTTTAACAACATGTTTGATGAGATGCTTTATCTTGACGTGTATTTTCCCTTTTATTCCAAATCATTTGTACCCAGCGTCATAAGCCTTTAGCTTCATTGCTAATCCAAAGCAAAACAGGGCGAGGTAACATGGTAGGGTAACATTATGGGCGGGGCAAAATCATGTTAATTGTGTCCGGTGTGCACACACATTTCAACATTAAACTTTGGTATCAAGGTGGGGGCCTCAAACTAGCGTCTCGCGGGCTGCATTTGGCCCACGGGCCGCAAGTTTGAGACCCCTGCTGTAGTGTGAATGAAGGTGCCTTTATTTCTTATAGTCAAGCCATTTTATCAGCGGTCGCATGATGGAGACAAAGGCGCTGCAGATCACATCTTCAATGGTGAGCCAATGTGGAGTCCCAGACCTTACTTTTGCTGTTAGCTCTCTGCCCGGCAACCCCATTAATTGGCTCCTGTCAACTCCTTTCTGCTCACGTGGCTGGTTATGTTGTCTCCCAGGTAATGCTTGATATCGGGATTTCAAACGACTGCATGACCGTTATAAACCGTAGTATGATTGGATGCTACCAGGTAACCACAACATCATGAGAACTACATAACGCAGTGATGTTTTCACTGCATGCTGAAGAACGCTTGTGTACTGCCTTGCCTTTTTGTTTTTACTGCTCTTAGTACAAAGCACGTGTACTGTTTCATAACGCCTGCTAAAATACTCCATCTCCCACTCATGTTTGCGGTTCCATGTCCCACCTAAGCTGTTTTCTTTTCCTGTCTGTAGCAATCCCCGATTCCCCAGTATGGCCTGGAATACTGGGAGGTCAGCTTGACAATGAGGACATCAAAAATACTATCCCTGAAGCAGCCGTGACACCGCCTCCGAGAATCCGACAGCAGCCTTTTGATTACGATGGCGAGGTCTACATCGGTGAACCAACTGGAGAAACCCCAGTGGAAGAACTTCCTGATGAGGAAGAAGAAGAAGACGAAGAAGAGGAAGACAACCAGCTAAATCCAAGAGGCGATGTTTTCAGTAAGAAATCTTCTGTAATCGGTAATTGTTTTTACCATCGATAAAAAGCAAACTGCCTATTATGTAACACATCATCCATATAAAATAACAAGGGCGATTAAGTGCAAAAGGCTCCTACAGTACCCGCATGATTATTCTTGGAACGCTTATTTCAAGAAAAACGGTTCTGAATACTTAATGAAGAAATGTGGACACTCCAAGAGTGTGGTCCTCCACTGGTATGCGTCTTAAAGCTGCCTTTCACCACTAATCTTTATGGAAACACCAGCGCCTGCCTGTGAAAGACGTTACATAGCAAGAGAAGACAGGCCCCCGAGACATCCATCACTTGCGGGTTGGAATTTTTCACTTTTGGCATGTGAGAGCTGAGGGATACAATTCACTTTGGCTCAGCTTCCCATACCCCTTGGGATGAAGGGTGAAAAAGGTTACAAAGCCTTTTATTATGCTTTCCCCAAAACAGCTGTTGTGCAAACAGACTGACTCCTTGTAGGAAGGTCTGTCATCAGCACCGGGGGGATCTTTCACTGCTCCAGACCACTTTAGGTGTTCAGGTTCAATAACCCCAGCTGTCACTTGTCTGACTATCTAAAGCTGCTTGCCACAGGGGTGGGTTTACTACAAGAGCCTTAAAACGCTTGGGGGGCTGCATCCTAAAGTTGTCGTTCTGCTCCACTCAGGACTTGAGTGACAGCTGGGCAGGTCGGTACTTGTTGGTTGATAGCTACTTTTGCGTCATATGGACAACTTTATATATTTATTTTATTATCTTAGCAACTCAGTGATATATTTTGTAGATGTGTAATGCCGGGATAAAATAATGTTTTCTGATATTTGTTTCTTACGTCTCTACTGTAGCACCAGAAGACTTTGAATCAGTTTTCGGTCCAGCCACGGAGGTCAAACAACTTCAAACGGCGCTGCATCAGGAAGGTACAAAAATGACGTGAGAGTGGAACCTCTCAGCAGAGTATACCAATCTTCACTTTGTTTTGATTATTATGAACTTCAAATGTGCTAGATGACTTCTGCCAGTCAGTGCATACAACAGCGGCCTATCACTCATGTTGTTTTACCCACTAATACACGACAGCAAATATAAATAGCAAATACAAATAGACGATGTAGACATTGAAAGGGTGAAGGAAAATACATCATATTACACCTCATATTACAAATAAACAACATAAGGTGGCCAGAAATATTTCAATATTGAACAAAGCAAAATTTGTTCTCAATCAGAAATCACTCCACACTCTTTATTGCTCTCTGGTTCTACCATATCTTACTTATTGTGTGGGAAAAATGGGCTAATATATATAAATATAAAAGTAATCTTCACTCGCTGAATGTACTGCAAAAAAGGCTAGTAAGGATAATTCATAATGCCGCCTACAGAGAGCATACAGTAAAGTCTCGTTATATCGATATCGGTTATATCGAAGTACTGCTTATTACGATACTATTTTCATTTCCCGGCAAATTTCTAGTCTTTTATGATATACAGTAAAGTCTCGTTATATCGATATCGGTTATATCGCAGTACTGCTTATTACGATACTATTTTCAAAAGCCGTCCCACTCGGTGGTAGCCATTTTTGATTATTTTGACTGATTTTTCAAGGCACACAGAATATTGTGTTCTTGGGCTATATAGCCATGGCATATACCAAAAGAAAGAGTAGACTCTCTTCTTCTATCAGGTGTGTTTCTACCCTTTTCGGTTCTTTAGTAATCAGCATCTGAAGATAGGCAAGTTTCAACCAAATATCAGTTCTCAACAAAAAAAAAACGGGAGAAAAAAGGCTTTTTGTGAAAAGATACATTTGCGTTTCAGATGCGTTTCACTTCCTGGTTGTGAAGCATGTATTTCAATGGGAGAGAGCGCTTATAAAGCGTACTTCTGCCACTTTGTGGTCCTTTTTCCGGCTTTAAAACCGCATCAAGCATGTTCTTTTCTATTGTAGAGTTGCGTCATTACCAAACGTACAAGACGTATAAATTGGGAGAGAGCGGTTGAGTTGGAAAAAAAAAAAAGTATAAATACATCTTTGGTAGCAAATGAGTTAATTTCTGAAAAAACGTGATATAGCAAAAAGTCTAATCGCAAGATCGCTAGGGGCAACTGTATTGACGTAACATATCTAATGGGAGAATTCGATTTTCTGTTGTATTGTATGTCAAATTCTGAACAATTACTATGCAACATTTTTCTGCACTAGAGTATATCATGGACTGCAACTTTGACCAAGGGGCATGTGAGTGGGTCCAAGACAAGGCTGATGACATGGACTGGACTGTGGCTTACCATGGTAGAGGTAAAAAAATTATAGCAAAGAGATATATATTCAGTATTTTAGGCTTTTTAGGCTTTTTTGAGTAAGTCACAAGCCTTTTTCTTAAGGTGGTGAGTACTACATGTCCATGAGTGGTCTTCTGGGGGACCAGGAGGATGTGGCCAAGCTCAAGCTACTGCTCAGTGATCGAACCCAGCAGGGCAGCTTCTGTCTGACATTTGACTACCGTGTAGTGGGCCATAACGTGGGAACTCTCAGGGTGCTGCTGGATAACAACGCTTACCCAGTGTGGGAACAGAGCCACAGCAGTCATCAGGGCTGGCAGACCGAGCTTCTCACCGTGGCCTGGAGAGAAGAAGCTCCACAAGCAGTGAGTCGTTTGCTTATTTTAGAATAACTGGTAGACAATGAGGAACAAAAACCTGCAAATGATACAGTTGCCTTCTGTCCTACAGGTCATCTTTGAAGCTCAGCGTGGGCGAGGAGTTGGTGGAGAGATCGGACTGGACAATGTTGTTTTGACCTCTGGGCCGTGTCCTGATGATGAATCAGCAATCTTTTAAGAATCAACTATTTCAACAAAAAACAAATAAAAACGCAAACTCTCTAAGTGACAGTCTGAGTTTAGATGCTGTACAATAAGTGCGTACATATTTACTGTAACGTCAAGACCTGATTTCCATGCATATCTTCCAGTATGATATCTCAGGAACAAAAACACTCTTAGTCATGTTCAGTCATTGATATATGAACACTGTGTATGAGATTACTTTGCTGAAGTAACATGGAATGCCTTGTTGTATAGTTGCTGATTTGCTAGCAATTTTGTTAAGGCGTAAATCACAAATGCTGTACATGTTGCTTTTCAATGATTCTGTACTTTTACATTAAATCTGTTTTGTTTTTTAACTCAAGTCTCTTATTAGTTATATCACTGAAGTAGACGTTTATCTCTGTAATATAATATAACTTTAGTCCAAAAAGGACAGAAAAAACAAACTTCCTCCTGCACACAATGCCCAAGGGTGTGTTAGCATGCCTGGAAGCAATAAAACAATATTTTAGGTAGCTGCTGTCATAATTTCGGTTGTATTTTGCTTTTTTCTACCCTTATAATATATTATATATTACTCGTTTACTTTATTTATTACTACATCCCCAGTGTAGTAGTTTGTCTGGCGCACTGGCCACCTTTGACCCCCAGGTGGCGTCAAAGCATAGTCAATTAACTAAATTATTATAAAAATAAAACTGTACATAAAAAAACACGTGATTTACACAATGGATATAATTACATTATATTTAAAGAGAGGTGTTTTTCCGTCCAGTTGCCTGACCAACCCAATGATTTGACAGTTTTCCACTTAGAAAAGTTATTCCATCGTAACACGCAAACATACTGGGGTGGCAAGCCAACAATGATTATTTAACTCGTTGTAAAATGAAGCGAGAATTATATTTACTGTTTATACAGTTTAATACTTACCATTTTTGACAACTGCGTCTTTGATGTCACTTAGAGTCAGGTGACGCTACTGTCAATGCACTTCCGTGATATTAATTAACTAGTGTACTTATTATATTAACATAATGATGTTTGCAAATATAATTGACGTCTTTAATCGTCAGCGTACCTTGTAGGAGGACACGATATCGAATATAAAGTAAAACAGCTAACTAGCTAGCTAGGCCATTTACATTTATAAGCTAGGTAAAATGTCGCCTTCTGGTGGTGGAGCCAAGCTGACCCTCTCATTGGGCCGTTTTTGTCACGTGACCAGGGCTGCCCTGTCGCCCCACTTCAGTTATCGTTAGCTTTGTCAGGAGGCTAGCAGCGTTAGCATCGAGCAGGAAACATTGTTGGTCCTGGGCCACGACAAAGAAAGGCAAGCTGTCAAATACGTTCACAATAAATGTTTCAATTTGGCTGACCAAACCGAGGCGTACGCTGTAGCTTTAGAGCTCAAATTGTAAAGAGTGTGAGTTTAGCTAACGTTACAATGAGTATGCTAATTTTGCTGTTGTCATTACTCCAGCTGTGATGACGTATTTTATGGTAGCGATCTCGCATTTTGACACATTTGCAGTTAAACACTCACCACTGCTGTACTTCCGTGTTTGTTTTATGCTTTGCATGTTTCACCGTCGCAACATATGCTTTAATGACATACTACACAACATATGGTGCTCTTTCTTCTGTAGTATGTTTTATAAGCCGTCTTTTGCAGGCTACCCAGCTGATGTAGCGGTCTTGTGCCATCCATTTACAGGCAAACTGGTGTTGCAGGGCAGGCAGTGCAAGTACTGGAGCTACATGGCCGTCCGTACCAACACTGAACAAATGAGCATGTGACTCAGTACCAGGGTCTGCACCACATGATCTGGACAAGTGGAGGAGGAAGCCTAAATCAATCAGTGGTGAGTCTAACCAGCCATTAAATCCCGTGATTATTGTAGAAATGTGATTTGGTTGCGCTTGACCAGACAAAATTATTTGTATTTCCACATTAAAGTGGACAGGGTGTTTTTGCTCAACTACAGAGAGCGCCTGCCTCTCATCGGAATGTGACATACAGCATACAGTGAAAATGAATTTGTATTGCTGCTACAAAAACTGACTAACAACATGTAAGATGATTGTGGTTTGTTGTTTGCGGCATAGTTTTTGTATTGAAACTTCTGCATCGTTTAACACGAGAATGCAACGTTCTAACTACATCTATTTACTGGACAGTAAAGTGGAAAAAGCATAATAGGTCCCCTTTTAAAATTAGATTTTCAGCCGAGTTATATGCTACATTTACACAATACTCACACTGAAGTACAGTATAATTAGTGTCGTGTTTCTATAACAATGGGGGCCACTTACCATTTGAGGCAACGTGGTCATAATGATATGTTGCATCTTTAAAACAGGTCGTCCTTCATTCGCAAAGAGAAGCAGCAAGCAGCCATGTCGACAAAAACATCCCTACTGAAAGTTATCCTCTTGGGTGACGGTGGCGTTGGAAAGAGCTCCATCATGAATCGGTACGTCACCAACAAATTTGACGCGCATCTTTTCCACACCATCGGGGTGGAGTTCCTCAACAAGGACCTGGAGGTGGACGGCCACCAGGTCACTCTGCAGATCTGGGACACTGCCGGTCAGGAGCGCTTTCGCAGCCTGAGGACTCCTTTCTACCGTGGCTCCGACTGCTGTTTGCTCACCTTCAGCGTCGACGACAGTCAGAGTTTCCTCAATTTAGGCAACTGGAAGAAGGAGTTCATCTATTACGCGGACGTCAAAGAGCCAGAGAAGTTCCCTTTTGTGATTTTGGGCAACAAACTGGATGTGACGGAGAGGCAGGTGTCCGCCGAGGAGGCCCAGCAATGGTGCCAGGAGAACGGCAACTACCCGTATTACGAGACCAGCGCCAAGGATGCCACAAATGTAGCGGTGGCCTTCGAGGAGGCGGTGCGCAGAGTGTTGGCAATGGATGAGCGAGCGGACCACCTCATCCCCACGGACACGGTCAAGCTCCACCGAAAGCCTCGCTCCGCCACCACCTGCTGCTCCTAACGTCCATGTGGTGACGAGTAACACATGGATAATGCTGTTAGGTGTACAAAACTGTATTATCATATTAAAAGTAATAACATACTTGATCGGGGTTTGCTTACAGTTGAGATCGGTTGAATAGAAACACTACTAAATGTCCTATAAATACACATAGAAGCACTGGATTCACTCCAGTTCAAAGGTCAGACTGAGAATAAAAATGTCATGTAAGCAATGTATGGGTACCTAGAAATAAGCCAATCAGTAGCTGTGTACTACATAAGAGTGCAAAAATAATATAGATTTAAAAAAATTAATCATGTCGATATGTAGAAAACTAAGCCCCATATACATTTAATGCTAAAGCAATTTATGTTACTAACAAATTTGTTGATTTTGACACCCGTTTGCACATATTTCTGCATTGTGAACAGGTCGCTAAATTCTCAAAGCACTCATGTACTAACTCTGGAATCCAGATTAAATATAAAATACAAAACTGGAAGCGTTTGTTCCTCTGTATTTTTCACTCCCCCACATAATTGCAAATAGCAGGAATTAAAAGTAGAGGAAAATTAGATGGATTTCTGGTTATTATTGATGAAGCCTTCATTATAAGAGTTTGTGTTCTGTTATACAGTTGGTCTTTTTTTTTTTTTTTGCATTTCCTGTTTATATTAATAATATGCCAACAATGAATAAAGCACCTGGGAATCTCTTTGGTTATGTTTATAGCCTTTATGAACATTCATTTTCTATGCCACGTGTACTTTTTATGGTTACTGTCTCTGGAGCCTATCCCATGTATACATACACTGTGTCTTTTTTTTTGCCAGGCATAGACCCACGACCCACTGCCTCAAATGTGAAGAAAATTAGTTTTAATGTGAGAAAAGTGAGCTAACGCTTCAAAGTACATACCTAAACAAAAGTGATTAAATGTTTACATTTGGCACCCCATACACGGGGGCATAACAAAACCATTCAGAACCACTAAATTAAGTTATTATGTTAAGAAAACCTATGCGTACATGGAGAAACACTGATATCTTACTTGATGTGGAGTCATACCTGACAACAAAATGCAAAACAATCAGAAAATAATTTACAAAGATATACATTTAAGCATTCACACTAAAAACAATTATAGACTGCAAACTTACATTCATCTTTCAAATCATGACAATTAATTCAGGAGGTGCTTCTTCCCAAGAAACTGCACTTTTCTTTCAAAAGCCGTGGAGCGGATCGGTGCGTTGGTCTCGTAGAATGGATTCATGGCAAACTAGAAGGCAGTGAAGCAATACTAAAAAAAACTCAGTACCAAAGCGAGAATATGTCTTGTTGGAAAGGCTACTTACCTTAATGTATAAATCATACACATCGTTAAAAAAGTTCTTGATTCCGTCTTCTTGCCGCACATCATGAAGCATGATGAATCTTATATGTACGCCAAATAATTAAAGAACATTCTGTATGATCAGGACAAATTTAAAGCGACCATTTCTGTCAATCATCTTGCTACACTTGTGTTGCCAGCTATTAACAATAATGGCTTTGTGTTGTCATTTTCAGTGGATAGTCAGTCTTTTCATTGCAAATGTTGATCCAAAATCAGAACTAAAGTCTGCCCTCTGATCATACACAGACAGGAAAAAAAGGGTTCAAGGGTCAAAATGTGTGCCGTGTATAAAAATTGTGCAGGTCTGCAAGCTGTGCACTGACTACTCTAAAATATATAAACCGTAATGCCGTTTCTATAGCATTGGCTCTAAGAAAATACATTGCAAAAGGATATGACTCGCAGTGACAAATGCGGAAACAAACCATTCGTTGAACTTGTCCACAGTCTTTAGGTACATGTTGTTTGACAGCCACATGTTTTCATCCACCAGGTCCAGAGCTGCGTGTGCAATAAACTGGTTTAAGTGACGGTGGTCATCCTGTGGACAGAAAAGTGTCAAATGTTAAGATAAACATCTGTCATTCAATGGCGTGTCCAAACTGGTACCGCCTGCTGCAGTTTGGTTATCCTAGACAAATGTAAACGAGTAGGACTCATCGTGACAGAAATGAATGATGTATTGTTCGATTAATCCACTTTCTACCTTAGATTCAGGCTTCCCAGACGGTAAGAACTCCATCTCAAACACCGGGTTGTCATGATGACCAACCATGACGAAGTAAAAACTGCCGGACATGATTTGTTCTGCTTCTCACCAAACCGCCCTGCTGGGAATTCGAACCAAATTAAAAATTCACCAAAACGATGAGCAGTCGGAAATATTAGCATCACCCTGCATTTGAATTACTTGCAGTTAGCCACAGACCCTGTAATCCAGTAATCATCATCGTTATACGAATGTGAGCAGTGAGCATCAGCACCTTAACACCTAAACTGAACCTAGTAATACTAATAACAGTAATTACACTCACTGATTATGAACCGCTTATGAATTATGAATCGTTTACTTACCTACTGTTTTGACTTCCGAGAAAGAAGTGAGCAATGTCGCATGAATATTACGTCATTGTCAAGCAAACAACTATATATTTTTATTTTATATTTTTTGTATTGGTGGAATGAAATTTACTAATTGCATACTATGTACGATGTGTTATATAATAGCAAATATATTATATAGTCATTATTATTATAAATAGTATACATGTTTTGTGACGTCATCACTGTAGGCCGGAACTAACGTTGCCGTTGACGGGTTTAAATCGGAGGGCACGGCTTCGACGGCGTATCGTTGGGACGCTCTTTGGATTTTAAGCGGAGTCGAGCAACTCCAAAGCAAAAATGACTAAAATTGCAATAGCATAAAATTAAACGCCACTGAACTCGCAGGAGTGCTTTTAGAAATCACCGGAAGCACATCATCTCTTGTCATGTCAACTCTGCCGTTGGACTTGTCGTCTTTCTTCTTTTGAGGAGTGCAAGTAAATACTGAAATATGTCAACCCAGGAAGACACTTTATCCCCGGATGAGCTAAGGAAGAAGCTCTATAAAACACTGAGGGATAGGGGAGTGCTGAATACACTTAAAGTAAGTCACAGTGGAATGACATCTTGTTATTGTTATTGTCTCGGGGGTGCGAAGCTAATTTAGTGGGTTAGCGATGTGTGTTGACTGTAATACCGGGCTTGTTCAACGAAGGTAGCTCAAGCAGCTATATCATTGTGATAATTTAAGATAATCTCACAACCTGGTCCAGACTTTCATCTTTAAAAATCGTTTTTGAAAGCGCCTCTGATAAATTCGCAGATGGCGTCACCTTTTATCCAGAACCGGGTGGTCCTGACAAAACACGTCAACACTACCACCTAGTGGTCACCCCTAGGTGCAGCATGTCTCAAGAGCACACTGGTGCAACTCATCAGTCGACCTAGTACTTACCTGTCACAAATAGTGATGATTTCATTTTGATATGGCCATGAATAAATGGATGAGTGTTTTACTGGTAGGGCAAGGTGAGTCCCCGCCTACCCCGCCTTATGCCCGAAGTCAGCTGGGATAGGCTCCATCCTACCCCGGCAAACCTCATGAGGATAAGAGACATAGAAAATGGATGTATGAGAAGCATCCTGACCCCCTTTCACACTATACCCCCCTTGGTGTGATGCAGACCCAGCTGCGCAACCAACTCATCCAAGAGCTAAAACCTCCACCTTTAAGCGGAGCAGAACCAACTCTGAGAACAGCCGCCCTGAGATCAAACTACCTCCTGGTCTCCGCCTGTAACAACATAGTGGCAGATTATCTTCACTGCTCAGGATATGAGTACTCCTTATCTGTGTTCTGCCCTGAGAGCGGCCTGTGCAAAGACAAGGTGAGAATGAATATCAAATGACAAACCTCAACAGCATGAACTGGAAACGCTAATATTTTTTTATTTTGGCAGGTATTCAAGAAAGGCGATATCCTTCAGCTTCTTAAAATCAGCCCCGAGTCATCACTGTACAAATCTCTGGTAATGGAAAGTACAATATACAATCTGTTGCTGAAAGAAAGTACCGTTAAATGTAATAGTTGTACTTTTTTAAATACTTTTTTACAGTCTTCAAGCAGCAACGATCCAGGTATGTAACTAACCTGGGACTGGGCATCTGATTTTTTTTGTTCTTATTTCAGATGTATATTTAATAATAATAATAAATACTATTCTAGATATATTGGTAAATGTGATTATAAATTAATATCATAGTGCTTTAACTACTAAATTAATACACAACAGCATCAGGGCGGTATTCATGTCATGTTTTTGGTATCTATTTGTCATCATCAGGCTTCCTCATCAACCTTGTGTCAAATCTCACACATCATCATTCTCCTGGCCTGTCCTGCGATGCTGACACGCAGACAACCAGCTCGTCAAGTTATGAACAGTCCCTTGGTATGATCACTTTAAAAAATATCTCAGGGACGTCCGTGGTCTTTAATTTGCCTGCTGCTTCATTTCCAGTTGAGAAGATGAAAATGATTGACAAGGAATACGAGAATGTGAATTACAGCGGCGACAAGTCATTTTCATTCCAGTCCAAACTGGCTTCCTACAGAAGAGAACTAGAAACCCAGATGCAAATTGAAATGAATACAAAGGTACTCAAAAAGTCAAGACTCTTTGTTTCTTCACGTCGGCCTTAACGTTGACTTCTTTCTTTAAAGATGGAGCATTTTAAAGACGTGGAGATAGCCAAGGTTAAGATGGAGGAAAAGGCGCTTTGCCAGAAGGAGTTTGACAAGCTGAAGCAGGAACTGGAGAAAACCTACGAGATGAAGGCGAAGGCGTTGAACACCCGTGAGAAAAACGCCATCGAGAGGCTGCAAAAGCAGCAAGAGGTACAAAGCGGCTAATGCTAGGCTATCATTATATTTGGGTGATTTTTGTCTTATGTTATTTATACTTTTTGACACCTCAGATTGAGGAAAAGGACATCTACATGCAGAGGCAAATGGTGCTGAAGGAAATCGAAACGCTGCGAGACAGAGAGAATGAGCTGCGGATGCGAATGGAGGCATTTCAAAAGTATGTGTCATTATTCTTATTTCCCCATACATTGAAATATCCATACTGACCAGAATAGAAGTATTATGGGTGCAACAGGGGTCATTTTATATTGGGGTCAATATGGTCATGTCTTGAAAATTCCTATCCGAGAAAGAATATTGACCTAAACTGAATGAAATGAAATGCAGGAGCTGTGAAATACACGAAGACAAGGTGAAGACCGGTGACGAGCTGATGAGGAGGAGAGAACTAGCAGTGAAGACGATGGAGGACACGTATGACCAGAGGCTGAAAAGTGACATCTCTTGGTATGCTTCGCTGTCCAACAGCGTTGATGCTACGCTTTATAGTGGAAGTCGATCAAATACCGTTGTTGTATGCTATGGAACCAGTTAATCACATTAAACGAGGGATTACTGTAATTTCTTAAATTCAAATAGCCCGGGCTAATAGCAGTGGGCTATTTGTGGCCCACTGCTCTTTTTTTATGGGCGTTTTACATTTATAATTAAGCAATACAACAATAAAAAAATGGAAAAAAGCTGAAAAAAATACTCCATTTATAAATAAGGAATCCCACTTATCATGGTTTGCTATGGAACCAGTTAACCACATTAAAGGAGGGATTACTGTCATTTCTTAAATTTAAGTAGCTATTTGTGGCCCACTTTTACATTTAAAATTAAGCAATACAACAACAAAAAATTGGGAAAAAAAAGCTAAAAAATACTCCTTATGAATAAGGAATCCCACTTATCATGGTTTGCTATGGAACCAGTTAACCACATTAAACGAGGGATTACTGTAATTTCTTAAATTCAAATAGCCCGGGGGCTATTTGCGGCCCACTGCTCTTTTTTATGGGCGTTTTACATTTACAATTAAGCAATACAACAACAAAAAATGAAGAGGAAAAAAAAGCTGAAAAATACTTAATTTATAAATAAGGAATCCCACTTATCATGGTTTGCTATGGAACCAGTTAACCACATTAAACGAGGGATTACTGTCATTTCTTAAATTCAAATAGCCCACCGCTCTTTTTTAATGGGCGTTTTACATTTACAATTAAGCAATACAACAACAAAAAAATGTAAAAAAGCTGAAAAAATACTCCATTTATAAATAAGGAATCCCACTTATCATGGTTTGCTATGGAACCAGTTAACCACATTAAATGAGGGATTACTGTCATTTCTTAAATTCAAATAGCCCGCCGGCTATTTGCGGCCCACTGCTCTTTTTTTTATGGGTGTCTTACATTTACAATTAAGCAATACAACAACAAAAAATGAAAAAAAGCTGAAAAATACTCCTTATAAATAAGGTATCCCACTTATCATGGTTTGTTATGGAACCAGTTAACCACATTAAACGAGGGATTACTGTCATTTCTTGAATTTGCCATCACAGGTATCAGCTGCAGCTAAAGGAGGATTACCTGAAGAGAACAGAGGAACTAACAGCCAGTGAAAGCCGCAACAAAGGTGACTATTTAAACAAATCCCAAATCAGGCTTGTTCAGCTTTAAGCTCATGTTTACCGTCCTTTCTCAGAGGAAACCAAACACATCCAAAAGGAGTCTGCCGCAATGAAGCTAAAATTGGAGGAGCACAGTAAAGCCTGCTCGGAGCTGAAGCGGCTACAGGTGAAACAAACCAGCAGTTGCGCCATAATTTGCAGCACTCCTTGTACAACGACCACTCCTGAACGTGAGTACGCTCATTTCACCGTCCTCTCCCAGGTGGAGCTGGAGGCAGCGCAGCAGCAAAGCTCTCTGCTCAATCAACAGAATGACTTGCTGAGGGAAAGAATGGACAGTATGAGCGACTTTGCCAGTTTGAAGCAAGATAAAGCGCTTTTGCAGGGGCAGGTGCAGCTTCTTAAAACACAGCTGGAGGAGGCGCAGGAGGAGAAACAGCGTCTCTGTGCAGGTCAGCTACAGATCCTTTACATGCCCCATGCCCACGAGTTAGACCTTTGCATGAAATCTGCATATAATTCAAAAGTATGTTATGATGCTTGATGTTTGTATACGTTCGTCTCTTGTCTCAGACTTGGACAAGCCATCCACAGAGCAGCTGGCCTTGCAGGCAGAGCTCCAAAAGCTCCAGAGAGCTCGCAAAGTGGACGAAGAAGAGTTTGCAAACCAGAAGCAGGTCCTGCAGACACAGCTACAGATGGAGGTAAATCCGCTTGTGTGCCTCTCAACACTAGCCACGTTTACATCTCTTTCCCAATGACCTTTCCGAAAGCAATGGTATCCATGGAAAGGAATATTCCAATCGCGTGTCTCCATGCGCCGCTATAATCAACCAGAATAGTCAATGGGGCATGCCCAGTAAAACGTAAACACCAACATCACGTGATACCGACTTCCTGGAGTTTTTCTTCCACTTGTTGGAATAACTCCGTATTGCCAGTTTTTCCTTCGTCCAGTCTTGGAATTTAGTTTGAATCCAAAACAAACTTTCCTTAGCAGTCCAGTGCCGATTGCTGGCCTCCATTTTTAAAAGTGAAGAACGTCTGGAGCTGCGTGTTACGTCATATCTCAGCATTGGCTGAAAGAACGCACCCGGGAACAGGAAAAGATAAAGTTCAATCTTGCTAATATTTGATAATGAAGCTGGGCACATGTTTTATATAGATATGTATTTTCTTTTGGAATAAAAGTGGACTTGTGAATGGCGTATAGAAGGGTTTAGATTCTGTTCCACAGATGGCGCTAATGCACACCAAAGCTGCTTGCCAACCGCCAATAAACAACAGAAGAAGAAGAAGAACGCAGTCTGACAACTTTCCGTTTGAGCGGGTACAAGATACCTCAATCGGATTGGGGAAAGGAATATTCCACCCCTGGGAATCCCATTATATATTCATTGGGATTGGCACTTTTCTTTGGGAATGAGGTGTATACAAAGGTTACATTCTTTCCGTTTGAGCAAATAACCCCAATGGAATTGGAATATTTGGGTCCATGTATACGTGGCCAATGTAACGATGTCTAGTCAAGCTTCCTGTGTCGTTTTAGGTGGAGCGATGCGGCGAACTCAAGGCGCAGCTGATGGAATGCGAGGAGAAGTTACAGTGGATGACTGCTCACGTCGAGGACCTCAAGGTTCAGATTCGCCAAACTCAACAAGGTATCTCGTACGGCTTTGCTTTGGCTCCCTACGAAAGATCCATATGAAAAATACAACTGGATGTAAAATAAGCTTATGTGTGCTGTTTAGAAAGGATAGTTTAGTTTGCTTAGGCTGGACTTATTCCTCTGCAGGGCGCTGCTTCATGCCAAAGCCAATAGTCCAGCACACGGTTCTCCATAAAACTACCAACAACTAGTCGTGTTTTTGTTATACAGTGGAACACTTAAAGTCAGAGTTCAAACTACCATAAGCCGAAATATTAAGACCACATTCCAAAAACATGCTAGGTTAATTGGCCACTCCAAATTGTCCATAGGTATGAATGTGAGTGTGAATGGTTGTTTGTCTATATGTGCCCTGTGATTGGCTGGCCACCAGTCCAGGGTGTACCCCGCCTCTCGCCCGAAGACAGCTGGGATAGGCTCCAGCACCCTCGCGACCCTCGTGAAGATAAGCGGTAGAAAATGAATGAATGAATATTGTGATGCAGCTAGGAGTCCCGGGTTCAATTCCACCCTCGGCCACTCGGTTAATTAGCCACTCCAAATTGTCAACCTAGCATGTTTTTGGAATGGGGCTGCATGGCGATCGAGTGGTTAGCAAGCAGACCTCACAGCTAGAAGACCAGGGTTCAATTCCACCCCCGACCCTTGTGAGGATAAGCGGTAGTAAATGAATGAATGAATGAATGAGTGTAAAGGTGACTGTAGGGGTGTTATTTCAGGTCTAGAGCACTCTAATAATGTTAAAAACTGTATTTAGAAGGTCATAAACGGGTTCTCGGCTGCACGGCGGTCGAGTGGTTAGCGCGCAGACCTCACAGCTAGGAGTCCCGGGTTCAATGCCACCCTCAGTCATCTCTGTGTGGAGTTTGCATGTTCTCCCCGTGCATGCGTGGGTTTCCTACGGGTACTCCGGTTTCCTCCCACATTCCAAAAACATGCTAGGTTAATTAGCCACTCCAAATTGTCCATAGGTATGAATGTGAGTGTGAATGGTTGTTTGTCTATATGTGCCCTGTGATTGGCTGGCCACCAGTTCGTGAGGACAAGCGTTAGAAAATGAATGAATGAAAAGTCATTTTGTCTAATATCGTGTGTGCTTCTTCTCAATTTGCAGCTCTTGAAAACGAAGTGCTGCGTAACCCCAAGCCGTCTCTGGTCGATCGCTCTGTGTTGAATTTCGGCGGCGACAAGCTGGTTCCCCCCGATATCTACGTTGACCGAGCGTCGCTCAGGCCCCGGGCGGCCTACGATCAAATGAGAGACGTGGACGCGCACGCGCAAGGTGACAAATTCCACTGGACCGACTCCAGCTCTGACTTGGAGATGCTGGCTGAAACCAACGCTCGCATCCAGCAGCTGGCGAGAGAGGCTGAGGCTCTGGACGAAGCTTGCAGGAAGTACCAGCAGGGGGCGGCGCGCACCAACTTCTCAAACGCTCGTCCTCCAAAGCCCCTGCATCGGGTGGACTCTCCTCTGTTGACACAAGCGTCCGACCTCTTCCTTCCTTACACCGACCGCCAATCAAAGACCATATTAAGATCTCGCTCTCCCAAAAAAAATCGCCGCTCCTCCGCGGCAACTTACGACACCAGAAACGCCTTCGCAGCTACTCAGCACAGAGTAACCTTCTCCCAAGACCAAAACCACAATTCCGCCGGTCTTCTCTCAGCGGCTAGCAGCCTTTCATCTGCTGAGCCTCAGTCTGCAAGAGATGACCCCCCCCAGGACAGACACTCGTTCAGACGTCTGTCCCCCCTCCCCAGCAGCAGAACGCCTCATCAAGATGCGGCAGAAGGTACTCCACACTTCATTATATACACCCGCACACTCCAATCCAATGAAAAAGCGTGTTACCGTGACCGTATGCATATTATCCATATACCGTAGTTATCAAATTGTGGAGGTGTACCTAATGTTGGGGCCAGTCCGCGTCCGACCCCTGCAATGCTCTCAGCAACATTCCGCTCTTTGTCCTCTCCAGAGGTTCTTCTGTCCCCCTTGTTCCGGGACTTGTCACACGACAGCCGCCTTCACTCTGCCCCCCGAGACCAGGCATCCAGCTCATGTGAACTCTCCCCCGAGCCGAGCCCCCCACGCAGTCCTCAGCTCCAGAGCACAGCGCGGGACCCACGCAGGTACCCGTCCCCCGCCGCTTTGTTTGCACCGTGACTTGCATGAACACAATACGTTCAAAACTAAGTCCGAACCCGGGATCATTGCAGTGCTCCAAATCCACCTTGCGTCTCCGCCAGCTCGCAGTCGTCCCCGCAGCCGGAGAGAATAAGCGTTGAGGATCTCGCAGGGATCTCGCCAGGTACGCCGACATTTTTAACCTTGCTCTTGTGTTAGCTTAGCTGAAGCTTCCATGATGAGAAGAGGAGTTGGTTGTCATTGTGTTGGCTAATTGTACACTTATGATTTCAGTTTTGGCTCAAAATATTGCTTTATAGTCATATTATTATAACCGGGTTGCAACCGACCCTAACAATACAGTGGTCATAATTTCAACTAGACCAGGGGTCTCAAACTCAATTCACCTGCAGGCCACCTGAGCTAGGTTCTGGGTGAAGCAAAAAACACATTTATTAAAAAAAAAATCAATTAAAAAAATCTTCAATGCTTTTGCTTCTGCTATACCCTATACTTTTTCAGTACTTTGGTTCCGGTTTTCCACACCAAAATATCTGATAAAACATTCCACTGTTTTCAAATATCATAATTTTTATTTTTTTATACACAAAATAAGATTAAAAAAAATAAACAAATCAAGAATAAAGACAATCAATCAATCAATCAGTAATAAATAAGTAAAATAATAATAAAACAGCAAATAAGAAAAACGTAAGAAACCACATATTATTTTAACATGAACATTAATGAAACTTAATAATTTGACCCAATTAGCAAGTTAGCATCGTACTCAGCGTCGTAACTTAAACAACATGTTTGATGAGATGCTTTATCTCGACGTGTATTTTTTCCCTTTTATCCCAAATCATTTCCTGCATTTATTTGTACCCAGCGTCATAAGCCTTTAGCTTCATTGCTAATCCAAAGCAAAACAGAGCGGGGGTAACAGGGTAGGGTAACAGTATGGGCGGTGGCAAAATCATGTTAATTGTGCACGGCTTTAAGCTGTCATTTCAACATTAAACTTTGGTATCAAGGTGGGGGCCTCAAACTAGCATCTCGCGGGCCGCATTTGGCCCGCGGGCCGCGAGTTTGAGACCCCTGAAATTATTTTTATACTGGTTTTGGCTAATGTATGGACTGCTTTTAATGAGTGTGTGTGTGTGTGTGTGTGTGTGTGTGACGCGCCTACTAAATGTATCTTTTCAGCAGCCTCACACAATGGCCAAGATGAAGGGCCACTGATTATGTATTCTTTGCTGGTTCTCTGGCCTTGCCGCATTATGGGAATCGGGAGGGGGGTGTGTATGTGGTGGTGGGGGGGGGGGGGGGGGGGGTTGCAAAGCATAAAAGATCCCTTTGTGTGTATGTCCTCCAGAACCCGGCCACATTCCAGAGCTTCTCTTGGACACTGCCATCCCTCTCTCCGAGGAGGCCCCCGGCGGCCCCTCTGTCCGCCGCCTACAGGCTCCCCGGGACCTCCCAGAAGACCCGACGAACTCCCAGGGCCAAGCGGGTGAGTGGGTATACCCCCCCCCCCTCCCTCCCCTCCTCCCCGCTGAGTGACAAGAACAGCTGCTGCCAAGTAGTGTAAATGATGTGATATATTTGTTCGGGAAGAAGCTCCCCAAATCTCGGAGGAATCGGAGGAAGAGGATAAGGAGCAGCGATGGGAAAGAGAGAGACGAGAAAAGCAAGAGCTGAGGCGACGGGAACAAGAGGAGGCCCGAGAGCGAGAACAACAGGAAGCAGAACGGCTGGAGAAAGAGACGGTAAATAACACATTTTTTTGTCTTGTTTGTAAAGCATCATCATCATCACTGACTTGGACTGCGTGTCTGCCTACTCAGCTCCTGCAACAACAACAACAACAGGAGGAGGAGAACCAGGACAGAGGAGATGAGGGAAAAGCGCAGGATGAAATCCCGAATGAAAATCCTTTAGAGAAATACATGAAGATGGTTTTGGAAGCACGAGAGAAGCAGCATGATAAAGTGAATGACATTTTTCATCTCGTCAACATTCCACGTTCTTCAACATAAACAGTATTTTAACTTTTTTTTTTTTTTTCCAGAGCTCCGGAGAAGAAGGAGAAGAACACGCAAGCCCAGAGGTCAAAAGTTTGTCTGATGAGAAAGATAATAGGTAAGGCTTAAATGATGCCGTCTAATAAATACATCAGCCTCCATAATCCATCCCCAAAACATCATTTTCATGACCTGCTTATGCGGGGGAAGTACTCCCAAGCACGGATTCCCAGACTCCCTCGTCTTCCACCTGGGGGGGGGGGCTTCTTAAACTAGCCGTGAGGTACAGTAAAGTCTCGTTATATCGATATCGGTTATAACGAATTACTACTTATTATGATACTATTTTCATTTCCCGGCAAATTTCTAGTCTTTTATGATATAATTAGTTCCGTTAGTATGATACTCGGTTATTATGATAATCCGGTTTCTACGATGCCCTTTTCAACCCGCCTCACATAGCTGGCCAAATACATGCCTGTATAGAATCTATACACACGAGAGAAACCACGAACGCAGTTGGTTCTTCTGTTGCAGGCATGTGTTTGGCCAGCTATGTGGGGTGGGTTGAGCATGACCTGTGAACCAGGAAGTGCGGGAATCGGTGTGTGTGCTGTGCTCTGGTGGTGGAAGTGTGAAAAATAAAGTTGACTGGAAGCAGCCGTTCGCCGTGTTCTTTTTTTGGTATTGAAACCCTTAAGCAAAGATTGATTTAAGCTGCATTATTGCCCACTTTTAATGCAGTTCGGCGCAGGATCGGATATATGGATAGTCCGGTTATATCGGTATTTTTTTCAGACTCCCGAGAATATCGATATAACGAGACTTTACTGTATATAGTCGCCTACATAGGCCTCCTCACAGTTGAATGAAGATCCCAAATACCATCAAATACCATATTGACCTGAATATAAGACGACCCACACTTTTGAAACCTCATTATCTGAAACTTTGACATAGGATGTAACATTCCAACTACACTTGTAGGTCCGAAAAGTGGAAAAAAAGCATCATATGTCCACTTTAATTAAAAAATAATAACACAATTAATTGTAGTCAGTGAAACAGTGAGTGGATAAAATGTTCCAGCCTGTCTCACATCTTCACAAAATGGGAAATTTGCAGGTTGACTCCGTTCCAATTATGCCGTTCGGCCAAATTGATTTTTTTTTTTTTCACAAATGCATCTTTTAAGGCACAATCGTACACAAATTCCACAAAGCCGCATCTTACCTCCTCAATATGACTTGACTCGTCTAAATGAGCGTGTCTTGGTTTTCCACAGCATTGCGGCGTATTCCCACAAGGATGAAGATGCCGATGACGATTTCTGGTGAACCGGTTCGTTAACACTGGTGACATTTTTATATATTGCTCTATATTGTTTGGATGAATAAATTACCAACAAGATCATTTTCTGATTCGTTTGTTTTAGCATCAGTCGACAAAAACATTTTGATAACATTTTGTTTCAGTAATTTTATTTTTATTTTCCTTAAAAAAAAAAATAGGTAGTGTAAAACCAATGGGAGCTTCACCCCCCCCCCCCCCCCTTCAGTTTAACAAGATGTTTGTTTGTTGTTCTCCCCATGATTGATAGGTAGCTAGCATGTTTTTTTCATTTTATGCTTTTGGTTGATTCAAAAGTACCGTAATTTCCAGTGTATAAGCCGTACATGTCCACGCCCTAAAATGGCATATTGTCGCGCACGAGTCGGTGAGGACCAGGTAGTTCTTTATTTGACAGGAGCCAATCAGGAGCTATGGAAAAACTCACAAGAAGATTATCAACCCACTGGAAATCGTAGGTCATTATTATAGCTCAATATAACAGTCTGATCTTGAAAATCATCACACAGCAACCTAACATAAGCAATATACACAATAGGTACTTCTACGGTTTATAAGTATTTGTACTTGCCTTTTTACTGTAAACTCTTATCGGTCGTGTATATTTCTTACCTATGTTTTGAGTGTTAAGTTGCTGTGTGATGATTTTAGTGTTCTTTCTAAAGATGACCTTCTGTAATTTCCAGTGGGTTGACAATCTCTCTTTCCTCACTGACTAGCAAACGGCATAATATTTAAACAACTAGTAGTTACAAAAAAGTAGCGGCTTACACAGTGGAAATCTTTCCATTTTTGGGACCTGAAATTCCGATTGCGTTTCAATCCATGCCAAGTGATACCTCAATGAGGGAAGCCCTTAACGTTCACAGAAAACACGTACAGAAAAGTGTGTACAAATACAGTTTTTACATACTGTAGGATAACTAAAAGCATGTATCACTACTGCGCTGTCATTTG
The DNA here is from genome assembly GCF_037039965.1 of Doryrhamphus excisus. NCBI lineage: Eukaryota > Metazoa > Chordata > Actinopteri > Syngnathiformes > Syngnathidae > Doryrhamphus > Doryrhamphus excisus. The sequence continues at coordinate 20,428,401 of NC_136368.1, forward strand.
TATTTTTAAAAAAGAAAAACAAAAAAAGGGGCAAACGCTGCCTACCAATTGGAGTCGCTATACGTGACCGTATCGGTATTATTACTCGGGAACGCCGTGTCCTCATGCAACTAGGATAACGAAGGGATTACACACAGTCATTAATAGCACATCAAAATATAGCACAGCAAATATAGAAAAAAATTGTAAAAAAAATGTTCACAGGTCACACCTTCAAGGTCTTCAGAGCGACACCAAGCACACTTCATAGAGTCAAAAAAAAAAAGCTAACGTTGAGAGATCAAATTATGATGAACTGCTCCGCTCGTTTTTATGACATTGCTTCCTGTATTATATGCCCACTGTATTACATTGTGCCTAACATGAATAATAATAATAACTAATAGGCAAACATGCTGTACCTTTCCACCGTCATCCGGCTGCAGCAGACCCCTGAGGTAGAGTTAATGTAGGCCATGAAGTTCAACCTTTGCATGTATTACTGCCTCCATGCATATTTCATGTATTTTTTTTTAATAAACAGCACAGTTTCATGTGATGATGATTATTATTAGTGTACACAAAATGGCAGCCACAGCAGATCCTCTCAATAATATGTGAAATAATGAAAAAAATACTGCATGGTGAGTTAGTATAGAAGCAGCGTGTGGAGTTAGTATGTTAGTACGGCACACGTGGTTGTTGAAGCTCAGCCTGGTGCGCCCTTTGTGTGTATACCCAATAATAATGTGTTTGTGTGTGTTTGTGTCGTGTGTGGTCATGCCCTTATGTGTAGGAATTAAGGCATTCCTTGGAGCGTGACGTGATGTCCTGCAGCTCTCGCTCTTCTTTCATTTTGATGTCTTGGTAGGCATGCATTTGACTGGCGTCCTTAAGGTAGGCCCAGTTTGATGACAGAATCATGAGGAAGTGGATCTGGAAGAGAAGGGTGAAGTGAGGTGGATGGCCGGTGAGCAGGGTCAAAGAAAAAAAGAGGTAAAGCAAAGCTTGTTATTTAAAAAATAAAAAACAAACTACAGTCCAACCCCACTGAGACAAGTCCTTGAAAACAGGGCTGGGGAACCCCTTCGGTTTTAGCATCCAGTAAATGCTTACTGGTGCCTTCTTTTAGAACAGTTCCCATGAGGTATTATTTGTTTTTTAATTACATCTTCTCTATACGGGCAACGGATTCCCCACCCCTGATTTAAAGGGAGACCCTTTTCACAGTGACGTCACACCATTTCTGGTATCTTCACTCCCGCTACATGTTTACATGTTTGCTATTGCGATAACATGTACACAAATAATGAGATATATTTAATAGCTTCCTTTTAGTTTGATATTTGGTAATGGTAATGGTTTAATTTCATTTGAACATGCATCAGATTCCAATTGAATGCATCCCATAATCAGTTCCCAGTTCCACATGTCCAAAAGGAGTAGGAAGAAGCAAAGCTTATTAAATCCTACCCCTCCATCTGGTACTTTTACAATCACTAACTGTTACATTTGTTCACTTCCTGCCCGTCTAATATAATTTAAGTTTCTTTATTTATGTATTTATTTAATTTTTTTATTAATTTTTTTTATTTTTGTATTTTTTTAAATTTGTAATAAAAAAAATTAAATTTCTTAATGTTTTTTTTTATTTTATTAATTTTTAATTTTTAAAGTTTTTAATTTAAAAAAACCTTCCACATGTCCAAAAGGAGTAGGAAGAAGCAAAGCTTATTAAATCCTACCCCTCCATCTGGTACTTTTACAATCACTAACTGTTACATTTGTTCACTTCCTGCCTGTCTAATATAATTTAAGTTTCTTTATTTATGTATTTATTTAATTTTTTTATTAACATTTTTGTATTTTTGTATTTTTTTTAATTCGTAATAAAAAATTAAATTTTACTGTTTTTTTTATTTTATTAATTTTTAATTTTTAAAGTTTTTAATTTAAAAAAACCTTCCACATGTCCAAAAGGAGTAGGAAGAAGCAAAGCTTATTAAATCCTACCCCTCCATCTGGTACTTTTACAATCAGTAACTGTTACATTTGTTCACTTCCTGCTTTTCCATAATACAGTTATAAGTTTTTTTTGTTTGTTTTATTTATTTTTAATTTTTTTTTTTAAATTTAAATAAAATTTAGGCCAAAAAACAACATAAAATGTGCTTAAATACGCATATTCTTTAACTACTATGCCATATTCAACCACAAAACTACATTATTTATATCTTCATATATTTTTGAATTCCAAGCGCAAAGTAGCGAAGAAAAAAGTCAATCTACTTCCTGTGCACCGAAAATACAAACATAAGGCCTTCAGAAGACCCATTTATAAGATGCTGTCATCTGTAATATTCTACACTGGTCACTAGGTGTCTGTATTATTACTGTAATCTTCGGTGAGACACACAAGCACCAGACCTCGGATCAATACCAGGCTTTTATTTCAGGTTTGAGTGATCTCACAACAGTCACAGTAATCCCTAACGTGGGCTGTTGCTGTGGGCAAGCTAAAAGTTAACACTCAACCCCCCCCCCCCATCCTGTCCTCACCCTCCCACCACAGGAACACAAGAAATTTACAGCAACACCAATGAGCAAGGCAATTATGTCTTAAATGGCTTATTTACTGTTATTATATCTACTAAATTGGGTAATGGGAATGTAAAAGTGACTATAGGGGTGCTAATTTATGTCTAGAGGGCTCTACCCACACTTTGAAGGTTGTAAACAGGATTTCTATGCTCCAACTGTGATAATATTCCATTTATAAATAAGAAATTCACTTTGTGTCGGGCCTGGAATGAAAAATCTATTTTTATTTTGTCAATATTTTTCAAACCAATATGAACTTTGGTGGTCTCGCGAACGGAAGTGGTTTGACGTCATGTGGAAAGGGTCGACTGACGGCAATGTTATGCTTCATGTTAATAGTTGTAATTGTTTTGCCATTTCAAACGCTACATAAATGACACAGTGAAGAGGAGAATGAGGGTCAGTAGAAAGGAAAGCAAGCCAGACGTTGCAAGCGGTTGGAAGATTAGTGCAAAGATTGTGCACGTTTGTGTGTTGCTGTGTCGCTTTTTCACTTTATCATTTAAAAAAAAAAAAAAAAAGAAGAAAGAAATAAACCAGTTTGTTTTGTTGGGTTTTTCTTTTTAAAACAAAGATTGTTTATTTTATATGGAATGTAAAGGCTACAGTCTTCCAAAAAAAATTGAGAGGGAATTAAATATATGAAACATATACAGTAAGTGACTATAAACAGACTTTAAGCATGCAGGCTCAGTGTTAAGATTTTTTTTTTATATAAAAGACTCTTTAATGGCACTTGGAGAGAAAAATCAAAGAAATATAAACGAGCAAAAGCAAAACCAGCAAAAATGTGGAGGAAAAAACAACATTTTGTTTCTCAAAAAATGGAGTGTTTGGGCCACACTGAAAGGAAACTAATTTACATACAACGACAATAAAGTTAAGATGTTGCAATATCAGTTGTTGTCATTTTTGGGTCGGAGAGTTGCAAAAAGTTACATATGAGAATAGTTGTAATATTACGTTCATAAACATAGTTGTGTTAAAATGAGGAAATTTTAGGTTGTTTTTTACCCCCCTTGGAAAACAATAATTCACTTTCTCATAAGATTATGACTTTTTTCTTAAAAAATGACTTTCATGTAGGGTGACTACTTCTTTTCTCATTAAGAATTGTTACATTCTTTTAAAAAAAATTAATTTTAAACCTTTTTTCTGAATAATTTGAATTTCTCGGAAGATTTTTTTTCAATACAATTCCTTACTGATTCCTTCCTAAGTTAATTGTCGCAAGCTAATTTTTTCATGAATTGTCTCTGTTTCATGGTTGAAATCAGACATTTTTTTAAATTAAATTTAATAAAATTATTAATTAAATTAAAATTCATTATTTAATTCAATTAAATTTTGTTACAATTAATTAAAATTAATTAATTATTTAATTAAATCTAATTTTAAAAAATGTCTGATTTCAACCATGAAACAGAGACAATTCATTAAAAAAATTCATGAAATCTCTGCTTCATGGTTGAAATCGGACTTCTTTTTTTTTTAATAAAATTGAATTAAATTATTAATTAAAATTATTTAATTAAATTTTTAAAATGTCTGATTTCAACCATGAAACAGAGACATTAAATTATTAATTAATATAAAAATTTATTAGAATTAATTATTTAATTAAATACAAAATATTTGGTATTCAGAAAACTCCTTGAAAGACAACCAATTTTTTTGACTATAAAGTCAATATTTGACTTTTCTTGAAGAACTCAATTATTAAGAACTTAATTGTTGTAAATATTCATTTTAATCTGGGAAGGTTACGGTTTTTTTTGTAAAGATTTTTAAAGATATGTAAAGATATTTGTTCTTGTGATTTTTTTCCCCCCTTGTTAGGATTGAGATTTTTTTTCCTGAAAAAAAAAATTTTTTTTATGATTCAAATTGAACACTAAGATTATGAACCAATATTTTCAACTGAATATTTGAACTTTATTCGCTTAAGATTATACATTTTAGGGATGTCAGATAATATTGGTACCGATAATTATCTGCAACATTTTTTTGTATTTATATATTCAATGTTACTCTTGCAAGATTAGGACTCTTGTACAATTCCATTTTTTATCATAACATTAAAAACTTTAATCTTTTTTTCCCCCCCCAAGCAATATTTCAATGTTTGTCTTCAGTGTGGCCCAACCTCTCTTACATCATGAAACAACAAAAGCACGACTTAATGACACGTGATGAGATATGAGCCTTTCACAGTGCGCTCGCTGTGAAATATACAAACAGGACACAAGCGGTCACATGACACTCATCAGCATCAAAAGGAAGGAGCTGGTAAAAAAAAAAAAAAAAAAAATACAAAGAACATCTTTAAGGCTCCGTTTTGCTCCGATTAATCATCTGTATTATGTCAATGTCAAAGCTACAAACTTGAATGACTATCATTACACCATTAAAGTGATTGTGACTTTATGCGATCAATAGTGATGACAAAATGTGTGCGTTTTGTGAAATTTGAGGAATATAAATAACACTGGTGTGGTCCTCGGCGTGTACATAAATCTGCCCACGTATTCTAGAAGTGAGTGCCAGGGGAAGTAGGACAAACTAGTCATCTACTCAGACAAGTGTCATTAGGCGTCCTCCCTGGATAGCAAAGTCTAAAGTCAGCTTCATTTTTTTAGTTCATTTTGTGCTGTGTATTTCTGTGTGTGTTTGTGTATTTCTGTGTGTGTGTTTGTGTGTGTTGGATGCTGGCGCTGCGCCGTGCTGTTAAAAAAAAACAAAACAAAAAAAAAAAACAAGCTTTAAAACTTAGTGCAGCAGTCTTCTCGACTCTTAAACTTCAAAACGGCAAAGTTATAAGTGGTAGCCATCATGTAGATCAGCTGGTGGAAGAGAACAAGAGAAGGTTGGTGAGAGAACATGCCGGCATACTCGGGTCGTACCACCTCAAAACAACCATCGCGCATCTCCGAAAGCACCCACTCCAGCCTGTTCTCACTAGAATTTAGTAGGATTACATACAAAACGTGAACCTTGGTAGCTAACCACTCGACCGCCGTGCAGCCGAGAACCCGTTCATGACCTTCTAAATACAGTTTTTAACATTATTAGAGTCCTCTAGACCTGAAATAACACCCCTACAGTCACCTTTACACTCATTCATTCATTCTTTTAATACCGCTTATCCTCACAAGGGTCGCGGGGGTGCTGGAGCCTATCCCAGCTGTCTTTGGGCGAGAGGCGTTGTACACCCTGGACTGGTGGCCAGCCAATCACAGGGCACATATAGACAAACAACCATTCACACTCACATTCATACCTATGGACAATTTGGAGTGGCTAATTAACCTAGCATGTTTTTTTTTGAATGTGGGAGGAAACCGGAGTACCCGGAGAAAACCCACGCATGCACGAGGAGAACATGCAAACTCCACACAGAGATGGCCGAGGGTGGAATCGAACCCTAGCCTTCTAGCTGTGAGGTCTGTGCGCTAACCACTTTAACCACCGTGCAGCCGAGAACCCGTTCATGACCTTCTAAATACAGTTTTTAACATTATTAGAGTCCTCTAGACCTGAAATAACACCCCTACAGTCACCTTTACACTCATTCATTCTTTTACTACCGCTTATCCTCACAAGGGTCGGGGGTGGAATTGAACCCTGGTCTCCTAGCTGTGAGGTCTGCTCGTAACCACTCGACCACCATGCAGCCTTAATTCCAAAAACATGCTAGGTTAATTAGCGACTCCAAATTGTCCATAGGTATGAATGTGAGTGTGAATGGTTGTTTGTCTATATGTGCCCTGTGATTGGCTGGCCACCAGTCCAATTCAGGATGTACCCCGCCCACCTATCCCAAGACAGCTGGGATAGGCTCCAGCACCCCCTTCCCCCACGACCCTTGTGAAGATAAGCGGTAGAATATGAATGAATGAATGAATGAATGTTAGGCCACATTGGAACAAAAATTGTAAATTTGAGGACAAAAAATTCCAGGAAAATAAAAATAAAAATTCATAAATATACAAGAAAAAAATATGTAAATTCTCCTGATCATGGTGGATTTTTGGTGTATTTTTTTGTTTTCTCCGTGTGAGGTTGATTGGCGATACTTTTTGTAGGACTTCCTACTAAATTGTAGTGAGAACATTAATTGAGATGGCGATCACGTGCAGTTGTCGTGATGAATTATTAAAAATGACCACACAACATTTATAACGTAAGATTATGATCATAATTCCAGCGTCTTACCAGAGCGATCACAGTGGCGCCGGCTCCAGCGCAGGCGACGATGTACAAGTGATATGACAGGTAGAACTACAAAAAAAAAACACATGAATGTGTTAAAAAAAAAAAAAGGGGGCCACACCCACAAATATATCGTTAAATATGAAAATTGAATAAAATGAATGAAATGTCTCACCTCACTGGTGTTGCAGATGTCCCCTAGCGTGGATCCACAGGCCTTCCCTGGCGTGGCATTCCATGGAATAATCCCTAAAGATGGAGAATTCCAATTACGGGACATGACTGAAAGCGTTTTGAACCCCAAGCGACGGCGCTTTTCATCCAAAACGAGCGAACTATCACATCGTGTAAGAAGTCCTTTACCGTACTGACGCACGTCCACGCAAATGGAGTCCACGTCAGTGAGGTTGGCTGTGGGCAACCTCATGGCGGCACAGGTGGACCACATGTTGTAGAAGAGGAAGACCGGCACGGCCGAGAAGCCAAACACGCCCAGCCAGGCCACGCCCAGGATGTAGGTGAGGAACACGAACTGGGGACACAAAATAATCTTACTATGGGTGGGCAAACTGCGGCCCGGGGGCCACATGCGGCACACCAAGTGCTTGAATCCGGCCCGCCAAGTTGCTTTCTGTGTATTTCAACTTTTAACATACAAACTTCGAAGTCGGATGTCTTATTTAGTAAAAAAAAAAAAAAAATTAAAATGAAATGACAAAATTTGATGTGGCCTGATTAGACAAAATTACAAAATTAGACAAATAATTCAATGAAAATTGTAAGCATAAAATAGTATATGTGTGTAAAGTCCAAATATTTGCCCACCACTGCCTTATACTTTACAACTCTTTGTATGCAGCTACTTTCTGTGGCTGTAGGAAACCCCCTAATGAAGTGTTTTACTCCACAAGTCGTCGGTAGGCATCCAGGAGCGTGATCTACTAAGAATCGACCGGACGATATATCAAGCCGATATTTGCGTTCTTTACTTGAATCGGTATCGGCCGATGATACGCGCGTGCGTGGGTTCGCCGATGTTTTTTTTCTGCCACATGATTTAAACGTGACACCTGTAATATTTGTTATTATTGTCATTTTTTCATGTAAATTGAGTGAGCAAAAGCAGTATCGGCGAAAAATATCGGCCCAAGCAAAATCGGTATCGGCATCGGCCTGAAAAAAACCATATCGGTCGATCCCTATTATCGACTACTGCGTGTACTTTAAAGTGTCAGTTGCATGAATCAGCTTGCAGCACTGTTGATAATAATAATAATAATAATAATAATACTTTGACTACAACATTGGTTCTGTTGCTGCTGTGTTGCACAATATACTTGTCAATCAATGAAAAATATGTTATCATAGATAGGATTTGAGACCAATCCCCCAAACGTGTACATAATACCGATTACATAATCATCTTTTCTGCTTGTTTTGAAGATACCATTCCGCTGATGCAGCGTCCACAGATGGTGGTCTTGAACTCGCTGTGGAGCTCCTTGACGGCGCTGGTGGTGTAGAAGCCCTCGGCCAGCAGGATGATGCCGTACAGGAAGAAGAATGAGGCGATGCCGTAGATGACGTACTGCATCAGCTGGACTCTGGAATACAAATCGGTTGTGACGGAGAGGTCAAGTCGGTCCGAGTGCTGAGAGACGCCGATGTTGATGATGACCTCTGGAGATGTTGATGATCTCTGGAGATAGTTCTCCAGGAGACGCTTCCAACAGTGGGCTTACATAAACCAGCTCGTGTCATTCCTCTTTTATGACCGAGGCTAATGGATGCTTTGTAGCTAGCGCCATATTAGGACTGCTCTGTTGCGGCGTTTGGAAACACACAGAAGGCTAAAAATAGCCGATGTGATGTCATTGAAAAAGGCTATTTTTCATATGTTTGGCCTTTGGAGGAACATTAGATCATACATTACAGTCAAAAATAGGAGCCACGGCCTTTAATCATTACATCATCAAATCAGGGTGAGGCAAGACCCCCCCCGCCCCCCGCCCCACCATGCTTCTAATTTAGTGGAAACAGTTTCTCTCAGGGTGTAGTAGGGGGCGTTCAAGAATGCTGGGAAATCAGATACACAGCCATCCCTCGCCACATCTCACATTCATTTTCTACCGCTTATCCTCGCCAAGGTCACATGGGGCGCTGGAGCCTATCCCAGCTGTCTTTGGGGCGAGAGGCGGGGTACACCCTGGACTGGTGGCCAGCCAATCACAGGGCACATATAGACAAACAACCATTCACACTCACATTCATACCTATGGTCAATTTGGAGTGGCTAATTAACCTAGCATGTTTTTGGAATGTGGGAGGAACCGAACATAAACATTGCAAAAAATGAAAATATTATTTATGTCTTAGTTGTTTATGCCTTATATGTATTATTTTCTGTTATGTTTCCTATAAATGTGTGTAAAAGTGACTATAGGGGTGTTATTTCATGTTGAGAGGTCTCTAATAATGTTCATTCATTTTATGACGCTTATCCTCACGAGGGTCGCGGGGGGTGCTGGAGCCTATCCCAGCTGTCTTCAGGCGAGAGGCGGGGTACACCCTGGACTGGTGGCCAGCCAATCACAGGGCACATATAGACAAACAACCATTCACACTCACATTATACCTATGGACAATTTGGAGTCGCTAATTAACCTAGCATGTTTTTGGAATGTGGGAGGAACCGAACATAAACATTGCAAAAAATGAAAATATTATTTATGTCTTAGTTGTTTATGCCTTATATGTATTATTTTCTGTTATGTTTCCTATAAATGTGTGTAAAAGTGACTATAGGGGTGTTATTTCATGTTGAGAGGTCTCTAATAATGTTCATTCATTTTATGCCGCTTATCCTCACGAGGGTGGTGGGGGTGCTGGAGCCTATCCCAGCTGTCTTCAGACGAGAGGCGGGGTACACCCTGGACTGGTGGCCAGCCAATCACAGGGCACATATAGACAAACAACCATTCACACTCACATTCATACCTATGGACAATTTGGAGTGGCTAATTAACCTAGCATGTTTTTGGAATGTGGGAGGAAACCGGAGTCAAACCCACGCATGCACGGGGAGAACATGCATGCAACACAGAGATGACCGAGAGTGGAATTGAACTTGTGTCTCCTAGCTGTGGGGCCTACATGCTAACCACTCGCCCAACGTGCAGCTTTCCCTAATACTCTTATAGTTAATAAAGTTTTTATGATAGTGACAGTTGAAGTTTCCAATGGTTTCCCATTTCCAACGTGCGGTGCCAGGACTCGTAACGGGGAGTCGAGAGCGCGTTTAGGGAATGTTTTTTTGGAATGTGGGAGGAAACCAGAGTACCCGGAGAAAACCCACGCATGCACGGGGAGAACATGCAAACTCCACACAGAGATGGCCGAGGGTGGACTCGAACTCGGGTCTCCCAGCTGTGTGGCCTGTGCGCTAACCACTCTACACTCTACTCTAAATTCACATATTTTGGCCTTCATTAAATACAAAATATTACGCATTCAGAAAAGCCGTCCTACTCACACGTCAGTCAGCATGGCGTGATCGCTGGCCACCTTGGAGAAGTGACTCTCCAGGATGGTGACGGTGCCCGTCAGGGCCACGTGGCCGCAGCCGCAGAAGAGGGCCACGCCGCAGAAGCACAAGATGGTGGCCACCAGCGAGGCGTACGGCACGCCACCTAGACATTTGATGCAGCACTCGAAGCAACCTGAAAAGGCAACAAAAAGGGAAAAATATGAATTTTTTGGTTACTTTATTGCCAAATAGTAGTCAAAAATATTCATTCATTTTCTACCGCTTATCCTCACAAGGGGTGCTGGAGCCTATCCCAGCTGTCTTGGGGCGAGAGGCGTGGTACACACTGGACTGGTGGCCAGCCAATCACAGGGCACATATAGACAAACAACCATTCACACTCACATTCATACCTATGGACAATTTGGAGTGGCTAATTAACCTAGCATGTTTTTGGAATGTGGGAGGAACCGAACATAAACATTTCAAAAAATGTAAATATATGTATTATTAATATATGTATTATTTTCTGTTATGTTTACTATAAATGTGTGTAAAAAGTGACTATAGGGGTGTTATTTCATGTCGAGAGGTCTCTAATGTTCATTCATTCATTTTCTACCGCTTATCCTCACGAGGGTCGCGGGGGGTGCTGGAGCCTATCCCAGCACGAGGCGGGGTACACCAGCCAATCACAGGGCACATATAGACAAACAACCATTCACACTCACATTCATACCTATGGACAATTTGGAGTGGCTAATTAACCTAGCATGTTTTTGGAATGTGGGAGGAACCGAACATAAACATTTCAAAAAATGTAAATATATGTATTATTAGTATATGTATTATTTTCTGTTATGTTTACTATAAATGTGTGTAAAAAGTGACTATAGGGGTGTTATTTCATGTCGAGAGGTCTCTAATAATGTTCATTCATTCATTTTCTACCGCTTATCCTCACGAGGGTCGCGGGGGTGCTGGAGCCTATCCCAGCGAGAGGCGGGGTACAACCTGGACTGGTGGCCAGCCAATCACAGGGCACGTATAGACAAACAACCATTCACACTCATGTTCAATTTAAAGTCATATATGAAACATACACTATATATTATATATAACACATTACAATGCAATAATGCCCAGTCATACAAATTAACGTGACGCCCCCAACCCCCTCACCACATGGATGGCTGCCCTCTGCGGAGGTGGTCGCATGAAGCCACGCATGCAAACAAAGCGCCGTGTGTGTTTTCCCATCTTGTGCACATATGTGTGACAGGAAATTGTATTCTTGGACATCCTGGTCGGGCGTCTGTTTATGTTTTAATGCTCTCATGCATCGCAACACAACAAAGATGCTTCACGATGACATCACTCTATAACAACGCCGCAATGTTTGCTTCTTCTGACCGCAACCTTAGCATTAGCATCTCAGCTCACTTTCAAACTCCACATGTATGGTTTTTTTTTTTTAATCTGAAAACTATTAACACCACCGTGGAATTTTGGGGTATATTTCTTTTTTTATATTTCCATGAGGCTTGGATCCTGCAAGCTCTTTGCTCTGGCAAAGTACATTAAAGTACATTAAAGTAGATATACAACCACTGGCACTTGGATTCCTTCAAAAGCATTCAAAGCGCTCATCCACACTGTTTGTGTAGTTCGGGGAGATATAAAAATATTTGTCCCCGGGCCGGGAATAAGAGGCCTTTCCGAGGTCTGAAAGGATCCCAGACAAAGTGTTTGGACATTTTCTATTTTGTTGGAGCAAACTATCCGACAGGAAACACGACAAGAGTTAAACATTTGCTTTCCTTGGTCGGCGGCTCGTTGTGCACACACGGCAATGCCTTGGAATTTACCTTCCAAATCAGGAATCTCATGAAAGTCCGTGAATGTGCTCGTTCAGATTGTTTCTCACACATAACAATTTTCTCACACATAACAAAGTGAATAAACATATACTGTGCATACATACTGTGTACTGTGCAGTACAAGTACTCCAATCACCACTGGGTGTCTTTGTGAGGTTTTCACCGGATACTCCGGCTTCCTCCCTCATTCCAAAAATTGTAATATTCCAATAAATGTAATAATTTATTTATTAATAATTATTACAATTATTTATTAATTATTTATTAATAAATATTGACTACTCAATTACTTCGATATGTGCTTAATTATTTATTAATTATTTATTAATAAATAATTAAGCACATATCAAAGTAATTGATATTTGATATTGTAATTATTAATTATTTATTAATAAATAATTAAGCACATATCGAAGTAATTGAGTAGTCAAAATGGGACTGCGCAAGAACGATCCCTCATTTATCACGGTTCATTGGTACCAGACCTTAAACGTGATAAGTGAATTTCTGTCAAGCACGCAAAAAAATCATAGTTACGGCAATAAATACAGTTTTTAGAGACATTTAGAGACCTCCAGATATGAAATAACACCCCTATAGTCACATTTACACTAGTATTACCCAATATAGAACACAAAAATAAGCCATTTAGGACATAAATAAGACTTGTGCTTGTTGCTGTAAATATGTTGCGATGCGGATTATTATGCCACTTATACTCACTCGTGTTGCGGGTATGCTGGAGCCTATCCCAGCTGTCTTTGGGTGAGAGGCGTTGTACACGCTTGATGGTCGACAGCATGATTTATCATGAAAAACCATGATAAAGTAAGGCCTCAAAATTCAAAGTGCAAGGAATTACGATACTTGACCGCCGGCTGGAACTTTGAAGTATAAACTATACAACCCAACATAAAACACTTAAATATTAATATTAAATATTACACAGTTTGGGACGCAATAATTGAAACAGACGAAATAACAGCACATCAATCTTTTCGGTGTGGACCAGACGTGCCGGTGGGTCCGTGGCACGCTGACAACAAAGACACATGTTTAAAACATCCGCATGTACATCCCGACGGGCCCCTGTGAGGACTTCTATTCTCGGGATTGGACATCGGAGGAGACGCATTTACAAGCAGTCCTACACGAATGCTTCTCTTTGCCCTAGAGTGAAATTCTTTCAACAGATGGCTGATGCAGCTGCATGGATGCAACATTTTGATACCATCCATCTATCGTCCATATCGCTTATCCTGTTTAGGTTCACGGTGAAGCTGGAGCCTATCCCCACATGGGTCACCACCATCGTATGTTTTTTCAACCCAACCGCTCACTCTCAAAGACATATTTGTTTGTGCTAGATGTAAAAAAAAATAATAATAAGGTGATGACACATGGCCACAATAGAATAGAGCATGTTTGGTGCAGTTTTATAATGGACAAACGGCCACAAGGTGGTAGAAGTGCGTTTTATAAGAACTCTGCCTGCAGCCATCGTAATACACGCTGCACGGAAACCAGGAAGTCAAAAGGCACAGAGTGAAATATACAATATACAAAATGTGTTTCAATATTAACAGCATAAAAAAAAAATAATATTTATATGACCCTCGTGAGGATAAGCGGTAGAAAATGAATGAATTAAGTAATATTATTATTATTATAAATAAAATATAACTAACTACTGCAACTTTCTTCTTGTAAATGTTCTTGTAAAATTTACTTTATTTATATTAACATTATAAAAATTTCCCCCAATCTAAATTAAACAAAAAATAAAAAAAAATTACAACTTTAATTTTTATGAAAGTCGTAATATTATGACTTATTTAAATAATTTTTTTCTTTAATATTTCAACCGTATGCTATTAAAATGACATTATTTTACCACATAATATTACAAGTTTATTCTGATTTTTTAACAATTTTTTTTCTCAAAATTTTCTTTTTGTAATGTTTGGCTTTATTCCCATAATATAACTTTTTCCCCACCAACCTTATTTTTTTCAAAAAATTTACGACTTATTTAATTTTTTTCTTTAATATTTCAACTCTATGCTACTAAAATTACATGATTTTTACCACATAATATTACAAGTTTATTCTCATTTTTTAACATTTTTTTCTCAAATTTTTCTTTTTGTAATATTTGGCTTTATTTTCCAAATATAACTTTTTCCCCACCAACCTTATTTTTTTCAAAAATTAAAAAAAGTTTCTACAACTTTATAAAAAAACTTACCTTTTTTCTGAATTATTTTTATGTATTTTTTTAGTTATTCTTGTAAAAGTACGACTTTCTCATGACATTACAACTTTTTTTATGTAAAGATTTTCCGTCTGTCGTGCCGTACATTTTTAAAAGGAGGAAGTACGTTTGAAAATACGCTCAGAAGTTAGCACCCTTGCTATAGTTTGACCCTGGAACAGATTATCCCAATTTTGTGCGTTTTGCCTTGTGTGTTTTTATCATTAAATACATTTTTTGTCGACTGTAGAACTTTGAACACCAATTCTCTTGTTTACAAATCCTGTTTGTCGTAAAATAAAAATCACATTGGCGACTCTTCCCTTTGATGACTTTCACATGGTTTCCGGTCTCCGACGCAAGTTGGACCGCCAACCGCACTTCAGGACACGTGAAGGCGTCTGGAGGAGGAGCGCAGACAACTTAGCGACTGTCTGTGCGGACAGCGTGGGCCTCCATTTGTCACGCCCGCATCACAAGGAGAGAGATACGTGCGTATGTGTGTGCAGGAGGAGAAAAGCGAGGAAAGAAACGCAGGCCAAGAAGTTGTCGCCACACAAAGAGCCACTGTTTTCCTGCTTTGACGCCGTCCATCCGTTCATTCGGAGCCACGCTGACCCCGCAGTCCGGTTCTTCCGGACCACAAGTGCTGGACTAACGCACTGCTGGGTTTCATCCTGTGTGTTGATCCAAGGACCATCAAAACCACTTTAGACTACACTTAGGGGGGGGGGGGCATGGCTCAGACATCTCTGCCTTCAATGTCATCACTTACCCCCCCCACCCCCCCACTCCTGTCCTCTACATCCATTCATCCATCACTACCAACCACAACATGACCACGACCTGTCTTCACCACAAAGCTGAGATCTTCCAACAGCTGGAAAATGTAAACAAAGAGGAGCCACAATCCCGAGCAGCTGGCCTTTCCATCGACTTGACGGGATTCCTAATTAATTCCATCAGTCATTCACAAAAATCACAAAGCCCCATGGATAAGATAAGATAAGATAAGATCAAATCACCACATCATTTATAGCAGCATACATGTTGATCAAGCCACAGCTTTATTGCACAGTTTATTGCACGGTTATTGTATATATGCTTTTTGTTAATTGAATATCCATTCATTGGAGAATTTACAGTACTTGGTTACCTAAGAACAGTAACGGGAATAATGGAATTTAAAATAAGTAACGGGTCATCTAACTAATTACTTTTACTGTTAACATTTTCAACACCCCCGTTACTGCACGTTACCGAAGCCGCCTAAAAATATATCACCGACTTCATAACTAATCCGCAGCGCAGTGAGAGTGTTGCAGAGTGACAAGGGAGGATTGGCTCAGGTTTTAGTAAAATCGCATCTTCAGCCAATCAGAGAACTTGAGTGGGCGGGTGTTTAGCGCATATAAGCAATGAGGATTGGCTAAGGTTTAGTAAAATTGCGTCTTCAGCCAATCAGAGAACTTGAGTGGGCGGGTGTTTAGCGCATATAAGCAATAAGGATTGGTTAAGGTTTAGTAAAATTGCGTCTTCAGCCAATCAGAACTTGAGTGGGCGGGTGTTTAGAGCATACAAACAATGAGGATTGGCTAAGGTTTAGTAAAATTGCGTCTTCAGCCAATCAGAGAACTTGAGTGGGCGGGTGTTCATAGCATATAAGCAATGAAGATTGGCTAAGGTTTAGTAAAATTGTGTCTTCAGCCAATCAGAACCTGAGTGGGCGGGTGTTTAGAGCATACAAACAATAAGGATTGGCTAAGGTTTTAGTAAAATTGCATCTTCAGCCAATCAGAGAACTTGAGTGGGCGGGTGTTTAGAGCATATAAGCAATGAGGATTGGCTCAAGTTTTAGTAAGATTGTGTCTTCAGCCAACCAATCAGAGAACTTGAGTGGGCGGGTGTTCATAGCATATAAGCAATGAGGATTGGCTAAGGTTTAGTAAAATTGTGTCTTCAGCCAATCAGAACTTGAGTGGGCGGGTGTTTAGAGCATACACACAATGAGGATTGGCTAAGGTTTTAGTAAAATTGCATCTTCAGCCAATCAGAGAACTTGAGTGGGCGGGTGTTTAGAGCAGGTCCAAAGTGTGATATCGAGAGATGGCGAGTGAGGAGGACTCTAGTGAGAAAACAGCGTTTGCCAAATGGAAGTACAGATACTACATACTACTACTAAACTCTTTGATGTTAAAGGTAAAATGTACATTAATGCCTTGGAAAAAAAAACCCACAGAAACACAGAAAGTGTAGTAACTCAGTTAGTAACTCAGTTCCTTTGAGAAGTAACTAGTGCTCAACACTGCCTAAAAATAGCACAACTAAATAATATCAATTATTATAAATAAATGGCGGTCGACAGCACCCAAAAACCCAAAAAAAGACGACAAAGAGCATAATAAACAATATGCTTTTGGATTAAAACTAAGACTATAAAAAGTTGTATGAAAACAAACTACAGTTTTCAGTCATTTCTTTGCCGATTGGTGTATATGGAAAAAAAACCCAAAACATCAATAGATGGTTGCCATGGAAACATAGTGTCATATTGACACATTGCAAGTCATCCCAAATAACTTGTAGCCTCATTGCTACCAGATGTGCGTGTTTACATCTGACTATTGTTTGTTTGCTGCTGAGGGGCAGAGCTGCCAAAACATCCATGAGTCCTTTTTTCCACACTCTCCGCTTTCAGGGCTTAAAAGAGCCATTACGGCTTTAATGGCCGTCCTCCAGGGAGGGGGTCAATCCGAGTTGGCAAATTTGTCAAAAGTGGCCTCCGTGTTTACTCTGCTAACGGGGCAAACGCTCGTTTGTCCGATAATAGTCGCCGACTGCCGCTCATCCTTTCTCAGCGTGCATAGGAAGAAATAAATTATATGTATATGTATATTATATATCCGTTATGAAGGCTGCATATGAGGACGCTGTAATACATCAATACTTCCTGCTGATGGCCGCCTTGGGGGTGAGCGACTTAACGATACTTCATGCTCCTTGTAGCTATCCATGTGGAAGACGAGTCATTAATCTTTGTCGCCTCCTCCGACTCTCAACCACCTCATTAATCACTCACAAAAAAAATTAACTATAACGCTAAATAACTACACTCTTTTTGAATAACAAATATTACAGATCTCAAGTTTAATTATTGAAATGTATACACAGGGGGCTGCACGGTGGACAAGTGGTTAGCGCATAGAGGCCTCACAGCTAGGAGACCCGGGTTCAATTCCACCCTCGGCCATCTCTGTGTGGAGTTTGCATGTTCTCCCCGTGCATGCGTGGGTTTTCTCCGGGTACTCCGGTTTCCTCCCACATTCCAAAAACATGCTAGGTTAATTAGCCACTCCAAATTGTCTATAGGTATGAATGTGAGTGTGAATGGTTGTTTGTCTATATGTGACCTGTGATTGGCTGGCCACCAGTTAGGATAGGCTCCAGCACCCCCGCAACAACAAGCGGTAGAAAATGAATGAATGAATGAGTGTAAAGGTAACTGTAGGGGTGTTATTTAAGGTCTAGAGGACTCTAATAATGTTGAAAAATGTATTTTGAAGGTAATGAACAGGTTCTCGGCTGCACGGTGGACGAGTGGTTAGCGCATAGAGACCTGTAGGGGTGTTATTTAAGTTCTAGAGGACTCTAATGTTAAAAAATGTATTTAGAAGGTAATGAACAGGTTCTCGGCTGCACGGCGGTCAAGTGGTTAGTGCGCAGACCTCACAGCTAGGAGACCCAAGTTCAATCCCACCATCGGCCATCTCTGTGTGGAGTTTGCATGTTCTCCCCGTGCATGCATGGGTTTTCTCCGGGTACTCCGGTTTCCTCCCACATTCCAAAAACATGCTAGGTTAATTAGCCACTCCAAATTGTCCATAGGTATGAATGTGAGTGTGAATGGTTGTTTGTCTATATGTTCCCTGTGATTGGCTTGCCACCAGTCTAGGGTGTACCTCGCCTCTAGCCCCAAGACAGCTGGGATAGGCTCCAGCAACCTCGCAACCCTTGTGACGACAAGCGGTAGAAAATGAATGAGTGTAAAGGTGACTGTAGGGGTGTTATTTAACGTCTAGAGGACTCTAATAATGTAAAAAAAAATATTTAGAAGGTAATGAACGGGTTCTCGGCTGCACGGCGGACGAGTGGTTAGCGCGCAGACCTCACAGCTAGGAGACCCGAGTTCAATTCCACCCTCGGCCATCTCTGTATGGAGATTACATGTTCTCCCCGTGCATGCGTGGGTTTTCTCCGGGTACTCCGGTTTCCTCCCACATTCCAAAAACATGCTAGGTTAGGATGCTAGGATGACCGGGGTGGACGGGGAAGAGACTCTTGGCAAAAAACACAGCGAGCCCCCTCCTCGGGGGCGGCATGCTAATGACAGAAAGGCCTTTCAACACAGGGTGTGTTAGAGTGGGGTCTTCTCACGGATACCAGACTTCGGAGAAGAGGCGGATGGGGGGTGTTGGAACCCACCGGAGGGGGGGGGGGGGGGGGTTAAGGGAAGTGAACTTAGCAGGGATCCCACAACACCACAACAAATGTCGGCCCTGGACAGCTGACATCATGCTTGCATTTGAACTCTTTTTATGGGCAAGTAAAGATGTTTATTGGATCCTCTTTACAAGTACAAGAAAACACCGCAGATAAGAAGACGGGACAGAGATCAGCCCGGATCGGCAGGTCAATTTTTTTTTCATGGTAGACTATGACCTATTATTATTCAAAACATATTGAAATACAAGTGATATGTAGTATTCTGGTCACTAGGTGGCAGAAATCACAAAAAACAGAGACATTACATTACCTTGCATGAAGTCAGAATAAAAATTATCCTCCCATTCCATGTGGAAGTGGTACGTTGTTGGCTTCATAAGTTTAATATAAACTAAAAAAAAATGTTTATTGTAATTACTGACACGAAATACATTATTAAAAAAAATATAATTATCAGTAAAGATACAAAATATATTTTTTTGGAAGCCGATACTGATAACTTCCTGCTTATCAAGATCCCAATACTGATAATGGTGACCGATAACTTTTGTAATATTAGTTAGTATTAATTAGATTTAACTTTAGTTTGTGCACATCCGGACGTAAGAACGCAGCAAACAAAAGTGGATGTTTCTGCAGATATCCTAACCAAGTATCATGACATCGTGACAGTATCGTACTTTTAACAAAACAGTTGAAAAAATAAGGGGGTTGATCATCCGATGCCATGATTTCCATGATGAAATCACAGATTGCTTTAGTCCTCAAGTCGTTTCTAGCGACTTTCCGAATATTGCGGCGATAGGAACAAGCCCCGGGCCATAGCCATGAAAACCAGAAGTTGATTTGCTTGTTGATTTAATTTCTCTTAAGTCCTGTGTGATTCTACCAGCTCTCTAACAAGGAACTCAACACATTCAAAGTGGGCTGTAAAGACATGGAAGCAAAAGTCCGAGAGTAACACACTCATGGGAGTACATCATCTGAATCACGATGAAGGCCCCATAGAAACGGAGAAGGCCTCATTGTGGCTTTCACACAGCAAGATTGGCGTCATTCAACGCTCCTGAGTGTTCAATCGTCAACAAAAGAGCCGCTGCACCCCCCCCCACGAGTTCCCAGGCGGACGCTTTCTATGCCATTCACAGCAGCATGAGTAAAAACCGGTCCTGGTGTCAGAACCGAGGAGGTCTCATTGTTTATAGTGACACAGTCCTAAACGGGACGACTCCATCGCTGTCTGCCTCCAATCGAAGTCATTGATCGGCAAACAAAAGCACAGGACACAAACTCATTACAGCGATCCAATCATTTGTTTACTGACCCATTTTTACTCAGACTACAAAAATCCAATACGTGGATAGTTTATAAAAAAAAAAATTTAAAAAAAAGCGAGGCGAGGTTGGTGTTTATAATGAAAGCCAGCTTGAACAAGGTCTGAGAAAGCCATCTTCTCCCTACCTTGGAAAAAAAAAAGACAACCTCCTGATTTATAGACGAGCCTCGTGTCTCTTTTAGGTTCTGTGAAAAAAATGCCAGATTCAACCTTCACTGCTTTGCTGTGTTCAAAATGCTCCTCCAAAATACGTTTTTACGTTCACATCACATGACAGTAAATCATCAGAGGACCAAATGCCAAAATCTGCTGTGCAGCCAAAGCTGCAGCAGAACATCACAACTAACGTTTGGGCTTGTTGGCCATGGTACGTTCATACAGGTCAAACCTGATCTAGCTCCTGTTTGGTTTACTGTTAGAACAGATGGGTTCTTTTTTTCACTGTACAAAAGTCTTGGGTCACCACTTGACAGTTTTTCAGAAATTAATCAATCACTAGCCACGTATACATGGACCCAAATATTCCAATTCCATTGGGGTTATTTGCTCAAACGGAAAGAATGTAACCTTTGTATACACCTCATTCCCAAAGAAAAGCGCCAATCCCAATGAATATATAATGGGATTCCCAGGGGTGGAATATTCCTTTCCCCAATCCGATTGAGGTATCTTGTACCCGCTCAAACGGAAAGTTGTCAGACTGCGTTCTTCTTCTTCTTCTGTTGTTTATTGGCGGTTGGCAAGCAGCTTTGGTGTGCATTAGCGCCATCTGTGGAACAGAATCTAAACCCTTCTATACGCCATTCACAAGTCCACTTTTATTCCAAAAGAAAATACATATCTATATAAAACATGTGCCCAGCTTCATGATCAAATATTAGCAAGATTGAACTTTATCTTTTCCTGTTCCCGGGTGCGTTCTTTCAGCCAATGCTGAGATATGACGTAACACGCAGCTCCAGACGTTCTCCGATTTTAAAAATGGAGGCCAGCAATCGGCACTGGACTGCTAAGGAAAGTTTGTTTTGGATTCAAACTAAATTCCAAGACTGGACGAAGGAAAAACTGGCAATACGGAGTTATTCCAACAAGTGGAAGAAAAACTCCAGGAAGTCGGTATCACGTGATGTTGGCGTTTACGTTTTACTGGGCATGCCCCATTGACTATTCTGGTTGATTATAGCGGCGCATGGAGACACACGATTGGAATATTCCTTTCCATGTATACCATTGTTTTCTGAAAGGTCATTGGGAAAGAGAAAAACTCCTCATGTAAACGTGGCTACTGATGAAAACCAGCAATTTGCTTATGCTAACACATCGACAGCACCGTATGGGTATTGGTAATTAATTATCAGTCATAGATTTTTTTTTTTCAAAGATAGGTTTTAATTCCAGTCAATACTGTACAGTATAACTGAACTAAAAGATCTAAGCATTGAAAACAGAGGAACATTTCGCAGCATCTTTCCTACTCAAATTTCAAAGAGAACCCCAACTGATGTTTTCCACCATTTTTGTTCCCCCCATGCTGTTCTAACAAGCCTTTAACCAAACAATGGCCCACAATGGTGTCTGACTCAGCACCATTCTAATTGCATGTTAGTCTTACTATCTTATTAAGTCTGGGAATGGTCTCCAGGCATGTTTTCCTTCTGCAAAAAAACCCAAAAAGGAATGACTGACTGAGTGCCTCATCCATAGCCACAGTGGTTTTGGCTTGCGGCACGTGGCAGGAAAAGTGCGAGACAGATGCTTTGTATTAGGCAAGGATTTTTGACGTGTGCTTCGTGGACAGTCGCGGCTAACAAACAACCTAATGACTGAGAATGGGCAAAGTTTAATGGCAACTTTGCATGTTTTGTCTATACGTATCATCTGTGTTCAGTCACTTATGGTAAAGACAACAATGATGCATCCAGGCTGCAAGGCTCCTTGCCGTCTCATGTTACACCGCTGACAAAAAAGCCCCCCCCCAAAAAAACTCTATTTTCCACTTAGGGTTAATGGAGGATAATAATGGTGCTCCCTTCCAATTCATGTTGCTCCTAAATCACAGAGAAATATGATATTTAATAGGTAGCCAACACTGAAAACAAGCTTTAAAGCGGACCTATTATGCTCATTTTTTCGACACTTTATATTGAGTTGCTCCTGAAGAGCAGCTACACGCAATAACCCGCACAGAAAACTTTACATCATCCAGAATCTGCACCTACTCCAGCTGTATTTCCATATTTGGTTTAATTGATCCCACCCACGGCCCGCCTCTGGGCACGCCCACTCCGTAATTGGTCACACGCCCAAAGTGCTTCCAAACTACAAACGAACCCAACTTTTTAATGTGGTGGGTATCGGAGTTGATAATAAATGAATAAAGTCTTTGGATAGCTAATTAAAAAGTGTTTAGGAGCTACTGGCAGCTCATGATCGACTGGCTCAGAGTGGCAACGTAGCGCCATTGTCCCGCACACTTTGTCAGAAGCGACGTTGCTGCACTGGAGCTCAAAAGCCGGAAGCGAGGGTGGCGCGTGGACGCACAGCGTGTACGAAATTAAATTAAATCGTAAACAAAGAAGCAGAGCTTGGGGGAGGGCCGAGAGTTTATATGGCTTACAGCCATGCCCATATAAGGAAATCCATCCCTATGTGACATCACAAAGGGTCAGTTTTATCACGCCTTCTGAAACCGATCGTTTCGAGCCATCCCAAACTTTTTTCAGGGCTCACTTCCAAATGCGGAAACCTCATTATCTGAAACTTTGGCAGGGTTTAACACCAAAATATAACATTGTAACTACATTTATAGGTCAGAATAAAATAAATAAAATAATAAACAAAAGACCCATCCTTCTATTTCGCTCACATAAACAGCAGCCAAGACAAGGTTTTATTAATAAAATTCATTCCAATACTTTAGGGCGCCGCGGTTACTGTTATAGCATATTTTCAACATTCTTTACAGCGTTACATTGAAGTACATCATATGTACTTTGAGTCTGGCATAAAAATCCCCCATCGTGAGAACTTTAAAAACATCATCACTCCAAGTGAAATGATGCTTTCCCACTTTGTGGTTAAACTAAAACTTTGTGGTTGTTGATGTTCTGGGGCCAATATCGCAGATCCCTTGCATGGTTCTGCAGCTTGAACCCTCATTCCACCCCTCGCTGATACGACCACAACACTACGCAGTACTTTGCCAAACACTACAACTGCAACCCAGTGAGATCAGCCTTTCCAGGAGCACGGGCGACTCGAGAATGTCACTCAGTAGGGGGTGCGTGGATCGATCCAACTATCGAAAATATCAATAAGCAGTGTAGTATCAGTATCGGCTCATTACTAGCATGATTAAATTGGTATTTTTCAATTCTCTTGAATGTTTATTTTCACAAATACGGTAGTAGTCGCTTGCTACACTGCAGTGCAAATTCAGTGGCTTCATTCCATGACAGCTTTTCAAAACATAATTCAGAAATCATGCTTCATGGTCAAATCCGACCTATTATTAGTAAAAAGCATATGTAGTATTCCGGTCACTAGGTGGCAGTAATCACAAAAAACAGAGACATTATATTACCTTAGCATGAAGTCTGAATAAAAATGATCCTCCCATTCCATGCGGAAGTGGTAAGTTGTTGGATTCTTAAGTTTAATATCAACAAAAAAAAATCCTTATTGTAATTACTGACACAAAATATATTATTTTAAAAAATATAATCATCAGTAAAGACACACAATATCTTTTTTGGAAGCCGATACTGATAACTTCCTGCTTATCAAGATCCCAATACTGATAGTGGTAACCGATAACGTCTTTGTAATATTAGTTAGTAGATTTAACTTTAGTTTGTGTACATCCGGACATAAGAACGCAGCAAACAAAAGTGGATTTGAAAACATAATTCAGAAATCATGCTTTATTGTCAAATCCGACCTATTATTAGTAAAAAAAAAAAGCATATTTTTGGGTGAAATAAAAATGGCTACATGAAGTAAAATACAAATGTAAGGCATTCAGAAACCAGAATCAGACTCCATAAAATGTAGTACTCTACACTGATCACTAGGTGTCAGTAAATGTTGGATGACACACAAGCACCAAACATGATCGCTGGAACAATAGGCTTTTATGACTCTTATGAATTATCTCACAACAATAATCCCCAATAAAAACACAAGCTACAAATCCAAAAACTCGACTCTGAACACCTGACATCACTTCCTGTCCGTCATGCCACTCAATCCCCATCGGGAACAAATGAACATTATGTTACTCTGCGGGGTAATACAAGTGTAAAAGTGACTATAGGGGTGTTATTTTATATCTGGAGGGCTCCAAGTTGTACATTTTGGAAAATTAGGTTTGAAAATTATGTTCGAATATGGGAATAAAGTCAAAAACACAAGAGAAAAGGAAGTCCTCAAACATAAAATAAATGTGTAGGATTGACTTTGTACCCTTTGTTAGCTAGCAGGTTATTTCCCCGTTTCCTCAAATAAATTGAAAAAAAATTCAAAATAATTTGAGGCACCTCCCCCAAATAAATCAGCATAAGAATAATCCTATAATACAACCGCATATTCTATTTGAATTATTGACTGCATACAGTATGTCCATCTGACATGTCCTCAAGTCATTCTCACAGTCCAGCTGCTCCACTTGACAATAACACACACACAATAGAGACATAATGAGAGGGTGTGTGTGATGTGTGTGATAGTGGGGGGGGCATGGGGGGGGGTGTTCCCATGAACAGGCCCCTCCTTCCTGGGATCCCTTTCTGCTATTGTCCTTAGCCTCACGCCGCCAACCTCTCACCCCCTGACCCATACACTTGCCCCGCCGCCCCCACTCCCAGCAGCAGCAGCGTTTAGCATCGTCGCCATGACAACAGAGCAGCCCTCTTTAATTCAACCGGACCAGGTGGTCCCGGTCCTATATCCTGGTGCTGCATCCTGGTAAGACCCGAACCCTCATGGCTGTGTGGACTATAAAAATACAATATACACTACAATAATTAAATTAAAAATAACATTACTTTCCCCCATTATGCAGGTTAAAGGTCACCAATGTTGACTGTCAAGTGTTTCCAGTCAAGTTCCTCGACACCAAACTCATCCAAACATGCCTTTATTGACCTTGATTGACATTGACATTCCAGATGCTGCAGAAGTCTTTTCCCATGCAGTCCAGGTCAAACGCTTCAATAACTTAAGAGATGGCGTTGATGTCATATTCATATGGCTCGGTTGTACGCGTGGTTGCAAGCGAGGTCAAGCTGTTTTTCAGACAGAAACATTGGAGATTTCCTTTTCCCTTAAGCTGCCATTCTTCTTCCGCTATAGCTGAAACATTAAGCAGATTCGAACCACTTGGACTCACTGCCGAACGATGTCTTTTTAGGACGGCTCTGACACAGACCAGGCATACTTAAACATCATTATCATTCATTTGCAGCCTTTTAAATGCAATTGAATGCAAAAGAAATTCGAAAAAAACAACCAGTGATTGAGCATCCGTCACAGAATAAAAGCAACATTTTTGCAGATTTTCCACAGCTTGGCAGAGACGCTTCTTCGGGGGTCGAGCGTGCCTCTCATTTGAGAAAGGAAAAACAAAATCACCTCGGAATACGATAAAGATTTTAACATAGAGATGCCTCACTCTCATGCAGGGTTACAGTATGCATTCATTGACATTCATAGTTAATCCCAATCCACATGGTTTTAGGAACTTCCCATTGCTGTTCCCCAATGCACCCCACATGCTTTTGTCTTACGGTTGTTTAGCAGCCGCGTAAAAAAAAAAGCGGTGAGAACAAAAGCCGATCTGTAGAGGCTTGAATACACTCGGGCGGGCACACAGCCAGCAGCTCAATCTTTGCAGGATCCCACAGTGGAGGAGCCCACTAATGAATTCTGCTCTCACTTCTCACAAACACACACAGAAGAAAATTAGCTGGAAGTGATTCTTCTTATTCTGCACAGTTCGGTTCTACCGAAATCATCACCGCCGCATCGTCTGCAAGCTGTACCCGTGTCAGTATGTTAATTATTGTGGTTATAGTTTGCTACAATGCAATAAACTGAGAGATGTTTTGAAAACTTGTGAATTCAAATGCCTGTTGAACTGCACTCAATTGGGTCGAGGGTCGTCCCATGTCTGGACAGAACCTCTGCTTTTGTTCCGTAACCTTCAGGAAGTTTCAAATGTCTTCCCACATCCAACCTCAGCATCAGTAATGTTCTGCGAGAGGCCTTGCCTATGCAGTTCTACAACCCGACCATGTTCGGATTGAAAGCTTCAGTGTAAACACCTGACAGAAAATGGCACTGATTCTACATTCAGATCAGCTGATGAAATTCAGCTGATTTTCAGCTTCAAATTGCACCAAACATGATCTTTTCTATTGTGGAGTTGCATCATCACCTCTTTGTGCTTTCACGCAAAACAAAAAAAAACGTAAAAGCCCAATTATCCATTCATTTTCTATGCCGCTTATCCTCACTAGGGTCACGGAAGTATGCTGGAGCCTATCCCAGCTGACTTCAAATACACCCTGGACCGGTCGCTAACGCAGTGTCATCACTCCACACAGAGATGCCCAAGCGAAGAGTCGAACCCAGGTCTTGCTAACCACTCACCACCGCGCGGCCTACGTCTGATTAAAGACTTATAGATTGGGAGCGAGCAGTCGGGTTGAAAAAAACGTATAAATACGTCTTTGGTAGTGAATGAGTTAAAATCCAACAATGCAAAATGTAAATTCTTGCGATTTTTTTTTACTGGTCGTTAGATCAGGAATGATCAGTATTGATTGGCTGGTCATGAGTCCAGTGTCTATCCCGCCTCTAACCGCTAGCTGGGATAGGCTCATGCTCACCCAACAATCAAACTGCATGGATGATGTTGCATCATGTGAGAAATACCACAGTTGCAATTTCACGCTTTCACCACTATGTCAAATGGGAAAATTCCTGCCGCACCCTCCACTGTTTTTTGGCGTGGGGGGGCTCACCAGCCTCTCTTGCATGGTCTTACTAAAATAGATCATGTACTACAATAACATTGACATACAATCATACTACATTATTTATGGAAAATCCTTTATTTACTATTAAATCAATGTTTTCTGTGGAGACGGTGTACAGTGCATGCCAAGTTGTGTAGTACTCCAACACACACACACACACACACACACACACACACAAAAGCATCAAAAGTGCAGAACGGATGGCTGCTGAATGTTTCAATGAACACTCATCTCATCAGCTGCATGCTTCCATTATGTCCTGCAAGCCTTCTAGAACAATAATCCGCCTGTGAACAAAACACGGACTTCTGGCAAATAGACAGTAGCCAACATATTGTGGACACAGAACAAAAACAACGACTTGTCTTATAGATAGAAGTCAGAACAGAACCAATGTTGCAATAGCAGTAAGACACTAACTGCACAGCCAGCGTTGTTATATATATATATATAGAGTCATTAGCCACGTATACATGGACCCAAATATTCCAATTCCATTGGGGTTATTTGCTCAAACGGAAACAATGTAACCTTTGTATACACCTCATTCCCAAAGAAAAGTACCAATCCCAATGAACATATAATGGGATTCCCAGGGGTGGAATATTCCTTTCCCCAATCCGATTGAGGTATCTTGTACCCGCTCAAACGGAAAGTTGTCAGACTGCGTTCTTCTTCTTCTTCTGTTGTTTATTGGCGGTTGGCAAGCAGCTTTGGTGTGCATTAGCGCCATCTGTGGAACAGAATCTAAACCCTTCTATACGCCATTCACAAGTCCACTTTTATTCCAAAAGAAAATACATATCTATATAAAACATGTGCCCAGCTTCATTATCAAATATTAGCAAGATTGAACTTTATCTTTTCCTGTTCCCGGGTGCGTTCTTTCAGCCAATGCTGAGATATGACGTAACACGCAGCTCCAGACGTTCTTCACTTTTAAAAATGGAGGCCAGCAATCGGCACTGGACTGCTAAGGAAAGTTTGTTTTTGATTCAAACTAAATTCCAAGACTGGACGAAGGAAAAACTGGCAATACGGAGTTATTCCAACAAGTGGAAGAAAAACTCGGTATCACATGATGTTAGTGTTTACGTTTTACTGGGCATGCCCCATTGACTATTCTGGTTGATTATATGATCTGGTTGTCTATATGTGCCTTGTGATTGGCTGGCCACCAGTCCAGGGTGCACCCCGCCTCTTGCACGAAAACAGCTGGGATAGGCTCCAGCACCCCCGTGACCCTCGTGAGGAAAAGCGGTAGAAAATAAATGAATGAACATCAGTAAACATGAATATTTTTTTAATAATTTCCAGACCTGGAAGTTGATTCAAATCAAATGGAATCAAACTTTCCATGGCTTTTTCTTTAAATAACGTCTTGGCATTTCTACGTATTTCTGTGTGGCACTCGGTGGAAAAACTTTGGACACCTTTGTTCTCCTACGTAGAATGAAATAACCCACTGCCACTTTGACCATGGAGCTCACACACACACACACACACACTCAGTGAATAGTCTATCAGTGGCGTTCATGGCCATTGCACACTTGAACACAGGCATACCCAGTCAGTCGGGATCTTCTATTCCAATCATTCCAAGTCACAATGATCAATGGCCTGCTTTGTCTTCACTGGGGGGGGTCAGAAGTTTCCAGAACATTAACATGCAAGCACGGCAAAGATGCCACATTTTTTTTTTTTTAATAAAAAGGTGTTTTCTTCTAATTCTTGCCAAATGGATAGAAGCCCAACTATGATGACAGTGACCTCATTACTGAGCAGATTGTGTGTAGTTAACGACTCTAAATTGAAGACCATTTAGGCTTGATTGATGGGGACGCAGACGTGTTGGTTTAGTCATCAAAAGTTTGCTCATTTGAGGAGACATTGTAAAAAAAAAAAAAAAAAAACACTCTTTAAGGGTGTATCGCATCTCCGGGGAATAGGGAGGAAGATAAAGTGACTGTGCTGACATGTTGTTGATGCTAAACGTGCAAAAACACCCCCGCAGGCCCAGCAATGGCCGCCATGTGTCTCGACTCAGGATGCCAGGTCACAGCGCACACTGTCCATCAACTATGTGTGTGTGTGTGTGCGTGTTACACATGCTGATGTGACACTTTCCAGACATCCTCGTTCAGATTGGATAGGAATGTGGAAATCACAGCTTTAAAAAAAAAAAAAAAAAAAACTCATCATGAAGGACGCATTTTGACCCCTGACCTCTGTGTGTGTGTGTGTGTGTGTGTGTGTTATCATGAAGCTTTCACTGCAACATCTGACATCATGTTCACACCTCTACTTCTACCCTGGAGTAAAAGAGCAGCTGGAAAACATATTTCATCACCACGACATTACTAAACGTCATACTTAATTCCGCAACAACAACAACAAAAAAACTATGGTGTTAAATCTGGATGTGATTTGAACAAACTTCACCTAAAAAACACGTTAAAAACACAAGAAATGTTCCCATAAAGGATGAAAGTTACATTTTATGATCGCAGCCTGGCTTTGAGTACAATCAATGTGCTGTGTTTGATTAGTTTGGTCTTAAATGTTACACATGCCGAAAAGAGGCTCCTTTTTATGTCAGTCTCAAATATTTTGCTCCCCCAGGCTTCCATCTGCTAAATACACCACTGGAAACAGGAGTTCAGAACATTCACATGTATTATAAGGCTAGCTATATTAATCAAAATATTAAAACTCACTCCCACAAGGTACAACTGAGCGTTATTAGAATATTAGCTTCTGGACTGACATTGATCACCATTATGGTAAGATTACTCCTCCTCTGTTGTTAGCTTACATGCTAACAACAAGCTGTTTGATGCCACGTGCTACTTTGCATGTATACATGTAGACCCCAAATACAGTGGTATAATTCTAATTGTATGTAAATTAGGGCTGACAAAGTTAGTGTTTTACTAACGTGTTCACGGAACAGTGGTACGTTGGGATACGAGTGTCGCTATTAACGATTCTTTTGAGTCATCTCGCGGCGGATTTTAGTTTGGAACTGTGAGCTAAAATTTGCGTGCAAACTGCTAATTAACGGCAGGCATAGCCGGGGACAGCTATGTGGGGGCTTCGGTCAATGTGACCTTGACTGTGCATTATCGGCACACTATCAATAAAAAAGTATAGCGATATAATTTATCTTATTTATTATGTATTGTGTACTTTTTTCATTTGCGATTAAATGTGGTTAAATATGAGTTAACTATGCACAAAATGAAATTAATCCGTCCATGCTTCCCTTTTTTATGCTGCTTATCCTCACTAGGGTCGCTGGTGTTTGGCCGAGAGGTGGCGTACACCCTGGAATGGTTGATGCAATTAATCGTGATTAAATATATTAATCACTTGACAGTCCTAAAATAAATACATATAAATTGTGAATGAAAGGGATACATTAGCATTTCGGGGGACTTTTACCTTTGTGGTTGATGTGATCGTTCCCAAAGACTGGATATGCCAGTGAGATCAACATGGACACCGCCTTCGTGTTTTGCCATGAGTTATTTCTTGAATTTGATCGTGTTTTTCCACCTCACCTTTTGATGATCCTGATCCTGGCTAAAAAAATAACCCAAAATGGAGCCAAAGAAAGTCGCCAGGGGCCAACATTTTGATAAAGAAAGTGAGAAACAGTCAGGAAATAACTCATGGCAAAACTTGAAACACTGTTGCATTCAGGAAATAACTCATGGCAAAACTTGAAACACTGTTGCATTCAGGAAATAACTCATGGCAAAACTTGAAACACTGTTGCATTCAGGAAATAACTCATGGCAAAACTTGAAACACTGTTGCATTCAGGAAATAACTCATGGCAAAACTTGAAACACTGTTGCATTCAGGAAATAACTCATGGCAAAACTTGAAGATGGCGTCCCTTCATTTGTCGTTAATATGCATTTACAATTTACAGGACATAATTGTAAAACTCTAAATACATGTTTTGTGTTAAAAAAAATTATTACATTTCTTGGGGGAAAAACTGATCTGGTTTGGTCAAAGTCGGAGTGTAGTTGTAATTAGTTCTAATAAAAACCGACAGCAAAGTAGTTCAGCCTTGTGTTTCAGTTGCTTATGTGCCACGGTTCTTCCCTCAGGGTAAATCACACAAAGATGGTGGTTGCGATGTTAGGAGGAGGAAGAAGAAGACGCAGAAGAAGGAGGAGGAAGGGGGGGTAGTCAGTTCAAAGGGCATCCGCCCTGAAACTCTTGAGCGATTCAGTGAACTTGAGTCTTCATGAACAAAAGAGCGCCTCCAAATTAGGAGCACAAAGACGCCTCTGTGGGAGCCTCCCGGCGAATTAATGAGCATTGATACATATTCTCACTCTCACGGCCAAGGAAAAAAACACAAACAGCTTGCAATCATAGCTTGTGCTTGTTGTATAAAACAGCCTTTAGCCAACATGGAGCGGCTTGTTTGCTGAATTACCTCAAAACCCATACATTGGAACCCTCGGTTCAATGCTACGATTGATGATTTCATGCCGTTTTGGGGGGGGGGGGAATATTATCAAAGAATTAACTAACGAAAACGGCAACATCGCCACAACAACCAGGGCCCGGAGCTTGTTCCTATCGTAAAAATATTATCAAAGAATTAACTCTGCATGTGTGCTTTGACAGAAAAACACTCATTTAAACACAGAATAAATTGTCTGGAAAAAGAGTTTGAAGAAGACAATCAGAGCATAGCGTGAGCAAATCAAGCGCTCCTTTTCTGTCATAACGCCTCCGAGCACAATTGTAAACAAACGTGGCATCAATCATGTGAGACTTCTCACTGTTTCAAATGATCTGCAAGCATTCCATGATAAGAGGAAAAAAAAAAATCCAGCCATCAAACCTTATTTGCTAACTAAAACGGCAACATTGCCACAACAACCAGGGCCCGGGGCTTGTTCCTATCGTAGCGAACGATTTTGAGAAGCCAAACTCTTTACAGCACTTTTTTATGGAATTATGCCCATCATTCACAATCCTTATATGAAACATGAACACATATTTATTTCCCTTTTCAGTGCCTTGATATGAAAGTTTAATGTTATGCGGCCCGCGCAAGTTTGATATGGATGCTGTATGGTATCATGTACCCAGAAAAAATTATTACGTTTGATTAATGTTCATGTTAAAGGTTAAATAACTGTTAATAGTTATCCTCCTTATGCGTGTGGAAGTGGTAAATTTTTGGCTATTTAAGTTCAAAGGAAATAACTTGAAGGCTACCGTTTAGGTCGCTAGCTCTCTATTTTGCGAGTTAGCATGTGTCTCAAGACCCCGCAGTTGCGCAATATGTTGTAAATAAAAAGAGGATAAATGTGACTATAGTCGTGTTTTGTCATGTCTACAGGGCTCTAATAATGCTTTGTTCATTTTAATGTGAAAAAAATAATTTGTCTACCCACCAACTATATGTGCTTTCTTAACTTTTTATTATTATTATTATATTTATTTATTACTGATTGATTGATTTTCTTTATTCTTGATTTGTTTATTTATTTTTTGTTTATTTTTCATCTTATTTTGTGCAGAAAAATAAAAATTAAGATATTTGAGAACAGTGGAATGTTTTATCAGAGCTTTTCTTGTAGAAAATCGAAACCAAAGCAAAGTTTATTCATTTTTCTGTTGTTTTTTTTTTTAAAACCTGATGCGGCCCAGTCTCGCCCAGACCCTAGCTCCAGTGGCCCCCAAGTAAATTGAGTTTGAGACCCCTGGTGTATATAGAGGAGGTGAAGGTGTAGAATTTGGGGTAAGAATTAATAACAATACTTGAAATGTTGGAACAAGCCATTCCAAAACACACACTTGCATTCATTGACTGGTGCCTGTTCTTGTACTTTGACTTGCAAACTTCCAATAAACTCTCAACAGACAATCAATGCACTCACTGATTGAATCAATCAGCAGTGATAAGCAGGTTCAAACCAACCCCAAGACGTGATTATTTTCAATCCAAGCAGTAAGAGTGGACACAGTCAGCAAAGAGCTGAGCTTCCAAACGCCCACACACTCGCACAGGCACAATCCTGCAACACTTAATCTCTCTAATCGCTTTCCTCGCAGCCTCAATCCCGTTTGGGACAACACGTTCAATACAAGACAACAGCACACTTTTTTTTATCAAGTTTGTTTGCACTACACAAAGTTTTCTAACGTGAGGCCAATGTGCCCAAAAAGCTAGCATCGCTTGTGTTGTTCCTAGCAAAAAAAAAACAACTCATGCCTAAAACAAATAAAAGATAAGAAAAATAAACTCACCCATGTTGGTACGGTGTCCCCCTGTGAGTCCAAAAGTGTTTGAAGCAGTCCGCTGGAAGTTGTTGAGTACCGAGATGCTCACTGGCGGCTGTGAAGGGAACACTCCAGCAGTCCTATACGGAGGACGGCCCCGGTGACGTCATTGTTGGTAGGGCGGGGCTTATAGGGAGGGTGAGTGACAAGTGGGAGTCCCATGATAATAAGCCACCTGCAGCATTATACCTACAACGGTGTTAAATGTAGAGTTTAAAACCACAGGAAACACAGTAGGGGACAGTTTTTGATAAATATCTACACTTTGGTGTGCAAAGAGAAGTAGATGATGATACTGACAGTATAATCCATTATTTTTTAATACAACTTTAAAAAAAATGAAAAAAATAAAATAAATAAAACATCAAAAACATCAAAAAGTTAAAAAAAAACTTAAACTATTTTAGGAAAGCAGGAAGTGAACAAATGTAACAGTTACTGATTGTAAAAGTACCAGATGGAGGGGTAGGGTTTAATAAGCGTTGCTTCTTCCTACTCCTTTTGGACATGTGGAACGGTTTTTTAAATTAAAAACTTCAAAAATTAAAAAAAAAAATTAAATTAAAATTTAAAAAATAAAAAATTTACAAATTAAGAAAATTTAAAATTTAACAATTACAAATTAAAAAATTAAAAAACATTAAAAAAATTAAATAAATACATAAATGCATAAATAAAGAAACTTAAATTATATTAGACAGGCAGGATGTGAACAAATATATATTTTTTTTAATAAAAAAAATTTAAGAAATTTAAAAATTAAGAAAATTAAAAAAAAATAAAAATTACAAATTAAAAAAAATACAAAAAAATTACATACAAAAATTACATAAATACATGAATAAAGAAACTTAAATTATATTAGGCAGGCAGTAAGTGAACAAATGTAACAGTTACTGATTGTAAAAGTACCACATAGAGGGGTAGGATTTAATAAGCTTTGCTTCTTCCTACTCCTTTTGGACATGTGGAACTGTGAACTGATTATGGGATGCATTCAATTGTAATCTGATGCATGTTCAACTGAAATAAAACCATTACCATTAACATAAATATTCCTTCAAAATAACCCAAAGCAACCTTGTTTTTTTTTAAGTGAGTTTTCCACTCGTATTCACCCAAAAGAATATTTGTCATGTTGGACATCAGCTCTGTGTGGACTGGAGCATTGTGTGTTGTATCCCCCTTTGTGAGGCCTTCACTGAAACCTCGCCAGTCGCCATCACTCCACCGCCCTGGCATCCGGTAACCAAGGAGTTCTGAGCAGCCCTGATTCGATCCGGCCTTTTCACCGGGGGCCAAATGGGCAGCACTCAATGGGATGTTTCACCAAGACTTGCTTAGCACCACACACAACAATCGGGACGCTTAAGCGGAACTGGTTTCATATTCTGATGTCTGGTGGTATGGCATGGGCCAAATTTATAGTTTTTTACCTGATACTTTACACTATCTGGTGTACTGACTTGTCTCCTGCTTTCTCATACACTTCTTTTGATATTTATGTATGTATATTTCATAATATGTTCATAATAATAAACCTGTTTCTGACCTTCTAAATACCTTTTTTCATCATATTAGAGCTGTCTAGACATGCAATAACACCCCCATAGTTACCTTTAAACTTGTATTACGCAACATTCCCAACATAAGATAATAATAATAATTAGCATTGTTTAAAAAACATGTTTATGACCTACTAAGTATGGTTTTTAACATTATTAGAGCCCTCTAAACATGAACTAACATCCCTATAGTCACCTTTACATTTGTATTAGCCAATAAGACAGACATAATAAGAAAAAATCAAACAAATAAGTCATACATTAGACATAATATAGACTCACACGTGTTAGCATTGTTAAAAAAACATGTTTATGACCTCCTAAGTATGTTTTTTAACATTATTAGAGCCCTCTAAACATGAACTAACATCCCTATAGTCAACTTTACATTTGTATTAGCCAATAAGACAGACATAATTAGAGAAAATCAAACAAATAAGTCATATATTAGACATAATATAGACTCACACATGTTAGCATTGTTAAAAAACATGTTTATGACCTCCTAAGTATGTTTTTTAACAGTATTAGAGCCCTCTAAACATGAACTAACATCCCTATAGTCACCTTTACATTTGTATTAGCCAATAAGGCAGACATAATAAGAATAAATCAGACATATAAGTCATACATGAAACATAATACAGACATATAATAATTACATCTACTAAAATACTTTAAAAGCAGATATCTTTGTTGTTTTTGTTTATTTTCATAGTTTTTTTTTCTCCTTTATGGTAACTGGAAGAAGCAGGAGCCGCCCCCACAAGAACATTTCTTCAAATGTAATCACCCCTCTTCCTCAAGGTGAATTAGCAGGGGAGCTAACATCTGGTGAAGTGCTTGAAAAGTGGAAAAAGAAGGTTGTTTGCCACGTGATGGGAAAAATACAAAAGCAAATACAGCAAAATGTTGATCCCATTACTTTGTGGGCAGTCCCTTGTAACTCTATTAAACACATGTCACCAATTAAGAAAGTACTGCAGCGATGGTACAAGTAACACTGTACTAAAAGTTTCATTTATATGCTCAAAAGGTCGTGGAGGAGTGGGGGATATGCCACACCACAAAATGATCCATGACCATGTCAAATAATTAGTCCTACCCTAAAAACATTTACCACGACCATTTTTAGCATTTTTATATTTTATTGGATTTTATATGACTTTTTAACATTAAAAAATGAAAGCTTTTGTGTAATAGCTTGCAGGCCATGTGACCTAGGGACTTCAAATCACTTTATATTTGTACTCCCAGCCTCCTAGTACAATGCACACCTATTTGTTTTTCAAGTATTGTTTAATATGATTTTATATTACTGTTTGATATAACAAAAACGTCAATAAATTTCCATTCATTTCTCTTCCATTGAAGAGAGTTTGCAAAAAAAATCAAAATGACCCTAGAAAATGATCCATGACTATGTCAAATAATTAGTCCTACCTTAAAACCTTTTAGCACGCCCATTTTTCTATTTTATTGGATTTTATATGACTTTTTAAAAACATTAAAAAATGAAAGATTTTGAGTTTTTATATTTTTATTAGAAATTTTACAGTAAATACTCTTTCTGAAATTTTTTTAAAAGTGGTATATTTTTCTTGATTTTTTAAAAATATATTTTTTTACCTTTTACAGAGGGAGTGAAGCCTGGGCTTCCTTACTTGTACAACAAAACTTGCTCCTGTGTCATGGAGGCTATGTTGCGTTCCTGCCTTTATAATTACAACAAATCATATTTTTACTATACATTTTACAGTAAATACTCTTTCTGCATTTTTTTAACATTAAAAAATGAAAGATTTAGTGTAATAGCTTGCAGGCCATGCGACCTAGACACTTCAAATCACTTTATATTAGTAATCCCAGCCTCCTAGTACAATGCACACCAATTTGTTTTTCAATTATTGTTTCATATGATTTTATATGAATGTTTGCTGTAACAAAAACGAGGACCATCCCAGTGGATAAACATACTTAAGCTGGGTGTTAAACCGAGAGAGAGCAAACACATTCCAGTGGCCCTGCACAACGCAGCACAAACCATATTTGTGCCAGTGGGGCTCAAAGGGAGTTTTTGGGAGTGGCCAAATTCGGAGGACTCATCACAGACTGTAGTCCAAAACAAAGAGCAGCTATGCTCGCCCTCGTGACGCTCACATAATCGGGTCACCGCGACTCCTCTGTTAGTCACCGCAGCTCAAGGATGCATCATGAGAGGCTTGAGCGATGTTTTCCACTGTAAAAACACAGCTTGCCAGCACCGCTTACTTTAGACGCATTCTTGTCTTTCGGACATGACGGGAGTGTCTTTTTCGTCTTTTTCGTAACTCCTGGATAAGTTAGAGGACCTATTTCCCTGAAATGACCCCATTAAAATAACATTGCGCGTGTTGAAATCACCATTGGAGCAATGCACTGTACGATGCTGCCATCTAGTGGCTATATCCATAGTTGCAGTCTTGTATATACAACCAACACACGTTAGATATATTTTTAAAAGGTGAAAAAATAGTATCAACTTCACTCTTTGCTCTTTTTTTAACCATAACTTTTGCTGTTATTTTTTCCCCATTCATTTAAAATAATCTCTGTAAATTTTCTTTCCCCCAATATTATGACTTTATTTCCATAATATGTTGATTTAATTCCAATAGTATTTTAATTTTTCCCCAACTTCTTTCTTTTCGGTAATATTACACCATAAAATAAATAAATAAATAAATAAATAAATATAATATAATATAATATAATATAATATAATATAATATAATATAATATAATATAATATAATATAATATAATATAATATAATATAATATAATATAATATAATATAATATAATATAATATAATATTAATATAAATACAATATTTTATATATATATTTATTTTATGGCGTAATACTACCAAAAAAATATACAAATAAAGTTGTCACTTTTGGACAATGTGGTTGGGGGAAAAAAAATCATATTATTGGAATTAAGTAAGATGTTTCTTATCAAATCTATATTCTATAGAGTTTTATACTGACATACAATATATCACAAATGTGAGTACATTCCCCAAATTTCACACTTATATTTCAAACTTATATTTCATATTATCTCAAAGATAATATGACAATAATATTATAATATTATCTTAAAGATAATATGACAGAAATAAAACTCAGGTCAGGTGATGTTAAGCATTATTATTTACTTTATTTGAAAATGTTATAAATTTGTAAAAAAATATATATATATTTTGAAAAAATCAAGAAAAAAAATCCCACGTTCAAAAAAATTTGGAAAGAGTATTTACTATTACTTTAAAATGTCTAATAAAAATATGATTTGTTGTAATTATAAAGGCAAAAAAATGTAATTTTTTTTATAAATATGTACATTTTTAGGCCATGTTTGAATCCCAAATAAATGTCATATGAAAAATTCCCAACACTTCCAAGGTGTCATTGTGTTTTTTGCATTTTTAAGACACACGTGTGGATGGAACACACACACACACACACACACACACACACACACACGCACACGCATGTCCACACAAATCAGCATTTTCAATTAACAAGCAGCACTGAGATGTCTTTTTTTCCACCCCTCCTGTCTGAAAGTAAATTTCTCCAGAGGACTCTTGTTATGTTCCCTGACAGATGAAGAGAGTAGAGGCTTTGAGTTGACCTGAGGGAAATGATCAAGTCATGGTCTGACAGGCGACTCACGCTATTTGAATGGTATCGCCCGCCAGCAGCTGTTGGCTCCTTAGAGTTGAAAAAGATGCCACGTGGCGCATTGAGCAAGGCAGTACGTCAGATAAGACCACAACTTTCCATGTACGTCGATTGCTTGTCATAGGAAGGCCCGTCGGCGTTGGAGTCTACAAAGAACATTGTTTCAAATAAAGAACGTCTTTGACTTTTTCAACTCCATAAAAGTCCACTTTTAGAAATGGACTTTTATGTAAAGCGGTCGGCAAAATATGATGAAGACTTCTTACACACCCTGGACTGGTGGCCAGCCAATCACAGGGCACATATAGACAAACAACCATTCACACTCACATTCATACCTATGGACAATTTGGAGTGGCTAATTAACCTAGCATGTTTTTGGAATGTGGGAGGAAACCGGAGTACCTGTAGAAAACCCACACATGCACGGGGAGAACATGCAAACGAAGGTGGAATTGAACTCGGGTCTTCTAGCTGTGAGGCCGGCGCGCTAACCACTCGTCCACCGTGCAAATACATTTCAAGACATTGAAATTATTGTATTGTAAAGTATTGTAAAGTATAAAGTATTGTATTTTCTGAAATGACTGTACCACTACATCAGGGGTGTCCAAAGTGTGGCCTGGGGGCCACTTGTGGTTCACAGCTATGTAGGTATTTTTGGCCTGTACAGTACATATATATGTATATACACACACACATTCATTCATTTTCTACCGCTTATCCTCACGAGGGTGGGCGGGGGGAGGGGGGTGCTGGAGCCTATTCCAGCTGGAATAGAATTGAAAAGTGGAATTGAAC
This sequence comes from Doryrhamphus excisus, assembly GCF_037039965.1. Taxonomy (NCBI): domain Eukaryota; kingdom Metazoa; phylum Chordata; class Actinopteri; order Syngnathiformes; family Syngnathidae; genus Doryrhamphus; species Doryrhamphus excisus. The sequence goes on from NC_136368.1 coordinate 20,468,150, forward strand.
TTGGGTCTCCGAGCTGTGAGACCTGCGCACTAACCACTCCCCCGCCGTGCAAATACAATTTCAATACATTTTTCTTGACTTTAACACGACATCTGGGGTGTCCAAAGTGTGGCCTGCGGGCCATTTGTGGTCCACAACTAAGTATTTTTGGTCTGTACAATACATATATGTATTTTTACACACACATATATACATATAAATTATTTGTAATTTTTACAGCAAATAAGCTTGACATTATTTTTTATAAATTATAATGTATCAATTATAAATAATTGATACATTATAAATTTGTTCATTCATTCTTTTTTTCTACCGTTTTTTCCTCATGAGGGTGGCGGGGGTGCTGGAGCCTATCCCAGCTGGAATAGAATTGAAAAGTGGAATTGAACTCGGGTCCCCGAGCTGTGAGACCTGCATACTAACCACTCGACCGCCGTGCAAATACAATTTCAATACATTTTTCTTGACTTTAACACGATATCTGGGGTGTCCAAAGTGTGGCCTGCGGGCCATTTGTGGTCCACAACTAAGTATTTTTGGTCTGCACAATACATATATGTATTTTTACACACACATATATACATATAAATTATTTGTAATTTTTACAGCAAATAAGCTTGACATTATTTTTTATAAATTTTAAATTATAATGTATCAATTATAAATAATTGATACATTATAAATTTGTTCATTCATTCTTTTTTTTCTACCGTTTTTTCCTCACGAGGGTGGCGCGGGTGCTGGAGCCTATCCCAGCTGGAATAGAATTGAAAAGTGGAATTGAACTCGGGTCCCCGAGCTGTGAGACCTGCGCACTAACCACTCGTCCGCCGTGCAAATACAATTTCAATACATTTTTCTTGACTTTAACACGACATCTGGGGTGTCCAAAGTGTGGCCTGCGGGCCATTTGTGGTCCACAACTAAGTATTTTTGGTCTGTACAATACATATATGTATTTTTACACACACATATATACATATAAATTATTTGTAATTTTTACAGCAAATAAGCTTGACATTATTTTTTATAAATTTTAAATTATAATGTATTAATTATAAATAATTGATACATTATAATTTTGTTCATTCATTCTTTTTTTTCTACCGTTTTTTCCTCACGAGGGTGGCGGGGGTGCTGGAGCCTATCCCAGCTGGAATAGAATTGAAAAGTGGAATTGAACTCGGGTCTCTGAGCTGTGAGGCCTGCACACTAACCACTCTTCCACCATGCAAATACAATTTTCGTGACTTTCGTGGGTGTCCAAATTGTGGCTTGCGGCCAACTTTTTTTGTCTTGTACAGTACGTATATGTATTTTTACACACAAACATATATACACATATAAATTATATGTATTTTTTTACAGCAAATAAGCTTGACATTTTTATTGTTTTTGAATTGATATTTTATATTTTCTATTTAGAGATTTTTTTTCCATATTTTGTAGCAATATTTTTTTTGATGTCCTGGTTCTACTTTATACAAAAAATAAAATTGAAAAAAAGATTTCCATACTTCATAGTTGACATACCGTTTACGACTCAAACAATATGAGACAATATCGTTTTTTGAGATTATTGTCAATTTCTTACTGACATTTTTATTCTTCACTTTCACAGCAGATATCCTATATTTTTACTACTCGGTATTGCTACTTTTCCACGGTACCTTGTATGCATATACACGTACACAATCCTATAAACAACACTGATACTATTTTCATTGCTGTGTCTCCCTCACACAGATTGCCAATACTAATTAGAGATACGCTCATACTTTATTCATTTACATGTTAGTCGACCTTCCGATGGGCTTTTGTACCTGGAAGAAACAAGGCAGTACATCACAGGGCATTAGTCTGGGGGGTGACGCGGGGGGGTGACCCCCCCCCCCCCCCATGAATACACATTTGCATTGTGCGCCACATCATTTTAGTAAAACCAATCTACAATACGTGAACACAATCGGAGTGGCGTTGGAGGAGATAAATGGGCCAATAAGATTCCAGCAATTCGCCGTCTTTCCCTTCAGGATGGCCTCAAATCAACGCCACAGTTGAAGCGTTATTTGCTACTCTTTTTGCAATATGCTACTATTTATGCTCACCCGCCTGCAGCCCGCTCGGAACCTCCTGGGAAATTGAGCTGCTACATTACCAACATAATGGTGGATTGTCTCACTGCCTGGCTCTGTAATAGCGGCATTCATTATTACACGCAATTGTTTAACCAATAGGCCGACGGCGCCTTCACTGCCTCATTTGGGATCAGCCACAATGGAGCGTTTGAACCCAAATTTCTCCCGCCGCAATCCTTTAATGGCTCGGTAGAACATTACAGGATGTTTGGTGTATCGTTAAATAGCGGTGTATTTGCTTATGTACTGTTGACCCCCCCCCCAAAAAAAAAAAAAACAAATCAGGACTTAAGAAGCTCTGCTTAAAGGCATCTTGTATGTACTACGTATGCATGTCGTAGAAATACATGCATGAAGACAAACGTGGCAATGTCTTATCAAATCCACGAGATGGTGCTGTGGTGAAAACATTTGTGCACGGTTTGTTTTATACTTAATACAGAGCAGTGATTTTCAGTTCAAGTCCAAAACTTAAGCCTGAATGTTTCCTTGGTTTGCATCCATGTTCTGATTAGCGTACAATATGGCGCCCGTCTGGAGTCTAAGTGTGTATTTCATGTATTTTTTTTTATCACAAAACGTCTCGGTTCCCAAAGACATAAGATCAACACCGACACCATCTTCCTGTTTTGCCGTGAGTTATTTTTTGTCGATTGTGTTTCTCACCTTCTTTAGGAAAATGCTCACACTTGCAATTTTCTTTTGGCTATTTTCTTGGTTATTTTGCAGCCATAATTAAAAGAAAAGCAAAGACCTGAGATGAGAAGCACTATGATATGAAAGAAATAACTCATGGCAAAACACCAAAAGTAGTGTTGATCTCTTTTTCCACTTTTCTGACCTATAAATGTCATGAAAATGTTGTATTCTCGTGTTAAAGTGAGACCTGAAGAAGTTTGGAATGGCTCAAAACACTCGGTTTCAGAAGGCGTGGCAAAACTGTCCCTTTGTGATGTCACAGAGGAGCAGACTTCCTTATATGGGCATGCTGGTAAGCCAGCCTCCCCCAAGCTCTGCTCCTGAGGGGAATTCACATTTGTTTACAATTCCTAAAGACGCCACCATCAGGCACAAGTGGTTGGAGTTCCTGATTCAATACCAGCAAATAAAATGCATTTTAATCTGTCAACAGTAATGGAAATGGTAATGGTTTTATTTCAGTTGAACGTGCATCAGATTACAATTGAATGCATCCCATAATCAGTTCCTAGTTCCACATGTCCAAAAGGAGTAGGAAGAAGCAAAGCTTATTAAATCCTACCCCTCCATCTGGTACTTTTATAATCAGTAACTGTTACATTTGTTCACTTCCTGCTTTCCTAATATAGTTTAAGTTTCCTTATTTATGTATTTATGTAATTTTAAAAATATGTTTTTAATTTTTGTATTTTTTAAAATTTTAAAAAATTTTTAAATTTTTAAAATTTAAATTTTTTTTTTAATTTTTTAAATTTTTTGATTTTTTTAATTTTTTAAATTTTTTGTCACATACCGAAGTATGAGGTGATATGAGCATCCAATGACATATTTCTTGAGAAACTTGGGACTGTCCGGTCTCTACATCCGGATTAGATTTGGGATCCATGACATAAGACTGTATGTTAAAAGCAGATATTTTAAAAATATAGCCATTTTCTTCCGTCATGCAAACTCAACCGAGACATAAAATATAAGCAAATTTGTTCAACTCAGTGGTGAACATTTCGAAATTTTATTTTTTTTAAGTAAAAAACAGACCACTCGTGTGCTACAAAACATTGTAGCTGATGTGTTGCTTCACCGCATGGTTCCGTCGACAAGCTGTGCAGCCTCAGTTTGGGATGTCGGGCATCCCGTGGAGGCCCCAAAGGCCACGGAAGGTCAAACCAAATCAAGTTGGTCATAAGAACGTACATAAGTTCTACTGACCTGACATGTAAGTTTGTTTTTTTTTTAAATTCAAGATGACTGACTCCTTCCCTTCCCTGATGAGAAGCCGCTAATCAATACATTCATTTGAAAATGGAAATCGTTGCCTGTTTTGCGGCTGCTCTCAGACACCAAGGTGCACCTTCTGGCTTGGCAGCAGGCGAGACGGGGGTGGGAATTCGGGGGGGGGTGCTTCGGCAAAAGCCAGATAAGAATGTTGGTTTGTTATCTGCTCCATAATGAGAAATCAAAAGGATCCGTGCGTTGGGCGCCAAACATATCGGGCGGTGTTTAATTGTGCTCGCCCGCCGAAACCTTCTCAGCTTTTGAGGTTTCATTAGTCATCAGAGAAATACAGCTGCTCCAATCCGCTTATCAATGTGTGTCTGGGCCGCGTTTCCATGGCAACTGTGTTTACTGCCCCACAGCTTTCTAAAAATGGTTCCACGGTGATAACGCGGCGCGGAGGGGGGTGGGGGGGGAGCGGCGCTACGATGTGACAGCCGGCGGCAATGATTGACACATTAGAAAGTGAAAGTAAAAGATAGTCACGTGTGTTGTTGGCATTAAAGGTATGTTAGATAAACATGACGGTTTATGCCGCTGAACCGATGAGGGTGCCAATATGTTGTAAAATGACCATGTCTCAGTCTGCACACTTGGAGTGAGGCTGCATCTGTTGAGTGCGAGTTAGATTCCGAATTAGATACAAAAGAGAAAGTTGACCATGTGGCAAGAAATGCTCACGATAGAGTCCGATGAGCAAATGTAATCTTGCTTCTTTTTATGCCATACTTCCTTTTTGAAACGTCCAACTGTAAAGTAAAATAATCAGTTCCAGTGTCAAACTGTCACCCTCAATAATGTTTGGTGAGGCACACAAGCAACAACAGGCTTTTACTGCAGGATTGAATTTACAACAGGCACAACGATAATAATAAATAATAAATAATAAATAATAAATAATAAATAATAAATAATAAATAATAAATAATAAATAATAAATAATAAATAATAAATAATAAATAATAAATAATAAATAATAAATAATAAATAATAAATAATAAATAATAAATAATAAATAATAAAAATCTGATTCGGTCACGTGAGTGTAAAGGTGACTGTAGGGGTGTTATTTAAGGTCTAGAGGGCTCTAATAATGTTACAAACTGTATTTAGAAGCTCATGAACGGGTTCTCGGCTGCACGGCGGTCGAGTGGTTAGCGCGCAGACCTCGCAGCTAGGAGACCAGAGTTCAATCCCACCCTCGGTCATCTCTGTGTGGAGTTTGCATGTTCTCCCTGTGGGTTTTCTCCGGGTACTCCGGTTTCCTCCCACATTCCAAAAACATGCTAGGTTAATTAGCCACTCCAAATTGTCCATAGGTATGAATGTGAGTGTGAATGGTTGTTTGTCTATATGTGCCCTGTGATTGGCTGGCCACCAGTCCAGGGTGGACCCCGCCTCTCGACCCAAAGACAGCTGGGATAGGCTCCAGCACCCCCCGCGACCCTTGTGACGACAAGCGGTAGAAAATGAATGAATGAATGAGTGTAAAGGTGACTGTAGGGGTGTTATTTAAGGTCTAGAGGGCTCTAATAATGTTAAAAACTGTATTTAGAAGGTCATGAACGGGTTCTCGAGTGGTTAGCGCGCAGACCTCGCAGCTAGGACACCCGAGTTCAATCCCACCGTGTGGAGTTTGCATGTTCTCCCCGTGCATGCGTGGGTTTTCTCCGGGTACTCCGGTTTCCTCCCACATTCCAAAAACATGCTAGGTTAATTAGCCACTCCAAATTGTCCATAGGTATGAATGTGAGTGTGAATGGTTGTTTGTCTATATGTGCCCTGTGATTGGCTGGCCACCAGTCCAGGGTGTACCCCGCCTCTTGCCCCAAGACAGCTGGAATAGGCTCCAGCACCCCCCGCGACCCTTGTGACGACAAGCGGTAGAAAATGAATGAGTGTAAAGGTGACTGTAGGGGTGTTATTTAAAGTTTAGAGGGCTCTAATAATGTTAAAAACTGAATTTAGAAGGTCATGAACGGGTTCTCGGCTGCACGGCGGTCGAGTGGTTAGTGCACAGACCTCGCCACTACAAATTGTCCATAGGTATGAATGTGAGTGTGAATGGTTGTTTGTCTATATGTGCCCTGTGATTGGCTGGCCACCAGTCCAGGGTGTACCCCGCCTCTTGACCTGAAGACAGCTGGGATAGGCTCCAGCACCCCCTGCGACCCTCGTGAGGAAAAGCGGTAGAAAATGAATGAATGAATATCTACAATTAGGGTTAATAATTTTACTTTATTTTAGTTTTCTTACGCAATGCTTAATCTCTCTGTATACTTGCATGACAGCTATAAAAAAAATATCGCCGCAAACATCAGAGCCTTTGGTCGCATCCGGTGGGATGTCGGAGCTTTTTGTCGCCTCCCCCGTTGTTTCCTGGGTGATCGCCTGCATCTGCAGCTCACTTTTCCCCGGCCAGTGTCTGCTTTGTGTTGACTCGAGCTGACTATTTATCTATTTCCAGCTTGTGTGCTCGCCTCACTGAACGTTCTCTCTGGGGTTGTGTGGCCGTCAAAAATGATCCAAGATGGACGTTTACATCAGCTCGCTGAGAGGCTGTGAATACACCATTTAAGAAGAGCTTATTCCCCCTTTTTTAAAAACACGTTTGGGGAAATTAATCCCCTACTCAGAGGTTTGATTTGAATATTAATACATGTAGATTTTTTTTTCCACGCCTAATGTGACAGTGTGTTTGGATAGTGCTTTAATGAGGCCCGGCCTTATCCTCTCATCAGCTCGGTGACAAGACACAGGAAAGAGATGGTGTGCTTGCACAAACATGGCGTCACAAAAGTGATTAGCATGCAGCCTGTCAAAATGGGAGCGCATGTAAAGACGAGCGCCTGTCTATAGAAGACAGAGTATTGTCCATAACGCAGCGTTAGATACCACCTACATGCTAAGGATTAGTAATAAGTGCTGATGTGTTTTGAAGGACTCTTAGCCGGCCACTCAACATGTCTTCACTCGTTACGTTTGCCTTCTGTCACCGGGCGCTATGTGGGTTATCATGATGCACTGCAGTTAAATCAGAGGCATCGAACTCCTTTTAGCTGCATATGAAGTGTCATGATTGGTGAGCATCTTTATCAGCTTCTGTAGGTGCTTTACGGTGTCGCGACGTAGCTGTAGGTTCGAAACTCACGTGTGTTACATTTGTCATGCGGTAATTCCTTGTTTATTGCTGGAGCCGATCCCAGCCAGCCAATCACAGGGCACATATAGACAAACAATTTGGAGTGGCTAATTAACCTAGCATGTTTTTGGAATATGGGAGGAAACCGGAGTACCCGGAGAAAACCCACGCATGCACGGGGAGAACATGCAAACTCCACACAGAGTGGGATTGAACTCAGGTCTCCTAGCTGCGAGGTCTGCGCGCTAACCACTCGACCGCCGTGCAGCCGAGAACCCGTTCGTGACCTTCTAAATACAGTTTTTAACATTATTAGAGCCCTCTAGACCTTAAATAACACCCCTACAGTCACCTTTACTCTCATTCATTTTCTACCGCTTGTCGTCACAAGGGTCGTGGGGGGTGCTGGAGCCTATCCCAGCTGTCTTCGGGTCGAGAGGCGGGGTACACCCTGGACTGGTGGCCAGCCAATCACAGGGCACATATAGACAAACAACCAGAGTACCCGGAGAAAACCCACAGGGACAACATGCAAACTCCACACAGAGATGGCCGACGGTGGGATTGAACTCGGGTCTCCTAGCTGTGAGGTCTGTGCGCTAACCACTTGACCGCCGTGCAGCTGAGAACCCATTCATTACCTTCTAAATAATTTTTGTAATATTATTAGAGTCCTCTAGACCTTAAATAACACCCCTACAGTCACCTTTACACTCATTCATTCATTCATTTTCTACTGCTCGTCACAAGGGTCGCGAGGGTGCTGGAGCCTATCCCAGCTGTCTTCAGGTCGGAATGCGGGAGGAAACCAGAGTACCCGGAGAAAACCCACACATGCACGGGGATGACATGCAAACTCCACACAGAGATGGCCAAGGGTGGAATTGAACTCGGGTCTCCTAGCTGTGAGGCCTGTATGCTAACCACTTGAACACCGTGCAGCCCACAAAAAGAAATTTAAATTCTGCACGGACAAATTGCTTTGTCTTTTTTTTTTTTACCTGTAAGCACTTTTCAAAGTTTTTATTTTCTTTTGTGGGCGACGGAGCAAAATTGTTCTCTTGATATTAAAGGTTGCCGACCCCTTGTGAGGGCACTCTCTCCGATGGCTGGGAATTGACCAAGCACCATCTGCATGGGGGGCAGCAGCGAGTACCGTTACACCCCCAGGGAATTGGGCATGTTGTATAAATCAACTAAATAGTGGGAGTTTTTACTTGAATTCAGAGTTGAACAACTACGGAACATTGGACATTCCGTGCTGGGCTTTTTTTTTTTTGGAACCAATTGTGTTTACGTAACCCAGTATTCTGTTTTGTTGTTGTTGTTGTTGTTTTTTTTGTAGTGTTCTGTTTGATACAACCCCACTAAATAGCTCCAGAAGTGCAGTGACTGGGCATCGGTCCAGTGTGGCAGCCAGCTAACTCCCACTGATGGAGGGAGGGCTGTGATTGACAGAGGAAGGTACATAAAAGATAAGATAACAAGGTTTAAAAAACTGTTTAAAATGCATAAATATGGTTAGAGCATTTAAGTGTAGTAATAGTTCATGTCATACATATAAAATTCAGTTGTAAAAGAAAAAAAGACTACTACTACTATTTTTTTTATGTTTGTTTCTAAAATAACCATATCTCCATTGTTGGCGTTTGGGTGTAATACCGCAAGGTCCACTAGGGGGTGCTAGCATCGATGGTGGTATAAAGTAGGTGACAAAACCACAGAGGAAGAATAAATCCCGAGGGTGAATATACGTCAAGTCATTGTGGATTGTCTTCCTTATTCTGTACCACAGGTTAGTACAAAGTAGAGATAATTTATATTTTAACGGCTGTAAAGAGTTTTGAAAGTTTTTAGAGTAAACAGCTGACTGCTAAATGTTTGTTACAAAATGTGTTGTAGAGCATTTGAACATAAGCGAAATGGCTAATGCTAGCCAGCTTTAATGTACAATTAATAGCATGAAGCAGGCTAATTGAAATATGTGAAATGTGTCTGGAAACAAATTGGTAATTTTTAATGTAATCATCTTATGATATCTGAAGTGTTGTTATTTTTGAGAGGAAGAACAAATCCCGGAGGGTGAAAATACATCAAGTCATCGTGGATTGTCTTCCTTATTCTGTACCACAGGTTAGTACAAAGTAGAGATAATTTATATTTTAACGTCTGTAAAGAGTTTAAAAAGTTTCCAGAGTAAACTGCTGACTGCTAAATGTTTGTTATAAAATGTGTTGTAGAGCATTTGAACATAAGCGAAATGGCTAATGCTAGCTAGCTTTAATGTACAGTTAATAGCATGAAGCAGGCTAATTGAAAAATGTGAAATGTGTCTGGAAACAAACTGGTATTATTGATGTAATCATCTTATGATATCTGAAGTTTTGTTATTTTTGAGAGGAAGAATAAATCCTGAGGGTGAATATACGTCAAGTCATCGTGGATTGTCTTCCTTATTCTGTACCCCAGGTTTTTCAAGGCATACAACCCTTCCAGGTGGTGGAGGGGCAACAACAGCTGAGTTTTAGCATAGATCCTCAGCCTGGGGAGGAACATGGTCCAAGGAGAAGCATCCTGGTGAGCATTTAGGTAGGATCACTCAACCGTGCTTCCTTCCGAATTGATGCGCTCAAATGTCGGGGGCACGTGTCGACACATACGAGCCTCGGAATAGCTTGCTTGTGCAATGACAGAAGGATTATGATAATTGTGTTGTGGCACAAGAGAATTGACAAAAATCCCTCCCTTCTCTTCAAGAATCCACTCATTAAAGCCTTTGCATTCATCTGGCGGGCGGACATGTTGGCAGCCAATCCAAAGAGCTCCCGGCAGCAAGTTATTCCGCTGAATCTTTTCAAGGCCTGGGATGGGCCCCCGTGAGTGGAATTAGAGTGGCGAGAGAGCGGAATAAAGACACAAGGAATCGATGGAGCAACGTATATTCCGTTGTCTCCGGTCTAGCGCACTGGAGCGCCAGGATGTCCGCTTCCAGGTGAGCTTCCCGGCCAGGAAAACAACAGGAATGACAACATCCAAGCCAGATGATGACAAAGAAGGCTTACCATCAATGTGCAATAAACACTGAAAATTCTTTGGAATTATGTAAATTTGGAAGCAGCGTCTTATAGTTACAGTATCAATTGAGCGGAAAATCCATTTTACAACAATAAACCTTTAATCCCACGCAGAATAACAAAACACAATTTGGGTGTGTGGGATGCTTTAAAATAGCCGTGCCTGTTAAGAGGCTGTGATTTTAATAGCGGTGTAAAAACTGTCGGATAAATGACAGTTCTTTCAGTTTTTTTCTAGACTCTCCCTTCCCAGACAGGAACATTACTTCTCCTCTTAACGATGCACACGTTTGACTTTTCCTCCTTTAATTGCATGACCCACCTGGCCCAAAGTTCCCCCCTTATTAAACTAATGGCCATGGGTGCCATTAAAATGACACCAAACGCCACCATCGGTTGTCATTACGGCTGGCAGAAAATGTGAAAAGTAGAAAAGGTTATGGTTATGTCTGCCACTGATCGGTTGCATAAATCTTAAGCATAAGATGGCTCAACAGGACCGATTATGCAAGAAAAGTTTGCTTTATAAGCAAAAATAAATACTGTACAGTCTTGGGTAAAAGTCTGAGGTCAAACTATTAATTCTGAGAAATCACTACCCACGTTCATATGAGGAGTTTTTCCTCTTTCTGAATGAAAACTTTTTCGAAAACAATGGTATACAGTTATAGAGTTTTTCTTTCACTTGTTGGAATAACTCCGTATTGCCAGGTTTTCCTTCGTCCAGTCTTGAAATTTAGTTTGGATCAAAAACAAACTTTCCTTAGCAGTCCAGTGCCGATTGCTCGCCTCCATTTTTAAAACTGAAGAACGTCTTCAGCTGTGTGTTACGTCATATCTCAGCATTCGCTGAAAGAACGCACCCGGGATAAATTTAAACAGGAAAAGATCAAACTCAATCTTGCTAATATTTTATAATTAAACTCGACTTAAACTGTACTTTTGAATGGCGTATAGAAGGGTTTAGATTCTGGAAGAAGAACGCAGTCTGACAACTTTCCGTTTGAGCGGGTACAAGATACCTCAATCGGATTGGGGAAAGGAATATTCCAACCTGTGAATCCGATTATATGTTCATTCGGATTGGCACTTTTCTTTGGGAACGAGGTGTATACAAAGGTTACATGTTTAATTGTTGATAGGTCGGTCAATCTACTTGGCCATTGGTCGTCTAGTTTGTTTGTTTTGAGTTAGTCAGTCGGTTAGCCAATCTGTCCACTCGTGCCTGAATGCTTGTGAGTTGAATAATTTATTGACGTGTCAGGTGACTCGCTTGTTTTAAGTCTGGTTATTCGTAGGATAATAAGACGTTGATTGGTCTGTGTGCTTGCTTGTTCGCGGGTTCATTCATTTTGGTCAGTTAGTTGGATGGTCAGTTGGGGTCCACTTGCTTGTTTGTCGCCTTGTCATTTGATAATTCATCAACTCATATTTCAGTCAGCTAGTCAGTAGGTCCACTGGGTTGGTCGGTCAGTCCGTCTACTCGCTTATTTCTCGCCTGGTCTTTAGTTTGTTTATTCATTAGTTAATTTGTTGGTCAATTGGTCGGTCGGTTAATCACTCTACTTGCTTGCTTTGTGACTTGTTAGTTAGTTTGTTAGCTAATTTGTTAATTGCTTCATCTGTCAGTCACTCCAGTCAGCCATTTGTCAGTCTAGTTAAGATATCCAAAACATGCATAACATGACCAAAGAGTTGCTTGTTTGTGTCCATACTGTATGTTAGTTAGCAGAGAGAATGTAGGAATCTGGAGAATGAAGGAATTAAGGCCAATGGAAGTAATTAGGATTAGCTGGACGGTACTCTGCAGTCTATTGTGACTGTGAAAAATGGTAGCTTATTTTTGATTGTCTATCTGCTTATTCATTTGCAGGCTACTTTGGTAAAGACAGTACATAAGACATAAGGATGAGAAGGACGGTAACATTTGGGTAGGTGAAAAAAATTCTCGAATATATATTCACGCCCAAATGTAACGGGGCCTTGAACAGCACAAGTGACACCCTACCACAAAGTTTCATGAAATGTACTTGTGTTGTTCAACTGTAAGGCTGGGGACTAGAAAACGAAGCAACCAACTGAACAAAACAACACCTCTCGCTCTTAGCAGATGTAATAAATCTCAGCCGTTTGCACGGTTCATGAATATTTCATTGTAGGCATTCAGCAGTCATAGTTTAACATGTTTTAAGACTCCTTGTGACACATCCACAAATATACCAGCATACACACAAAAAAATGAACCATATAAGCATGCTGCATATCAGCCGCCGTGCAATGCAATGTGACACTGGTGACCTCAGCATTAAAAGAGGAGAATTGTCCGCCGGCTCTTAAAGGCCAAGATGATCAGGAAGCTGGTCAGTAACCGAGCACCAGACCAATATGGCCCCGAGCGTGTCACACAGTGTGACGAATCAGGACCACACACAAAAGAGAGAGCCCACAGTCCTCCTTGAAAGTGAGTGGAACACTTTTTTAGCGCTGTATGCTTCTGCAACACATGCAGAAGTGAGTCACCTTGCAGCTTACTCCCACACTGTCAGGACCAAGTCACAGCATTCTATTGCATACAGTAACCTCTATCCATTATGCCGTCCTGTGTGAATGGACACAGAAGAAGGGTTTTAACACTATTAGAGCCCTCAGACCACCGTAGAACACCCCAATAGTCCCCTTTACACTCTTATTATACAATATAGTAGACATAATCAGCTTGAGTGGCGGACAGGAAGTGATGTCGGGGGTTCAGAATTGAGTTTCAGCTTGCTGTCGTTTACAACTGCAACAGATCACGTTTTTATTAGAGATTATGGTGAGATAATTCCAACCTGCAATAAAAGTATGTTGTTTGGGTCATCAAGTCTGGTGCTTGTGTGTCCCACTGAACATAGAATACTACGTTGGCGTCTTATGAATGATGAATGAATGATACTTGCATTTTAGATAATTCAGCAATTTTTATGATTAAAAATGCTTAATTTAGGCCAAAAAATATGTAACATGTACGTTAATATGCATTTGTTTTGACTACTAATAAGCTCTTTTGAACCATGAAACAGCCTGATTTATGAATTAATATATTTGTAGATTATATATTTGGCAACATCATGATAGTGTGGCATTCCTGAAGAGGCTCATCAGGTCAGAAGCAGTGGGAAGAAAAACAGTCAGTAGAAATGACATGTTGCTCAGTCATGCTGTTCATGAATATTGGCTATCATCCCTGACTATTGTGGCACTCAAACACAAAATAACAATAGCGTTTGGACAATTGGAGTCTCTCAGTACTTCATGCAAATTGCCCGAAATGCTTCTTGCTGCAACAGATGTCATAAAAAAACAATGAAAAAGGAAAACACACAAAAATGCTGGCTGATTGGGTCTTATGAGATGCACTGACTTCATACATTATGACTAGGGCTGCAACTAACGATTATTTAAAAATCAAAGCTGATATGTGTGAATATCTTTTTTTGTCTAAAACACAAAGATAGTAGGCCTGCTTTCATGGATGACTAAAGAAATTCAAAAATATTCACATTTTGGAGGCTGAAATCAGAGGATATTTACACATATAAATCAAAAAATGATTAATCGATTACCAAATCAATTAATTGGGTATAGATTAATCGATTAATTGTTGCAGGTCTACATGTAGGATTCAATGTAAAACAAATATGTGCTTTTGTAGGCTGAAAGATTTTACACATTTATATCAACAAATGATTCATCGATTGCCAAAATAGTTGTTGATTAATTGGGTCATCGATCAAGCATTGATTAATCTATTAATCGTTGCAGCTGTAATTATGACATGACAGAATGTTATGAAAATTTGACATAAAGATGCCACTTGTTGCTAGCAATGCAATGAATTTGGGCTGCACGGCGAAGGAGTGGTTAGCTCGCAAGGCTCACAGCTAGGAGACCCGAGTTCAATTCCACCCTCGGCCATCTCTGTGTGGAGTTTGCATGTTCTCCCCATGCATGCGTGGGTTTTCTCCGGGTACTCCGGTTTCCTCGCACATTCCAAAAACATGCTAGGTTAATTAGCCACTCCAAATTGTCCATAGGTATGAATGTGAGTGTGAATGGTTGTTTGTCTATATGTGCCCTGTGATTGGCTGGCCACCAGTCCAGGGTGTACCCTGCTTCTTGCCCCAAGACAGCTGGGATAGGCTCCAGCACCCCTGGTGACCCTCGTGAGGACAAGTGGTAGAAAATGAATGAATGTACTGTACAGGCCAAAAATACCTAGCTGTGGACCACAAATGGCCCCCAGGCCACACTTTGGACACCCCTGATGTAGTGTTAAAGTCGAAAAAAAAATCTTAATCAACAGAGGACAAAATATCGGGAAAAATAAATCTCAAAAATTTTGTCTGGAAATTTTAGGGTAAAAAAAATCTATTATAAAATTCAATATAAAATGTAAAAAAATATATTTTGAAAAAATATGAATGGTGTGAATGGTTGTCTGTCTATATGTGCCCTGTGATTGGCTGGCCACCAGTCCAGGGTGTACCCCGCCTTTCGCCCGAAGACAGCTGGGATAGGCTCCAGCACCCCCCATGACCCCCATGAGGATAAGCGGTAGACTGCCGTGTTTGACTCTTAATAACAGCTGTTCTTCTTTTTACCTTTACATGACAGTTGAGAACAGTAAACTGTTAAAAAATGTCTAATAATATGTTTCAGAGTCAACTACGGCTGTCATAAAACCTTCATCCGCCGTGTGGAACATTATTTTCAAAAAAATTGAATCTGAATGGGAATAATTGTTAAAAGGACTAAAAATTGGAGCAGGACAGGATTGCCTGGCAGACTTTTGTGGACAAGACACTCTATAATTCCGATAAGTGGACGTTTCACGGTAGCGACATGGAGACACCTTCCGCCCCGTGCAGCCTTGCAGAATATCTCCTCCTCCTTGTCTGTCAGTCACATCTCATCTCGTCTCGCTTGGAAGAGGCCAACCTTTGCGGCATCTCCAATCATATGCCTGGAAATCTGTTTCCAGGGTAACAGGGGTACCAAATACTCTCCATCCAGCAGCCTCTCACTGGTGCACCCTTTGTTTACACTTCTGAGAAAAGGTGGGGGGGGCACACAATTAAAGGCTGACCAACTATGTAAAAGGTTTAAATACAATATCCGGTATTTTCATATGAATATAGACTATATTATGAAATGCTCCATAACAATAAATTGCATTTCCACACGATTTCCAAAGATGCATGCACGCAAGAGCCACTTCAAATATGCATAATAGAGAAGCAATCACCCTAAAAAAAAAAAATGTGACACACACCGGAAGTCCTCCCTATCAAAATGCAAATGACACATTATTCAAAAGTGACACATCTTATTATGTAACACACGCCGCTGTATTCCAGATTACCTTCCGCGTGTCTTTAAATTGGAACCCAACGCACGTCCGCCACTTGTGCGCCTGCGCGTCAAAAGACCAAAAAGCTCTCCAAGCGTCCAAAGGCGTTGCTCACCCTTTCCTCCACCGTGGCCGCTCCTCCAACCTCCTCCTATTCTTCCGAGGTGATGGAGAGTAGGATGCGGGTTTTTCTTTTTTAATTTTTATTTTTTTTTATTCACTATCGCTGTCATTTTTTCCTTTGTGCATCATTTGTGTGCGCGTTTTTTTTTCAATATATAGTTCTGCAACTAAAGTATGTTGTGGAATGTGCCACACGGAAGCTTGCGGGAGGAGATGTCTTTTTGGGTGACCACCGATAGATGGAAGAAGTGAAAGTAAAAAAGTGAGCTCAAACAGCCAACAGCGCCCGGAATGCATCGCTCCTTCGTGATTATTTTGGGAGCTTTGCTTGCGTATTTCATGGAGACGAACAACTTCAGGTGCGTACACGCATACGAACACACACACCTAAATCATCCAGGTTTCAATCTTATCATTTGGACTAAAAGTAGCGGACATCGGCTCGATATCACACCGTGCGTAATGCGCTTTAACGCACAATCCCAACCCGCATCACCGGAGCCTATACAGCGTGCCTGTGTTGTGACTCACTCCCGTCGCCGTGCGTGTGTTGCAGGCTCGTGGACGCCAAGGAGCACGACCCCAGGTCTTCCTCCAGCATGTCTCCATCGGACTTTCTGGACTCACTCATGGGTCGAACGTCCGGGTACGACGCGCGAATACGACCCAATTTTAAAGGTGCGCATTTAACCGTGTATTACATTCATTTATTTTTACCCCTCCCCCCCAAAAATATATAAACTGATCCACTGTTAAGTGATTGGCATCTGGAGATAGCAAAGACGTTGACCTGTCACTCACTTCTGTCTTGTCATTCAATTATGCACCTCATTAGGTACACTTACACAATCTAATCATCTCCAATAGAGAGGTGCTTGATCTAAAAACAGGTATTTTAAAAAAATATTATTATTGGAGTTGTATTTTGCAGTGGTGTTGAACTTTAAATATCATATAGGACCTTGCAGAAAGGTAAGTCTATTTTATTAGCGTCATGTTATTTACAGAGATGTTATGAATAGTATAACCTCTGGGTTATAGCTAAAAATAGCTATTTAGCAATGTTATAGTAGTGTAACAGTATGTGGTGCTTATTCGGCATATTAAAGTCTAAAGCACCGCAATAACAAATAATCAAATTATTATTACTATTATTATTGTGCAGGGGTGCCTAATGAAGTGTCCACAACCTCTCATCCTAACATTCCTTCAACCCCGCCCCCAATACACACACACACATCATTCCATTTCCACATGGACAAATAAATAAAAAAGCAGAGGGTGTGTAAATACCAGAGTCCATCCGGAGGTCTTCCTAAGTGCTGGCAGCAGGCATGAGGGTGTCACCCTGACAGGTCCAAGTGATGGATGGTGCCCCCGTGGCAAGGCTGTAGGCCTCCTGTGTGTTGTGGTGCTGTAGGTGGGGATGCTGCAAACACACAAATAGCATCTGTCGCTGGATAACATAAGGAGAGACCCGGCCCGCTATAAAGTGGCTCAGGTGGGCCCGGATGAGGGTTGCTTTTTTTTTTTTTTTTTTTTGTTGCCGCAGTTGGAGTCAAGTGGAGTTTACTTACCGTGTGTTAGTCATCGCTTGTTATTGGGAAGGAGAATTAGGACCACGCTGAAAGAAAAAATAAACATACAAGTACAAAGTCAAAAATTTGTATTACAATAGAATGATTTTATGAGAAAAAACATAATAATCTGAGAAAAAACTTTTCACAGTAATCCCTTTTTTATCACAGTTAATTGCTTCAATGACAAAATAGGATTCCTTATTTATAATGGAATGTTTCCATAGCTAGAGCATAGAAAACCCATTTATTTATTATTAGAGACATCAAGTAACACCCCTATAGTCACCTTCATACTCGTATTACCTGATATAGTCGACATAATAAGAGGAAATGTGCTGGAAATGTGTTCTGGTGCTACGGGACCTGAATTGGGTGGAGTGTGTGCCGTTGTGCAGGTCTGGTGCTTGTGTGTTTCCCCGAACATTACAATAACATAATACTGACACCTACTGGCCAATGTAGAATGCTACATATCCTAACAATGTCTTTGAATGCAACCTCTGAGTGACGTATATTTGTTTTACTTCATTAGTAAGCTTGAAAATGCTTCATTTTGGCAGAAAATAAGTAACATTTTTGAAGTTTTTTTTTTAAACGTGAAGCCGCGACATTCGAATTGCTGTATATGACTAAGAAAAAATTTTAATATCTTGCATTGTTTATAGAAATTCACAAGAATAAAGATGCAATATCCAAAACCATGACGTTTTACATATTACAAGAAAAAGATGTAATTTTTAATTTTTAAAAAGACGAAAAAAAGACAAGAATAAAGTCAGAATATTGTGAGAATAAAGTCATATTTAAAAAAAACATAATTTTATTAGAAAAAAATTACTGGGAAAAAATATTATTTTAATGACCATTAAATTCTAAGATGACAGGTTTTTTTTAATTACTTATAATTATTTTAATCCTTTTAAAAATAATAAAAAATACATTTGGCAATTTTACAATGTTAGTTACATAACAGAAATGTTTTTTTAATGACAGGGAAAAAAGTAGTTGTAAGAATTACATGATTGTGATTTTTTTAGTGTGACGCCAGCACTCCTTCACAAGTTATACCCCTTTTCCTATTTTTGGTCAAATGTTTGCTGCTGTCACGTCTCCATCACATCCAATGCAGCTACTTCATCTTAAAAAAAACAAAACAGTAAGCACTCTTGCTCATCACACCTTGACGAGTGTATTACGTTACTGCAGGATGACCTAGATTTTCCCTTTTGCTGACATTGTTGCAAGCTGATTCCACTTTTATTTTTCTGTTAGTCAGCTGACAACAAAGCCGGGCAAATATTAATACAGAACCCGATGCAATATTGATGAAGAAAGCAGAGGGAAAAGGGCATCGGCGAAGGCTGACAGCTCCACTTTTTTACACGTGCAAAATGAAGGTTGGTGGCCACTTTAAATGGCAAATCCTTCCATGACTAGTGACCGGATTGTTTTGTGTGGAAAGTGATACAATTTGAAGCTAAAACTCTAAAAAAAAATTTAGAGTAAGTGGACGGACTTTGTTTGGTATTCATAAAATAACTGAGGCCAGATCCAATACAAGACCTGGACCCAAAATTCTGACTATTGATTGTCTGTAAAAGTCCGCCGCTAGTATGCAAAATTGATTTTTTAATGATGTTCCAACAGTGTACGTGTCCCTAGGGCATGTTTATCAGCACTGGGCATTAGGAAAATCAATCATCCCTCACTTGTTTGCTCCAGAGGCACTCGAACGCTCGCTTTTGAA
Source organism: Doryrhamphus excisus (assembly GCF_037039965.1). Classification (NCBI taxonomy): domain Eukaryota; kingdom Metazoa; phylum Chordata; class Actinopteri; order Syngnathiformes; family Syngnathidae; genus Doryrhamphus; species Doryrhamphus excisus. Next base: position 20,487,320 of record NC_136368.1, read on the forward strand.
GTTGTGGCGACTCGTCACATCATGAATGAAAAACCTTCCTCGTGGACATGGCGCCTCTCCTAATACGGCCTTAGCTAGGCGAGCCCACCCCATGAATACCCCCACAATAAAAGTGCACAATAGCTCTTCTGAGAGTTAATATTAAGTTAATATGAACTAGCTAACAATGCATGTCATGGGAAGTACCTATTTTGACGCTAAAGCCCTCATATAAAAACTGTGTTCCATTTACATGACGGACTTCTATATTGAACAAGCTACAGCGATATTGTTATTGTAACAGAAAAACACGAAAAAACGATATTTATCTGGCGATTTTGGATCACTGAGGCATACTTCAAAGTTGACAAATACAGTGGAACCTCAGTTAGCGTGTTTTTCAGTTAACATCGAATATTTAGGCCAAAACCTTGCCCCGGTTTAAGATCTTTTTTTTAACTTTTCATGTTAGCAATGTACTGTACCTTAATCTAGGTTCATCCCAAATATCCTTGTTAGCATCCTTAACTCATTCAATCCCAGACATTTTTCAAAAGCCATCCCTGTCTGTATCGGCCATTTTTGATGATTCTGACTGATTTTTCTAGGCATACTTCAAAGTTGACAAATACAGTGGAACCTCAGTTAGCGTGTTTTTCGGTTAACATCAAACATTTAGGACAAAACTCTGCCCCGGTTTAAGCACGTTTTCTAACTTTTCATGTTAGTAATGTACTGCGTGAGTCCAACGGTGTTCTTAATCTATGTTCATCCCAAATATCCTTGTTAGCATCCTTAACTCATTCAATCCCAGACATTTTTCAAAAGCCATCCCTCTACGTATCGGCCATTTTTGATGATTGTGACTGATTTTTCTAGGCATATGTCAAAGATTACAAATACAGTGGAACCTCAGTTAGCGTGTTTTTTGGTTAACATCAAACATTTAGGACAAAACTCTGCCCCGGTTTAAGCACGTTTTCTAACTTTTCATGTTAGTAATGTACTGCGTGAGTCCAATGGTGTTCTTAATCTATGTTCATCCCAAATATCCTTGTTAGCATCCTTAACTCATTCAATCCCAGACATTTTTCAAAAGCCACCCCTCTCCGTATCGGCCATTTTTGATGATTCTGACTGATTTTCTAGGCATACTTCAAAGTCGACATATACAGTGGAACCTCAGATAGCATGTTTTTCGGGTAACATCGAACATTTAGGCCAAAACTTTGCCCCGGTTTAAGCACATTTTCTAACTTTTCATGTTAGTAATGTAATATGTTCATCCCAAATATCCTTGTTAGCATCCTTAACTCATTCAATCCCAGACATTTTTCAAAAGCCATCCCTCTCCGTATCGGCCATTTTTGATGATTCTGACTGATTTTTCTAGGCATACTTCAAAGTTGACAAATACAGTGGAACCTCAGTTAGCGTGTTTCTTGGTTAACAATAGTTAGTTTCTACCTTTTTCCGTTCTTTAGTTATTGGTATTAGTTATCAGTTGTTATTAGTTATGCATTTGAATTAGTTTTCTGCAAAACCATACAAATCTGTTTTGGTTAGAGTCGACCTCCTGCAACAAATGAATGACGCTAAACAAGGTTCCACTTAAAGTGATTAAATGATACATCAACTGTCCTACGAGGTGGAGCAGCTGCAGGCCAATCGTGCTTTCATCCACTTGCTCAATCCCTCGTACGTTGTCATCTTCACGACCATTTTGGTTACCTCAGTAAAGACACGCTTTGAGACGCAGGTTTCATGCCATTGTGCACCCGTGAATCAATGCAGCCCAGCGGGAAGCAAAGCAACACATCCAAACGTCATTGTCATTCCATCCCACAGGTCCCCCTGTAAACGTTACATGCAATATTTTTATCAACAGTTTTGGCTCAGTCACAGAGACCACCATGGTGAGTCCTTTGGCATTTTGGCTGCTTTACTGTGCAAACGTGTGAATGTGTTGTCTTGTCCCTCAACCTGCAGGTCCGCCTGTTAATGTTACCTGCAACATATTTATCAACAGCTTTGGTTCTATAGCAGAAACGACAATGGTGAGTTGAGGGAATGACTGAATGAATCACCATCATGCTTCTTTGTTTTGTTTTTTTTAATCATTTTATGAGAAAATCAAATACAGCTGAATCTCTTAGCTTGTATAGTCCAAGGGTTGTATGTAAATTGGGTGTATTTTGCTTTTTCTTTAGATTTTTTTAGACCCATGAGACACCCTGGTTATTACATTAAGATGCTTTTGTTGTTTTAACGTCTCAATATTAGTGGCGGTGAATTTATTTTTGCATTCGTATGCCAGATAAAACTGAAATCAGAGCTAGTCAGCTCAGGAAAGTTTGAAAATAAAATTTTAATATAATAAGTACATCTTTTACGGGAAGAGTTGTCATGTGAGTAGGAGAAAACACAAGTCATTTTGGCCGAATCTTATGATTTTGACACTTTTATCATATGTAACTATATATAATTTGAGAATAAATTACAATAATAGTAGTAATATTGTGGAAACAGGTAGCAGCTGTACTTTTACAAAAATGAAGTCGTAGTATTGCAAAAATAATGACCTAACATGAAATGTAAAACTTATATTATTCATCATATTGAAAATAATTTGATATTTGTGAGAATAAAATTGTAATATTGCAAAAAAAATTATGAAAAAAGTAAAAAAATGACTTGTGTTTTACTACATACCTAAATTCAAGTTCTTTTCATAGTTTCAATATTACATCATCTTAATGTTAACAGTGCTTAACTTCATTTTACACTTATATGATAGGTAAATACTAAAATGACCGTACAGTCCTGATTTTTTTTTAAATTATTGGCAGATCATGCAGAGAATGTAAATGAAACATTTTGCTTTCAGCTTTATATTAATCCATGTTAATAATTCATACAGTAAATCCCAGCTGGTAAATCATCTCGAGTCCAGCCAATAACGGCAGGGGGTGGCGGGAGCTTCCGAAAGCGCTGATATGCTAAAGTATCCCACAGCTAAGGGGGATAAAAATACAAAAACAAAACCCTGCTCTGCGACGCAACCATCAAAGGCTTCATAATAGCTGATAATCACCACTTAGATCGTGGAATAGAGGATGTTAATTTGCATGCGGGCTGGCAATTACATGGATTTACACACGGGTGTAAACATACGGCGGCGCCAACATGCTGATGAAATGTCAAACAAAATAAGAGCTTGTCATGGCGGGTGACACATGGATCGCTCCGAGCAGCTCGCCGTATCTAATAAACACATCATTTGCTCTCTATTATGGCTGCGGCGTGATTGCAGTTAATGAGAAAAGTTGATGTGCCGCCACTTCATAATAAGCAACATATTCAATATTTGCCCGACGCTACTACATGGTGCAGATTCATTTGCATTTCTCATTCACTGTATGATTTATCCCAGGTTTACATTACAGGGCTGCTTGTGTTTGTGATTCATGTTGTGTTTTGAATGTTAGCATGACTTTTGTTTCTTGCTTTCTTAAGACCGACATTCACCAAAAACAGACACGGTTGTAGTCTCCTGCGAAGCGGATCAGTTTTTTTTTTATAAACACCATAGAAATAATCAACTTTAGAGTAATCAGTGTACAGCTTGTCTTGCGGTATCACGTCACAGTCCGCTGAAAATGATGTACATTTTCATTTACAGCCTTCTAAATGCGGTTTTTGACATTATTAGAGACCTCCACATATGAACTAACACCCCTATAGTCACCTTTACAACTGTATTACCAACTATAGTAGCCATAATAACATAAAATAACCCATTTAAGACGTAAATAGGGGGAGAAGAGTGGGTGGGTGGGTGGGTACTAATTGTTTAAATGTTGTGCACTTGTGAGTCAGTGAGGAAACGGTAGCTATGCTACATGCTATCACTGCACTCACAACTAGCTTGTCAACCCACTGGAAAACACAGGAGGTCATTATATGTAACAGTGTAACAACACAACGGTTTTACACTTACACTTAAATCACTAAACTCATCACACAGCAACTTAACACCCAAAAGTTATAACCAGGAAATATACTCAATATACAAATACAAGTTTGAGATGAAAAGAACAACTCTAAAGTATTTCCATAATGCATCGCATCTGAGCAATGCATTCACTGGGGCACTGCAATGACATCAGCCTCCCTCTGGGCTCTTGAGTCCTCTGGCGCCCTCCGCTGGCTTCTCTGCTCCACTACTGCTTGTTCTCCAATGAAATGGTTTGCATCCTTGTATGTTTCTGGGGTATACATTTGGGGTGTTAAGTTGCTGCGTGATGAGTTTAATGTTGTTTGTATGATGATATTCGGAGTCAGACTTATACTGAGTAATAAACTCCAGCAATTTCCAATGGGTTGACAAGCTTTTTTCATAGCTCACGATTGGCTCCTACTATTGGGGATTATTGTGCTCGTTGGGAGCTAATTCAAAACCTGCAATAAAAGCCTGTTGTTCCAGCGATCGCGCTTATTGCTTATTTTACTCAAAAAACAGACATAACATCAGCTTAAATATGCATACAAAACAGCATGATTTAATATACTGTATATTTCCCAAAATATAATGGATTCAAGCTGCACACTGACTATTCTAAGTTCAATTAATTTCTGCGGTGCTATTCCTAAAGAAGGTATATATATTTTTTGGCGGAAATGTGAAGTGTATATCCACTTTTATGAGATATTGTGGGTAGCCGAGGTCAAACCTGATATGAATCGATACACATTTTTTTTTTGTCAGTGTCATATTTCAAATTGTCCATACAACAAAGATATCGATTTTAATGGATAGCTCCGCATATAAAGCAAAGGTAGCCCGGGTCGAACATCAGCAGAAGGTACAGTATTAACATGCGTTCATACTTGATGTTCGAGCAACAAGAACCGTATTGATTTCTGTAGGTACGCCTATTAATCCATACAAATTGATCTTCAAAAATGCAGAGCTCATTCGTCTTGATCGACAACATGACCCCATTGATTTGGACGGCGAGGTCAATTCCTAGCCAATTTCAGCAATGAACGCATCGCGGGGACTACACGTTGCTCTGTTCTGTTTTCTAGTAATGCTTTTTTAATGCAATTTTCTACGCTACAAAAGAGGATATATTGTATTTTTTTAAAAACAATGCTTTGTGTCACCAGTGTGTGCTGTCTCACAAGCCCAATCACTGTGCCACAAAATATGCAAAGCCGCGTGTTCGTGTCTGCAGGATTACAGAGTGAATATCTTCCTGCGGCAGAAGTGGAATGACCCCCGTTTGGCGTACAGCAAATACCCAGACTCCTCACTGGACTTGGACCCGTCCATGTTGGACTCCATATGGAAGCCTGACCTCTTCTTTGCCAACGAGAAGGGCGCCAACTTCCACGATGTCACCACGGATAACAAGCTGTTGAGGATCTTCAAGAACGGGAATGTCCTCTACAGTATAAGGTGAATGGGAAGGAAATACATTGGAATTGTAAAATAAGCACAGATTGTCTTGTATTTCAGGTCTGGAAATGTATTTGGCAGAGCTTTTCTCCCTGTCACTCACTCGCTCTTTTACGCCAGTGACATCTAGTTGAAAAAAAATGTTGACTTTATTATTGTATGATTTAGTTCAGGAGTGGCCAAAATGTGACCTGAAAAAAAAATATTAATAATAATAAAAAAATATAAACAATGTCAAAACTGGGAAAAAACAGCCATTTTATGAGCATAAAATAATGTGAAAATAATGAGGAAAAAAGTCTTAATATTATGAGAATATTGAATTCATACTATATTAGTCGGGAAAAATCCTTTTAGAAGCATAATGTTGAAATATAAATGTAATGAATTTTATACAAGTCATAACATGATAAGAAGCAAGCAAAACAAAAAAATAATTTGAAATTTTTGGACAATTAAGTTGGGACAAAGTTATAATATGAAGTCAAAATATTATGGGAATACAGTTAAAATATTCATAAAAATGTATGAGAAAGAAATTGAAATATTTTGAAACAACTGAAAAATGGACAAAAAATACATTTTTTCACCTACTATAAATAATGTCAGTTCTAGCTACAGGCCAGGACGTCCTGTAGAACGCCAACGTATAACTTAATATTAGGGATGTCCGATAATTATCGGTACTGATAATTAGCCTAAAAATGCAATATGAGTCAATATTGGTATCAGATTTTTTTTACTGATATTGTATTGTTGTTATTGTATACAGGACATATGTGTTCATTCCATCACAAGAGATATGTTATGTTACACGTATCAATATCGGAAATTGAGATTTGGAGAATATTGGCATATTTTTTTTGGAAAAAAAATCCAATATCGGACATCTTTCTTTAATAAAGTTATAAAAACTATATTTTTAAGTAGAAACTAGTAGAGTAAATTTGTGATGGATGTAAGGATGTAAACGTACCCACATCCTTAACACAGTACATTACACAGTACACACTAGTGGTGTGTCGTTCATGAACAAACAGGTCAAAAGAACTAGTTCTTTTTTGTGAACGGAATGAATGACATCACTGCCCCTTAAATACCCGTTCAGTTGCAAATAGTTGTTTTTTTTTTTGATTGGCTGGAGAGTCAGTTCACCGTTCCTTTTTGCAGGACGGGACTATCTGCATGCTTGGCCGTCTCATCCTATCGTCACGCCTCGCTTTGTGCGTGGGTGGGGTTATCTGACTGAAAGACCGAGACCGAGAGATTGACCGACACTGTTGGTGACCTTGTTCATTCCGTTCACAAAAAAGAACTAATTCTTTTGACTCGTTTGTTCATGACTGACACATCACGTGTTGTTGAGCTGTTGAGTCAAAACAAACGTGAACATGAGCGAACGGACTGATTCGACATGGCTGATCGGGTCTTTGCACTAGGGGGAGATCACAGGTTAATGACCAATTGAACGAAATGAACGGATCTTTTTACTGAATGAACCGGAATGAAGGGTTTTGCCCACCACTTGTATACATACAGTTCAAATAGAGGTTGTAAAGTAAAGAGTACTGGAGTTTTTAGTATGCAGTTACAGGACCACATTTTTTCCCCATCAAACTAATTAAAAGTAAAGGTTTACTTTACTGAAGCTTTCTGTAAAAAAATGAATATTAGCAAATATCTTGGTGGTCATCAGGCCTTCAAGGTAGTCAGGAGACAGTTTCAATTAGATTTGATCCCATCGTGATTGTTCCTTTCACATCATCTCATTCATGCATGTAGATTTGGAATAAAAGGTAATCTCTGGGTTTTCTTGTTCAAAGGATCAAAAGATAAAAAAAAACGGGAAGTCATGCTGGGATTTGAGTTTGCCGGACTTTGTGGACATTCCGACAAGACTCCGAAGCCGGATGGGGAACTTTAATTAAAGCCAAATAGCTAAGAGTCAAAATGAAAAGGGGGGGGGGGAGGGGGAATAAAACAGCACATATGTGAAAATATTTCATTCCATTTCAATATAACTTACATCGGGAGCAGAATTCAATTTTCTCGGTGGAGATGCCGACATGGAGCCGAAAGTGTTTCAGTCTATTAGGGAGGCCGGTTGCTCAGGTGTCGACGCCGTGAGATGAAAGCTGGTTAGCCTCTATCGCCCGCTCACGGTCGGGCACCTGAATGCATCGCCGAGACAATAAGTTGCAGTAATGAAAAGTGTGATTGGAAGCCGCTGGAGTGAATCCTTGGTGATCTGTCCTGGCGGAGTGAAGAAAGAGGGACACAGAAGAAGAAAGAGTGTATGGAACTTTACCTCTTTTTTTTTTGGTGCTCCTATTCATTTGTTGTGTGTCATAGATTGACCCTCATCCTGTCCTGCCCGATGGATCTCAAGAACTTCCCCATGGATGTCCAAACTTGTACAATGCAACTGGAGAGTTGTAAGCACACACTTGCATAACAAAGTTCCTGGGAACAAAATTGGATTTAATTTTTTTCCCCATCTCGTAGTCGGCTACACCATGAATGACCTCATCTTCGAGTGGCTGGAGACCGGCGCCGTGCAAGTGTCGGATGGTTTGACGCTGCCTCAGTTCATCATGAGGGAGGAGAAGGAGCTGGGCTACTGCACCAAACACTACAACACAGGTCAGGGTGATGCAATACTTCCATCCCACGTGTGACATTCCCAGCATCTGGAATATTTTCTTTCTGAACAGGCAAATTCACTTGCATTGAGGTGAAATTCCATCTGGAGCGTCAGATGGGCTACTATCTGATCCAGATGTACATCCCCTCCCTCCTCATCGTCATCCTCTCGTGGGTGTCTTTTTGGATCAACATGGATGCCGCGCCCGCCAGGGTGGCATTGGGTATCACCACGGTGCTCACCATGACCACACAGAGCTCCGGCTCCAGAGCTTCTCTTCCAAAGGTAAGACGAAGCGTCGGAGCACTTTTGGTAGCGGTGCTGATAGAAACGGTAGTACCCGGACCCGGGGGCGTCACCACGGGGGGGGGGGCTTAGCCACCTGTAGATGCACAGGATATGAATGAATGTAGTAAATATTAAAAAAAACAAATAACAAAGAACCGTGAAAAAACATTCCCACCAGTGATGTCGCTGGAAAATAGTCCAATCCATTTCTGCCAAAGACAGTTGGAGCTTTTCTTCCTGTCACTTACACATCATCAGTGACACCAAGAGATGATGACGTGATATGATATCCTTTTGATTGCAATCTACCGGTTATTGCACTAATTCTTAAAAGACATTTTTCTAGTTGTGGTATATTACAGTCAAGTGGAACCTCAGTTAGCGTGTTTTTCGGTTAACATCGAACATTTAGGCCAAAACTTTGCCCCGGTTTAAGTACATTTTCTAACTTTTCATGTTAGTAATGTACTGCGTGAGTCCAACGGTGTTCCTAATCTATGTTCATCCCAAATATCCTTGTTAGCATCCTTAACTCATTCAATCCCAGACATTTTTCAAAAGCCATCCCTCTACGTATCGGCCATTTTTGATGATTGTGACTGATTTTTCTAGGCATACGTCAAAGATTACAAATACAGTGGAACCTCAGTTAGCATGTTTTTCGGTTAACATCGAACATTTAGGCCAAAACTTTGCCCCGGTTTAAGTACATTTTCTAACTTTTCATGTTAGTAATGTACTGCGTGAGTCCAACGGTGTTCCTAATCTACGTTCATCCCAAATATCCTTGTTAGCATCCTTAACTCATTCAATCCCAGCCATTTTTCAAAAGCCATCCCTCTACGTATCGGCCATTTTTGATGATTCTGACTGATTTTTCTAGGCATACGTCAAAGATTACAAATACAGTGGAACCTCAGATAGCATGTTTTTCAGTTAACATCGAACATTTAGGCCAAAACGTCGCCCTGGTTTAAGTACATTTTCTAACTTTTCATGTTAGTAATGTACTGCGTGAGTCCAACGGTGTTCTTAATCTATGTTCATCCCAAATATCCTTGTTAGCATCCTTAACTCATTCAATCCCAGCCATTTTTCAAAAGCCATCCCTCTACGTATCGGCCATTTTTGATGATTCTGACTGATTTTTCGAGGTATACTTCAAAGTTGACAGTGGAACAGTTGGAGACAACAACAAAGACAGTTGGAGCTTTTCTTCCTGTCACTTACACATCATCAGTGACATCAAGAGATGATGACATGATATGATATCCTTTTGATTGCAATTTACCGGTTATTGCACTAATTCTTATTCTTAAAAGACATTTCTCTACAAACGTTTGGAAAAGGAGTTGAGGTATATTACAGTATATTACAGGAACAATCTGCAACATTTTTCTACGTGTTATAAGCTTAACACCTCCTCCTACTGTATGTACGCCATGTGTGATGCCGCCCCCCCCCCGTCACAACAGCACCCTTACTTGTTGTTTGTTTTAACTAATAAGATTTTTTAAGTGAACGCAGTGTTGATTTGCATCTTGTCCAGAATGTAATGAGGTCTCTAAAGACACATGACCCAATTCCAAGTTTCATTAAAACTGGGAATTTTTTTTGCAAAATCCTACTCATTGTCCAAAAAAGTTGAAATATGTGTTATTTAGAAATATGCATTACTTTAATACTGTAATTCTTCTTGGTTATTGTTATGTAAAGTGACGACCAGAAATATTAATTTATTCATTTTCGACCACTTATCTACCGCTGGAGCCTATCCCAGCTGTCTTGGGGCGAGAGAGGCGGGGTACACCCTGGACTGGTGGCCAGCCAATCACAGGGCACATATAGACAAACAACCATTCACACTCACATTCATACCTATGGACAATTTGGAGTGGCTAATTAACCTAGCATGTTTTTGGAATGTGGGAGTACCCGGAGTCAAACCCACGCATGCACGGGGAGAACATGCAAACACACAGAGATGGCCGAGGGTGGAATTGAACACGGGTCTCCAAGCTGTGAGGTTTGTGCGCTAACCACTCGACTGCCGTGCAGCCGAGAACCCATTTATGACCTTCTAAATACAGTTTTTAACATTATTAGAGTCCTCTAGACCTTAAATAACATCCCTACAGTCATCTTTTTCTACCGCTTATCCTCACAAGGGTCGCGGGGGTGCTGGAGCAGATATATATATATATATATATCAGTATTTGATTTGTCCTTGGTGGATACGTGGGTGACTAATTATGTAGTATTCTAGTATAAATCAGTGACATATTTGCCTTAGTAAGACTTTTGGCTATGATCATATTTATCTTTAGCTATAGCAAACTTGAGCAGAACATTCCATATGGAAGTATTCCAATTATCAGCCAACAAAGGAAGCGGCTAAAAGGAGAATTAATCGCCCAAGTACCTGCATAGGTCCTGCAAACTACTTCCCCAAGAAGCCACTTTGTACTTTTTTGGAGGGAAGTGTGCTGAGAGATCACAATGTTTTAGAGCCGGACTGAATTCAAAGGAAGGATCCTTTAAAGTAGACTAATCCGTATCCGAGTTCTAAGAAAACCTACAAAGAGACCTACGTATGCAGGTATCTTGGTAAATTGCCGCACGCATATTGAATGAGGATACTAGTTTGATGTTGGCGATGCGTTCAAAGTATTTGCACGAGCAGAGCCGTCCTATATTGATATGTCTCCAACATAAAAGACACGAATAAGGTGATGAATGCTGCCACGGTGGAAACAATAACCGGGTATGCTTGCACGCCTTCATAAAGCTGAGATGTTGTGTTCCAAATGCTAATCGGCAGGCGCAGAAGAACCGAGGCCATCCTCGGTGAGCAGCTTTTATCTTCCTGGCCGATGATGACAAGCTGATATCTCCATCCGATCCTGCTTCTTCTTTTGTTTTCTATCCGAGGTGGTTATTAGTTCCGCGGTTTAGGTGTTACGGTCATGTAAACACCGCAGCTCGGATTCATTTATTAGGATACATATCTGGCACGGTTTATTTCATATCTCGCACCGTTATTTTTCTGCACTTGGAAGAAGATGTAACACAAACTTTACCTGTCGCCCGCAGGTCTCTTACGTGAAAGCCATTGATATCTGGATGGCGGTGTGTCTGCTCTTCGTATTTGCTGCATTGCTGGAATACGCCGGGGTAAATTTCGTCTCCAGGCAACAGAAAGAGTTCCTCCGCTTGAGGCGAAGACAAAGGAAGAATCACAAGGTAGGCTGTTACAGCACCTTCCTTCCTGGTTTTTTTTTTTTTCACGGGCGCGCTGGTGGCATGACAATCATAACAATAGCTCAACTTTGGATGGCCAACTACTACTTATATAGAATGAGATGTTTTTATTCATTTTTTTATCATTATTATAGTCATTATTATGTCATATTATGTCATTATGTCACTGTATCGTCATATCACCTTGTACTTCGGTACGTGACAAAAATAAAATTAAAAAAACACAAAAAAAACAATTAAAAAAACTTAAACTATAGTAGGAAAGCAGGAAGTGAACAAATGAAAACAGTTACTGATTGTAAAAGTATCAGATGGAGGGGTAGGATTTAATACAAAATAAATACATAAAAAAAAAACAAAACAAGTAAAAAAAAAACCTTAAACTATATTATGAAAGCAGGAAGTGAACAAATGTAACAGTTAGTGATTGTAAAAGTACCAGATGGAGGGGTAGGATTTAATACAAAATAAATACATTAAAAAAAAAAACAAAACAAGTAAAAAAAAAAAACCTTAAACTATATTATGAAAGCAGGAAGTGAACAAATGTAACAGTTAGTGATTGTAAAAGTACCAGATGGAGGGGTAGGATTTAATACAAAATAAATACATTAAAAAAAAACAACAAAAAAGTAAAAAAAAAAAACCTTAAACTATATTATGAAAGCAGGAAGTGAACAAATGTAACAGTTAGTGATTGTAAAAGTACCAGATGGAGGGGTAGGATTTAATAAGCTTTGCTTCTTCCTACTCCTTTTGGACATGTGGAACTGGGAACTGATTATGGGATGCATTCAATTGTAATCTGATGCATGTTCAAATGAAATTAAACTATTACCATAAATATTAATATTAATTTATATTAATATTAATATAAAATATTAATAATAATAATAATTAATAATAATAATAATAATAATTCAACCACACATTTATACTCTTTTTATTTACAACATATTGCGCAACTGCAGGGTCTTGAGACAGATGCTAACTCGCAAACTAGAGAGCTAGCGACCTAAACGGTAGCCTTCAAGTTATTTCCTTTAAACTTAAATAGCCAAAAACTTACCACTTCCACACGGATAGGGAGGATAACTATTAACAGTTATTTAACCTTTAACATGAACATGAATCAAACGTAATAATTTTTTCTGGGTACATGATACCATACAGCATCCATATCAAACTTGCGCGGGCCGCACTAACATTAAACTTTCATATCAAGGCGGGGGCCTCAAACTGGCGTCCTGCGGGCCACATTTGGCCCGCGGGCCGCGTGTTTGAGACCCCTGGCCTTATGCATTATTTTAGCTGATTGAAGATGAACTATATCAGCAAGTGACATTTCGTTAAAATGATTTCCGTGATTCCCAGTCCAAAATAACGGCCCACGTGAGCTCCCATGTGTGTTTTTTGCCTCTTGTCCCAGGATGAAGACATGCGTGACGGCCGTTTTAATTTTACTGGCTACGGCGTGAATCAGTGTCTGCCAACGAAGGACGGCTCAGCTGTTAAGAACGCCGCCCCGGCCCCGAACCCTCAGTCGTCGCTCCCAAAAGACACGGATGTCATGAAGAAAAAGTTTGTGGACCGAGCTAAGAGGATAGACACGATCTCTCGAGCTGCCTTCCCGCTGGCCTTCCTCATCTTTAACGTCTTCTACTGGATCACTTACAAGATCGTCAGGCACGAGGACATCCACAAAAAGTAACCAGGCACAACGTCATATATATATATAATATATATATAATATATATATATATATATATATTGTCATCTGGTTTCTCACACCGAGATGACGCAGTACAGGATCAACGCCAACTGGTGTTCTTTCAGGGATAAAGTCTGAGGATGTTCACAGTGTGGACGCTCGGTTGGACTGCTGCAATCATTGTCGGAGGAAAACGTCGAGCTTTTAGTAGCATTCCGGTTACAGCGGACCAAATCTGTTTTCTAACCCGTCTTGCCTTGAGGTCTGAGGAACAAAGAAACTATTTCTAATTGAAAGGTAGCTTAGTAAAGACTGTAAGGAGGCGTTTCTTATCAAGGGGTTGGTTTTATATCGTACTAATGTCAACAATACTTCCTTTTAACACAAGCTGGAAATACGTCATGTATACAGGATGAAGAACATGCATCTAATACTGAGGAATATTTTAATGTGATAGGGACTCCCTAGGGTGGATACCGAAACAACGTTTCCGCCAGGTGATTCAGATTCAGTTCAGTCGCTAGGATGGTTTCTTCTTCGCATGTTTTTACCATCGAAATGGTTCGCTTGAGAAAAACACGTTTTGTTTTCTTCCCGGTTGCAGGGTTAATAATTCCCGATTAACCGGTCGACATATCCAATTCCTCCAGCGGCACCCTTTAGGTACCGTAACCATTCGGGTACCGACTTCACCGCCAAGGTGGCTAGCTTAACTTTTGATATCGACGATGCAAAAAAAAAAAAAAAAATCCTATTCAACTTGGAAACAGGACTTTTTTTTTCATTTTCATCTAAGGTCCCCAACCCCTGGCACCCACTCACTCCGCACCACACCGCATTACTGCAACCTTACTGGATTGATTATTTTTACTCACAGTTTACTTCCTATACTTTAAAAGGTGGCGGTAATCATTAAAAGGGGACCTGTTATGCTCATAGTCGGCCCTTTGTATCGAGTTGCGGACTCCTTTCGAGCAGCAAAACACGATAACCCGCACAGAAAGCTGTCTAGATCTTCCAGAATCTGCACCTATTTCAGCTGAATTTCTTCGGTTTTTCAAAAAAAAATTTATTTTGATTTTAATTTATTCCACCCACGGCCCGCTCACTCCGCTGTGATTGATAACACTCCTAAGGACTTCCGGACTACTGCCGAACCCTTTTTTCTAATTTTGTCTTTATAGGAGTTGATAATAATAAATGAATAAACAAGCTACTTGAAAAGTTGTTGGGAGCTACTGGCAGCTCATGGTCTACTGGTTGGAGACCCCTGACTTATCGTGTAGGTCGGTAGTAGGACTATGGTCGGTACACGTTTGCACATTCTATAATGCAACACAGACAACTGCCGGCTTACACAAACCAAAACACAGTTAGGACACTGATGATAAATTGTTACTTACAGCTTGCGCTTCGGGCTCTTCAACTTTGGAACGGCATCAGACATCCAAATGTCATCCATACCAAGACAGTCCCGTATTTTTCTCGTCACCTGCAATCTGCAACTCCAACCACTTCTGCCTGATGCCTTTCCTGGAAGACATCGCTCCATGGGAACATAGTGAAATCTTTCGCAAAACAGTGTACTATGCAGCAGAGCAGACGCCAAGACAGGCATGCCCATATAAAGAAGACCAGCTCACTGGGACCTCACAGTGATGTTAGAAAAAAAAAAACTCCCTGAAAGCAAGCGTTCAGAACCAATCCAAATGCTCAAACCTGGCATCGTTTAACACAATAATACAACATTCTAACAATATTTTAAATATTTAAAAAGTGGAAAAAGCATAACAGGTCCCCTTTAATAAGAGGTTCCCACATTAATATGACATACATCTACACTCCATGCATGTGTTTTTTTTTTTATTTCTAATATGTAAAGTGGTCGGTATTATTAATAACCGGGGGGAGGAGGCATCACAATGACACGCTTGTGCGTGAAATCGATTTTCATATGAATTCCATTTTGGGGTCATGAAGTGATGAAAAGTTAATTTCTACACATAAAAAAAAAAAGTTTTTGGGAACACTTGCTTGTCAAACGGCTTTCTGATTCCTGTCAGTTGTGTTCTGTATCATCATGTGTTTTTTGTACATTTTGTACATCGGTTTTCCAGTTTGGTTCTTTGAGAACCCCTGACAAATATTTTACATTTGAAAAAGTTTTGAGCCGGTTTAAATGTATCATAGTCCCAAGTAAATAAATCCTTGTCTTGTAGAGTTTAAAACTTCTTTTATACTCCGCTGACCTATTTATCTTACTGTGGGAACGCTCACATTTAATTATCTTTGTGTATACTTTGCTGTGGACCTTCTGACACGCCGCCGGGATTGTGACATGACATCCATCTGCAGATAAGCCGTCAGAAAGACGAGGCCGAACCTGCCTAACATTCACGCTATAGAACCGGTAATGGACCTGAGGAACTTTTTCTTTCAATGCTATTAACGACTACTTTTATTTATCAGCCTGAACATCAATAAAACTGACTGCACCGTGTTTGCTTCATTTTCTTCCGTCTCATAAAAGGTCAGCTCATGCTTATACATTACTGAATATGACTAGACTTTATATTGCTTTTTCTTTCATATACTATAACATACAGTCTCCGTTATGAGAGAATCTACTCTGGCCTGATTACAGGTCAGATAAAAAAAAGGCTCATCTCAGCGAGGTGATGACACCGGCCATGGATGGCTGCGTGGCCTGGGGTAATGTGGATATTATCTGACAGTGGGTTTCCACCAATGCATGATAATAACGGACCTTCATGTTGTACTGGCTCATGTACCAGAACCAACCCCATGTATGCCTGCATAAACACTAGAGCGGGGGTCTCAAACTCAATTTGCCTGGGGGGCCACTGGAGCTAGGGTCTGGGTGAGACTGGGCCACGTCAGGTTTTCCAAAAAAAAAAAAACGCATTTATTAACAGAAAAATTAATAAACTTTGCTTTGGTTCCGATTTTTTACAATAAAAGCTCTGATAAAACATTCCACTGTTCTCAAATATCTTAATTTTTATTTTTCTACACAAAATAAGATGAAAAATAAATAAACAAATCAAGAATAAAGAAAATCTAATCAGTAATAAATAAATATAATAATAATAATAAAACGGAAAATAATAAAAAATTAAGAAACCACATATAGTTGGTGGGTAGACAAATGATTTTTTTCAGATTAAAATGAACAAAGCATTATTAGAGCCCTGTAGACATGACAAAACACGACTATAGTCACATTTATACTCTTTTTATTTACAACATATTGCGCAACTGCGAGGTCTTGAGACACATGCTAACTCGCAAACTAGAGAGCTAGCGACCTAAACGGTAGCCTTCAAGTTATTTCCTTTAAACTTAAATAGCCAAAAACATACCACTTCCACACGGATAGGGAGGATAACTATTAACAGTTATTTAACCTTTAACATGAACATTAATCAAACGTAATAATTTTTTCTGGGTATTAATTTTTTCATATCAAGGTAGGGGCCTAAACTAGCGTCCTGCGGGCCCGCATGTTTGAGACCCCTGCATCAAAGGAACAATCCTAAATATGTTGTTATTGTGCGTGTGGCCAAAATCCACGTGTACACAACATATATATTGCGCATAATGAGACAGCAGCTCTTTAGATGTAGATTAACATCCCATAATAATAACCACACCAGCCTGTATTAGTGCATAACGAGCAAAACGAGCCGGTTTAGTGGATAAACACGCAAGGCAGCATGAGTCATCCAGCCTAAATCAGGGGGATTGTAAGCTAATCAATATCGCTAATCTTCCCATGGAACTCCCATCGATATCATAAGAGCATAAGAGTCCATTAATAACCTTTCAAAAAGGCAAATGACGGCGTATGAAAGAAAAATGACTTGCAGTTTTTATAACCGCGCTCGGGATCCAAACAACTTTCCCATCGTTTAATTGAGGTGTGGGGATGGCTTTGCGAGCGCTGAGAGCCACGAGAAATGAGCGTTGCCATGGCAACTGCACCCAATCAGGCCAGAGTGTGAGAAACGGCAAATGGTTTTCGAGTGCTGGTACATTATTTAAGCCAAAGGTTTTACCAGCTACGTTACAAGCCAAGTACTACGTGCGACACCATTTACTCAACTGCAGAGAGTGCCAAGCTTTTAGTTGGAGGCGTCGTATTTGAATGACTTTCATTCATTTTCTACCGCTTATCCTCACGAGGGTCACGGGATTGTGCTGGAGCCTATCCCAGCTGTCTTGGGGCGAGAGAGGCTCAAAGACAGCTGGGATAGGCTCCAGCACCCCCGCCACCCTTGTGAGGATAAGCGGTAGAAAATGAATGAATGAATGAATGAACATTATTAGAGACCTCTCGACATGAAATAACACCCCTATAGTCACTTTTACACACATTTATAGTAAATATTACAGAAAATAATACATATAAGGCATAAACATATACGACATAAATAATATTTTTTGGAATGTTTATGTTCGGTTCCTCCCACATTCCAAAAACATGCTAGGTTAATTAGCCACTCCAAATTGTCCATAGGTATGAATGTGAGTGTGAATGGTTGTTTGTCTATATGTGCCCTGTGATTGGCTGGCCACCAGTCCAGGGTGTACCCCGCCTCTCTCGCCTGAAGACAGCTGGGATAGGCTCCAGCACCCCCGTGACCCTTGTGAGGATAAGCGGAACAAAATTAATGTATGCATGAATGAGTGTAAAGGTGACTGTAGGGGTGTTATTTCAGGTCTAGAGGACTCTAATAATGTTAAAAACTGTATTTAGAAGGTCATGAACGGGTTCTCGGCTACACGGCGGTCGAGTGGATAGCGCGCAGACCTCACAGCTAGGAGACCAGGGTTCAATTCCGCCCTCGGCCATCTCTGTGTGGAGTTTGCATGTTCTCCCCGTGCATGCGTGGGTTTTCTCCGGGTACTCCGGTTTCCTCCCACATTCCAAAAACATGCTAGGTTAATTAGCCACTCCAAATTGTCCATAGGTATGAATGTGAGTGTGAATGGTTGTTTGTCTATATGTGCCCTGGGATTGGCTGGCCACCAGTCCAGGGTGTACCCCGCCTCTCTCGCCTGAAGACAGCTGGGATAGGCTCCAGCACCCCCATCAAGTCATGTTACAGTGTTTTTCCAGGTAACATATACACATCAAAAATAAATGTGTACCTTTACATGAAATATATGTGTACTATATGACACACATACAATATTACTGTAAAGGCTGACAGAAGAATGTTATAATAAAATGTCTGCAATGTCTTGGACCGACAATGTTCATATTTGTTGATTCCTCCAGAAGAACCATTTAGTGAAACGTTGCTCGCCAGGTCAATGTGTTCGATATCTTGTGCATCCGGGAGTCGCCTGACTTCACACGTGGCATTTTAACAGCCCGCATCATCGGTGAAAAGAAGTGAAGCGTGAGGTGAAAGGACCAGTAAAAGCTTTCCTGTGTGCTATCCCTGCCGCATCTCGCGCTTGGGGGGTGAATTTGAGAACATCTACAGAGGGGGGGCGGTGCTTCTGAGGACACGTAGCGTCAGTAGGGATGCGAGCGCAGGTGAGAGACGAGCAAAACAGACACGAACGCACGTGGCGATATACTCAGGATGGCTGGATTATCCGGTTCATTTTCATTTATTGTGCGATTAATTAACTAATTATTGTCTCCCTGGGAGTTTTAATCTCCTGACATTCCTACTTGGGGTTCATTTGAGATGCAACAATTGAACGTAACCAAAATGGCATCAAGATTTTAGGATTTCATGGAGACAAATTTCTCCACGTCGCCATGAGTGCTGCTAAATCCCCCTCAAGCTGGACTTCAGACAGCTTTTGGATGAGCGTGCGGTACCTACTCACATCCACTAGGCGGTTCAAAGTCCGCCTACTCCTCTCCGCATCCCGTTGCCAGGCCGATCGGCACCTCTGGAGACCCTCGGGAGAGTCTGTCTCAGGGTTCTCTTCGGGCCCAGTCATCTTCTCCTCGTTGGTTTCCTGCTCAGAACATTGCGGCGATGACACAAAGTCATGTAGCAACGTTACTTCCTTTTCCAAAGTCAAAGAAAACATCTGCTGCGGCCGCTCTCCTCGTGTGTCCTTGACGGGGTGGATGGTGGAGGACACCGGAAGGTGGCCTCGCAGGGCGTCCAGAAGCTGGAGCATCTGGAAGTGGCTGGAAAGGACCAACAAAGCCCAAATGTAAAGATTCCTGCATCCTAGAAGACTGTTTTTCATTCATTCATTCATTTTCTACCGCTTATCCTCACGAGGGTTGCGGGGGTGCTGGAGCCTATCCCAGCTGTGGAATTGAACCCTGGTCTCCTAGCTGTGAGGTCTGCGCGCTAACCACTCGACCGCCGTGCAGCCGAGAACCCGTTCATGACCTTCTGAATATTGTTTTTAACATTATTAGAGTCCTCTAGACCTGAAGTAACACCCCTATAGTCACCTTTACACTCATTCATTCATACATTCATTGATTCTTTTACTACCGCTTATCCTCACGAGGGTCGTGGGGGTGCTGGAGCCTATCCCAGCTGTCTTCATGCGAGAGGCGGGGTACACCCTGGACTGGTGGCCAGCCAATCACAGGGCACATATAGACAAACAACCATTCACACTCACATTCATACCTATGGACAATTTGGAGTGGCTAATTAACCTAGCATGTTTTTGGAACGTGGGAGGAAACCGGAGTACCCGGAGAAAACCCACGCATGCACGGGGAGAACATGCAAACTCCACACAGAGATGGCCGAGGGCGGAATTGAACCCTCGTCCCCTAGCTGTGAGGTCTGCGCGGTAACCACTCGACCACCGTGCAGCCAAGAACCCGTTCATGACCTTCTAAATACAGTTTTTAACATTATTAGAGTCCTCTAGACCTGGAATAACACCCCTACAGTCACCTTTACACTCATTCATTCATTCTTTTACTACCGCTTATCCTCACAAGGGTCTTGGGGGTGCTGGAGCCTATCCCAGGCGAGGAACACCCTGGACTGGTGGCCAGCCAATCACAGGGCACATATAGACAAACAACCATTCACACTCACATTCATACCTATGGACAATTTGGAGTGGCTAATTAACCTAGCATGTTTTTGTAATGTGGGAGGAAACCGGAGTACCCGGAGAAAACCCCACAAACTCCACACAGAGATGGCCGAGGGCGGAATTGAACCCTGGTCTCCTAGCTGTGAGGTCTGCGCGGTAACCACTCGACCACCGTGCAGCCAAGAACCCGTTCATGACCTTCTAAATACAGTTTTTAACATTATTAGAGTCCTCTAGACCTGGAATAACACCCCTACAGTCACCTTTACACTCATTCATTGATTCTTTTACTACCGCTTATCCTCACAAAGGTCTTGGGGGTGCTGGAGCCTATCCCAGCTGTCTTTAATTTGACCCACATTGCTTTAATGTAAAAGGGAGTTTTGACATCGTTGTGCAAAAATGTTGCTAAAAGTTTGTCGCCTACCTTCTTGCTAAGTCTCACTTATGCTAGGTTTCTATGTGCTAATGGGCTGCTTCCCTGAGTGTTCTATGATGGCACCAGAAATGCGTCCTTCTCACCTGGAATGGAGCGTCAGTTCCCCTTGGAAGGGGGTGATGTGATGCCAGCGCAGCAGCGAGATAGCAGATGGTCCTTGAGAAGCCAAGAATCGATGCTGAGGGCTCGCTTGTATCCTCTTACAGCCCATTCTCCTCTGCAGCCAGCCGTCAATATCGCCAAGGCTGTGATTGGGGGAGTCTATGCGGAAAACCCGGTGATCCAATGACGCCAGCAGACACAGCAGGTCTTCCTGAGCCTCGTCTGGAATGAGGGAATGGTTAACGAGCATGTGTGGAATTTCACAGAGGAGTACGAGGTCAACACTGAAAAGACGGTATGACAGAAAACCAGTTATGTTTATGTTATCGAAAATAGTTCATACTGTATGTGCCCTATGAAAGTAATACCCATTTGGGACAAAAATTAGCTCCAAACTAACCACATTGGTATTTTTTTTTTTTAAACACAATGTAGTTAAAAAGTCACTTTTGAAGTCCGAAAACGAGAACCTAGCTAGCTGCGAGCTAGCTAGTACAGCCAGTGACAGCTAGGCAAAGTGTGTAAACAAAGATGCAAGATTAATCAAGCAGCAGTAGGTTTGGTTTGGTAAGGGAGTGATCAAACATGCTGGCAAATTAAAATTAAAATTAAAATTAAAATTAAAATTAAAATTAAAATTAAAATTAAAATTAAAATTAAAATTAAAATTAAAATTAAAATTAAAATTAAAATTAAAATTAAAATTAAAAAATTTAAATATAAAATAAAAAAAAATAAAAAATTCAATTATATTAGGAAAGCAGGAAGTGACAAATGTAACAGTTACTGATTGTAAAAGTACCAGATTTAGGGGTAGGATTTAATAAGTTTTGCTTCTTCCTACTCCTTTTGGACATGTGGAACTGGGAACTGATTATGTGATGCATTCAATTGTAATCTGATGCATGTTCAAATGAAATAAAACCATTACCATTACCATTACCATTACGGTATAATTTACCGTGGGCCTAGTACAGTACCCCTTTTGAAGAAATGCCACATAAACTCTCCTCACCTGTTTTAAGCTCAGGGTTTTCCAGCAGTGGAGCGTTGAAATCTTTATGGATGTCTACAGTAACTTGACCACAAAGCAGGACAGGTGGTGTCGGGACGCCGGCGGGGCCAAGGGAATGGTCCCGTCTCGGGGCGTAATGGAGCATGACATTGCACTTGACACAGCCAGAGTTCAGCAAAGGTGCCAGCCCGGTCACGGCAGTCACGGCGAGTCTGGCCGTGTTGAGATCATTCGGGCCGCCTGCGTCGTGCCGCTTGCTTCTTTTGGCTGCCGGCTCTGGGAAGGTGGAGGTCGAGGAGGTGGCGATAGAGGGGCCGAGCACGGGGAGCCACGACACTTGGCTTTGGGTCTGGATGACTACAGGCGGTGAGCTCTGGCTCGCCTCTGTCAGGACGGATAAGCTCGTACCGACCGCTGGTCTGGAACAAAAATAGCACATCACCGACGAGCACACATCGTAGGGACAGTAGCGCAGACGCGTGTGTGTTTACAAATGCAAGAGAGTGATTAACAGCTATATTCCAGATGGTGAGAATACATCAAAAATTCAATAGACACCTGAGGCAATATGTATATATTTTTTCTCTACATGTGCTGGAACAGGTGGTGGAAGGAAGGAGGAATCAGATTGCTGCAATCTTGCTCCCGCAAAGTATCAGGTTGGTTGAGGGAAAAAAAAAATGATGTTGCCATGACAACCACCTAACTACCCTGCATGTGGCTCAAATTCACATAAGGCTTAGGGCAGGGGTCTCAAACACGCGGCCCGCGGGCCAAATGTGGCCCGCAGGACACTAGTTTGAGGCCCCCCGCCTTGATATGAAAGTTTAATGTTACTGCGGCCCGCGCAAGTTTGATATGGATGCTGTATGGTATCATGTGATCCCAGAAAAAATTATTACGTTTTGATTAATGTTCATGTTAAAGGTTAAATAACTGTTAATAGTTATCCTCCCTATCCGTGTGGAAGTGGTAAGTTTTTGGCTATTTAAGTTGAAAGGAAATAACTTGAAGGCTACCGTTTAGGTCGCTAGCTCTCTAGTTTGCGAGTTAGCATGTGTCTCAAGACCCTGCAGTTGCACAATATGTTGTAAATAAAAAGAGTATAAATGTGACTATAGTCGTGTTTTGTCATGTCTACAGGGCTCTAATAATGCTTTGTTCATTTTAATCTGAAAAAAAATCATTTGTCTACCCACCAACTATATGTGGTTTTTAATATTTGCCGTTTTATTATTATTATTATTATATTTATTTATTACTGATTGATTGGTTTTCTTTATTCTTGATTTGTTTATTTATTTTTCATCTTATTTTGTGTAGAAAAATAAAAATTAAGATATTTGAGAACAGTGGAATGTTTTATCAGAGCTTTTATTGTAGAAAATCGAAACCAAAGCAAAGTTTATTCATTTTTCTGTTTTTAATAAATGCGTTTTTTGTTGTTTTTTTTTAGAAAACCTGATGCGGCCCAGTCTCGCCCAGACCCTAGTTCCAGTGTCTCAGTGGCTTATTTGATCTTTTAGTTTTGGATTAAATTCAATTAATTTATTGCATTTTATTTCTACTTTTTACTTTGGAAACTCTGTTTATAAAATGTGCTATATATATAAAGTGGATCGGATTACATAGGATAGCCTATATAAACTTACAGAGCGCTCCCAGCCGCAAGTATCACTCCCACAACCAATCGGTCCCGGACAATACGATGCCACAGCTTGTCAACTTGAGGTCCGCAGGGCGCCGCTGGCATGACTCGGGTCTTGTCATCCGAGGCCTCGTCCTTTGACTCGTCATCACTCTCCCACAGAGAGATGAGACCTTCCTGGACAGAAAGACGATGATGATGAATGACAAGTGTGTGACAGTGCTGATAGTCGGTGCAGTTTTGGAGTTGGGACGTCGACAAAAGACAATTTAAGTACACAAGTGGCGACTTTTGCTTTTAGACACAAGAATCAGTGTTTGCTGTAGTGTTGCTTTAATCTTTGCACTCGGTGCCTGTCGCCGCTTCACAAACACTGGCTGTCAACTCATTGTTTCCATTTTGACGATTTATCAACTTGAGTGACAGGTGCCAGCAAATCATATGACTTAAGGCGAGGAAAGTGGGCGGCACTTAAAGCAATGGTTCCCAAACTTTTTACAGTCCCGTACCACTTCAGATATTTCACCTGAAGCCATACTACGTTATGCTAGCCATAGCATTTCAGTATGTGGAATCAAACTATGGAATGGATTGAGTAAGGAAATCAAACAATGCACAACGATGAGCCAATTCAAGAAAGAATACAAGCAGTTGATGTTTGCTAAATACAAGGATGAAGAGTCTTGAACCAGTCATGATGTGCTATATATATCACTATATTGACACTTACTATGGTACCCATTATGGCATTGGATGTGAATATCACCAAGTACTTCGGTACGAGGTGCATTATTTAAAAAAAAAAAAACAAAGAAAACAAACTGTATTATGGAAAGCAGGAAGTGAACAAATGTAACAGAAAAAATTATGTTATTTTAATTTTTTTTATTGTTAATTTTATTTTATTTTTAAAATTAAAATTAAACAATTACAAAATTTAAATATAAAAAAAAAATTAAAAAAATTTAATATTAGGAAAGCAGGAAGTGACAAATGTAACAGTTACTGATTGTAAAAGTACCATATGGAGGGGTAGGATTTAATAAGCTTTGCTTCTTCCTACTCCTTTTGGACATGTGGAACTGGGAACTGATTATGGGATGCATTCAATTGTAATCTGATGCATGTTCAAATGAAATAAAACCATTACCATTACCATTACCATTACTCACAACATCTGCCTATGAATTTGATATAAAAATTGAAAGGGAAACTTTAAGGATTGTGGTAAAGCAGTATCCAAAATACAAAAATACATAAAACTAAGTTAACAATAAACTAATTTTCAGGGAAATCACCAGGTTTTCACCGGCTGCATCGTATGGGAATTTAATCTGGAAGGTTTTCAAAGTTTTAGTGGCAAATGTGGCAACTTTTCACACACTCACGTTTTCCTCTCTCCTGTTCATGTGCTGCTGACTGTGCAATGTGTGTAACCCTCCCTCACCCTTCTGCTCAGCGTAGACGCATATGACACCACACATTGTGACCAACTACGTGCGGCGGTCCATTCACTTGCGCCAGATCGCTGCCAAATGATAAATGTGCCTACAGTTAAGAATCATGATGCTCTGGGGCTGCAAGGCATTGGGAAAAAGTAATTGATTGGTTATAGTGGGGTGTAGTCACTTTTTGTGAGATACTGAAGTTGCAACTTGCAACTAAATAAGCCCGAATCCTTACCTGCTCGGGCTGTGTGAGACGTGGCTCTCGATGGTGGATGATATCGGCGAGCGCTCGCACTGACTGCTGCACAACTCTTTCTTTTACTCTCACTTCTCCTTGAAGCTCCTGCAGCACGCTCAGTCCACTCTGTGATGACAGTCACATGGCAGGGGAAGTCAAAGAAGACACGAGACGGTGGAAAATAAGTTAAGACGCATCATATTTCAAATAGCCCAAAATCAAGTATGACTCAATGAGAAGTCAAAACAAGAAATATTTCTGTTGTATGTAATGGTAATGGTAATGGTAATGGTAATGGTAATGGTTTTATTTCATTTGAACATGCATCAGATTGCAATTGAATGCATCCCATAATCAGTTCCCAGTTCCACATGTCCAAAAGGAGTAGGAAGAAGCAAAGCTTATTAAATCCTACCCCTCCATCTGGTACTTTTAAAATCAGCAACTGTTACATTTGTTCACTTCCTGCTTTCCATAATACAGTTTAAGGTTTTTTTGTTGTTTTTTTTTTAAATAATGTACCTCGTACCGATATGACCATACGTAACGTCAAAAGCGACCATTTGAGAGCCTCTTCTCTCACAAAAAGTGAAGCCAAAAAGTAAGATTTTTCTTGTGTTCGATGCCCATGAACAGACTCTAGAGTCAAATAAATTGTCGTTTGTAATTTAGATCATCTTACAATATACAGGATCAGGCAAAATGAACTGACATATTTGTAGGTTAAATAAAAGCTAAATAAAGCAAAAAAACTGAAACGTAGTACATATAAATTTTTAAAATATTTTTATAAATATATCTTTATATTTTTATTTATTATTATTATTTTATTTTAATAATAAACAAACATCAACTGCTTGTATTGTTTCTTGAATTGGCTCATCGTTGTCGTCATTGTTTGATTTCCTTACTCAATCCATTCCATAGTTTGATTCCACATACTGAAATGCTATGGCTAGCAAAACGTAGTCCTAGCATAGAAGTGTCTCAAATGTACTTCTTCCCTGAGATCATATTTCTCCTCTGAAGTGAGAAGTAAGAAGTTAGTGATGCAACTTCAGTAATATGTTGTAGATTACCTGTAGTCTGGATTCTAAAGCCCGGATCATGTGGAGGTGGTTCTCTGGTGGAGCGGCTGTCTCCGCTGTTGCGCCCTTTTGCTCACCACGCTAAAATTGCAAAATTTTCACATTACTTGGTAAGCACACGGCTTACCAGACAACCATCACAACAGATAACCATGAAGGATATCCAACAACTATCCATAGCTGCTGCTGGGTGGAGGTGATGATTCTATAACAACCAACAGAGCGAGTTCTCAAGTAGCATTTACTGAGTAAAAGGTTTTCCTTACGGAATAAGAGATCCCACATAGGTCAGTGATGATGAAATGCTCCAGAGGTTGCCCGCCTTCATCCATAAAAAGCAACAGTATCTGTTCTGTGCCACATCCGAGATAATCGTCCACATGCACAGAGGTCACCTCTGACCATTGGGCTGCTACCTGAAAAAGAAAAAAAAATCAATAATGCTGAGACATGTCATCATCAAGTACATTTAAAGAGCATGTCGTAACAACCCATGAAAATACTGTATACACCCTGGGGGGCTTGGGGGTTGAATACATCAGTTGGTGACAAATTGTACATGCCTGTTAGTACCCATGAAGGATTGAAAGAGGGATTCTGCAGTGTTTCTTAAAATAAAATAAAATAAAATAAAATAAAATAAAATAAAATAAAATAAAATAAAATAAAATAAAATAAAATAAAATAAAATAGTGTGATCATTTAATTTGAGGTATTTTAAAAAATATTTTTCTTTCTTTCTTTGTCTCACATACTTTTATTTTTCAATCTCACTGAAACAATACCATAACAATGGTGTTTTTATATCCATGTTACCTTGTGATGACTGGTGTGGTGACTGTTGAATTTAAGTGGTTTCTTTCTTTCTTTTGTACTAGACTATGTACAATACGATGACGAATAATGAACTGGTTGCTCTTGGCACGTAGTTGGGTGCCTCAAGCTGGTTGATATGGGTTTTTTTATTCTGTGTAGACAAGGAATAATATATGTTTTGTTGGGATGAGGTTGGAATCTGGGTGGTTAGGGGCATGGGACTAGTCTTGACTTCTTCTCACATATTTTTATTTGTATTGATTTTGGTTGGTTTGTGGCGCTTTGGATGTTTTTCATGTTCGAAATAAAGAAGAAAAAATAAAAACATTGTGTTCTATCAGAAAAAGAGACGGGACTACTAAGAAGTTACCTTGCTATAAGGACCGTATGAATGATTTGTACACGGCATAGCACACAAACCCCCTGACTTCATGCAAACCTGCACCCTAGCGGCTGCGAAACTGGTCAATGAATGCTAATTGGAACACTCACCTTGAACATCTCATTATACACACCTGCAATGTGTCCTTCCTGATGGCGCACACATGCCCATGGCTAAAAGACACAACAAATATGAGTCCATTCCTTCCCGTGTCGACCACCTGGATATCTTCAGGATGTTGGAATGGGAGCTGCCATGTGTCTTTCACCATGCCATCCTCCAGGTAAACAAGCTGTTGATTGGAGGTGGCTGCAACCACGGTGCAGCGCAACACATCTCCAGCTCGGTGAGCTGACAGCACATGGATGCACTTAGTGATGCTGATGTAAAAGTTAGGTAGAATCATAGCGCCGTTAAAGGTGCGGCCAGTCTCTAGCAAGTAGCCGATGGTCTGCTTGGTGGGTGACTGTCCCAGTATGAACGCTTGTCCTCCATGAAGTGGAAGCTCACCAATAAGACTGTGGGACAGCTGGAGGGACACCCGCTTGACCCTTCCTGCGTCCGGCCTGGATGTATGAAACACAGCATCAGCGTGCGTCCACAACACTGTGGGACCCTTGAAGATGCGGGCATCTCCATTGAGATGGTGAGGCAGCTGGAAGTCGATGCAAGGTTCGAGTCTGTTTGACTCACTCACTGTGAACAGACTGTACAAGAAGACGTCTGCTTTCTTGTTCCTTTTCGCCACAAGAACACAAGGAGTTGTGGTCCTCCTTTGAATATCTACGGCGTAGTTACACTTGAGTGAGGAGTCTATACGGGAAGCGTCTTTGTGACTAATAACAAAAGATCCTTGAGCCGTCTTTACAAATACGTCTTGTTCCGGTTGGAAAGAAAAGCTGTGGAATGTCAACTCGCTTTTCTTGTTGTCACTTGCGGCGGGAACGTGATTAAATGTGATTATCTTACCGCAGAATGACATGCAATTAGAAGTTGACGTAACGCTCTTCATTGTAAGTAGTCTTGAGTCTTGAGAAATGGCTATATAATAAGTAGTTGTATACTTTTAAGGGAATTCAACTGAAACGTGTTGTTTTGACACTCGAATGCGCGCGCCAACACGGAAGTAGAGGAGCAGAATGCATTGTGGGAGTTGACAATGTAAACAGCGGTGTGTTGACAGGCTTAAGCTAACAGGTTTCGGTTGCAACGCCTATCTTAAACGAACAGGCAGAGCGAAAGCTCGGTTTACAGCATTCTTGTGTTTGTATTAAAAACAAATGCCACACCCATTTCTTATTCGAACAACAAAGCGAAGAGGAGTGGCCAAAGACTGGAACCAAAATGGCTTCGACGGGGCGTCAGTTTCCTACTTGGCAGTGATTCACCCAAACGGCAGCTAGCTAGCTAGCTAACGATCGGAAGGGAAGGAAACGCGGTGGCAGTTGAATATGGCTGAACTTGAACAGCACCAAGGAGAGCAGGTATTTATTATTATAATTGTTAGTTAATTATACTTACTGTTTTTGCTTGCTTTTAAACTTATGTCAACTCTTGTGACAGGGCATTGAGGCGAAAATTGAGGAGACAAGAGAGAGGTTCAAGAATGAATTTCTCCAAGGTAGAAAGTGATTATGGTTTTAAGATGTCACCTGGCACCTTTGCACGGCGTACTACTACTTTGTACTGCAATACCTAACAAAGATTCATACCTACACATACATTTTCTTCCATTGTAGTCACCGATATATAAACTTGAGTGCCCTCTTGGTTTTGCCATGCTGATAACATCATGACTTAACGCTTAAAGGCTAGATAAGCCCCAAGAGATAACCAGCTAATGGTGGCTCTGCATTGCCTTTTACATAGTACATTGACAACATCATTCTATTTGTGCAGATCACTGACATTGTATGCTTTAAAAGTGTCTTATTTCTAATGTCCCTCCCTAGATTCAGCAGATAAATATGACCAAAGAGATGTGGACAGACTGCAGAAAGACAATTCCTTGGTGGAGGGCTACCTGACGTGGCGGCTTTATGTTGTGGACGATGCCTTGAAAATGATAGATGAGAGTTTTCACTGGAGAAAGGAATTTTGCGTGAATGGTGAGGGATTACATTACTCTGCACACAAATTTTAGTTTCCTAAAACCCTATTATATATTCATAATCCCGGCACTCTAATAAGACGAGTTTGATTACAGCATATATGCCATGTTACGGTGTTTAGTTTGTCAGCACAGCAGCCGATGCAAGTGCTCAATAGCAAGTGCTTCCTGTCAATACGGCTGTTGACATCGCCTTACTTAGAGGTTGGCCGATCAGTGGCTCATCCTCATACAGCGCCTTTCTCTATGCTTCTCAGGGTTGAGCCCATACAGAGGTGGCATTGTGTGATAAATAACATGAACTGGCTGACAACAATACCCACTGTTTAAGTATCATAAGTATTCTTTACTCTGGGCTGGCTGGTGTTTGATTCAGAAAATGCAATTTATCAGACAGTTGTTTTAAGGAAGATCTGTGTCACCAAAAATGGAGGTTGTTCCTTTTTTTTGTGTGTTTTACCATGAAATCTAGCACTTTTGCAAGCCTGTGTAACATTCTCGCATTCTTAGTTTGGGGTTTTTTATGGATTAAATGTAGCTTCCTCTCTGAAAAAATATGGAACGATCACCGGAGAATGACTTTTCATGGTGCGCACTCTTTACGCAATCCTCATTTGTGAGGCAATTACCTAACAATCTTGTTTTTCCCCTCAGACCTCACTGAGAGCAGCATTCCCAAGTGGATGTTTGAGACCGGTGCGGTCTACCTCCATGGATACGACAAAGAGGGCAACAAGCTCTGTATGCACATCTTTCTTTCATTGCGTACGCGAGCCTCTTTCACACAGAAACGGTGCCAAAAGAACACCTGATAATCAATTATCCCTGTGTGCCTCTTTAAATGAAATGTAACTGTACACGCTTTGATATAGTAACCCACGGTCATTTGCCTCGGACAGCAACAATTGCTTTCAACAAAACAGGGTGGGAGAAATGAGTATTGAGTGCGAAACGATACTCTACACCAGGGGTGTGTAAGGTGCATCACAGGTTTTTTTTTTTTTTAGGTGCAGCAAGTAAGCTCAAAAACAGCAAAATTGAATAATTTTACAACATAACCTCAAAATATTTGGAAAAATAATGAGAAAAACTACATTTTTGAGGTTAAATTTGGTATATTAACAAATGAAGATGTTTTTTTTTGTAAAAAAAAAAAAAAGTTGTAATATGAGAACCAAAATGTAGGTGTCATTTTTGGAAAATTAGGTTGCGGAAAATGTTAAAATTTATGAGAATCAATTCGTAATATGGGACTAAAGTCATAATTACAAGGAGAACATTTGCAAAAAGAAAGTTGAAATTAAATGGGGTAAAAAAAAAACTACACGAATGGGGAGGAAAAAAAACTGCTGTAATTTTTCGAGAATAAGGTGAAGATAATAAGAATAACCAGAATAAACTTGCAATATTATGAGGAAAAATACTGTAAAATATGTTATAATATGATGAGAATGAAGTCATAATATGAAACAAAATTTACAAATATTATTGGACTATTTGGACAAAAGAAAAAGGAGCAAAGACCAAAGTTTGTACTAATAATATTTTTTTTCACCTATAACAAAGAGACGCGGTTTATCCTGCACCCCTGCACTACACACAAGCGGCATCCTTCCTTGTTACACGTCAAAAACCGGCAAATTTCCGGGTCAACATTGCCCACCCCATTCTCTATCTGCGCCTTGCATACGGAGCGACTAGGCAGAACAGTTGTCTTTTGTAGGAAGTGTGAAAGGGGCTCGCTCCTCTTCATTGGTCAAAGAAAGTCATTCCGTGACATGCAAGTAATTTGTCATATCTCGCTGTTTACAGTCTGGTTCAAAGTGAAGCTCCATGTCAAGGATTCGAAAACAATCATAGACAAGAAGAAGTATGTGGCTTTCTGGCTGGAACGATACGTCAAGAAAGAACCCGGGATGCCCCTGACGGTTGTGTTTGACATGTCAGATTCTGGCCTCAGCAATATCGTAAGTCAAAACATGTCTCCGCAAAGTCTCAAGTTATCGTCTTATTTCTGCGGGCTCTCAGGGACTGATGCTCTTCAGTGGTTTTACTCTCTGGAGATTAAAATAACCTTTAAATCCCGCTGGTCTTTTCGAGGGGGCTGTCTAATCCGTGGACGCTCAGTGTCACAGACGTGAGCTCCCTCTTGCAGCTCTGGAGAAAACCCAACGGGTTAAACACATAAACCAACGTGAGGAAGACACATGCAAAAAAAAAAAAACCACAACTGTGCAACATGCATATAAAGTGAGGAGTTTAGAAAATCCGAGCCTGTGCCCTGTTCAGTATGATCTCGTTAGGGCTTGTGGAGCGCGTCGCCTGCATAGCAATGAGGATTCCTGCCAATTATGGAGCCCAGTCAGGGTGTAGGGCCTTCGTCTATTGATAAACTGCATGATGATTGCAGTCGACATGAAACGCTACACTGAGCAGCCATCACAGATACTCGGGGCGTGCAACCACAGGGGTTTTCATAGTTGATTTGTCCGCCAGTTATTATTTTTTTTTAATTAATTTGATCAATTAGGCACTACATGAAATCAACTTTAGTTTAATATCGTTTTGTGACATCACAGAGTTCCACTTATCCTCATTAGGGTGACAAGGGTATGCTGGAGCCGCTCCCAGCTGATTCTGGGCGAGAGGCGGGGTGTGCCCTGGACCGGTCGTCAAATACTTGATTGCTGTTTGTGGGACAGTAGCAGTCAACGTCAATATTTCGGCAAAGTATCAAGAGTTTAGTACGCGAGTTTAATACGCAAAATGCTGTATTTACACATTTTTAATGAAGCTCTCGTGTCTTATTACATCACGCAGGTGTAATATATATAGTGGAGGGAGGGTGTGTAAATATGTAATAGTTGTATATTCTATTGCTAACCGTCCATAAGCGGCTTGTACGGTGTCCAGCAAAAATACAAGTGTCATTTTGTTGCAGGACATGGACTTTGTGAAGTATGTCGTCAATTGCTTCAAAGTATATTATCCGAAGTTGCTGTGTAAGTAAACTTCCACTTCCACATTTGTTGCTGTGACTCTGACGTCATGTTGACAGTTCCTCACGTGTGCTTTCAGCCAAGATGATCATCATGGATATGCCATGGATCATGAACGGTGAGAGAGAGAGTCGGCCGCGTTCCCTCAGGCTCCCATCCTAACGTACAGTGCTCGCTTCTTTCTCATGCAGCTGCATGGAAGATCGTGAAGACCTGGTTGGGACCGGAGGCCATCAGCAAGCTCAAGTTCACGTCCAGATCGGAAATCCAGTCGTTCATCGACGCAGAGTACCTGCCGCCTCACATGGGTGGAACGGTACGTTGATGTCGTCGTACTGCTACTCTGCCGAGTTGCGCCACATTGGTTGGCAAAATGGCAAATTTCGTTCTAACATTGATACAAGCTGTCTGGGTCCATTCTAGGATCCTTTCAAGTACAGCTACCCTCCGCTCCCCGACGACGACTTCCAGACGCCCATCAGCGACAACGGACCCATCGTCAGCGAGGACGAGATTGAGAGCAAGGAGGGCGAGCTGGAGAGCAAAGACGGCCTCGAGTCCAGCTTCAACTCAACCGAGGTTGCCGTCAAGCCCAAAAAGGTACTTCCAGAAAGAACTTCCACAACTTATTTACTCCCAAGATCACCGTTTTGGACGCACGAACCAAATGAAATGCTATTTATGATGTAGTGTGTACAGTACAGAGCCATCATCCATCAGTACCAGTCTGGAGTTTGATTGTCTGGGACATGATTATAACGTCACTCTTTTAATGTGGGGCAGGTCCCCCAGGGGTGGGGGGTCGTTGTGAACTGTCAGCCAGAAGCAGGGAGGACTTTCAATATTCAATAGAACCACTGGGCTAGCATGTGCTTGCATGAATTAACTTGAGGTTGTGGTGCAAACACGTATGAACATTAGCACTCAATAAGGTCATCAAACCTTACACAGTAGCAGCATTTGGGACGAAATATGACATGAAAAATACGGTAACAGTCTTAGTTGTCCAGCGTGGGAAGAAAGCTCGATGGTGCATTCAAGGACCGGCTCGCCGCTCACAACTAAGAATGTAAACATGCAAGGATGTGGATTTTTAACTATATGCTTTATTTTCTGGACTACAAGTCGCTCCGGAGTATAAGTCGCACAAGGCCAAAAATGCATAATTAGGTAGAAAAAACATACAAAAGTCGCACTGGAGTATAAGTGGCATTTTTTGTGGGTAATTTATTTTACAATCTACTTGACCAAAACAGACATTGCGTCCTCTTGGAATAGAGAACAGGCTGAATAGGTGTAAGATATGAGCCACATGAAAAATAAACAGAAAAGGTGTCCAGTGTTTATGCAACATAAACAGTTTTTTCATTTATAAGTCGCTCTGGAGTATAAGTCGCAGGAACAGCCAACCAATGAAAAAAAGTGTGACTTATAAAATACGAAAAATACGGTAAT
The DNA here is from genome assembly GCF_037039965.1 of Doryrhamphus excisus. Classification (NCBI taxonomy): domain Eukaryota; kingdom Metazoa; phylum Chordata; class Actinopteri; order Syngnathiformes; family Syngnathidae; genus Doryrhamphus; species Doryrhamphus excisus. Next base: position 20,521,475 of record NC_136368.1, read on the forward strand.
TTATTCAATGAAATAATGGCCCATATTTCCAAAACTGCTAATCATTGACATATTATTTATATATTTGTTATTTAAAAATAAATTTTGAAGTGTTTTTTTTTTGTGACTGAAATTTCTCGGTGGTTGGGGATTGTCGGCCTCACAGAAAATGATTCCAAGGATGCTCCACTTTCACTTACTCAAAGTTCAACCCAGGTGACTATTAACTAAGAGGCAGAGTAATATTATTAATAATTATTAATTATTAATAATATATAAACGTCCACAACCGCCGTCACCTCCCGCCTGGTCGCAACCGTCCACATTCTACTCTCACCGCACATAAAGATCCAGCCACCAGCCTCGGAATCAATTTGGTTTCTTTTGCAGCTCGCTGTGTGCAAAATAAGCCTGCATGGAATCGATGCCCTGCAGCACGTTCATCACCATCAAACAGCCGTTTGATGATCTATTTGCTACGGGGTTAACGTGGCGCTGTGTCGACTTGCGCTTGACCCACATTTCTACGAGGCTGTAGCTAAACACAACGATGGGACACCGAAACCTCAACTACTTGCTAATCCCCAACAATGTAAACAAACAAACAAGAGCTGCCGTTGTGAATACTAACCATTGGTCATGCATCGCAGATAACCATTGAGCTATGCAAATCGGCAAGTCATTAGCCTCTTTTCAAATCAAAGTATGTTTTGTATGCAGGCTTTAGAAGATGAACAGGGGGCTTATACCGAAAAGAGCAGGTTCCATTTGTGTTAAAGTTCATTTTCTATTCTGCAGAAACTGTTGCAGGTACTTGAATAACTGGTTGGTATAGTACTTTTTAGCCACATTTCCACCAAAATGGACTGTTGGGTACACCATGGTAGGGATGGACTAAAGTAAAGCCTCCATCAGCAACCAGCAACCAGCACGCCCAACCAAGGGACACTGAAAAGCGGGATGGCTCAGGACCCTACGAACCATACAACTACGCTTATACTTGGATGGTCATTCCAGAATGCATGATTAATATTCCGACTGAGGGGGGGATCTCAGATTACACGCCAGGGTTTAGCATCACGACGATACCGTGGTAAGCTGGACTGTACTTGGTGTCATGAGGAGAAAGCACTTTTATTCAATCCGCCGGCCTCCGCTGTGGCTGTCTTATATTCTCCTATATAACAGCCTGTCTGAATGAGCTCTCGCCTCCACCTTCCATTTCTTCTTCAAGACAAGATCTTGTTGGTTCCTCGGTGACTTGATGGCGCTCACGGAAGCTAATTGCCTCTGTCTCTGTTTTTTAAAAAAAAGGGCTGGAGGTGGTGAGGCAGTGTAGGATCACTGCGCCCACACACGGCGCTCATTCTCTGGAAGATTGCAGCAGGTGTGAATCGGTGTGAGCGCGCCTCCCTCCGACGCCCTGAACATTGACGGCGTCTCGGATGTCACATTTCATTCTGACCCTCCACATTTTAGCCAGGACCTGCCGACATTTCTGTTTTTAAATTGATGGTTGGCCTGATTTTTATTTTATCTTTTTGTTTCTTTGCACAATCACCAAAAGACATTACTGTCAACCGATACTGTACATCCTTGCAAACATTTCATTTACAAGTGTTCAACCTCAAACTTCCCCTGGGGGAGTATGAAAAGAATTACTGTTTAAAAACAGTAGACCAAGTCATCCCAGCGCAGCACTAAATCTAACCCGCATCCCTCAAAGGCAAAGCACTAACAAACTCCCACTGTGCCTCATCGCCAACACTATCATATACAGTAGTACCAGTCTGACAAGCGCTGATCACGGCGTGACCCCTGACTGACTTGTGCCTTATCAAAACGTACTGTAGCGGCGAGAGGATTCACTTTATACCAGCATTTCAGCCTACGTCCCGTCAACATTTCAAGCACTCCTTTCTAACACATTAGATTCTTTATTTCTATTTATATACATTTTAAGTGTCTTTTAACAAATCAATTTAGCAAAATTGATGAAACATGTAATTTCATGTTTAAAAAAAAAACTCTGTAATGATTATTTGTATTGTATTTACAAATATAGAAGTGCCTAAGATCAGGGTTTCCAAACTTAAGGTTCAGACCTAAAATAGGTCAGGTGTTTTACAAGCTAAATTGTTTCTTTTATTGATCATGACAAAATGCCTTTTTGATTCATGTTCATTGTAAAATCATGTCATCAAATCATTTGTGTTCACTATTATTAGTTATGTCTATGTAATAATGTAAACGCTTGGGAAACTCCTCTTTAGATCATCCTAATACTTTTTGTCATCTGTTTTACTTTCTATTTACTCATTTTACTTCCATTTTTTGGTGTCAAGTTTGCACTTTAAAATGGTGAATAATAAATGGAGAAGTTCTAGCAGTTGATTATCTCAATTTCTTCATTCTGCCACGTGCATCCCAGCAATAAGCTTTAGCTGGCTCTAATGTCACACTTCCGCTGTGAGTCACTCACTTTTCCCATCACATGCGGAGTCAGATTACCTTTGCTTCCCCATCCCAAACCACGTGAACACTAAACACCCGCCCACACACACCCACCCACCCCCACCTGCTTTTTCCGTCACTACAACCATGTTCAAATTCAACTTCCTGTCTCAGCGTCTCTCGGTTTTGTGGTTCCCTTTAGGATGATTTAGGTCAAAGTGTATGAGGTTGTTTTTTTTTATTTTTTTATGAAAGCTTGTCTTTTTAAAAAGTCAGTAGGTTCATCTTCGTTCTGCATTCTCAAACGGACATGCTCATTGTTGAACAGCGCTTCCACTGATTGGGGGAAAAAAGGTTGTGTGGGCCTCCAGGGGGATGTTTTCTTTAAAAAAAATGACATATACGTGAACTCTGGCATGTTTATTACTCTTCATTACCTGATAACACGACACGTGTTGAACGTTGCCTCTCTAATGAAGTATGCTTATGTCCTTTCAGGTGAATTTCATCGAGGACCATTTGAGGACGGAGGACAACGATAAAGCAGAGAGCCGAACCAAGGGAGCCAGGAAACCTGTGACCACGTTTAAGGGTGCCCTGTTGGACATCAGGTACCCCCCACAACATATTTACATCCGGTTATCACATTTCCTCTAATAATGGCCGCTGTTCATTCATTCATTCATTTTCTACCGCTTAACCTCACGAGGGTCATGGGGGTGCCGGAGCCTATCCCAGCTGTCACATATAGACAAACATATAGATAAACATGCATTTATCAAACTGAAAGCAGTTCCTAATCGGGGAATTTGATACGAGGTCATTCTGAAGTCTTCTTCAGGCTTGCTTTTTCACCAACTACGAAGAGGCTCTTACAGATGTTGCAAACTATTATCAGATGGAGACAGGAAAGAGCTCATTTGGGAAAATCTGTAACAACACGCCCACATTGTCATTATCTCCTAAACGGGCACACATGGCTATAAAACACTTGCTGTATTCGACAGGGAAAATAAAAGCAAGCAAATGCATTATCATTTGGAGCTTATTAAGCCTTGCTGTATGTATTTTATTTTTTTTCATGTCTTGGCGGAGCGTTATTTTGCCCACAGTAAAGTACTCGCCGGAGCTCAAGAGAGGGTCTCAGAGCTGAGCAAAGCTTCGGCGAAATAGGCGATCAAAGCACCCCCCCCCCCAACAACGCCGCGCTCCTCCTCTCTCCTGGGCAGCCCCTGGCCTTGAATTAAAAACTAACAGCGCTCAGAAACATCGTTGCATTTAAGGCTCATTTCTGTGTGTTTATCGACATCATTTGTAGCCTTGAGCTGTCAGGAGTCCTCGTCTGTGGTGAAAAAAACAGACCTAAATATAATATACACGCATCAATGCATAAGTATAAAAAAAGACAAAAGTAATGGGTCACCTGCAGTAAGTGGAAATTTACAGCGTGCCTTCATTAGCCACGTATACATGGACCCAAATATTCCAATTCCATTGGGGTTATTTGCTCAAACGGAAAGAATGTAACCTTTGTATACACCTCATTCCCAAAGAAAAGTGCCAATCCCAATGAATATATAATGGGATTCCCAGGGGTGGAATATTCCTTTCCCCAATCCGATTGAGGTATCTTGTACCCGCTCAAACGGAAAGTTGTCAGACTGCGTTCTTCTTCTTCTTCTGTTGTTTATTGGCGGTTGGCAAGCAGCTTTGGTGTGCATTAGCGCCATCTGTGGAACAGAATCTAAACCCTTCTATACGCCATTCACAAGTCCACTTTTATTCCAAAAGAAAATACATATCTATATAAAACATGTGCCCAGCTTCATGATCAAATATTAGCAAGATTGAACTTTATCTTTTCCTGTTCCCGGGTGCGTTCTTTCAGCCAATGCTGAGATATGACGTAACACGCAGCTCCAGACGTTCTTCACTTTTAAAAATGGAGGCCAGCAATCGGCACTGGACTGCTAAGGAAAGTTTGTTTTGGATTCAAACTAAATTCCAAGACTGGACGAAGGAAAAACTGGCAATACGGAGTTATTCCAACAAGTGGAAGAAAAACTCCAGGAAGTCGGTATCACGTGATGTTGGTGTTTACGTTTTACTGGGCATGCCCCATTGACTATTCTGGTTGATTATAGTGGCGCATGGAGACACGCGATTGGAATATTCCTTTCCATGGATACCATTGCTTTCGGAAAGAGAAAAACTCATGTAAACGTTTAACGATCTTAAAATGAGCATCCCGACTCCTCCTCTTGTTTGCTAATTCGCTGATGTGTGTGTGTGTGAGTGACAGGAAGAAAAGCTCTTGCTTGCAGGCTTTCTTATGTCCCATCTAACAAACAGAAATCACCCACCACTGTCAGATGTCCTACTTTCACCCGGATTGGCCGTGAGGTTGGCGTCGTGTGCCCACAGAGAGCGGTCGATGACTTCTGCTAATAATTAACAATGGCAGCTCCTTTTCGACTCAGCGAACAATTGATTCTTCGGCCCACGTGCCGACTGATCAATTAAGCTGTTCAAGACAATCGAGCTTGGCGACAATCATGTGAAAAGAACATCTTGGTCGATATGCGCAACACTCGTTTTCGGAGATCCGGCACGCCGCTCTCCTGCGCACATTCATCCAGAGGATGCCTTGCTTTAAAGTGGCAGGAAGTGTAGGAGCTGGCTACCGAGACGCAGCGAGGCACAGTTATTTTTGGGTGGAAAGTGGGCCTTGATGAGGTGCCGGGAATAGACGTCTCCGAACACGCTGGATTTGAGTCAGGCTCTTGGAATGTGATCGTATCAGAGCGAGCATGCCAAACATTCTTGAACTATTTCGGAGACTCTATCCACAAATGAAGCCGTACTCCGTACTCCGGTTTCCTCCCACATTCCAAAAAAAACATGCTAGGTTAATTAGCCACTCCAAATTGTCCATAGGTATGAATGTGAGTGTGAATGGTTGTTTGTCTATATGTGCCCTGTGATTGGCTGGCCACCAGTCCAGGGTGTACCCCGCCTCTCGCCCTAAGACAGCTGGGATAGGCTCCAGCACCCCCGCGACCCTCGTGAGGAAAAGCGGTAGAAAATGAATGAATGAATGCAGAGGCAACACCCATGATACTTCAAATAGAGCTCATTAAAAAAATTCATCTAGAGGTTGCCTACAGCCACAACTGGTGACACTAGTTTTTTTTGACACGGCACTATTTAGAGACCCCTGACGATAGGAGACTCTTGAGTATTTATTTACTACTTTACTTTTATTTACTTTACAGTTTACCCTCACCAACTTGTGCTCATTTTATTTTTCTAACAATATTAATAAATCAGAGCTGTTGTGTGGTCGACTACGGCCCATTTGTAGTTAAAAAAAATGCATATTTAAGTACATTTACATGTTTATAACCCAAATTAAGCATTTTCAAGTATAAAAACGGCCCAATGAAGTAAAATACAAATATAAGGCATTCAGAAGACGCATTCGTATGTACTGTAGTATTCCACACTGGTCACTAGGTGTCAGTAATGTTCAGTAAAGTGAATCCTCTCGCTGCGACAGTACATTTTGATAAGGCACAAGGCCTTTATTAAATAGAGCTGATTAAAAAATTACATCAAGAGGTTGCCTACAGCCACAACTAGTGACACTATTTTTTTTTGACACGGCGCTACTTAGAGACCCCTGACGATAGGAGACTCTGGAGCATTTATTTACTACTTTACTTTTATTTACTTTACAGTTTACCCTCACCACCTTGTGCTTTGAATTTCAGTTTTTCACTCATTTCACTCATCTTATTTTTCTAACGATATTAATAAATCAGAGCTGTTTTGTGGTCGACTACTACGGCCTATTAGTAGTCTAAAAAAAATGCATATCTAAGCACATTTACATGTTTACGACCCCAAAAAAAGTAAAATACAAATACAAGGCATTCAGAAGATGCATTCGTATGTACTGTAGTATTCTACACCGGTCACTAGGTGTCAGTAATGTTACACTGATGAGACAATGTAATAATGTGACTCCCAATGCTAACGTGTGAGTTTACATTATTTCTGAAATGGCTACTATATTGGGTATTGTGAGATTAAAAGGTATTATTCCAATGCGTACAGCACTCTAGTAATGAAGGTGGTATTCCATTTATTAAAAAGTAATCCTACTACGTGGAAACTCGCGATCGGGTCTGGAAGCAGTTAAGCGTGATAAACAGTATGGACAATAGTACTTCCGTTGTATTGTTGTAATTATATAGCTTTCAATTGAACCAGTTGGTCGAGTTTTACTTGTACCGATACTGCGTTGTCCACAGGCACACACCCATCATGTTTGCCGCGCGTCCCATGTGCCCACATCGGTGCGGGAATACCGGTAACGATATACGGCGATGTTGACTTAGCATGGCGGTGCCCAAATGAGCTGGTGTCAACCCGAACCATCTCCTAACAGACCTTAAACGCAGCAGTGGCGTTAAAGAGTTTGCTATATATTCCAAGATGTCGCTTCACTTTTTCTTTTTTTTTGGTACCCCACCGAAGCCCTGCAGAGGAGCTCAGTTTCGGTTCCGGAGACACGGAGAAGAAAAGCCTCGTTATCCTGAGCAATGTGACCAAAAACCCACTGGCCTTCAAGGTGAGCGTATGCCAGATTATTTATTCCCTGATCCGGAGCCAATATTCACGGAAGGTTCCTCTCCACGCCACAGGTCCGGACCACGGCACCTGAGAAGTACCGGGTGAAGCCCAGCAGTAGCACTTGTGAACCCGGCGGCTCCATCGATATAGTGGTGTCCTTGCATGGAGGTACTTCGGTTTAGAGATTGCTCGACATGATGGAATCGGTTCACGTCTACTCCCTCGTTACCCCAAACTCCAAATCAGTCTTTAGTGTTGTTTTGATTGACAGGCATACAGTTTTTTTCTGAAAGGTTTCATTTTTTTTAACAGCTTCTCAGGCGTCCCCCCAGGATCGGTTCTTAGTGATGGCCGCCGAGATGGACAATGCAGGATCTCAAGAGCTGGCCCAATTTTGGAAAGAATTACCAAAGGCTAAGATCATGGAACACAGGTAGCGCTTGTATACACCTCCTTGGTGGTCACGCCTCCTTGGTGGTCACGCCTCCTTGGTGGTCACGCCTCCTTGGTGGTCAAACCTCCTTGGTGGTCACGCCTCCTTGGTGGTCACGCCTCCTTGGTGGTCACGCCTCCTTGGTGGTCACGCCTCCTTGGTGGTCACGCCTCCTTGGTGGTCACGCCTCCTTGGTGGTCACGCCTCCTTGGTGGTCACGCCTCCTTGGTGGTCACGCCTCCTTGGTGGTCAAACCTCCTTGGTGGTCAAACCTCCTTGGTGGTCAAACCTCCTTGGTGAGCTCATCAGAAGGCCTTCCTCCCACACAGGCTCCGCTGCCATGTTCTGGAGAGCGCCAAACCGGCGGCGAGCCCTCTGAAGGACGGTGCGGCCGAGACTGGAAGCAGCAAGGATATAAACATGGCGGTAATTTTAAAACACTCACGCTGGCCGGTCGCAACATTAGGTACACCAATAGTGGACAAACGAGGATGTGGTTGCTCCATGGGAAACATTATTAAGGGAACGTCAATGAAATGGGAGCATTATTATCATTATTGGTAATGGTAATGGTAATGGTAATGGTTTAATTTCATTTGAACATGCATCAGATTACAATTGAATGCATCCCATAATCAGTTCCCAGTTCCACATGTCCAAAAGGAGTAGGAAGAAGCAAAGCTTATTAAATCCTACCCCTCCATCTGGTACTTTTACAATCACTAACTGTTACATTTGTTCACTTCCTGCTTTCATAATGTAGTTTTTTATATTTATTTTATAAATTTTTATATTATTAATTTTAATTTAGTTTTATTTAGTTTTGTTTTATTTTATTGTACTGAAGTACTCGGTGATATGAGCATCCAATGCCATAATGTGTACAATAGTAAGTGTCAATATAGTGATATATATATATAGTAGTAGTATTGTTTCTGCTTGTATTGTTTCTTGAATTGGCTCATCGTTGTGCATTGTTTGATTCCCTTACTCAATCCATTCCATAGTTTGATTCCACATACTGAAATGCTATGGCTAGCATAACGTAGTCCTAGCATAGAAGTGTTTTTAAAATGTACTTCTTCCCTGAGATCATATTTCTCCTCTCTTGTAGAGAAGTATTGGATGACATTTTTAGCTAATTGCTTATTTTTAGCCTTATGCATTATTTTAGCTGTTTGAAGATGAACTATATCAGCAAGTTGAAGTATTTGTGATTTTTAGAAATAAGGAGTTAGTATGTTCTCTGTAGGCGGCATTATGAATTATCCTTACTGGCCTTTTTTTTTTTGCAGTACATTTAGCGAGTTATTAGCCCATATTTCCACACAATAAGTAAGATATGGTAGAACCAGAGAGCAATACATAAATAATGTCGTTATTAAAAAAAGAGCGGGATATTTGATCCAGCTGCCATGTTGAGTCTCCTCTGTGTACCTAATGTTGTGGACATGTTTTTGTTTACATCTTTGTCTACAAGTTTAACAGGCACTGCAATTCCGACTTTGTATTTTCCCTAGCACGTTCCAAAGATAGCCCCCCATGCTCAAGATGACCACTTAGTAAGTGAATACCGTTTTCCACTGAGGGAGCTAAAAGGTTTCCGACAGCAGATTTCCTTCTCCCTACTGGCGTTCGGCCTTTAGCTCGGCATGTGGGCAAGTGAGGCGATGTGACCGACCCCCCCCCCCCCCCCCTTCTCCAAATGTCTTTTTAAATATCTCCCTAATTGGTTTTAGGGATCAATCTCAGGGCAGACTGCAAGCCGGATCAACTCGGTTAAAATTGACCTCCATGCTGTACAAATTGTGCAATTTGGTCTGCTTCGTTTGTGGAGTTTGGATGAAAAACATCATCTGGCCTCTCCAGTCCAGCTTGCCTCACTCGTCCAGCCTTCATGCCGAGCTCGATGCTCCCCGGCTTTGCTAACTAACAGGACTTTTTATGCATTCAGGAGTGGGGCGCTACTGTGGCATCATTAAACATCAAGGCTTTTTTTTTTTAAAAAAAACATGTCAAATAAAATAAATCAAACCAAAATAAAGTAAAACTACTCACGCCACATTGAAAGGTCAGTCGGACATCCTTCACGGCTCATTGACAACTTTGTACCGCTACTATAGCGCAGTAAGGGATGCGCAGAGCTGCAAATTAAATCATGCATTTCACTATGGGGGGGGGGGGGGGGGGGGGGGCTGTCAGCTGGTCAGCTGGTCCTCGGGTTATGTACGAGTCCACTTCCTAGACCATGGTGTAAGTTGGACCTAAATGAAGGCGCGTTGATACACATACTTATGCTAGTTCCATCGTCAACAACAACACTTAACGATGTCCGCTCTCTTTGGGATGGCCGTGTCTTCCAGCACATGACGTGTGACTTTCCAGGTTCTATTCTGTTCTTTATTCTTCCCGCGCCGGACCAGGTTTTTTCCCCGCTAAATCCACTAACTGAGTTTCTGTCCCGCCAGCTCATGCGATTGACGGCCAGCAACTCCAGGCTGGAGCAAAACGTCAGGACGTGTCTGCGGGTCCAGAAGGTTCTCGTCGGCTTGGTTCTGAGTCTCGTCGTGCTCAACCTCTACTGTGTCCATTTGCTGGCGACGTGGCAGCAGCCATCTTGACCCCGACGCCCCGTGAAGAAGAAGAGTCTGCCACCTCAGGGGGTCGTTTACCTCCTCCCCCGTTTGTCTCTCCGTTGCCATGGCAAGAGGAGTAGCGCCAAATTATGGGGTATGACACTTTTAACAGCCTCACAGCATTTTTTTTATGCTGAGCATAATTCTAAAAAATATATATTTATTGCAAAATAATGAGTAGGAGAGGTTTATTTTTGTGAGCGTATTGTACAATATTTTATAAGATATTCTACCACGGATATTAAAATAAACTCTTGTCAGAAAAAAAAAAAAAAGTAATTTTGTTCAGGCGCTCCTTTCGAAGAAACGCATTCAGCCGCGTGTGTCTAATTGAAAACACGGCGATGTTGGAGCCGAAGCTCTCCACAACGAGAGCAAGGAGCCACGGGAGATCCGTGTCTCCATTTCTTTTAATTAGCCAACACCGGCCCACTAAATATACACAAGCAATTAGCGGCGCCCCCGCCCCCGCCGCCACCCACTCCTTGCAGCCTATTGACTATCCACGATATCTATAACAAGATCCGAGCAATCAGGACACGAGGAGCGATCACAGTTTGGTTCCCAAACATGCGGCGTAGTGCCGCGCTATCCAAACACGCTCCAGTGATGATTGCAATGATTCAGGCAATAATGAGCAAACTAATGCAATGTTGATTACGAGGTTGTTGGGGGACCTGAGTTGTCTAACCTACTTTTGGTCTAACCTACTTTACTTTCTACTCTTCAGATGGTTCTGTTGTTGTTCCCAGCAACTTTTTCTCCGCATGTAACACCTGCTTTCGCTGCCTTTCAGACCATTTGGGTGGTGAATATTTCACAGTGTTATTACTACACTGTCGTTCTCTAGAGAGTAAAAGTACGCCAAGCGCTTACACGTGCAACAGCGACTAGATAAAGGTGGAGCGGGAGTGGCATCGACATCGGTGCTGTTTCACCACATGATATGTTCCTACATGACTTGGTATAGACCGTGTCTGTCGTTCTCCGGGCAGCTCCAGGAGCCACAAGCTACTCAATTAGATTGATTTTACATCACATCAAAACATGCTTCAACGTTAGCTTGACCTGCAGCCCACATGCAGTCTATGGAGACGTGCTCGTTTAGGGATCAATGGAGAAATGAGTGCTGTGCTGGAGTGGATGAAATGTTGTTTCTGAAGAACCACCCCCCCCCCAAAAAAACATAAAACAGGTAATCCTTTCCCTTGCCCCCCCCCCCCCAAAAAAAACCCCATCAAAAAACAGGTAATCCTTTCCCTTGCCCCCCCGAAAAAACCCAACCAAAAAACAAGTAATCCTTTCCCTTGCCCCCCCCCAAAAAACCCAACCAAAAAACAAAATCCTTTCCCTTGCCCCCCCACACACACACACAAAAACCCAACCAAAAAACAGGTAATCCTTTCCTTTACCCCCCCCCAAAAACCCAACCAAAAAACAGGTAATCCTTTCCCTTGCCCCCCCCCCAAAAAACAATCCTTCCCTTGCCCCCCCCAAAAAAACAACCAAAAAAAACGGTAATCCTTTCCCTTGCCTCCCCCCAAAAAAAACCCAACCCGAAAACACGTACTCCTTTCCCTTACCCCCCCCCAAAAAACCCAACCAAAAATAGGTCATCCTTTCCCTTGCCCCCCCCCCCCCCCCCCCCAAAAAAAAACCCAACCAAAAAACAGGTAATCCTTCCCCCCCCCCCAAAAAAACTACCAAAAAACAGGTAACCCCTTGCCACTTCCAAGGCTTCACTCTATGGTTTTTCAAAAATACATTTAATAAAACTTGGTGTTTCATAGCTGAATGCGGCCTAAAATGACTCAAATAATATGCATATAGAAGCTCATTTTACACCCAAGCACCAGACTCGAGTAATAATTATAATAATAATATAACATTTTATTTGTATAGCGCTTTTCAAAATACTCAAAGACACTTTACAGAAAAATGGAGTAGAATAAAAACAAGTAAACAGAGTAAAATCCAACATTGATTGGTTTATACACAGATAAAACATGAGTAAAAGCAGTCAGGTATAAAAAGTTCGACATTAAAAACACATTTAAAGAGGTGGGGGGTTTTTAAACTGGGAAGGTCAGGGCAAACACGGAGCCAGTGGGGCAAAGAGTAGCACAATAACAGACACAATCATCTCGAACACGGGCTCCTGTTGTCACTTCCTGCCCTCAAACCACTCGGCTCCCCTGATTGACACATTCACAGCAACACGCATGAGCACAGGTGTCACTTATGTCTTAAATTGCTTAGTTCTTTATATGTTTACTATTTCTGTTATTTCAGGAGGAATTCATGTATGCGTGTGTTTTCCACAAGGCACTGTACTCAGTCCCATGCTGTTATTGTCATTTTTAGAAGACAAAACAGATGTGGTATTTGTTTATACACTTGAATATATAGGGTTTTTATTTGGGGGGGGCAAGGGAAAGGATTACCTGTTTTCTGGTTGGGTTTTTTGGGGCGGGGGCAAGGGAAAGGATTACCTGTTTTCTGGTTGGGTTTTTTTTGGGGGGGAGGCAAGGGAAAGGATTGCCTGTTTTTTGGTTGGGTTTTTTTTGGGGGGGGGCAAGGGAAAGGATTACCTGTTTTTTGGTTGGGTTTTTTGGGGGGGGGGGGGGGGGGGGAAGGATTGCCTGTTTTTTGCTATAGCGAAAGGTGGCGTTAGCTTTGGTGTTCCTCAAGGCACTTTATCTGGTCCCCTATTGTTTGTGAAGTGGGATAGTGTGCTCTTTCACACAGTGACACATCATCAAGGCACAATATAGGTTTTTTTTGGCGGGGGCGGGGGGGGACTTAAATTTTGCTGTCAAACTCACCTTGGTCACCTTCCTCATTCGCTCGACCTGAGTGACCTCTACCTATCCCAGGGTGCACTACGTTACGTTGTCAGGTTTGGTGAGAAAAAGGCTCCAAAATGTTGAGGGAGGGAATCAAGAAGAAGAAATGAAAGCAGAGAAACGAAGCGTGTGGCAGCTCATGAATGCAACATTTTTGGCCGTGAGGACTGATGATGATGATGATGATGACCTTCTGACTTTGACTATAAAACACACTTCTCTTCTCCAGTGGGCTCCTGAGAATCAACTTAGTCCACAGAGGCTCCCGTCTGTGAGATCAGCATCAAATATTATGTAAGCGCTCCCTCTGTTGGCCAAGTAGAGAACCGCACCCTTCTCTACTGCGACACGTGGAGAAGATAGTGTTCCAGTTCTGTGGGGAGGTGAAGGTCAAAAATCCTAACCAGTCTCTGCTTGCCTAAAGTCCTCCTGATGTGCAGGCGGCACAGCTGCATCAGCGGGGGCACCCCTAAGGGTGGGCGGATCCACCACAAAGATTATTATTATTATTATTATTATTATTATTAGCCAAGACGAGGCTTCATGGGGCTACGAGGTGACTTTTTAAGGAGTACCTCCACTTTGCCTGAGCAGCCTCTCTACCGCACTGTCCGGGGGCGCCAGGTCCAGGGGCCGCTTGCCGTCCAGGTTCCGCACGGAGGCGTCCGCCCCGTGGTTGAGCAGCACCGACACCATGTCTGGATTGGACAGACGAGCGGCGATGTGCAGAGGCGAGTCCCCTGAACCACGACTGTTTGCACTAGCACCTGAAATGGAGTCAGACCGCCATGTTGGGTACACTTGCACAATGAACCATGCCTTGACCTCATAATGTTCATTACTCATTGGAATTGAACTGCAACATTCAGCGATTAGGGCTGTCAATCATTCATTTTCTACCGCTTTTCCTCACGAGGGTCGCGGGGGTGCTGGAGCCTATCCCAGCTGTCTTGGGGCGAGAGGCGGGGTACACCCTGGACTGGTGGCCAGCCAATCACAGGGCACATATAGACAAACAACCATTCACACTCACATTCATACCTATGGACAATTTGGAGTGGCTAATTAACCTAGCATGTTTTTGGAATGTGGGAGGAAACCGGAGTACCCGGAGAAAACCCACGCATGCACGGGGAGAACATGCAAACTGAGGTCTGCGCGCTAACCACTCAACCGCCGTGCAGCCGAGAACCCGTTCATGATCTTCTAAATACAGTTTTTAACATTATTAGAGTCCACGAGACCTTAAATAACACCCCTACAGTCATTACATTCATTCATTCTTTTTCAACCGCTTGTCCTGCTGGAGCGGGTGAGTGGTTAGCACGCAGGCCTCACAGCTAGGAGACGAGGGTTCAATTCCACCCTCGGCCATCTCTGTGTGGAGTTTGCATGCGTGGGTTTTCTCCGGGTACTCCGGTTTCCTCCCACATTCCAAAAACATGCTAGGTTAATTAGCCACTCCAAATTGTCCATAGGTATGAATGTGAGTGTGAATGGTTGTTTGTCTATATGTGCCCTGTGATTGGCTGGCCACCAGTCCAGGGTGTACCCCGCCACCCTATCCAGCTGGGATAGGCTCCAGCGACCCTCGTGAGGATAAGCGGTAGAAAATGAATGAATGAATGAATATTAAAACTTTTTTCCTGCAGTATTGCAACTGATTTATGATGATGATGATGATGTATCAGGGAAGAAGGATTCCTACCAAGATGAAGAAGCTTCCTCACAGTGGTCAGCTGCTGATTGGAGCACGCCACGTGCAGAGGGGCGCCTGATTGGTCGATGTTATGATCCAGGTCAGCGCCGTGCTCGGCGAGAGACTCGATGCATTCTGGGTAACCTTGAACCAAACACAACAAGGTACGTGCATGATGTCGTCGGGACGGTTTAAAGATTAGCCGCGTGCAGGAACGTGACCTCTGACCTTTGGCCGCAGCCGCGTGCATCGGCGCATCGCTCCCCGATGTGCTCGCTCCGTGCTGAAGGAGCAGCGATACGCAGGTCACATGACCTCGGGCGCAGGCTTCCGACAGCGCCGTTTGTCCGTTTAACGTCACACTGTTGACCTGACACGTGTATTATTATTATTATTGTTATATTTCCATATCAATACGGTCCAAATGTGTGTTAATGAGTGATGGCGGAGGGAAGGATCTTAATGAGTTGGGTTAATTACTGACCGACGTGCAGCACAAAACTTAGCAAGGGATGACAATAGCTTACTAACGTCGGCGCCGTTTTGCAGCAGGAGCTTAGCACAGGACGCATGGCCCGCAATACACGCGCCGTGGAGGGGGGTGACGCGGTCCAGCGTGCTCAGGTTCACGCGTGCACCCTGCAAACCACACAGGAAGTAGATCCAACATGACCGGTGTGACAGCGTTTACAGGCTTTAAATATTTTTACTTTTATCAGGCAAATATAACTACTTCATTCTGGTAATGTTACAATATATTTATTTTTTTTTTTATATGTATATACATATACCTGTATGTATGTCGATACTCAATACGCAATACTGCAGTTTTATCTGGTGAAACTACAACTTCTTAAACAATGACAACTTTTATGGAGATAATATTACAGCTTTATACAAGTGGTCACTAAAATTCATATATTTTCTTGCATTACCGCGACTTTATTGTTGTACAATGTCTTTTATTAATTAAAGTCTTAATTAAAATATTGAATTTTTCTTGTAAAATGAAAAAAAAAAATTCAATATTACAACTGTTTTTCTTTGTAATAATTGATCTTTCTTATAAAATTTGAATTGACTTTTTTTCTTGTCGTCTTCTGACGTTTCGCATAAAAGGTTAACTTTTTTTCTTCTAATAATTTGGTTGCATTTATGTTATAAAATTGACATATTTTCCCCATAAAATGAGGACATTTTTATAATATAATAATATATTGTATATTAGTAATATATTATTATTGTATTGTATATTGTAATATATTGTAAAATACAGAATTTTCCTTGCACTATTATATTATTTTAATAATGTGCTAAACTTGTAATATTGTCAAAGTTACATTATTTTTGCAATATTATTTAGTTGTCTTAGTACTATGATTTAATTGTTGTAGTGCTTTTTTTTTTTTTTTTAAACCTTAAATGAAGATTTTTGCCTGGGACATTCCAGAATTTCTTTTAATATTTCCCAAGTTGAATCTGTAAAAATGAGTAACCCTAATCCTAAACCCTCTAACTCTAACCCCCTAATCCAAGCCAAACCACTGTAAAAATGTTTTTATCCCATAATATTACAAATATTTCTATTCATGTACTGTTACCGTACGTATGATAGAGTTTCTTCATGCTCTGTGCAAACTCCAGCTATAACGACCTCAGACGTTTTAGGTTGCAGTTGTTGGTCACGTGATGACGACGTTGAAGCAGAGCGTTAAATACCTGAGCAATGAGCCTCTGCAGGTTAAGGACCCGTCCATTAAATGCAGCATCGTGAATCGGAGCCCAGTCTGATTCCACATCTGTGTGGACAATACACAACCATTCAAATATGCGCCATCACATGTGTGTGTGTGTGTGTGTGTGTGTGTGTGTGTGTCACTCACCACTCATCAGAGGATTGGAGAAGAAAACAGCAGCTTGACTTTGACTGCCCGGCGGTGTCTCTTCAAGTCCTCCTGACATCTTGTCCTTGTCACTAAACTTGTTTTTCTGTCTCTCCTCTTTTCCACCGTGTCAAAGTGGAAGCATGCCTGAAATACATCTGGTCTTCATTTGGTTCTGTGTGTGTGTGTGTGTGTGTGTGTGTGTGTGTGTGGCAGCTCGCTCAGCGCTGTGATGTCATTTCCTCTTCAGAGCAGCTATTTGCCCTCCAGGAAGCGGGCTGTGGGTGTGTCTTAGCCAACAGACGACGGAGCCTTGCTGAACAGGTTGGGACTTTTGACATGTGACACCAAAGATGTTTGGAAGATTCTCCTGGTCTACGGTTTAAAAAGACACACCAGCTGAGTGACCACCGACACTGTACACACACACATTGTTTTTTTATGTTAACTTATTATTTATTGCTGTTTTGACTATTTTAGTGGATTTTTTACAAAAGTTTTTAGTGAAGTTTTTACAAAAGACAATTATTAAGGCCACATTGAAAGAATACATTTTAGAATATTTAAGATTAAATTTAACAATAAATTTTACTGGAATGAAAAAACAAAGCTGTCATTTTCTGAAAAAAATTATACAAAAATTGACAAAACAAGTACAATTTGAGAGATTAAGAGAAATAAAGTATATTTGAAGACGTTTATTTATGTGAACAAAGATAAAGGTTGGCATTTTATGAGAATCATAATTTTAAGAGAATAAAGTTATGATTTTAAGATAACATTTTTAGGATAAAACGTAAGAAAAGTCAATTTCTGAAAATAAATTTTAAATTTATATAATTTTATTTTATATAAATTTATATTAGAAAGTTGGAAAGTTCAAGAAAGTTTGTAATTAGTTTTTAGAAAATTTAATAATATTTATTCATTTTATTATTGTTCCAAAATTCTGACGCATAATGACCATTTGTGGACATTTGTCTATAAGGACAATGAAACTACAGGGGGCCTGGTGTGGAGCCTTGGGGAACACTAATGAATCCAGCTCTGAAATATCCATCCATTCATTTTCTATGCCGCTCAATGGGGTTGCGAGTAGGCTGGAGCCTATCCCAGCTGTCTTCGGGCAAGAGGCGGGGTACACCCTGGACTGGTGGCCAGCCAATCACAGGGCACATATAGACAAACAACCATTCACACAAGAACATGCAAACGCCACACAGAGATGCCCAAGCGGAGATTTGAACCTGGGTCTTCCCGGACTCCCTGTGTGGCCAACATGGAGCCCAGCTGGGAAATAAAATAAGAAATAATATCAATTTAGCTGGAGTTCTTAATAAAGAGTCAGACAAGTGAGAGGGGGCCAAGTGTTCCATAAAATGAAGAGCTAATGTAAACACAGACCACCATGTTCACCATTGCTCTTATCAAAGGCAGGTCACATGACAGCGAGACTAATAAGCCGCATGGATGATCCCATTGTCCACAAATGTCAACAATGCATGCAGGCCAAACTGTCTTTGGGGTCATTGGGAGTATTTGACTGGGACTTCAATAAGGAAAATAATGGAAACCAAATGAATCAAATGTAATTAGCATATTAGCATAGCATGTGTCGTTGTAATTCAACACTCTACTCTGATCATTTTCAATAGGATTATTGCTAAACTGCACCCTGCAGACATAGTTGGAGGAAAGTAGGTGGCATCAATGGCCGTGCTGCATCTATAGGTCACTACGAGGGGGCAAATAAAGGGCAACAATTCTAGTATCAATAATATTCTCCGCAGCTTGTATCGACTTAAATGATTACCCAACTTAAATCACCACTTCCCAATTTAAAATATCATTTATTGATTGAGTTAATATTATGTTAATGCTATTGCATTCAAATATTCAAAATATTTACTTAAATATATATTAAAATATTTCAAATATTGAAATAAAAAGGTAATTAAATGCATAAATATCATATATATATATCACCATTTTATACATGTATTAGTGTGTGAATTATTTATTTTAAAAAGTTTAAATATTTTACAAAGAATGACGTAAAATGCCATGAAATAAATTAAAATTAATTTGGATTAAATAAAAAAATCTTGAATTTGTTAAAATACTTTTGACAGTATTATTTCAGGTTGTATTATCGCATTAATGTGCACAAATATACTATTTTGCATTACAATCATTCCATTTATATTTCTAATTGGCTTGATATGTTTTTTTTTATATTTAAAACATTAATGTCATAAAAAGTAATAAATGATGATAAATGAATTTAGAATAATGCTAATTATATAATAATAAGTAATGAATACCGGAGCCTGACCATCTTTGTAAAGGACTATTTTAGATCCTGCTGCAGTATTGGACGTCATTAAACTGCGGTGTACCTAATATTATGTCCAGCGCCTGGTCCATATAGATGAAAAAGCCAAGTCTCGGCCCCCCCCACTGTTTCCCAGCCCCGTCTGGAGTGCTATTGTAGCACCGCTGCCATTGCCGGGGATTAAATGGAAGCACATGATGGGCCATGTGATTTGTCAGAGAATTGGGCTAAACACACTCGCTTACTTCCTGCCCCCTTTTTTTCCCCTCCTTTCTTTCTTCCTTCCGTTGGGAGCCAGCGGCCCGGCTGGGTGTGCACAGCGCGTCATGGCATCCCCTCGTTTGGAGACCTTCTGCTGCTCGAACCGGGACTCGGCCACCGACTTGATGGTGACTTTCCAGCCGGATCTGTTCGGAGCGCTCACGGTGGGCAGCGCCGCCCTGAGCCTGGTCTTCACCGTCCTGCAGATCCTGCCCAAGAGGAAAGGCTACAGGAGACTGGGACAGTACCCTCTGCCCAGACCTGCATCCTCCTCACGGATACTGTTCATCATCACCCTGTGTGATATTATGGGATGCACAGGTAAGACTTAGACTATATGCATTTATTCTTTTTGTAGCTTCCGGTTTGGACTCCTAAACAACTTTTGGGGAATGCTCTGAACTGGACAATAAATTAGGTACACCTGCACAATCCAATACAAAAACCGAAGAACTTCTCACTTTATTAACCAAACTATATGCTTGAAGTCTGCCGTTGCATCATAAGCCATCCATGAAAGTAGTTTCTAATATTATGATAACGTTACTGAGCTCATTACAAATGGCGGATGTATATAACAAAGCCACACCGTAAATGTCAGCTTTACAGGTACCATGTCCGCTCTGCAGATAGCCGACTTTATTACAGCCCCCTAGTGGCACATATTTGAGGTGCGGATGACAGAACACAGCACTTTGTGATTGGAAAGGTTTCACTGCTTGGTTTCTATTTCATGTGCCATGTTTTTTCGGGATTAAATACAAACAAAAATAAAAATAACATATACATTTGAACTCTTTCAATACCAAAGATGTACTTAAACGTCTTTTGCAGGTTTTTTTTTTGCGTGAGGTGATGATGCAACTGCATCATTAATGGATGTCACCTTTAGAGCCGTAATTGATAAGATGTGAATTTGAAGAACATGGAGGAGTGAAGTGTGCAGGGAAATATTAACACAGATATATAGTTCACTTCCAAATATAAAAATGATAAATACTTCATGGTAACGATCCACCGATACATCGGCCGGCCGATATATCAGGTCGATATTTGCGTTCTTTACTTGAATCGGTATCGGCCAATACACGGGTGAGTTCACCGATATATTTTTCCGCCGCATGATTTACAGACAGGCAGTGATGGAAAAAATCGGTATCAGTATCAGCCGGAAAAAAACATATCGGTCGATCCCTACTTCATGGTGTTATATTTGTAAAGACATTATTTTGTGTTTATGTTCTGCTATGGTTCTTTAGATATTTGATACAGAAGCCAAAATAATGTGTCAAAATTATGTTATTTTATCTGGTTTTGCCGCACGATGGTGAGTGGTTAGCATGTTCGCCACAAGACCTGAGTTTGATTCCCACTTGGAATGAATGTGGGTGTGAATGGTCGTCTATTTGAGGCCACTATGTGAAGATAAATGCTCATCATATCGAAAGTGTTGCATTATTCCATGAAGTAGCTTCTACTTGAACTATGATGTAACGCTATGTAAAGACCTGACCAAACTGGTCAATAACCAGTAACATACACGTACCTCCTACAGGCATCCTTTTGAGGTCATCTCTATGGATGGGTCTGCCCAGCACCGTGGCGCAGATCTCAGAGGTCAACAGCACCGACGTCTGGCCGGACGTCTTCTGCCTGGGCAGTGCCGTACGCGTCGCAGCGCATCATTTTCATCTCGGATGTAGACCAAGCCTTGCTTGCATTGACGGCCGTGTTGCATATGTTTGCAGATGTGGATCCAGTTGTTCTACAGCGCTTCTTTCTGGTGGACCTTCTGCTATGCCGTGGATGTCTTCCTGGTGGTGAAGACGTCTGCGGGGATCAGGTGAAGCGTCGCCGCCTACGATTAGAAGATGAAACGGATACAAAATTAAATAACCACCAGGGGTCTCGACTTTGCACCGGCTTAAAAAACATTAACAGCTTGGGGCTGTATGCAAACTCCTTATGGTTTTTTTTATAACGTAAAGCTGCTTTTGGAGTATCATGACTGGTCAGCGTCTAACACAGGGGTCTCAAACTCAATTTACTTGGGGGCCGCTGGAGCTCGGGTCTGGGTGAGACTGGGCCGCATCAGGTTTTCCCAAAAAAAACCGCATTTATTAAAAACAAAAAAATAAAAAAAAACTTTGCTTTGGTTCCAATTTTCTACAAGAAAAGCTCTGCTAAAACATTCCACTGTTCTCAAATATATTACTCTTTTTATTTACAACATATTGCGCAACTGCAGGGTCTTGAGACACATGCTAACTCGCAAACTAGAGAGCTAGCGACCTAAATGGTAGCCTTCAAGTTATTTCCTTTAAACTTAAATAGCCAAAAACTTACCACTTCCACACGGATAGGGAGGATAACTATTAACAGTTATTTAACCTTTAACATGAACATGAATCCAACGTAATCATTTTTTCTGGGTACATGATACCATACAGCATCCATATCAAACTTGCGCGGGTCGCACTAACATTAAACTTTCATATCAAGGCGGGGGCCTCAAACTAGTGTCCTGCGGGCCACATTTGTCTCAACACGTGTTTGAGACCCCTGGTCTAACAGGTTGGACATTTTCAATACTCGGTGTTGTACTTGCGGCTATCAAGAGCATGTCTGATATCAAACGTGTCCCGAGGACAAAGACGGAGCTGCACAGGCATGTGTGCTGGGGTCTCATGACTCGCTGTGCCCTCCTTTATCCTCAGCACCATTATCCTCTACCACATGATCACTTGGGGTCTGGCTTTGCTGCTGTGTGTGGAAGGCGTGGCCATGCTGTACTACCCCTCCATCTCCAAGTAAGACTCTTCTGCTGCAGAACATGTTACTGTTGATAGATGGTGTAAACACATTACATTTTCACTTCCTGTTTCTGGAACAAATGGTTGGTAGGGTAGTCGTAATATTTTTTTTTATATTTTTTGGTCTGTCCAGCTGTGAACAAGGTCTTCAGCACGCTATTCCTCACTACATCACCACGTACGCGCCCATGCTGCTGGTCTTGGTGGCCAACCCCATCTTCTTCAACAGGACGACATCAGCAGGTCAGTATCTAAAGTGACGTCCTCACATAAAGTCCCAAATGGGAATACAAATAAGCTCCTTTTTCCATTCAGTGACATCGCTGCTGAAAGGACGCCAAGGGATCTACACAGAAAACGAGAGGAGACTGGCCAGCGCCATAAAAATACGCTTCTTTAAAATCATGCTGGTTTTTATCATCTGGTGGGTTCCTTTTATGTGTGGCGTTGTTATCTACCTCAGGAAGTGTCCTGTTCGGGACGCTCACATGAGAGGTCAAACACGTGACAACAATCATGAGCCGTGTGTTTGATGGAAGGATTCATGATGTTCCTGTATTGTTGCTGTCCTGTTTCAGTTGGCTTCCCAACATCATCAATGAGGGCCTCCTCTTCTACCTGGAGATGCAGGTGGACGTTGGGGACAGCAGTCTCAGGAATATCCGCAACGCTGCTCTCATCACATGGTTTATCATGGTAATTTCTTTTCATATGGTAATCCCGTGTTTATCGCGCTTAATTGGTTCCAGACCCGATGATGATCATGATATGTGAATTTCCTCCAAGAGGGATTCCTTATTTCTAACTAGCAACTATCTTTCTAGTTTAGAGCATAGAAACTCTGTTTAGAAACATCTAAAGATGGTTTTGAACATTATTAGAGCCCTCTAAACTTGAAATAACACCCCTAAAGTCACCTTTATGCTCATGCTAACCACTAGGCTTCTACTTGAGGTGTGGTGTTTACTAATAAGATACCTCCATTTGAGGTGTGGTGTTTACTAATAAGATACCTCCATTTGAGGCGTGGTGTTTACTAATAAGATACCTCCATTTGAGGCGTGGTGTTTACTAATATGATACCTCCATTTGAGGTGTGGTGTTTACTAATATGATACCTCCATTTGAGGTGTGGTGTTTACTAATATGATGCTTCTATTTGAGGTGTGGTATTTACTAATATACCTCCATCCGAGGCGTGGTGTTTACAAATATGATACCTCTATTTGAGGCGTGGTGTTTACAAATATGATACCTCTATTTGAGGCGTGGTGTTTACTAATATGATACCTCCATTTGAGGCGTGGTGTTTACTAATATGATGCCTCCATTTGAGGTGTGGTGTTTACTAAAATGATGCCTCCATTTGAGGTGTGGTGTTTACTAATATGATGCTTCTATTTGAGGTGTGGTATTTACTAATATACCTCCATCCGAGGCGTGGTGTTTACAAATATGATAGCTCTATTTGAGGCGTGGTATTTACTAATGATACCTCTATTTAAGGTGTGGTATTTACTAATATACCTCCATCCGAGGTGTGGTGTTTACTAATAAGATACCTCCATTTGAGGCGTGGTGTTTACTAATATGACACCTCCATTTGAGGCGTGGTGTTTACTAATATGATGCCTCCATTTGAGGTGTGGTGTTTACTAATATGATGCCTCCATTTGAGGTGTGGTGTTTACTAATATGATGCTTCTATTTGAGGTGTGGTATTTACTAATACACCTCCATCCGAGGCGTGGTGTTTACAAATCTGATAGCTCTATTTGAGGCGTGGTGTTTACTAATATGATACCTCTATTTGAAGCGTGGCATTTACTCTTATGATACCTCTATTTGAAGCGTGGTGTTTACGATTATGATTCCTCTATTTGAGGCGTGGTGTTTACTAATGATACCTCTATTTAAGGTGTGGTATTTACTAATATACCTCCATCCGAGGCGTGGTGTTTACGAATATGATACCTCTATTTGAGGTGTGGTGTTTACTAATATGATACCTCCAATTGAGGTGTGGTGTTTACTAATATATCTGCACTTGAGACGTGGTATTTACGAATATAATACCTCTATTTCAGGCGTGGTGTTTATGTATTCAAATGGACACACGCCCACTGACTAATTGGGGCATGGCGTCAATTAGAGAGCAGGCCACTATTTGAGGGAAGTCCCTCACTGCTGTGTATTTATTCTCCGACAGGGGATCTTGAACCCCATGCAGGCCTTCCTCAACACGCTGGCCTTCCACGGCTGGACGGGCTTCGATGTGGACCTGAGCCTGCAAGGCAGGAGAGAGCTGGCCTGGGAGTCGGCCTCCACCTCGGTGGCCAACGGCGGGGGCCACAACGCCATGGTGGGCACAGCCCTGCTCTACCAGAGCCACGTCCAGGAGGCCAAGAAAAATATGAACGGCAACGGGCAGCCGCAGTCGGACGCCATCAGCGTCCTCTCGGAAGGTAACTGGACTCATGATGGCTCCCATAACTCGCCGGTGTATCAGGGCTG
The DNA here is from genome assembly GCF_037039965.1 of Doryrhamphus excisus. NCBI lineage: Eukaryota > Metazoa > Chordata > Actinopteri > Syngnathiformes > Syngnathidae > Doryrhamphus > Doryrhamphus excisus. Next base: position 20,545,966 of record NC_136368.1, read on the forward strand.
GTGATGCTGGATGATAAAAGACTTATTGAAGGTTATCATATTGTTTAGTTTTATTTACTTTTCCCCACAAGATAACTCTCACTGATAAAAACGCTGCTTTTTCATTTCCTTTCACGCAGCACTCAGGCCGACATGATCAGTTTCTATCGCTACCCTGCTTATTCGGGGGTCAGCATTCGCTCCCCCGCACAGTCACATTTCTCTGTTTCAAATTGTAAATACAGTCATCATCGCTTCATTCTATCATGTTTTTTCATAAATATATTACTAAATCATGCAATTTTGTGGTTGAACATGGCCTATTATTAGTAACAAATATGCATATTTAAGTACATTTTACATATTAATGCATGAATGAAGAACTAAAATACTAACATAAGGCAATCAGAAGATGCATGCCAAGATGATGTGATGATGTAGTATTCTACACTGGCCACTAGGTGTCAGTAATGTGACTGCCATGTTCAGTGAGACACACAATCACCAGACTTGATTGCAGGCATAATAATACATCCATCCATTTTCTGTACCGCTTATGCATAAATTAAAAACACGGGCTACTATTGTAGCCACGGCAAGCTAAAACTCATCCGTGAAGCCGCCAATGTCGCTTCCTGTCCGTCCCTTACTCAAGTCACAGAGGGGAACTAATACATAGTAACACACACAAGGATGAGTCTTATTTATGTTTTAAGTGGCTTATTTTCTGTAATTATGTCTACTATATTGAAGAACACGAGCATATAGGTGGCTATAGGGGTGTTATTTGTTTTGATATGAGATCAAACTATTATGATAATATATTAATATTTACAGTATTCACAAATACTTTATTAATTTATTAGTTGCAATTTTTCACCATTTGCCGGAGGTCTTTGACCATAACCCCCCTGCGAATTGCGAAATGAGCATTCATAGAACGCTTCGTGCAAACCTGAGCCAAGCTAACAAACAAACTAACTAACTTAATACTATTTGTATTTGTTTGACCGTCTGTACGTTATTTAGCAGGTCATCTCCTGGTTTATAGAGAATGGCTTAGGACCATGAGGCTGTACCATTTTTAAATCTGGGGTAGAAGGAACGTATGACATTGTATTAAGGCCACAGATTTGTCGTGAATTTACGGGAAACATATTGAAATATTACGAGAATAAAGTCTGAAACTTCAGAGAGAAAAAATTTAACTCTGTTACAGGCATTGCCTGAGACAACTATACAATACGATTTTATTCTACTAAATGTATAACTTTTTTTACTTGTACATTTTCAACTTTATTCTCTGAAATCCCAGATTTTTTTTTCTTAATGTGGCTGATTTCACTATTCCAAAAATATTCCTCACACTATTGTTTAAAAATGGTGGAGAGATTATCTAGATTATTATCAAGATGATCTATTTATCGATGGTGTACTACAACACAACTGTAACTTTTTTTTTCAAGAAACAGGCAAAAGGAGGACAAATATTCCTTGAAGAAATTCAGTTAACTGGGAATCATAGGGAATGATGTAAGATGACAGAACCATACTTTTCTGGAAGTGGTTTGTGACCTTAATTGCAAAAAGAATAAATAAATTCCTCTAACAAAAGTGAAAAACCAAACATAGTGGCGTATTTGTGTCTTTTTGTGCAGTTTGTCCGCCCTTATTAGCTCTAGGAGAATAAGACTTTTACATATTTTATTATTTGCGTAATATATTATATTAAAACAGTAAAAATAATATATAATGTGAAAATTAATATATATTTATATATTATACATTGTATTATAGAGTATGTTTTAAAAAAATATGTGTATTCGAAATTATTTTGTACTTTGTACTGTAATGTAATATAACTTATTAAAAAAAGGTACAAATTAATAATAAAACCAAAACATATCTAAAAAGATGTTTGAAAATAAATGTTTTTTTGATGTATAAGTTCAATGCCTCCTATTATTATTCATATTATTTCAAGGCTTGTGGGCCACATAAAATGATCTGGCCCCCATGACCGTTTGTTTTACACCGGAAGCATCCGGAACGCCGTATTCATGTCATTCAAAAAAGACTTTTCATTTAGAGGCAGTTTGTGGCACCGTGAAAAAATGAAGCCCGAGAACAAAAGTGAAAAATGATGGCATGACTTCCCGGTTCATTAAGAAACCAGCAGGCTTAAAGCACTCTGATAAAATGGTACAGTCCAATCATCATCCATTATTCTCTATGGATCAGCTGTCAATTAGCTAGCAGGCTACTTCCTCTGTCTGACGAGTTAGCATCATTTTGTTTATTATTATTCTGGGGTGACCAAAATGGTACTAATGACAACTAAGAAGAAAAATACAACTACTTCTTACCTTTTGTGCCTGGTGGAGGTAATACAGTAGATGTCTTCTCTTGTTCCTCCAGCCTTTTGTCCCAATCTCCTCATTTCCTGTTTGCAAAGCGTGCAGACATGTGATTGTTATCCCAGCGCCTCATGAAGATGACCATTATTATTATTAATATCAAGCAGATGATCGGATTCATTCCAGTGGAGCAAAGCATCTAACACGAACGAGCCTTGCAATCACATGCAAAAAAAGCCATCATCTGTTGATGGAAAATAGCCGACATTTTGTTGTCATTGAAGTTGTTTGCATTCTAACAACGGAAAAGGGACCATTTTTACGAACTTTAACTTATAATAGGAGGAATAATAATGTCATTTCAGAGTTGTACTATTAAAGAATTAATGTTATATTATGAAAAACAAACATAACGAAGTAAAGAACGAAGGAAGCAAAAATACCGATTGTTTTCCGGGTACGAATTGCAGTCACGTGCCGTATGGACTCGCGCCACAATTCTACCACGATGACGTCACCGCCCCGTGACCAGAAGTAAACTTTGACGACAAGCCAATATAATATCTGAATATTTTGAGCACCAGGACTCACCGAAGGCGACATTCTCCCGGTATTTTCTTGTCTTACAGTCCCAGAATGAGGCAAATGTAATTCCACTCTTTCGTACGTTTCGACGACCCTTTAAAAGCCGAAAACGAAGAACTTATCGTATCGGTTCTTCTTCTATGCATGGTGTGTCACGTGGTTCAGTCCGCGTATCTGTCCACAGCGCCACACGCAGGTGTGCCTTGTGTATTACATCACTTCAGTTATCCGTTCCCATCTGGATGCAACTATGAACTAAAATGGCTAATCCTCCCCGTGTTTGTCTTGTTAGGTTCAGAATCTAGCACAGTTGAAATCCACATATCCAGCGAGCTACCCGACTATGGCAATGTAGACGCTGATGGAGAATCCTTGGGGACGCCAGGGAGGCGCTAGCCGGCATCCCGTCGCACAACGCTACTTTGCTGTAAACTACTTTGGCTGGTAACAACCTATAGATGTCTTGACAATATGGATGTTATCATCTTGTGTAAGATTAGCATCTTTTCTAGTTAGTTTTTTTTTTTAGCAACATGACTGTATTCCTTTCTGTCTGTTGTCTTTTTGCACACATCAGATGAAATATTAAATAGCAGACATCTTTCTTACATGGTGAGAAGTCTTTTGTACAAAAAAGGGCCACACTGAAAACAACTACTTAGAGTCTATTCTAATAGTACGCCACAATAATATAATACAATGACAAGCAGCAGCAATATTATATCATTGTAAAAATATAAATAGCTCACAATTTTATGAAAATAACCCAAATACTACATTTTACCACATTTTTCTAAACGTTGCTTCTTTATTCTTTGGTTTATTTCTCATATGTATCACTTAATATTCCAATGTAATACAAATTTCATGTTGTAAAATTATTTTTCTTGAAATATTCTTTTTTAAACCTATTTATTTCAACCTTATTCTCCTGATATGATTCTTGTAAAATTACTGTCCATTTTTCCTGTTGTAAAAAATAATAATAATTACAAAAATACATATACATTTTATATAAATAAAACTGAAGGGGAATTAAAATGCAAAAATGATATGCATATATAATTACTATAAAATAATTACAATTAAGTCATGACAAATTATTGAAGTAAATGAATAAAATGTCATAAGAAAATTGCAATTACAAAGATTTTTCTGAATAAACTTATCAGAACGCTTCCCTCCTTTTACGTTCTGCTTTGAAAGAATAGATGAAAAATAAAAACAGTCACACAATTGAAAGCCAAGGTGTTCTGATATCAAAATAGAGTGATTTATTTGAGACACTGAATGACTTGAATGTTTTATCTTGAAACAGGTGACCACACCCTGGACCAGGGTGTGCGAGAGATAGTAATAAGTAGCTGTCACAGCGTTTCATCCACAATGGCCACCAAACCCACAGCCCAATTCTCAGTCTGACACAGACAATAATGGCTCTGAAAAAGTCAGAAGAACGATGAACCGCCCATTGACATCCAATTGTGATGTGTTTAAAAAAAAAAAAAAATTAAGGAAGGGGGTAAAGAGTAATAGAAATGTTGGCCCTTCACGTCCAGCAAAATGTTAACTTTTGCTGGAGCCACTGTGACAAAAAGAAAAAAAAATGCACTTCATGTTGTATGTAGCACAAGTGGACTGGAAATAAAAAAGGGTGGGGGGGTGGGTGACTCTCACTGGACTACCGCTGCTCCACCAAAAGTGATCAGCTGGCAGCATCAGACGCCATCTGGATTGTTCAGTAGAATGACCGAGGAAGGGGGGGGCGGGACAAAAAAAAATGTAGTCATGCTAACACTCTGTAGCTGTAATGCTCGCATTTGTGTTGATCCCATTCCACACAGGCAACATGAAGTTTAAAAAAAAAAAGAAAAAAAAAGTGGGGGGGTGGGAGCAAGTGAGCGACTGATACGTTTGTGCCTGGACTGGAAAAAACATTTTGTTAAAAAGGAGGCCTCGCCACGGCCCATCAGCCCCTAACGTGACGTCAATAAGGTGTACTGTATATAAACATATATACACAGTATATAAGTCTGTGTATTAATCTAATTTACATATCTTTACATTCTTTACATTTACATCCAAAAAAGGGCAAAAAAAATCTATGTAAACCACACTTTTTTTTTTTTTTTTTTTTTTTTACATATTTTTTCCAATTGATGAGAAAACTGGGCCGGTTTGGGAATTTTTTTTTTGGGTGGAATCTTGTGTTTAAAAAGTGCAGCCACCTTTTATTTTATGGGTGTCGAGGGGAGGTGGGCGGGGGTCTTACAACAAGCCATCCTCCATCACCGCAAGTCTCTCCTCCGTGATTTGCTGCCTTTTTGGCGTGTGTCTCTCTGTTACTCATCCGTCCTTCCAAACAGCTGGACCGCAGAGGCCCGCAGGGAGGGAGCGGGAAAAGAGGGGGGGGAGGAGGGAAAAAAAAATGCAGTGCTTCCTCATTAGAAACCTCGTAAAACGGCGCCCGCGGGGAGTTGGAGTCAGTCCAGTCTTGTGGATGTCTTCCCTGGCTTCCTGTCGGTCTCAAAGGGTGCCTTCGGTCTGCCAGCTTATAAGGTGCACCGCCTCCCCCCCCCTCCCCTCGTGGTGGTTCGCTCCTCTTGTCTGTGAGGGTTTTTTTTTTCTTTGTTGGACTCTGCCCTACCTGCCACGCCCCCTCCCGGGAGCAATGAGAGTGTTTGCTGATGTCTAAAGAAGGCAGTTTGCACATTCCAGGATACGCCGTCCAAAGTCTGCTATTTTCGGAGATCCAGAACACATACCTGCAGGGGGGGTGGATTGGCTCGAGTTAATAAAGGCTGCACCATTTTTACCTTATTTTTTTGTGTCACTTTTGTTTTGTTTTTTTTTTTACATGGAAGCACAAATTGATGGATACACACTTTGGACCAAAGCACAATCCAACCCGGGGGCAAATGTCAATAAACTTCCATTCAGTTAACACGCTGTCAGAGTCTTATAAAAGGTTAAGAGCTGAATATACAAGACAGATATCTTCCACAAAACAGCTCCATGTGATGGAGTGGATGCGTACAGTCCCAAGGAGGAAGGAGACTTTTCTCACAGCATCACTGAAGCCGACATTTCATGTGTGGTGGCCCCGACTTCCGTCTACATGAACGGAATCGGCCATCCATCCATCCATTTTATGGAGCCTATCCCAGCTGACTTCGGGATAGGCTTATGTATTATTTTCAGTTATATTTACTATATATGTGTGTAAAAGTAACTATAGGGGTGTTGTTTCATGTCAAGAGGTCTCTAATAATGTTCATTCATTCATTTTCTACCGCTTATCCTCACGAGGGTCGCGGTGGGTGCTGGAGCCTATCCCAGCTGTCTTCAGGCGGGAGGCGGGGTACACCCCGGACTGGTGGCCAGCCAATCACAGGGCACATATAGACAAACAACCATTCACACTCACATTCATACCTATGGACAATTTGGAGTCGCTAATTAACCTAGCATGTTTTTGGAATGTGGGAGAAACCGAACATAAACATTCCAAAAAATGTAAATATTATGTGTGTAAAAGTAACTATAGGGGTGTTATTTCATGTCAAGAGGTCTCTAATAATGTTCATTCATTCATTCATTTTCTACTGCTTATCCTCACGAGGGTCGCGGTGGGTGCTGGAGCCTATCCCAGCTGTCTTCAGGCGGGAGGCGGGGTACACCCCGGACTGGTGGCCAACCAATCCCAGGGCACATATAGACAAACAACCATTCACACATTCATACCTATGGACAATTTGGAGTGGCTAATTAACCTAGCATGTTTTTGGAATGTTGGAGCAACCGAACAAACATTCCAAAAAAATTTACATTTTATGTCTTAATTGTTTATGCCTTATATTAATAATTTTCTGTTATGTTTACTATAAATGTGTTTAAAAGTAACTATAGGGGTGTTATTTCATGTCAAGAGGTCTCTAATGTTCATTCATTCATTTTCTACCGCTTATCCTCACAAAGGTTGCGGCGGGTGCTGGAGCCTATCCCAGCTGTCTTCAGGCGGGAGGCGGGGTACACCCCGGACTGGTGGCCAACCAATCCCAGGGCACATATAGACAAACAACCATTCACACTCACATTCATACCTATGGACAATTTGGAGTCGCTAATTAACCTAGCATGTTTTTGGAACGTGGGAGAAACCGAACATAAACATTCCAAAAAATGTAAATATTATGTGTGTAAAAGTAACTATAGGGGTGTTATTTCATGTCAAGAGGTCTCTAATAATGTTCATTCATTCATTCATTTTCTACTGCTTATCCTCACGAGGGTCGCGGTGGGTGCTGGAGCCTATCCCAGCTGTCTTCAGGCGGGAGGCGGGGTACACCCCGGACTGGTGGCCAACCAATCCCAGGGCACATATAGACAAACAACCATTCACACATTCATACCTATGGACAATTTGGAGTGGCTAATTAACCTAGCATGTTTTTGGAATGTTGGAGCAACCGAACAAACATTCCAAAAAAATTTACATTTTATGTCTTAATTGTTTATGCCTTATATTAATAATTTTCTGTTATGTTTACTATAAATGTGTTTAAAAGTAACTATAGGGGTGTTATTTCATGTCAAGAGGTCTCTAATGTTCATTCATTCATTTTCTACCGCTTATCCTCACAAAGGTTGCGGCGGGTGCTGGAGCCTATCCCAGCTGACTTTGGGCAGCCTACACCCTGGACTGGTGGCCAGCCAATCACAGGGCACATATAGACAAACAACCATTCACACTCACATTCATACCTATGGACAATTTGGAGTGGCTAATGAACCTAGCATGTTTTTGTAAGTTAGTTTAACACAGCAGATGTTGGGAATATGGGAATATGAGAATATGAGAATATTAACCAGCTTACCGAGCCGTCTGATGCGCTGGCCCCGACTTTGTCCCCAGTGCTATTCCAGCACACTTCAAATATTCCACCAGTTCCCCTGTAGCTGTGCACCAAAGCCCCGGTCTGATAGAAGAAAAGAAAGACCGATATTGTTCCGTCCGGGGTCCTCTGTGATTGACGGTGATGTCAGAGACTTACCGTGGTGTTCCAAATGTGGACGCACTTGTCGAAGGAGCCGCTGGCGAGGTGTTTGCCATCCGGGCTGAAGGCCACGCTGTAGACGGGCTCTTGGTGCTTGGTCAGCGTGTGGATGCACACCCCTCGCTCCACGTCCCACAGCCGCACTGTCGAGTCAAACGATGCGCTGGAGGCGGGGGAGGGGGGGCATGGGAAATTAATTAAGCCTTAAACCAGCCGCCAATATCCTTTTCCTACAATGACGGTTTTATTCCCCGTGTGAATTACAGGCACACGCTGGTTTGTCAGTACATTCCTCAAAGTTGGAAGAGGAAGAGTAACACACGTGTGGGTCAGGGTCCAGAGTCTTGGATCCTGGGTCAGCTCCTAGCACCGCAGTTAGCCCCACCTAGACTGCTTTATATCCAAAGAGCGTAGAAGCGCTAACCCACCTGGCGAGCATGATGTTGGAGTTGGGATTGCTTGTGCCGGGCCCGGTCGGGCTCCACTTGATCGTGTAGATCTCTTTACTGTGAGCCTGCAGGTCATGGACGCACGATTCCTGCTTCATACTCCAAATCTGGAACAAGGACAAAAGCAGCAGACCTGAATAAAAACCCACCCTCTTTCTTTAAAATCCCAAGTCTGGGTATCGCTCTCACCTTTAAGGTCATGTCGTCGGAGCAGGACGCGAGTAGCATTCCCGATGGATCCCACTTAATGGCGTTAACTTCGTTCTGCAAAGGAACCATGAAGTTCTTTAGCAGGTTCCCCCCAGGATGATATAGGAGGTGTGCTACGGAACGGCGTATCGTACCGTGTGACCCTGGAAAGTCTTGAGCGGCCGGTCGCTTCCTAGACGACATACGTGGATGCACATGTCCGTGCTGCAGGAGGCAAAGGTGGTGTTGTTCTGCCAGTCGACATCGAGAGCTGGAGCTGTGGGACGTTGGGAAGGACGCCGCGTTCAATAAAAGAGCTTCTTGCGTCTTTTTGGAGTACACGTATACTGTGATAACACGTACCTGAGTGGAAGGGGAACTGCTGCTTTGCTTCTCCCGTGTGCGCGTCCCAAATGATTGTCGTCTTGAGAAATCAAGTTTGGCATGTTAAACAATTGAGATGTCAAATAGTTCTACCCCTTAAATTGGTTAGTATGGCGAGTACAGTTTATCATCTCAAGGGACAAGACAGTAGATCCCAGAGGAAAAACAGAAATCATTATCGACTTTGGGGAAAACTAGTTGGTAACATTTCTTTGTGGTGTTTTTCTTCTTCTGTTGTTTAACAATTAAACAAGTCTAACAACGGTCTAACCAACCAACCAAACAACCGATTGACAAATCAACCAAGCACATAAATAACAACAACGAAAGTGATGAACCAACTCAATGATGTCGATCTAACAAACAAAATATTGGACTGACTGACTGACCGACCAACGGACTAACACAACTAACCACTTGTGGACTGAAGTGGACTGATTGATTGGTGCAAATGCTAACCGGCAGGCCAATTAACACTTTTACCGACCGAGGAATCAGAACTTCAAGAGAATGAAAGCATCAATACTGGAACCGTTTATGTGTGTCAGTAGCCACGTATACATGGACCCAAATATTCCAATTCCATTGGGGTTATTTGCTCAAACGGAAAGAATGTAACCTTTGTATACACCTCATTCCCAAAGAAAAGTGCCAATCCCAATGAATATATAATGGGATTCCCAGGGGTGGAATATTCCTTTCCCCGATCCGATTGAGGTATCTTGTACCCGCTCAAACGGAAAGTTGTCAGACTGCGTTCTTCTTCTTCTTCTGTTGTTTATTGGCGGTTGGCAAGCAGCTTTGGTGTGCATTAGCGCCATCTGTGGAACAGAATCTAAACCCTTCTATACGCCATTCACAAGTCCACTTTTATTCCAAAAGAAAATACATATCTATATAAAACATGTGCCCAGCTTCATGATCAAATATTAGCAAGATTGAACTTTATCTTTTCCTGTTCCCGGGTGCGTTCTTTCAGCCAATGCTGAGATATGACGTAACACGCAGCTCCAGACGTTCTTCACTTTTAAAAATGGAGGCCAGCAATCGGCACTGGACTGCTAAGGAAAGTTTGTTTTTGATTCAAACTAAATTTCAAGACTGGACGAAGGAAAAACTGGCAATACGGAGTTATTCCAACAAGTGGAAGAAAAACTCCAGGAAGTCGGTATCACGTGATGTTGGTGTTTACGTTTTACTGGGCATGCCCCATTGACTATTCTGGTTGATTATAGCGGCGCATGGAGACATGTGATTGGAATATTCCTTTCCATGGATACCATTGCTTTCGGAAAGAGAAAAACTCCTCATGTAAACGTGGCTACCGGTGGATGCTGGTGTTGACACCTTGCGCTCTTCCACCATCTTGTCGCTCGAGGATGCCCCACCGGTGGTGCTCCAACGGGTTCAGGGATGGAGGAGACATATTTACACAGGCTTGTACTCCATCGCCTTTACCGTCACCTTTCACAGCAAGACACTTGTCATCTTGGACGGGTGTTTGGGCTGCTCCTGTTGGAAAACTGGCATGCAGCCCAGTCTCCGCAGTGAGGGGATAATGTTCTGCTTCTTAATGTCACGGTGCAATGAACCACAGCTCCTCAGTGCCCGCAGCACTCGAGTGTTGACAATAAACCTCTACTGCTATACAAGCCGTACACCGATCACCCTTAAGTATAGCCAAGCTTCATTTATATAGTGTAGTCCCTTGAGAAGATTTACTGTAGTAAAAAAAGTGATTAGAATTTCACAGCTACTAAAAGACAAACAGCACCAGTGAATACCTTATCTACGCCAGCACTGAGAATGGAGTTCCCCTTCTTGTTCCACTTGAGTGCAAATATGGGCCCCTTGTGCTGTCCCAAGGTGCTAGCCAGATTTCCTAATGGTTGAGAGCCATATCATGTCATTCCCAATAACAACATTCCCCCAAACGACTACCAGAACCGAACGGCGCAGTGACGGTCGACATACCGTCTTTTGTCCATATCCTGGCGAAGCCGTCGTACGAGCCTGTCGCCAGGAGCGTCCCGTCGCTCTGTTGGATGGAAAAATGTTTAGACACATGGCAGGAGAGGTGGAGAGATGAGTATAAAAAGGAGCAGCAACCTACATTCCAGTCTAGTGAGGTGACGTCTTTGTTGCTGGGGACATCCTGCCCACCTTCTCGGATACAGTGGCGCAGCACGAGCTGGGTGGAGTTGGAGTTGTTGTTCTCGTTGAGGTTCCAGATTCTGGCGGTGGAGTCCCCCGAACTGAGAAGAATATGACAAAGTACATCAAGATAGCCTCAAGAGAGCCTGCTGACCAGCTGCAAGGCCTCGGACTGGATGTTACTGCAGAGAGTAGAAGATCATTGGGGACCCCCCCCCATTAAGGACATAGAAAACACCCGCTGCATATCAAGAGCCCGTCGGATCTACTCTGACCCCACACCCCCCCCAGCATGGACTGTTTTCTCGCCTGGCGTCGGGGAGAAGGCTCTGCAGCATCCGCTGTAGAACAACCAGGTTTAGAGACAGCTACTTCCCCCTGGCCATCAGACTGCTCAATGCCAAATAAGCCCCTCTACCCTCTACCTGCCCACACGCACAACCAAAACTTTAAATTATTATTTATTCTAAATTATTTGTAAAAATTACTGTTTACGCTGTACATTTTAAGATTCTCTTACTGCAGGGGTCTCAAACACGCGGCCCGCAGGACACTAGTTTGAGGCCCCCGCCTTGATATGAAAGTTTAATGTTAGTGCGGCCAGCGCAAGTTTGATATGGATGCTGTATGGTATCATGTACCCAGAAAAAATTATTACGTTTGATTCATGTTCAGGGGCGGCACGGCGGACTAGTGGTTAGCGCGCAGACCTCACAGCTAGGAGACCAGGGTTCAATTCCACTCCCGGCCATCTCTGTGTGTAGTTTGCATGTTCTCCCCATGCATGCGTGGGTTTTCTCTGGGTACTCCGGTTTCCTCCCACATTCCATGCTAGGCTAATTGGCCACTCCAAATTGTCCATAGGTATGAATGCGAGTGTGAATGGTTGTTTGTCTATATGTGCCCTGTGATTGGCTGGCCACCAGTCCAGGGTGTACCCCGCCTCTCGCCCGAAAACAGCTGGGATAGGCTCCAGCACCCTCCGCGACCCTCGTGAGGAAAAAGCGGTAGAAAATGAATGAATGATTAATGTTCATGTTCAAGGTTAAATAACTGTTCATAGTTACCCTCCCTATCCGTGTGGAAGTGGTACGTTTTTGGCTATTTAAGTTTAAAGGAAATAACTTGAAGGCTACCGTTTAGGTCGCTAGCTCTCTAGTTTGCGAGTTAGCATGTGTCTCAAGACCCCGCAGTCGCGCAATATGTTGTAAATAAAAAGAGTATAAATGTGACTATAGTCGTGTTTTGTCATGTCTACAGGGCTCTAATAATGCTTTGTTCATTTTAATCTGAAAAAAATAATTGAATCTGAAAAGAAAGTCTATGTCTATGTCTAAAAGATTGATAGTATTGATGACGTCAGCAGCCTTAGCAGCTTTATATGTCTCTCACGCGCGCACACACACACACGCCTTAACACCTTACCCTGAAGCTAGCAGATCACTGACGGGGTTCCAGGCACAGATGAACACTTCCGACTCATGACCTCGCAGCACTGTGGCTTTGCTGGCTGGTATCTCCACATCAACATCCATCTCCATGGATTCACAATGGTTATCTGGCAACACAGACGCGCATCATCACACAGAGCAGAAGGAAAATGATGTGTTTTTACAGGAAAACACAACCTACGGAGTATTGTGAAGGCTTTAACCTTAAGAACATGCGGGATATTTGAAGACAGGAAGGCCTCACTCACATAAACTTTCTTACTGCCGCCGACACCTTGAAATAAAATCCCCCTAAGCCATGTTGACACAAACATCCTCTCCCTGGCTTCCCTCCCCCCCCCCCGAGCGATACACCTGATCCACACCTCTCAAGTTTCATCAACACATGGAGCTGTGAAGCGCCAGCTATGGCGCGTTATGTGGAGAGCGTAGACTTCGCCGCTCTTTTTCATTTGAAGTGTAGGAACTTAAGAGTCTGCGGATGCGACCTAGCATCCTCTTAAAAGACAGACAAGGAAGTATACACTGAATTGAAGATACATTTGCATTACAATAAAAAAGAAAAGATAATCCATGAACCAAGCGGGACAGACTCCACCTTTCCACCTAAGCCCATTACAATATAGGATTGGATATTTTGGGGGCGACCAAGACCAGTTCTGAACAGTACAAAACGATAGCAACATGGCTTTTCTGTGTATTCAAACATACTCATGTTGTGGGTGCCGTTCTCCTCTCCGTTGACGGTGGCGTCACCGTTCTTTGGCGCATTGGACTGGTTGCCAGAGGTGGAAGCCGCCATGGTGCACGCGGCCTGCTGCTGAGCCAGCTTGTCACGGAAAGCCTGCTGCCGCGTCTGCACCACATCGGGCATCACGGCGTCGATGAGCGAGAGTGACTCGATCGGCCGGCCGTCGAAGACCGTGCCGTCCTGCCGGGGGAAACGTTCAAAGCACATAAGCAAGGCTACGGTCTCCTGGTGATAAGATCCTGTACAGCAACAGGACTGAAAGCCTTATGAATATAAATGTACAATGAATGTGATATGTTACATAATGAAGACATCGTCGGCATGTGTGGAGCTGTCACCTCATTGATGCTAATCTCTGCCTCCACATACTGGAGCCCTTTCTGCAGGATGGAGATGAGGGCTGCAGGGGGCACTAATGTTCCATTAATGTTGGATTGGCTGATGTGGCTCTCAATGCCAAAGGTGAACGCTGAGTGAGAGAAACCTGAAACCCCAAAAAATGCATCAGTCACATTCCTTGAGGCGCTAAGCCCAAATTGCATAACATGTATGACATTTGAGAGTCATTTATGCTGCGTATGTGTATGGACTTCAACACATCTTATAGCGTTTATTCGGCTTCAGTCATATTAGGAATAAAATGGTGTCTCCCCTACATTTGCGTTTGTCTGCACCAAAGTCAGGTGGTGTGTGTTTGGACTAATAGTGGAAATGGACCTTATTTGGAGGGTTGCCAAAGTGTGCTGCAGTGATGACCTGCGGAAAGTGGCTGACCTGTGAGGACAACATACTCCACTAACTAAATCTCACCACGTCTCATTCTCATAGCTTTTTTTAAATCTTTATATTACTTTTTCTTCTACTTTTTATATAACAGGCTAACGAGGGGCTTTTATTGTTAAGAGTTTATGAGAAATGTCGTTTTATATGCCCCCTGATTGTCACAGCTGCCCAGTGTGCTCTTCACAAGAGTTAAGGACACGCCTTGAAGCCGGCAGTGTCGCCGTGACAAGTCTGTGGGAACCCACAAAAATCAATGGAAAAAGCTCATAATAAAGCACAGCAGCATTGATTCCAAACATGAAGATTGAAATCTATACACCAATGCTTTGCCAGGTCATATTTCTCCCCCAAATATATCAATGAATAATAAATCATGCTGTTTTGTGGTTGAATACAGCCTACTAGAACTTTTAAAAAATGCTTATTTCACATCTTTTTTGGCCTAAATCAGTGGTCTCAAACACGCGGCCCGCGGGCCAAATGTGGCCCGCAGGACACTAGTTTGAGGCCCCCGCCTTGATATGAAAGTTTAATGTTTGATATGGATGCTGTATGGTATCATGTACCCAGAAAAAAATTATTACGTTTGATTCATGTTCATGTTAAAGGTTAAATAACTGTTAATAGTTATCCTCCCTATCCGTGTGGAAGTGGTAAATTTTTGGCTATTTAAGTTTAAAGGAAATAACTTCCGTTTAGGTCGCTAGCTCTCTAGTTTGCGAGTTAGCATGTGTCTCAAGACCCTGCAGTTGCGCAATTTGTAAATAAAAAGAGTATAAATGTGACTATAGTCGTGTTTTGTCATGTCTACAGGGCTCTAATAATGCTTTGTTCATTTTAATCTGGAAAAAATCATTTGTCTACCCACCAACTATATGTGGTTTCTTAAGTTTTTATTATTATTATTATTATATTTATTTATTTATTACTGATTGATTGATTTTCTTTATTCTTGATTTGTTTATTTATTTTTCATCTTATTTTGTGCAGAAAAAGGGTGCTATATTTTTAGAATACACCCCGTGGTTATTAAACCCCAAAGTTTGACTGCATAAATTGGATGAACTTAATATTTCAATGCGCTCTATAAAACAACCACAGTAACTTCAGGGTGTTTAAACCAAATCGGCAAAATTATATGCACACTTTTAGGCGACAAGGCGTCAAATTTGAGTAATATAGGTCAAAAAATGTCCGCCATTAATCACAACATCTTTGCAGGGGGCACGGGTGGGAATTAGTAACCAATTGTCCAGAAATCATTGACCATTTGTCTAATGATTATAAAACTTTGAGTATATATTGCATGTACAGGAATGCTAGCACAACCCGCAGGGGGCACTACAAATGTAATTTACTCCATGGGGTGCCCTATTTTTCCCCTCCACTTGTGCGTGGCTGAACTTGACATTTTTTATTCATTTATTAGCATGCAGACGGGCAACGCCAAGAAAAAGCGTTCCGTGCCTTTTCAGTTAAGTGTTGGGACCAACCTGATTCTTGGAGGTATCTGTAGACCAAGAAGTTCACTTCGTCACTGGTAATACTCATTTTAGCCCAAAGAAACAGGAGGATCTGCTGGAAGGCTCGGCTCACTCCTGGAAAGAGAGAGAGAGAGCAAACAGAAATAGAAGCAAGATTAACATAAAAGGTCCCTGCTCTCACATCACATCAACAATCCGCACCTTTAACGTTTTACAGAAACGGCAAGAATGACATCGTTCTGCCAGATGCACACTTCATCATAACATCAACTGCTCCATTCACGCCTTGTGACGCCGTGACGATTTATAGCACAATTACAGCATCAACAGAAAATTAATTGAATAATCGATTATTGTGCTGTTTTTCAAGCACTTAGGAATAAACTAATTTCTCAATATAAACAGGGCATAGATGCAATGTGTACAAAACTAGCCAAAGTGAGGTCATCTCAATATTAGCGCATACGGCAGTCACACTTTCTTTCATTGTTTGGCTGCTGAATACTTTCTAATGCGCTTCTGCTGGAGACTTTTTGTCTGTAAGTAATGTGTAAAAATGTCCCTTCAAAGCTTAACCTCTTTCACTGAACACAGCACAATGCCTTTTCACTTCCTGGTTGCTGTGCAGCATGCACATATTTCAACAGATGCAGGCTGAGTTCTTATAAAATGCGCTTCTGCTACCTTGTGGTTGTTTTGTTGGCTTAAAACTGCATTCTCTCTTTTATTGTAGAGTTGCATCATCACCTCTTTGTGCTTCTCATGCAAAAAAAAAAAGTGAAAGCCGTATAAATATATTTTTGGGAGCGAGCAGTCGGTTGAAAAAAAAAAAAAATACATTAGCGAATGACTATTACATATACTTAAAAAACATGAAAAATTGCCCCTCACTCTGTTGTGAATTTGATGTTTGTTGTAAAGCAACTAAAAAAGCTTGCTCTGATGATAACTTGAATTTTTGCCGTTACATAATTCACTTTTTTTTTTAATGATGCAACTTATAGTCCAGAAAAATATGATAATAAGGGTCAAGACCGTTTTTGTTTTCCACACAGACGCAAGTGGCACCACCTATGAGGAGGCGAAATAACCCCGAAAGGCGGCAAACGCTGCTCACACCACAAAGAATAAATAAATGAAACATTCATAACTGTCCAAGCCATGCATTGTTTGCACGGTTCTTCATGTCGCCATAGTTCAGATTTGCTTGTTGGGCAAGCAGCTGTGCAACCGTTTGTACGATTAGCACACAAGCAGGTTGCTATAAAAATGAGAGACAGGTGGGAAAGAGATAACAGCACGTGCCGTATGAGCCATGAACTCTCGCTCTATTCTTTTTTACTTTAAAATAGAGACTTAAAAAGGGGGCTAATGAGGATTCAAAGAGGAATAAATGTTGCATTAGGTATGAAGCTTGTATGGCTGTCCAACGTGCACTGCAAAACACAGCCCCTGGCCACTCCAACTCCCCTTTGGTAACATAGCAACAAGAGCGATGGAGCAAAATACAGAAAACAGTCTTGTCCCAATTACCAAAGGGTGCAGAGCTGGAGGGGGTGAACATGCTGCTCAAAAGGAATTATTCACTCTCACCTTGGTATAATCTTTGTTATGGGAGTTTACCTTTATGCACTGCTGAAGACATTCGAGGTGCTGAAATTAAACAAATACATCCCCGTGGCAAAGATGGAGCTATTAAAAAGGCAGTGCTTGATGACTTAAGTCCCACCAAAATGCAGAACAGAATCTAGCGGCTTTGGTAAGACGTTATTACCACACATAAGCTTTCGTTTCTTTTTCCCCACTGCCAAGATTCTCATCACTTATGTGAAAAACTGAATTCAAAAGGCAAAATCCCTCTGCTCTTTTTCTCTTTTTCTGCATGGAAATGAAAACACTTGAGTTTGTGAGCGTCGGCCACCGTGTCCTGATTTGACCACACAGCCCATTAGCTTACACTTGAGGGGGCTAGCTCCGTGCAGCCAGGCCACAACAACAACAACAACATACCAAACTGCACACTTAATTCTCAGGAAGCCTGGGGGCGGCGGGGTGTTGAGTCCCGCTAGGGGGAGGGGCAGGGGGGGCATCAGCATCAATCAGATGGGCGATGATGTGTTACTACAGCGACTACCTGGGCCTCCGTATCTGACAAAACGCTTGAAGGTTTTTCCACACTGAAGTGGACTATAAAAGGCATTCTCGTAGCTTGTCAGTTCTGATTTGAACTTAAAAAAAGATACACATCAGTTCACAGCAGCTCTTTTAAGATATTTTTAACATCTTTAAAAGGACCACCAAGCACTTTTACACACGGATGTCAAAGTTTTATAGCTATTAAAAAATATTTTTGGAGAAGAGAGTGTGACTTCCAGTAAGTTGGGATGCATACCCAAACCATAATGTAGGGCCGTATTATAGCAGTGTTAACAGAATAGCGGAATTGCCCAACAACCATGTTGTGTTTTACCGCTTGTTCATGTAAGTTTTAAATGTGCACCACAGTCATAAAAAATATTTCTTACATATCATGATAATCAATAAAACAATTAATGTCACCATTAATAAAATGTCAATAATTTTACCGGTCTCAATAAATTGACAAATAATGGATTAAATTTTTTTATAGCTCTTTCTAAGGCTCCCAAAGCCCTTCAATCCTCAGTCACACAGTCGCCACGTATACATGGACCCAAATATTCCAATTCCATTGGGGTTATTTGCTCAAACGGAAACAATGTAACCTTTGTATACACCTCATTCCCAAAGAAAAGTGCCAATCCCAATGAATATATAATGGGATTCCCAGGGGTGGAATATTCCTTTCCCCAATCCGATTGAGGTATCTTGTACCCGCTCAAACGGAAAGTTGTCAGACTGCGTTCTTCTTCTTCTTCTGTTGTTTATTGGCGGTTGGCAAGCAGCTTTGGTGTGCATTAGCGCCATCTGTGGAACAGAATCTAAACCCTTCTATACGCCATTCACAAGTCCACTTTTATTCCAAAAGAAAATACATATCTATATAAAACATGTGCCCAGCTTCATGATCAAATATTAGCAAGATTGAACTTTATCTTTTCCTGTTCCCGGGTGCGTTCTTTCAGCCAATGCTGAGATATGACGTAACACGCAGCTCCAGACGTTCTTCACTTTTAAAAATGGAGGCCAGCAATCGGCACTGGACTGCTAAGGAAAGTTTGTTTTGGATTCAAACTAAATTCCAAGACTGGACGAAGGAAAAACTGGCAATATGGAGTTATTCCAACAAGTGGAAGAAAAACTCCAGGAAGTCGGTATCACGTGATGTTGGTGTTTACGTTTTACTGGGCATGCCCCATTGCCTATTCTGGTTGATTATAGCGCCGCACGGAGACACACGATTGGAATATTCCTTTCCATGTATACCATTGCTTTCGGAAAGGTCATTGGGAAAGAGAAAACTCCCCATGTAAACGTGTCTAGTGACTGGGTGGAGGGAACAAGGATGGAACCGACACGTGTGTGCTTGCGTTTTCCTCCACCCTCTCTACCAAACAGGCTGGATGACAAGAGATTTCACTCTGTCTCAGCACCTGGGCACGTTGGTTCTACTATAGTGGAATAAACGGGGTGAGAGAACCTTCCTGTCAGTCATTCAGCCTCTTTGTCTCAGTGATAAGAGGCGGGGCTGCAAGCGAGCGCACACACCGCCTTTCAAAAAGGGATTTCAAAAAGAGCCCTACAGCACCGGTGCCGACGTAAATGGCAGCAACTATTCGAGTCACTGGTCTATAACTAAAAAGCTCAGGCCAAAACGCTACTTTACCTCGAAAGATGCACCCAGCCACCTGCAACAAGTGCTTGGAGGTGATATTGTGCAAGTAGCATCCGGTAGGTAACTTCATTTTGCTCAATTAATACTCGTCTCATGCCCATATAATTACATTGCAAAAACCTGTATTTCAAATTAGCGCATTACTTCGTGAAAATGTTATTTAAAAAGTACTATTTCTAAATTACTATTCAGTTTAACAAAATTCAGTAAAAATGCGTTTCCCTTCAGGCACCGTTTAAGCACCGGCACCATTTCAACAGTACTGATTTGGCACGGGTATTGGATAATATGCAAGCGATATCCAATCCCACCAGTGATCCATCAAGTGATCCATCATCACCTCATTTGAGGTAGAGAATATACAGCGTTTATCCCTCAGCGCTCATTAAACAGCTGGGGTACAACCCACTGCTTCCAAATGTTAACTTAATACAAGTGATTTGGCAAACAGTGGGTAACCTGGTTGTCATGGCAACACCCATTGTCTGCCATTCAAGGCTAAAGCTCAAACCAAACAGCGTCAATGTTCTGTGAGTGAAAAGCACGAGAAGCTCCAGCATCAGCGTGGTACCGGGAACTGTTGACGACACACCGACCAATGTTTCATTTACAGACGACATCAAACCTAGTCCCATTTAGAAACAAACTAATTACATTTATAAAATTATTTAATCATTCAATTTTATTATTTTGTATTACCTCATTTATTGCAGTTAATCTGTTCCAGACTTATCACTGAGACAAAAGCCATCAAACCATTCATGCCTTTGTTGTATGGAACAAAAACAGCAAGGTTCTGACACTGATGTACTGGGAGAGTTCTTCTTCTGACTTGTTGTTCCACTTTCTGGACACTAATACTTCCTGCTGTGGCTATTGTCTCATCCATGTAACACAATGTAATATTACTTACATTGTGTCTTTCAATGCGTTTTCTCAATGCCTTATATTTCTATTTTCATTCATTCATTCATTTTGTACCGCTTATCCTTACGAGGGTCTTGGCAGTGCTGGAGCCTATCCCAGCTGACTTCAGGCGAGTGGCGGGGTACACTCTGGACTGGTCGCTCGCCAATCACAGGGCACATATAGACAAACAACCATTCACACTCAAATTCATACCTATGGACAATTTGGAGTGGCTAATTAACCTAGCATGTTTTTGGAATGTGGGAGGAAACCGGAGTACCTGGAGAAAATCGAACTCGGGTCTCCTAGTTGTGTGGCCTGCTAACCACTCGAACGCTGTGCAGCTACTTTAATTCATGTAGCCATTTATATACTTGAAAATGCTTAATGGAGGCCAAATCAACATCAAATTTGCTTAAATATGCATACTTTTGACAAATAATTTTTGCTGACCCACAGAATCATGAGTTTTAGGACAACATAAACCTTGAAACTATGTCAAGAAACTTTAGACTCTGTTCTTCGTGAAGCCACCAACTCGGAAACGCGATGTGGCGAGGGATGACTGTACTTTAAAAATATTGACCATCATCGTCACTCTCTTTAATTTGTCTCTTTGTTGTTGTTCTCCTGTTAACGAGGTTAAAGAGCAGCACCATGGTCCTCCACATAGACCGGCACCTCCTATGATCACTCAATCAAAGCGTATACATGCAAAAAGGGATTTGAATTCCAATCGCAAAACCCACAACCAAATTCACACAATAACTTTTTTTTAGTGCATGTAAAACGTACTAACTGTGCCAAACTGTGAAATGAACCACACTCATTATGGGAATTCTGCCATTAAAAATATTTCTCCACTTTCAGGTACTGTGTAGTGTGCCTTTCTGCTCTAGTTTTTTTCCCGCCTTTGGCTTTTTCCACAAACCTGTTCAACAACAACATTCAGGCTCAGTCACCACGCCGTCCCTTCAAAAACACAGTCCTGAACATTTAAAAGTTCTGTGTTTTGGGTTCAGTGCATACCGTGCGATTATACCGTATACCGTTATTGCTAATCCATGCGTTTTCGTAAAAAAGGTGGGCTGTACGTCCTCTAAACGGGTCTGTAAACCCGTATTGTATGTAACTACAAGCCAGCCGATCACAGTGGTATTGAATACGTGGTGCAGATTGTTGATTAAACCATACATTGAAGCAAATGAGGCAACATGCAGCGCACTACCTGCGAGGTTTAGCTCAGTCCATGCTTACAACAACACACGTGTTGACAGGAAAACAGGAGTTCTGAATGTTTCATAACTCCCATTGAAAATCAACAGTAAAGATAAGACACAAAAATAAGTGTGTCAAATGCTCACCGCTAAGATTTATGGCTGACTACTTCAAATGATCAATGGGCATGCAGAATAGCTCATGGTGTCTGTGAGGAACTGATGACGTTAAGAGCTGGACATCCTGTGCACGCTGCTCAAAATAAACAGATGGCATGCAGCTGCACGCCGCAAAAACAAAGCTGGTGTAGACAAATATGCGGCGTTCCACGGATGAGGCCGGCGCATTTTCAGTGCAACTGTACATTTCCCATCCCCCCATTCCCCTTTTGTGATTTTTGTACAGAAAGGCGAGGCATCGGCATGGTGCAAGAAGAGGGTGAGCAAAATGAGCTATTTAAAAGCTTGGCAATGCTCTACAGAGCTGGGAAATTCACTTGTATGCAAAGACATGCTGTATTTAGAACACTTGCCTAAAAATAAAATACACACCGCCAGTCCCTGAAATGACCAAAGCTGTTTGTGCCCATTCTCATAACAAAATATAGACTGATCAGAACAACAGAAGGTGCTACTGTACAGAAGCGCCATCGCTCGCATAAAAATCACTGGAATATAATAAAAAGGCTTTAAACAAAAATGACGTGTGCATTTGAATGTAAAAAAAAAAAAATACAAGGATAAATAATAAGTACATAAGCAGAACACGCGGGTCTGAGAAAAGAATGCTGTTGAAAACCAGCATACCAGGGACCCCATTTTCTCCTGAACAGTCACCTCCTGACAGATGTGCAAACAAGACCTGGAAACAGCAGCCATTTTCTCTTGAACTGCTCTGCTGAGTAAAACCCGCCTTTGAAGCTTCTGGTTGGGCTGCAGTCTTGAGCGGGGGAGGGGAAGCACCAGGGAGTGTGGGGGAGGGGAAGCAGGAGAGAGAGAGAGAGAGAAATGGTGGAATGGGGGCAGGGTGATAAATAATGATACTAAAAACAGGTAATCACAACAACAATTTGTGCACTTCATTCCGTGTTTCTTTTCCTCTGATGCACTCCCGTCACATCTTCAAATCCACACTCAAAAGCCACCTGTTCGAGATTGCATACTCACTACGACTGCTTTTACTTTGTCCTACATGCTTTGTAGTTTTATCCTCGACTTTGTACAAAAGGAGCTTATAAATTAAATGTATTATAATTATATCAACAATGACTGACAACACTCAATTGTATATCCCAAAAAACACGACACTATTTCCAGGCTGCAAATTTGGGAAAACAAAAGTGGTTTTACTAACCACTTGTGTTGCTAATTTCTGATGTGCTTTTCCTTATCCATCCGTCTCTCTCTCTCTCTCTCTCGCTCTCTCTCTCTTTGAGTCACCCAGCGCCAGCAACCAATGTAGGTCAGCAAATTGCCCACCAGTTAACATTCCTTTAAGTCATGATGGATAATGACATTACCTGCTGATGAACAGTTGCAAAGCTACAGATCTCTCACCCTGGCTGGCGCTACTTTAGGGGGGTTTCACAATGAAAATGGGTCAGAGTGACACCGACACCGCGAGAAGGCCCAACAATCTGCCTGTCGCACAAATTACGGTGATCTGAGACCTTATTGATCGATAGTCCTGCAGTGAAAACGGGGCTTAGATAAGCGTTTTCTCTTTTAATAAATAACCACATATGCCACCGTTGCGTATGGGCGTATCTATTCTCCCTGCTCGATAAATGGGGGATGGTGACAAACAACAAGAATCCCTGAAAGGATTCATCACGGAATCCTCCAGCCGCATGGGAGCATCTTCGCAACCTCCCACTTTGCCTCTACTGGAGTCGCTTGATAATCTACAAATATGAAAGAAACCAAACAAACAACAGCCTAGCGCTGCTCAAATATAAAGCTGGGATTTAAATCCGATATTACAGTTTTTCAGCTTTGGAGGCGGGACGGCGATCTGTGTGAAAGGCAGTACCCCAGACTCGCTTCTCTCGTCCTGTTGGGCTTAAAGCGGTTGTCGTTATTAGACAAATATCATGTCGAACGTCATCATGCATCTACTCTCCGTCGCCGGAAACCTTGACAATAGAACAGCAATAAACAGTCCACCATCCCAGACTCAACCACAAACAGGGAGTCTGCGTCCCAAACAACTGTATTGATTGTTTTAAAACCGCTAACTAAATGTCGCCCACTCTTGAAGATTAGCGCAGTGTTTCCTATATATTACATTTATTTGTGGCGGCCCACCACAGTTGCATTTCAACCGCCACAGAATAGATTTGGTACAACCTGTGTGGCCTTTGTCATATAAACGTAATTATGAGTCATGCATTTACTCAATCAACACAAGCAGTCGGGTTTTATGTACCGGTGAGGATTCTTCCAATAGCTCATCTTAGCCGTAAATAGATGGAATTTCCACACACACGGAACACACTTCCGTGACCGTCCTTCAAAATAAGTGCGCCGTTTGCCCCATGTATGCCTAAACAAAACAATAGTGTCAAGCAAAATTTCTTACATATGCAGTCGGAATTGCATGGGTGACTACATCTTCCTTAATCATAAGCACAGGCTGTGCAAAGACTGACATCCCATTAGGAAAAAAGCCAGATTGTTACCAATAAATAAATATGCTTTACAATTTAAGACAAGTGTATTTCATGACATGGCTTAAGCTTTGCAGCTTTTTATACAAGACCTGTTGAATAAAAACTTTATATCATCATATCTTGATACAGCCTAAAAATATTGTGATATATGCTAAGGTCCATATCGCCCAACTCTAACAAGCAGTCACAAAAATTAAAGTATTCATCGTGACAGCGGAGATCCAGCTATCGAGCTATCCTCCACAAGCCCGGGGAGTGTATATTCCCACCACCGCGGAAGGCGAGGCGTGGAAGCTTACAGAAAACCTCCACAAACGTGCAGCAAACTAGCGGGAGTCTAACTTGTCATAAGAAATGTGTCTCACGCAAACCTTATTCATCACTCCTACAACACAAACGTTATGCAAATTAGACTGACATGAGCTATCTCTCCCCACACATAGATTGCAGTCCTGTGGGAAACACTGTAGTGTCACAGAAGATCATGTGATTCGGCAAAAGGACGCCTGCTGAAAAGCGATAACAGAGGAGATTCAAACACGGGATAGCCTCCTCTGTCGAGTGACATGCTTGTATACATGGCTATAATATGGTCTCAAGAAAATAAGCCCAAGCTGCCACACCATCAGGCACATCAAATTCTGTGGGGAAAAAAACTTGCCTGAGCAAAGGAGCGGTACCACACCACTGCAGCACTACACACACTTTGTCTGTTGCTAGTGTTACCAAGGCTTTGAATTCCTTCAATAAAACTCCCATCTAAACTGCTGTTTCCCATTAACAACAAGCATGTGACATTTCAGAGCCAAACTTATGTTGCATATTATAGATACATGTATCCTATAGCAAATTTTTCCCTTATGTCCCATAACAGGATTACCCAAACTGTTTCAGCTCAACACCCAAATGAAAAAAATGGGATTATAAAAAAACATGTACATTGTATCCCTGCGTATTTCCCATTCATCAATCACAACCCTGCAAAGTTGCAAATATTTTATTACATTATTTCTTACATTTTTACATTTCTCAAAAATAGGTCATTGCCCATAAATCAATAGATACTTCATTCATTCATTTGGACACTAATACTTCCTGCTGTGGCTATTGTCTCATCCATGTAACACAATGTAATATTACTTACATTGTATCTTTCAATGCCTTATATTTCTATTTTAATTCATTCATTCATTTTGTACCGCTTATCCTCACGAGGGTCGAGGCAGGTGCTGGAGCCTATCCCAGCTGTCTTCAGGCGAGAGGCGGGGTACACGCTGGACTGGTGGCCAGCCAATCACAGGGCACATATAGACAAACAACCATTCACACTCACATTCATACCTATGGACAATTTGGAGTGGCTAATTAACCTAGCATGTTTTTGGAATGTGGGAGGAAACCGGAGTACCCGGAAAAAACCCACACATGCACGGGGAGAACATGCAAACTCCACACAGAGATGGCCGAGGGTGGAATCAAACTCGGGTCTCCTAGCTGTGTGGCCTGCGAGCTAACCACTCGACCACCGTGCAGTTATCCGTAGATAATAATCAGTAAAAATGTACAGCATGCATGGAAAGACTGTTTTTTGCATGTCTTCATGTTTCACTGAATGTTTTTTTTTTTGTTGAAAGCTTGAAATTTATTTGCTGGTGCTTGAATACAACATCGTTATTCCGTTGTGTGCTGTGAGACGCAAAACAGTTTTGCTTGGCTATGGAAGCACAAGCTTTGACAGTTAACTCAGCCTAAAAACTTGCAGCGAGGTGACCACAAGTTAATCCAGTATACAATCACAAGGCGTAACTGGAATTGCAACAAGCCAGCAGTGTGGATTATGTAAACAGAGCTTGGGTAAAACGTCCTCTATAGCCTGATAGCCTCAACCAATAGCCTTACAGAGCGAAAGGCGACACCGTGACTCCAGTTCCAGAGTTGTGAGTACCTACACGTTTTAGACTTTAAATGCTATTAATGAGACATATGTACTGAAATCTGTATTGTGTTGCAAATGAACAATGGCAATTGAAGAGAGTTCAGGAGCCAAATCCATATAATAATTGCAACAAACAAAACCCACACAAAAGTGGGGCGCAATTGTATTGCCATGAAATTTAACACTGTGACAGAGAACACAGAAGACACTAAAACAGAAGCAACTAAAATCAGAAAAAGGCAGATTTACATCAACAACATTTATTTGGGGCAGCCTGCCACAAAAATATTTGCTCGTCCTCGCTCAAACAAATAACACGTGTTCTACCAACGGATGCCAGACAACGACAAAAAAGCCACCCATCAACCAGCATATCAGTGTTGTCACAATTTCATTGGCTATGCAAGCAGATTATCTATTGGTACGAGTGAGTTGCCAATCATCAGTTCACAGTTCAGAGATCATTCGTTAGCGTCAAGTGGCTGACGCATCCATGCTAACCAAATTTACAATCAATAATATGTGGAAGATTTTCATATACATTGAAAAATGATGACATTCCGCAGTATTAGTTCAAAGGCTTGATGTGGACTATTTAACTGGAGTGCATTAACTGGATCATTGTCAACATAAACAGGAGCATTTGTGTGATGCTTCAAAAGGTGAGTCGCATTTCGGTTTATGTTTGTGACTGGTATAACAAGTGTTTCCCTGGCTCTTAAAGTTATATTCTGCAATGGTGCATATCAGTCAAATAGCAGCAAAACAATCTTTCCAATGATGTTTATTCAAATAGACAGCGGTGTAAAAAACCCGGTTTCATCATGAAAGTAGACGGCCTGCTGTTGAAACAGTTTTTTTTTGGTTTTCATTTTGCTCTGCATTATGGTCATTTATGAAAATGTCCCGATTACATGATCACATGACACCCCTCCAATAGATTGCAGTCAAAACAAAAAGCCCTTTGCCAATGTGACTGACTGATGACCATAATATAGTATGTAGTGACCGGGCGTGTTGCGGCTGACAGCAGCTCCTGGGTGAACGTAATTACTGCATGTTGAGTTACCATGTTTAAGCTGCTGTGTCGCTCCTTGACCGCAATTGGGGCTGTTATTATGCAAAGCGGTGACTTGACTCACTAAGGAGGAACAATGAAAAACACTATGGCGATGAGAGTGTATCGCCGTTTCATCATCACACTCCTAATTGACTGGGTGCATTTTGGGTTTTTGGGAAATCCTATCCTATGACAATCTTCTGCGATTTCACGGAGATGATCACCAAGCAGTCAGCAGATAAGTGTTCTCACACAATATCGGCCTCATTCTTTCTTCATGCATCTGATTTATCCACTAAGACAGTAAACAATTTACAGCACAGAATGTCTTTCGTCTTGCCCTATCTTACCCACTATCCAAATAGCCTGATATTTGATGTTGCGGTGAGCGCACAAGAAAGCAGCTCAGGCGGGCCTGCATGCAATCGTGTGGGGGTGGGTGGAAAAGAATATAATATGTGTGTGGAGGAGATTGCGGGACACAGAGAGCACCTCAGTGCAGCACATGCATACTGTATATAATCGTATGTCCTAGTGTTCTTCCCGATGCAAAGCAGACAGAGCAGACATCCATTCAGCATCCTAATATGGTAGCCCTTATTGCATTATTGTAAACATGGGCATGACAGCGGAGGACATGCTGGAAATATACTGTATATATGGCGGCTTCAAATCTAGGCCAGAGCGAGACAAGTCCTTTATGCTGTGTGATGTGACAAAGAACAATCGCACATTTGCGATGCGATGCAAACAGGAGGGTGCAGTCGCTCGGGTGATGCAATGCTGACAACTGACAGGATTTGAACCCTCTTCCAAAAGGAAAAAAAATATTTATATAGTTCAAATAAATATCTTATTAAAACGCAGCCATGTCTTTTGTTAGAACACGTACAGCCCCGAGTGAAAATGACAAATATTGTAAGAAATAGGTGGTGGTCCTCAACACAAAAGCTTCAGCCGAGCCATTTTTGAGCCATTATTTTATTTTCCAGCATCGTGAGGGCTGCACAAACAAGCTGTAAACACGGCGACACACTCACGCACACACAGCAGTGTGGGCAACACAAATGTTGCTATGACAACCAGAAGATCTCGCTTCTCTGTCAACAGCTGCTCATGCCACCCGAAACAGCCCCCACACTCCTCACGCTTCCCTTCCAATCTCCAACTCCGGGGTCAAACAGGCGAGGCAGAGGGAACCGCAATACTCATCTTCATTCTGAGCCGGCCCTCGTCTCGTATTTGTACTGTACCAAGAAGCAACGCCCACTACATCTCTCTTTTAGAGCATGTGACTTACAAATGCAGCAGAACTTTCTAATTCCGACTGGCAACTCGGATTGCAGGAACACAACATACACGTACACACAATTTCACCTTGTAACATTGGCGCAATGATGTATCACAGGTGACGTTTACACAAGGAAAACCTAGCAAACAGGATTTTTTGGTTTGTTTTAAACCAGGGGTCTCAAACACGCAGCCCGCGGGCCAAATGTGGCCCGCAGGACACTAGTTTGAGGCCCCCGCCTCGATATGAAAGTTTAATGTTAGTGCGGCCCGCGCAAGTTTGATATGGATGCTGTATGGTATCATGTACCCAGAAAAAATTATTACGTTTGATTCATGTTCATGTTAAAGGTTAAATAACTGTTAATAGTTATCCTCCCTATCCGTGTGGAAGTGGTGATTTTTTGGCTATTTAAGTTTAAAAGGAAATAACTCGGAGGCTACCGTTTAGGTTGCTAGCTCTCTAGTTTGCGAGTTAGCATGTGTCTCAAGACCCTGCAGTTGCGCAATATGTTGTAAATAAAAAAAGTATAAATGTGACTATAGTCGTGTTTTGTCATGTCTACAGGGCTCTAATAATGCTTTGTTCATTTTAATCTGAAAAAAATAATTTGTCTACCCACCAACTATATGTGCTTTCTTAAGTTTTTATTATTTGCCAATTTATTATTATTATTATATTTATTTATTACTGATTGATTTTCTTTATTCTTGATTTGTTTATTTATTTTTCATCTTATTTTGTGCACAAAAATAAAAATTAAGATCTTTGAGAACAGTGGAATGTTTTATCAGAGCTTTTATTGTAGAAAATCGGAACCAAAGCACGGAAAAAGTTTGTATATTTTTCTGTTTTTAATAAATTTTAATAAATTTATTATTATTTTTTTTTTGGAAAACCTGATCCGGCCCAGCCTTGCCCAGACCCTAGCTCCAGTGGCCCCCAGGTAAATTGAGTTTGAGACCTCTGTTTTAAACCCACAAGGGGCAACAAAAATATGACAGTAAACACTGTAAAATACACGCCCTGCTATTCATGGTGATAGAATTTATATAGCAAATAAAAAAAGACACAGACGCTTGTTCTCCTGGACAAAGCTACCTAAACTGAGATTGCGGAAAATTGGACTGGATCAGAGCCCACAGTCGATCAGGCATTTATTCTCTGGTGCATTTTACACAGAACAAAGTAAAAGTGGTACACTGCCGCAACTCTGTGTGCCTTCACATGGGAAGATGACACCCGACAACAGGATTCTATATGTAGATTGCAACGAAACCAGCGTCAGAACCTCAGGAAAAGAGAAAAGTACCAGGACGACGTCGAGACGTGATGCGGATGCTTGCGGCAGCCTGCTAACTGGAGTTACATCACACCAGCTCAACACTGCGAAACAACAAAGAGATATGTGGCGCAACAAACAGAAAGAACCAATGGATGAGATCCAGCGTTTTGTCATTTCCTGTCGGCATGTCGCTGTTCATAAAATGTAGACAAGCTGTCTGAGACAAGGTGTGTTTTGTATTCTTCGCATTCCATTCAAGTTGTTATGCAAATGTTATTCTCTGGGAACCGATGCTTTATAGTTGGGTGCATGTTACAACCGTTGGCTATGGAATTGTAAAACATCTGATGGTACTAAACTGTACTGCGCAGTGGAAACTGAGTTGGTGTCTTCAGCAAATAAAAAGCATGCTCCACTGAGTTGAGGTTAAGCCATCCCACACTCTTTCATTGATGTTTCTCGCGGAGCTCTTGGGCTGCTTAGCTGGAGACATTATTCACCCGCACAGTGGAGCACCATACGTTTTGCATCATTTGCCTTAGCCAGAACAGATAGCGAAACCCAGTAAACCTCCGTTCTTTCACTTCTATCCAATGTCACGTCATTAATAAACACCAGAAAGTCAGCCACATTGGCAGCCGGACACGCTCATGTCATAACACAGCATATGCCATGTTTGACAGATGTGGTGGTTTGGAGCGCGAGAGCCCCTCCGCGTTCTTTGTAATCATCCTACCATTATGGCATAGCTTCACCTTTGTTTCATCTTCAATTTTTTTCCCATATCTGGGTAAGCGTTTTCAGATTCGGCTCCTGTCAATGACTAATCAAGCCTTTCTATGGAGCGTCCTTAATGATTGTAGTAGTGTCATTGTAGTAACCACAAAGTATTATTAATATCAAGAAAGGCTATGCTTGATTATCATTGACCTCCATGGTAGTGTTCTGAAAACAGGTTATGTTTTTTTTTTTTTAATTGAAAGAAGTCAAATTTTTCTGAAGTTGTATCGGGGCACACCTAAAAACAATTAGGCAATAATTGAAAACCATCCATGATACATCATCGAATTTATGGAATTGAAAGGGGTCTTTTTCTTGAATATTAAATAGGGGCGTCACCGGACACTCAGTTCACGAAACGGGGCGATAATTTTAAGAAGTGTACAATGTAAAAATCTAAAAAACATGACAATATATTGCAATCTACTAATTACATTTCTATTACGTTACATTCTTCTAACCTCTGTGTGTATGCTACCCGCCCCGCCTCCACCCACCGAGACAAAGCGACTGCACGACTGACAAAAAGGGCTCACTCTGTTCATGCCATTGCTCTATGGAACAAAGAAATGCACAAAGTGCCTGTTTGGTTGCAAAAGATGAGGAAAACAGACATGACCATAGCAATATATCAAGGCCGGCCAAATTATCCGGTTTTATTGTCTGAATAATTCATTTATCTATCATCATCCCACAGCATAGTAGCCTCAAGACATTTTTTTCCGTCACGTTTTAATCTCTCCAGATCCTGTGACACCACTAACGTATACATTTCAAGAATTTTAAATGATGCTTGGATAAAACAAAATGAACCCAGCAGGGTGTAGCAGCAAAAGACACATACGTAATCATTGGTCATTGAGTGCCTACAGTACATTGATGGTGACACTATCAATATTTTACATTGGCTCAAGACTACACCGTCATTATTATTATTATTATTATATCCATCTCTTCTGTAGAGAAACTGCACCAGAAGCAACTGTAAAGCACCATGTTTCAGCAGATACACCATTTCTTGTCATCTACGCTGTCAGTTAAGAGTAAATGTCGGAGAAAATGACATGTTTCTTAGTATAAGTTTGCCTCAAACCATTCTATTAATTTGAAATTTACGCGCTTCTGCAGTTGGAGTTGAATAGCCTTTTGCCTTGAGACTTTAACTAAGGATTCAAAGAAAAATGACATTGGTGGATTTATTCTATAGCTTTTAAACAGAAGGAGAAGCCTGTGCAATAAAAATACTGATGTCTATATAATGAGGCCCTGTGTGTTTGTTACTATACAGATGTATTTGTGTGTTGAGCTACTTGTCCTGTTCTTTCCTATGCTGACGTTGGTCAAGCACTGTAACCAACGTTATAGCACCATAATACCCTTCAGTCCGTGTGTTTACATGCACAAAAAAAACAGATTATTGCACAAATTTGGTTGAAACCAGCTTTTTAAAATGCATGTAAACACCGTAATTAGGTGTTAAGACTTTTTAAAGACTGGATTAACACGTCTAGATTATACCACCGGGAACCAATTCCCTCTTTTGCATGTACTGTATACGCTACCGTCGATCAATCATCGGAACTGGTATTCTGCACACGCACCAGTCTTTGCCCCGGAAGTAAGTCCCAGTCAATTCTCAACAGAGGCAGATACTAATTTTAACATGTCATCTGAAGGCTCAAGATCCAAAGTTGATCTAATGTATACCGATGCCGATTTGTAACTAGCTGAAAATATGTCTTGTTTTTGTGATGTAAGAGGTACAGTAAACCGGAAAAGCCATATATTTACCCCCGACTGAAAGATGAAAAGGTAAAA
This sequence comes from Doryrhamphus excisus, assembly GCF_037039965.1. Taxonomy (NCBI): domain Eukaryota; kingdom Metazoa; phylum Chordata; class Actinopteri; order Syngnathiformes; family Syngnathidae; genus Doryrhamphus; species Doryrhamphus excisus. Next base: position 20,578,371 of record NC_136368.1, read on the forward strand.
GTGACTTTACATATTCAGTATGTGAAAATGTAAGACGCCAATTTACATACAGTTCAGTACATTCACACTGCAGTTTGGATTTTTTTGTTAAAGGCCGACTTTTCAAACACAAACGCAAGGTCACACATGTCCACAGAAGTAAACGTGGCCTCAGTTTGTGGTTCCTGGCATATTTGTGGCAATTGCAGGGATTGCAAGGACTGCAACCGCAGTCAACATTTTCTGAACCAAATTATTTCACGTAGAATATTAAGAAGGAAAGAGAATTTTGTTGCGGTTTGCGTGCATTCTGTAGTTAGCGTACCCTATTCCGTGCATCTTGTCATGTTAACATATATCCATTTGTTTATCAGCAAAGGTTCTTCCTTGTTAGCATTCTACTGGCTAGCGAACAAAATGGCAACCAGAAGTCACGTCGCACATCTAAAAGTATAGCTTTACATTAAGTTACTTTTACTTTCACTGTTCCCAAAGACCCCACGGACGACATCATCTTCCAGTTTTGCCATGTGTAACCTCTTCAATTCAGCTGTGTTTCTCACCTTCTTTATCAAAATGCTGGCACATGCTAATTTTTTGGCTCCATTTTGGGTTATTGGGGGTGAGAAATACTATTGAAATCAAAACAGGAAGTTGTTGATTTCAATGCTACATCTTATCTTTCAGGGCAGCACGTCAAGAATCACAACCTCAATGAGTAAAAGTAACCTTACATTTCCTTAATAACTTGTAGGAAGGTTGTAATTATGCCTTGTGGATTTATTGTTGACTTAATGCTGGGGTAGTTGAGATCATGACGAGTTGTCATGTTGTCATGTTTCAATGCACATGGGTTGGTCTCTGTGCTAAAGTGGACCAAATACACATTGTGCAATTCTCAGTGGGCGTCTGCATAATTGGAGGATTGGTTTTGGAGTCCTGTATAAAGGCCGGAGAAAGCCCAGCATTCTTAGCCCAGTGAACAGCATCTTGCCACGTAAATCGCGTGAACAACGTCTCTGGGTTTGAGCTACAGTGAAATAGCCGGATGTATGTATGCATTTGGCCTGTTCCAAACCCACAATCAGAAACCTGCGTGAACGCCACAACACGACAGGCTCTGTTGACAGTAGACCACATCCATGGAGAGAGAGTGACAACTCCAGACCAGGATTGTTACATCCGCTTGCAACACCTGTGGGACCGGTTTCACCGTATCGGTCATACAGCACGGGAAACACCGGGAAGGAACAACACACGGATCAGCAGGCCTGCTGTGTGTCGACCCGGTATTGACTGTTGTTACATTGTGTTTTTTGTTACGTTTTTTTGCTGAAAAATGTTAAAATTGTTTCTGCGTGACAATATCCTAAACAAATGATTCGTGAGGAAAATCCAGTTTCAGGCATCAAAATAAAAAAAATATGTCAAAAAATATGGTCACAAAGTTTCTATTGGCTGTCAGTGTATATTTTTTTGAATTCTTTTCTGCATGTCAAAACTATACGCGTTAATATGTTTGGCTTTCTGAAACAGATTAATTGGATTTACAGTATTTCTTATGGAAAATAAATAATTGGGTTAGCCTCTGTTTCGGTTAGAGTCGGAATTAATGACGCTAACCAAGGTTCCACTGTGCAGGTCACATGAGCAAAAAAATAGCTTGGTGGATGTAAACACAGGAAGTGTATGTGCTCTTTTGAAAAGAGCACTGTGGCATAACCAGAGTGTAACATTCCTGGTCAGTGGAAAAGGACTATGAGTTATAGACTGCGACAAAGCTCTGCTAGTAAAAACTAAAGATATTCATACAAAGGGCCTGTCAAAAATACACATGCAAATTAAACAAAAAATAAAATTACATCTTCAATGCAACCAGGTCTCCGGTGTCGGATGTTGCACAACAGATAATTCCAGATCAGAAGTGTCAAACATAATCCAGTTTTTAACAGTCATCTGCTGAGAATTATACGCACTCTTGCCTCAGTCATGAGGTGCGCAACCCCCAAGAGGCTCGAAAAATGACAACTCATTTGGGAAATAAAACACATAAAAATAATGTGGCAGAAACAGTACACTAGTAACTTTCACTTATGCACATTTTCTGTGTTGTTTTACATTCATAAATTCGTACTTAGGATTCGGACAGGGAAATGTTACCCGGGTTATTGGAGGAATCGAGTGAAAAGTACAACACAATGACTGGCAACTCATTCAGATCACAGTAAAATAACCACTCAAAAGCAAGAAACACGGTATGACAACAGATCTTTAAATACTGACATACACGTCATCAGCACATCGCTCTACCGTTTCCTGTTAGTGGGTGCAAACTTGTAACGCTAATACACCAACCAGCTTGATCATACTTTCATTGTGTGAACGCCGAGAGGCTAGCAAGAATGCACTTTGTCACATATCGGTCTGTATCTAAGACAACAAATGGTGTATCAGGAAGACAGAGCTTTCACAACAGTGACCCCATTGCATCACAGTGTACATGGTCGTGTTACCCAACCGTAATTCCCTGTGATAGTTGAGAATTCTGCAGGAACTATTTCCTCATTTTTGCATCCGAGCCTTCCCTCCATTAGCAGCTACTCCCCTGCATTGTACCACTCCATTTAACCGCTGCCTCTCCAGCCATCAACTATGCCAATTTACTTAATAGCTCGCATAACTGTCTTGGCATCCCTGCTACAAAGCTCATAACTGGTTCAATTCTTACTTTGCTAATACATATTTAAGTGATTGTTTGAGTAATCATGAGTCAGCTCTGCATTGTGGAGTCCTTCACGGGTCTGCCCTTGGGCCAGTTCTCTCCGGGACTTCTGTTCAGTCGTCGTCGTCGTCGTCGTCTTGGCCTTGCGCCGATGATATAATGTGATTGTCTTAGCGGTGGGGGTGTATGCTTCTAACACCATAGCAGCTTTAATAGGCATTGGCTTTTTACAAAGCATACATTATTTTCTTAGACGTTTTCCCTGTTGCTTGTCTTATACAATTCAAAGATTAACCCCAACCACTGAAACATATGGTGTAGGACTATTTACCACAATGTTACTCCAACTGCTTGCTCTTATTTAATTTCACTTAGATCAGTTCAACTGGCTTTAAAAATGGTTAGCAATGTACGTTTCAGAAATTCTACTTAGTGGCATTCCACATGCTGCAGAAAATACTACAAGAGCCGGCTGATTACATGTTGTACAAAAGCACACCATGCCTTTGCCCCAGTTACGTTTCAGCTTACTCAACTCATTTCTTAGTCCACAAATCTTTCCCGTTCTTACAAATCTCTCCCTTGTATCGTTCCACTACTCCCAACTGAAAACAAACTGTGCTCGGACCTTGACTCTTGACTTGCAGATTATCATCTCACATACTTCATTGGACAGATTCAGAGACAGTATTTAGCAAAACAAAAACCCTTTTAAAAAATGTTGTTTGGGCTTTTCCATGGTGTGGTAGTGTTCCAAAACATTGGAAACGGGTCTCCAAGTGGATCCTGTGATACAATTTCTATGTAAATGTTGTGGGCATTCGCTGATACATTGATTACAAAACGATCATAGGAGACCTCAGTGTTGTAATGTTTATATTTAGAGCTTCTCTCTAGCAAAGTTCACATCCACTATGGTCATAATACAGTCTCTGTTCACTTATGCGCATTGAAGGCCATACAAACACGATTCAGTTCAACAAGACCAGAAACTAATAACCTAATGCCAGATTTAGAAGCATGTATCTAAAGACCCCTGAAGGCATACTCACTCGAACTATCGTACTTTGCCATGGACCCACTGGCACGTCTGCCTAGTGTGGGCAGAGTGATCAGCACCCCTGTGCCATGGCTGCATAACTAGAAGAGGTCTATGGCCCGGCACGATTCTGTGCACAATGCAGTAGAACCATAGAATGACTGTAATGCTATTGTTCCCTGCAGGTTATTAGCATACTTGCTGGCCAATAATCATATTAGGCTGGGTAATAATTACAATGACTGAAAATAATCCACAAAGTCAGGGGAAAATGCAGTGAAACATCAGCAAAGAAGTTATGGGGCAAGCAAACGTAGACCAGCAGGGGCCAGGAGCAAGATGGGGTTGTCAATCACGGTCAAGTCCAGCACAGCACAAAGAGAGTACGGCCAAAAAAAAAAACCCGACCTAATCTACCGTGTTTCCTCATTTGTGGCTGGGAGTGTTTATCAGATAGTGAGAAAAGGCCCCGGGGAACTTGTTTACACCTACCAGCAAGACTCCAAACATTCATCTGATGTACTGTAAAAGGTACCTGCGTAGGTGCTGCAACAGAAAGCCAAACTCTTTAAAGTCAGAGTTTGAACAATAGTCTCTATGAATTGAACTAATACAGTTACTAACAAAACAGATATTTTATATTTGTTTGAAGCGGATGCCATACCTGCAGACTAATTTGGACGTTGCGTCCAATAGCATGAAGGAAAATACAGTATATTCCGTTTTGTAAAAGTTGCAACCAGAGTGGAACAGTTGATCAAAAACGGAAGTTTCCAACCTTCTGGAGTTGTCACCACAAAGCCTGGATATCTCCATCCCACTAACCTCAACCGCTTCCTACAGGGACTTTTTTTATTTACATTTCTTCTCCACAGAATGTACTTCAGGTAACAAACTGCTCCAAGACGACAAACAACAAGGACGCTAAATCTAAAATAAGCGTAAATAAATAATAAATGACCACATCAAACTGGCCAGTACTTGTATGGACGTTATTCCAGAGCAACCGCAGACTCTGCCAGTTGGCTGGAGTCCCATGCGCACTGCATGTCTCTTTTGGAGGGAGCGACTGCCACCACCCCACCCCCCATCATGGTCTATCATGAGTAAATACTGCAACAAAAATATTTGGACAGCTTGATTCAGGCGTTTAGAGCGGCAGAGGGTCGTCGACTGGCTGTCTCAGGGATTTCCTTGCCCTACTTTTTTGCACAGGATATGATACTGTTTGGAACACCAAGTCCTTTAAAATGAAATATGGATTTGCTGCTGTCTCTTAGGTACATTGGCTCAAAGTCCATCTCATCATGTTTGAATGGCTTGGCAAAATGAAAAGTGGCTACCGTCAATCGGATGAATGAATAAAGGACTCTTAGCATATCATTTTACGTAATACGGTACATCACTGAAACCGAGCAATAACTAGAATCTCAAGATGTGTAACCTAGGTATGGGACTCTCCAGTGCAACGCCAAAACAATTCCGAGTCTACAATTTCCAGTCAAGAAATGGCATTAATGACGTTCTGTGTACACACCAACATATTTAGTGAATGGGGACATTAAAGCAATTGGAAAGGGGTCATAAAATACTATTGTTCTTTTTAACGGCCGGCACTAAAACTGTTTCTTAAAATGACAGCAATTACGGGGTCACAGCAAATGCTCAACTTTGGTGGGGAAAATAGTCCACACGCTGGGTAAATAGGCCAGTGATAGGAAACCAGAGTTGCACACTTTCCATGGGTCTAATGCAAAGTACAATACGTCGGTAAGTTTCGGATTGGTCGTTGAACAGCCCCGAGAACGAGTTCCATCCTGTGAATCCAAACTATTGGTTGTCCTGTATCACCTCAAAAGGTATTAAGTGGATATATGAATATAGGAACTCTGAAACACAGATTCAATCATCAACTGGTAAATAAGAGATACAATATTTTTTTCGGTACCTCCGATGTGTTTACATACCATCATACACACATAAGGTGTAACATTAGATTTTCTGTATATAAGCGTATCTGCGCATACTAGGTATTTCGATCTGTTCCTAATACCAAAGCCACCTTGGTGGTGTTTTTGGTTGACATTATATCACTAGTGTGTTTGCATACAGTCATTGAGTATGTGTAACATTAGATATCTACACATAGTAACGTGATACGTAACCTGTATTACAGTCGAATTCCCTTCCCATCCCCCACTCGACTACTTCCTTAAAGTCTGCATGGCAATATAAACATTCATCTCATTTCAAATGTATATGACGCTAGTTTAGATTAGCGGGGGCTGTGCTTTTAAGACCCTTTGTCAAATTAACCTAAAACGCTCTTACCTGAGTCACAATTTCAATGGTTCTAACACATTGTGATGCTTGAATACCATTTAAGAAAAGGGTGGTAGATCTTGGATTGGTAGTTTGGTTGGTTCCACTACTCCAGTTATTGGAGACTTCTACTGATAAACAAAAGTACCTTAACCATTAAGTCACTGGTGAAATCAGACAATTTGTTTTTATTGGGGTGTTTATTTTATCTACGCGGAAGTATGAAACAGAATTGGGTCCAATCTATGTGTTGGTATTAAAGAGGCTGTAATATAGAATTATTGTTATAATATGCTGTTATAGTATACATAGTATAGTATACAGTGTCATGGACCTATAGTACAGTCGGGGCTCATTCCCCTCCCCCACTCTACTGTTTCCTAAAGTCTGTATGAATATATAAACATTCATCATAGTACCAATGTATATAAACTACTAGAACTAGCACTAGTTTATAGTAGTGGAGGGTTATAGCATTGTGATTTTAAGATAGTGTGCTGTTTGTCAACATAATATTAAAAAGCTCTTAAAACTTGTTTTTGAGCTAAATAGGCAAACAGAAATAAAAATGCAAACGTCCCCATTGGAAAACACTTGTAATCAAAGGTAAATGTGGTTAAGTAAGGCTTCACATGAGGGGAATTAAAAGGGGACAGACAGGAATTTGAACACACGTGTGGAGTCAATGGGGCTATGAGCCGGTAGCCCCCACCCCCACACAAACACACGCACGTTTAGCAGCATAATAAGCATTTCTCTCACACAATATACAGCAGTAAATGTTAGTAAACGCATCAACTTTACCTTTTAAGATTATAAGAGTGAACTGGTCGTGTCCGCCGCCACCGCCTCTTCCTCTTCCACAAGGAGATCCTCCAACTTCAACAAGCTAGCGACGACTTTCCTCCCATTTTACCCAGCGTCATATTTCAAAATTCCGACCTCGCTGGCCCTCTCTGTACAGTTGGAAGGAAGGAGAGGTGGAAATAATAATAATAATAATACAAGCCGAGTTCGTGCGTCGCTGACTGCGGGCTACTATGGAGGAGTTCACCGTTCACTGAGGACAGTGGAAGAGACAGCAGCAGCAAGCAGGCGCTGTGAACGCCAGTGGTGGAGAGACCTTCGACTACAACATGGAGAGGGAGAGAGAGCGCTAGAGAAGGTGGGGGAAGGGAAGTTGCTGCTGCTGAGTGACCTTAAACCTGAATATTGAACACAAATATAGAGACACGTAATGTATAATACGGCTAGCTAATTAATTACGTCTGCCATTTTGAACCTCTTGTAGCCCCCCTCAGCGGCCATGTTTGACTGCCTTTGTTGGTTGTGCTTTGAAACCAAACCACTCCACAATGTAGCTCTCCCAAACAGACGCCATAAAGAGATTGTGAGGTTTGTAACATTCATTGCTTTAAAATGTCGGCGTTTGTATTTGTTTGGAGTGTTTCAACGTAAAGTAGCATGGCTTCATGCAATACAGTCGAGCCATTTTAGCAAGGCCTCAAGGCAGCTTCCCCTCCCCCCGCTCCTGGCTCTTTTTCGCCTGCCTGGTCAACCCGCTGCTTGATGAATTCTCCTTTCGCCTTGCCCAGTCATTCACATTTGGAAAGTAAATAACAAGTTGACATCATTACGGCTCTACACTAGTGTGACACATTCCTTTGCCTACCGTAAGCACCACACTATATGCGCAACAGATTTAGCCCTTCCTTTTCGCATATTTTCATTGTGTAGTACACTGGAGAATGCACTTTATGTTGCGTGTCAATGCTTAAGAATTGAACCGGAGCTTAAATATCTTGTCAAAAGTAAATGTTGTTATGTGAATTGCTGACATGTCATAAATGAGCAGAACAGTTTTGATGCTGGAATTCTCATGTTCAACAGGGGATTTGTGTTGTGGAATTACATAAGGTTGGGTTTTATTGGGAAAATTGTTAGCCTCAGTGTTTTGATGCGGAATGTTTTAATCGGTTTAGAAATGCAGAAGTAGTAATAACTCTCATGACGTTATGGGAGGACTGCTATCCATAATATTATGAATAAGGTAAATGTTTTGACGCTGGCATCAGTTAAATGTGCAATTTTGTCGACAAGGCAAAACGTGGCATTATCAGAATTTTGGAAAATATTTGAGCAAATTGTTAGACTGAAGGTCTTGAATGCATTTTGATGTTGGGGTGGTTTGAATCAGGATCTGTCCACCTGGAAGTATTCCTAGTATTTAATTAATTTATTTATTTATTTTAGAAAGAAGCAGGTTGCTTGTCTACACAGAAAGATTTTCCCAATCTGCAAGGTGTTTTCTAAATTTGTCATCTTACAAACAACATTAAATTCATTACACAGCAACTTAACACTCAAAAGGTATGCTTCGGAAGTATACAAACATGTACCAATATCATTTATACATTTTTCTCATAATGCATTTCATTTGAGCAAAGCATTTCTTGGAAGGATTAGCAGCATAGAAAATGATGGTGGTGCAATGCTGCCTCAGTCCATCGGGGGAGCCAGAGAATACAGAGCACGGAGGGGCTGGCGTCATTGCACTGCCCCAATAAATGCATTGGTCAGACGCAATGCAGTTCTGTTTGTCAAGTTGTTTTCACTCTTGAAAATGCTGAAAATTGCTTGTGTACATCACAGAACATTACTGACACCTAGTGACCATTGGAGAATACTACACCAGCTTATTTGAATGCGTTTTCTGAATGCCTTGTATTTGTGTAGTATTTATATTAATTTAGCCCTTTAATATTTGACAATGCAGAATTTAGGAAAAAATAAGTAAAATGTGCCTAAATATGCATATATTTCGACTAATAATAGGCCATATTCAACCACGAAACAGCTTGATTTGTAAATCTATTTTTGAAAAGCCGCGATACAGTCAGCGCGAAATTCGAAGCACAGGGTGGCGAGGGATGACGGTATGTCAGCTCAAGTGGGAGTGGAACACTTTACTTCTTATTGTTTGTGCTGAGCCACAGGCAGTTCTGGCACGCACAAAATATGAGATGGCAGCCATGGTGACAACACAAGCTAAGACCTAGAGCGACACAGCCTGGCATTCAACTCAAGAGCTTTTCTTTGTGTCACACATTCTTAAACGGAAATGACACATTTTTTTCTATGTTTATATACATGAAAGGACAAACAAAAGACTAACAATTCATTTGTTTTGCTCTTAGTACTACCCACTGACCTCCTGTTTCCGGGATCCAAGCTCATTGATGTCTATTGAAGAGCTACACGCCGTCTTTTTAAACATTAAGGTGGGTGCAAAATTGTCAAGAGAGACGTGTTTGAGTACCCCTAACAATGGACACAAGCAGTATGCAGTCACCAGATTTTTCCATCACATAAGTCACTTCATTACGACGGATTATTAGGTGCCACATCTGAGATTTTGAAAATAAAGTTGTATATTTCCGAGACTAAAGTCAGAATATTTTGTGTCATACACGTCAGAGGGAAAATAGAGCATAGCTCTAAAGCAGGGGTCTCAAACTCAATTTACCTGGGGGCCACTGGAGCTAGGGTCTGGGCGAGGCTGGCCCGCATCAGGTTTTCCAAAAAAAAACCACATTATTAAAAACAGAAAAATGAATAAACTTTGTTTTGTTTCCGATTTTCTACAAGAAAAGCTCTAATAAAACATTCCACTGTTCTTAAATATCTATTTTTATTTTTCTACTCAAAATAAGATCAAGAATAAAGAAAATCAATCAATCAGTAATAAATAAATATAATAATAATAAAACAGCTAATAATTAAAAATTAAGAAAGCACATATAGTTGGTGGGTAGACAAATTATTTTTTCAGATTAAAATGAACAAAGCATTATTAGAGCCCTGTAGACATGACAAAACACGACTATAGTCACATTTATACTCTTTTTATTTACAACATATTGCGCAACTGCAGGGTCTTGAGACATGCTAACTCGCAAACTAGAGAGCTAGCGACCTAAACGGTAGCCTCCAAGTTATTTCCTTTAAATTTAAAAAGTCAAAAACTTACCACTTCCACACGGATAGGGAGGATAACTATTAACCTTTAACATGAACATGAATCAAACGTAATAATTTTTTCTGGGTACATGATACCATACAGCATCCATATCAAACATTAAACTTTCATATCAAGGCGGGGGCCTCAAACTAGTGTCCTGCAGGCCACATTTGGCCCACGAGCCACGTGTTTGAGACCCTTGCTCTAAAGGAAAGAAGGAAACGTTTCCCCAGTTGAGCACAAACCGACCCCACCACATGCCCAAGGCCAATGGCCACAACGTTTTTTTCTGGTGTTATCATTTAATTACATTAAATATAAACAAACAAATAAACTATCGCTTATGGATGTGTGGAAAACACTTCCAATATTCATTCATGGCTGCAATATTTAGTTTGAGTAATGTGACATTAGCTAATTGCCATGTGTCACATGAACCAACGGATCATCATCATGATCTTGTTATGATATTAGCTTTTTGCAGCCATCAAACCTGAATTGCCAGCCCGACTGGCACGCACCACTTCTCCAAATCTCCAAATTTGTTCAAGAATTAATGCACTCCCTCCCCCATTGTGAACATTGTGCGCTTCTATTAGGTGCTTTACGGTAGGAGCACTTCCTGCCAGAGTAGGGCTGACCTAACAAAGAACAGGTTCAATGTGCCTCCCTTCCCCCCACTGATGAAGGTCACATGACCTCTCTAGACAGCCTGAGTAGCAATGGTAATATGTAAGGGTGGGGGATGGGTGCTTCTAGACAGTTATGGAGATATTAAGGCCCAGGAAGGTGTGGAGGTGGGGTTGGGTGGGGGGGGGGGTTAGACAGGGAATATCCTGTATCTGTTGACATATTGGATTTAGTTCCTTCTATTTCCAGTGCAATGAGAGCAGCCCGTTGGAGATGATAGAAAATAAGGCCCGAGTGTTTATGTGGAGAGTGAGGAGAGTGAGCTTTGTGTACTCAGTGTACAACGGCTCCCCTCCCCCACTGCTGCCATCTCCACCGGCTAGACATGGTTTCTGTGGCGCACTGTTATGTCATAGCGCGCAAGCTCGTCTTCCAGACAAAGCAAAGCAAAAACAGACTTGACAAGAGGCGATAAAAACATCAACGCACACTTATTTACATACTGTACAGTTCCGCTTTTGAATTAGGAGTATTTTATTTTAGGAGTAAGACGCATTCCTCCTCGTACCAATTACAACAAGAACGCCATAATCAAATTCCTTTGACAGTGCGGGGGAGGGGACGAAGGCGGGAAAAAGCTGACAGATGTCAGAGATTCCAGGGTCGAGGACAGGGGTCAAGGGTTGGCGACCTGGCCTTACAACGTGCTCTCTGCCTTCCCCCCCATCTGCAGCACAATGGAAACCAATGACTTTACAATGCATTCTTCTTACAGTGACTTTTAAAGCACTCTGTCTGGATTCTCCCCGAGGCTGCCGCCACTTTCATCCTATGCCGGTTCTTTACTTCTCTAAAAACAAAACAATTAATCGGAAATACATGCAGTGGACCGAGCCTCATGATCCTGAAGTCATACAGTTCGGAATTATTGAAAAGAATATGCCTCTAAAGTGCTGTTTTTTTTTTATAAGATGCTGCCACAAAAGGGCGATGTCACAGAGATCTCACACAGAGATAGACGTCCTAATTTTTTCCACATGACTGTATGCGTTTGTTTGTGTAAGCTAACTTTTCTACTGTTGAAGTAGTATGCACAAAGGTTTTGTTGTGTTGCGTGGAACCCACATTAAAACCTTGGTTTTCACTTGAAATTTCTCACACAGCTAAATGCGTGACATACAAAACACTCACTGTAAATTCAGGGTCACGACAAATTTTGGTACTGTTTTGGTAACATTTTGGCAATGTGTCTAAAATTTTGTTGAGAAAAAAAATGGCCGCAGGATCATGGACGGGATCTACAAACTGACGGCATTACATGCTAGCATGTTTTCCGAAGTATTTTGACCACAACCCATTTCCAATTATCTGGACACCCAATGTTTTTACATAGAGTGGATCCTCTAAAGTCGTACAATTCGTAATTTGATCCAAATTGTGGAATAAGTCAGGCAAAAGTGTCTGTTGCATCAGAGCAGGTACGTTACGCTTTTTCTTTTATGTGTGTATTTTTTTTTTCCGTAATGCCACACCCACCGGTGCCCCAGTGATGGCAAAAACAGGACAGTTTCACTTGGACTGAATGGATTAATTTTATGTTTTGTTGTGGTTAACTTCTTTTTACACTTGTGTGACAGTTAGGAAGTTCTAAACAAACAATTTTGTGGTTTTGAAGCCGACGAGATCTTTGAAGATGTTTTAGTTCTTAAAATCCTTCTCTCACGGATCCTGTCGGATGATTATGGAACTGCACTCATTACCGGTAACAACCTTCACTCGGATTGAGGATCATTCAATGTCTTGATCGGATCCTCCGGCTCATTTTGTTGGATCAACTAACATTTTTGGTTCTATATCTAACATCCAACCTCAGCAATAAAAGGTGTGCTCTGCTTAGAACCTCCTTAAGATCCTACGATCCAAAATGCTAATTTTTGCAATTTCTCAACTTGTTATTTAAATTTTAACCAGGTGTGTATTATATAAAATGTTACTTGAAACATTGCCTGCAAATATGTTGAATGTTTTTGTGATGGTGACAGTTTGACATTTCTATTTCCAGTATTTTCTTTGTATTTCTGTAAGAAGTATAAAAAAAAAAACAAGGACTGCAGATGTTCCCGCTGTAAATGACATTGACATAAATCAAAGTAGGTAATTTTTTCTACTTAATTTCTTCCTTAAGAGTTGTATGAGAGGATTACTGCCACTTTAGCACATGTAAATATGAAAGGGAAGAAGTGAGCATAGCTTAAGGTAAAAAAAAAAAAAGGTGACAAAGATGTGGATTTAAATGTGACCGTCTGTCGCCTGTTCAGCACTAACGACGGCTACACTCACCGTGGATCATGTGATCTCTTAAAACGCTACTAATTCCAAGACACATGTACAGTAAGTTCAAAGCTGTCGATGCTGCACGGTGTTATGCAGCCTAAACATTACAGCCTGGTTTCCATGGAGACCATTGTGTGAGTCACAACCTCAATATGTTCCTGCTCTCCAATGTGTGTTGTTGTTGTGTTTTTTTTAATGAATTCAGTAGTTTAACCTACTGATGGCATTGTGATACATGAAATGTTCCTTAGTCTTTGTGTCACGGCTCATTAGCCTCCACAGAAACGAGGTTACCCTAATCCTCAGGATGGGGGGGCTTTAATACAAAAAAGAATGGCCCACTGTGTGTGATGCCTCGTTGGGAGTCATCCTTTGGTGACACAGTATATGCAGAGGGATGGCGAGGAGGGGGATGGGTGCAGTGGGTCCATGCTTTGTCAGGGTGCCATAGTGCTGTGTAATAGGCCTTCACTTAGCCAGACAACAAGTACAGCATTGTGACACGTCACTCAAACACAATCGCCCTGCGCTGACCTCCAGGGTCAAGCAATGACTGGACCAACATGGCCACCGTGTGACTGGTCTGTGCCAACAGCAAAGAGGGTTGGTTCTGGTTATGTGTGACAAAAACAATACAAATAAATCAGTGAGCTTCTATTTAATCATAATATTACTCATTTCAATTGAAGAAATATGACAATAATGTAGGAGTGTGTGCAAAAAGAATAGGTGTTAAAATATACAGCGCGGTATTAAAATGTGTCCTATTTTCCATAAGATGTGTTTGCTTCAAACGACTGAAAAAAAAATCTCACTGTTACATTTCCATTGTTGGGTTTTAATGCTGGATTATCCCCTGGAAAATATATGTGTGTATGTGGAGACAGAGAGAGAGAGAGTGAGCGCATGCGTGTGTGAGAGGGTAACACAATGTCCGGGGTCACAGTGCCATCTAGTGGCATAACGCTGTACTGTTTTGAAGCAGCCAATTATACGTATATATTAATATATACTGCACAGCTGTTCAACATTGGAAGTTTAACACAGGATGACCTAACGTTTTCCACAGAGGGCCACATATTG